>NC_056748.1:274797869-275417869 GCF_019279795.1 Protopterus annectens
AAACAGTAATCATGTTTATGCAGGGGGGCAAGCCTCCCTGTGCCCCCCACATCTCCCTACTTTTATTTTCTCACTCTGAGATCACATATAGTGCTCGGCCATTTCCAGTTTGTGGAAACGTGTCATCGAGTATTAGTCTTAGACCTATATAGATATATATATGTATATATATATATATATATATATATATATATATATATATATATATATATGGTTCCCCTTCATAATATCGAATTACTGAATGCTCAAAATTCAGTAACTCGAAATTATAAAGTCAAACCAACAAAAATCCCAAAACCCACAAGCATGAAAACAAAAAACCCCGAACATACAGAACACATACACCACACAACACACACACCATACAACCCACATAATATAAACTACAAGCCCTGCACTAAATTTACGCAGGAGGGGCAAGGCCCTCTGCACCCCTACACCCCCCTACTTATATATTCTAACTCCGAGATTGCACTAATACACAAAAAAAAAACACCACACAGACATTTTAAACTGCCTTGCACACACACAAACACATCACACATACATAGACACATCCAACACTCACACTCATACTCCTACCTCCCTACCCTAACCCACACACACACAACTTACAAAACACACATACACTCACTTACCTTCACTTCCGTAAAACATCCCAACTCACACACTTCCCATCCCATAGCTGACATGCATAAGCATGAATTTGAGATATCTGAATTTGCGCTTATGCAAATTCACGCTTATGCATTTTTATTTTTACAGTCTCGAGATACTGAATTTTGAGCATTCAGTAATTTGGGATTGTGAAGGGGAACCATATATATATATATATATATTTTTTTTTTTTTTTTTTTTTTGCAGGGAGCAATGCCATATACCCATGAAATGCGATGCTAGGCCACATACCTTCATCACTATGAATATAGTAATTAAATAGTTATGCAGTTATGCAGAAAACTCTGTCAAACCATATTTGTAGATATAAAATGTAATAACAGTTTAGTGCTTTCATCCGAGCATAACCGGATTTCTTCATAACTAAGCAACATCTACATATCAACTCGTATTGAGAAAGTCATAGATCACAAGACTGCTGATCATCACATGGAAAGGTCTATGCCACTATAATTGAACTTATATATACATGAGCAAATGATGTCAGTAAAAAAACATAATTAAATGAATGCTCATTTTAACAAAATAGTACATGGATATATGTGCAATTTTATTTGCCAGGGGCTCTTTGTTATAATCTAGCAGCAGATAGTTTTAACACATTAGTAATTGAGATATTGGCACTGAGACCTGGAAAGACAATCAATATTCAATGTAAGTTGCCGCACCAGTTCCCTGTATTCAGTTCTCAACTCCCATGGAGCCCTCTTAAATTAGTAGGCATTGTGATGACCATGCCCTGGCCCAGCAATCAAGGAGCCTCAATCATCACCACTAACACCATTGTCATCTGCCTAGCACTTCCACCATGTAGTTAACATCACTTACCTTTGTTACCACCTTGTAGGGTCCCTCCCAAGCTGCTTGCAGCTTGTTGTGTCTGACAGGAATGAGAACCATCACCTGCTGCCCTAAAGCATACTCTCTAGCTTGAGCATTCCTGTCATAACACACCTTTTTCTGTTGTTGGGCTTCTGCCAGGTTCTCCTGGGCCAG
Organism: Protopterus annectens; assembly: GCF_019279795.1. Classification (NCBI taxonomy): domain Eukaryota; kingdom Metazoa; phylum Chordata; order Ceratodontiformes; family Protopteridae; genus Protopterus; species Protopterus annectens. The sequence continues at coordinate 274,799,544 of NC_056748.1, forward strand.
GCCCATGAGTTCCTTGAGCCTTGTCCTGAGGTTTAGGTTTAGGACATATGCCACAACAGACTCCTTGTGAGACTCACACTCACCTTCCCACTCATCTCAAATTAAATCTAGAAGTCCCCTCACCTTATGCCCATACAGCAACTCAAAGGGAGAAAAACCTGTGGATTCCTGGGGAACCTCTCTGTAAGCAAACAACAGATGGGGCAAATATTTGTCCCACTCCCTCTTAAACTGATCTGCAAATGCCCGTAGCATGGACTTGATTGTAGAGTTTAACCTCTCAACAAGACCATTAGTCTGGGGATGGTAGGGGGTGGTCTTCATGAGCTTCACCCCACAGGACTTCCACAGACAAGCCAGCAGGTTTGACATGAAATTGGCACCTCTGTCAGACAGTATTTTCTTTGGGAAACCTACCCTGCTGAATATCTCTAGCAAAGCATTTGCCACCTTCTCTGCCTCAATGGAGGACAAAGCCACTGCCTCAGGGTATCATGTAGCATAATCTACAATCACTAGGATATACTTTTTCTCTGTGGAACCTGGGGTACTCAGAGGACCCACAATATCCATAGCTACCCTCTGAAATGACTCCTCACTCACAGGCAAAGGCATCAAAGGAGCTCTCACCTTGTCTCCTGCCTTGCATACCTTTTGGCACTGCTCACAGGTCCTGCAGTACCCTGTTACATCTCTGGAAATTCCAGGCCAATAGAAGTTTTGCATAATATGCCTCTTTGTATGTTTTATGCCCATATGCCCTGCAAAGGGAATATCATGGGCTATGGCTAGAAGTGCCAGACGGTAAGCTCTAGGCACTACCAACTGCTGTACTCTCTCACCTTCTAGCCCTCCCTCAGGGGTCCCCTCTCTGTTCAGTAACCCTTTGTTCCAGTATACAAATTCCCCCTTCCCTTGAGAATCATGTGCCTCCCTAGCTACCTGCCTCAGGCCATGCAATGTAGAGGTCTGAGAGCTGAGCCTGTCACAAGTCTCTCCTGGTAACCCTTCCCAGCTCCCCTTCCACAGGAAGTCTGGCATCCTCTGACAGTGGTGCCTCACTGTCAGCCTGGGTACTACTACTCACCTCTACCTTTGCAGTCACTCTGTCCAAGGGACCATCAGTACCCACAAGCAGCTGAGGCTCACATTCAGTCTCACTACTACAGAGCAGCTTCCTCCCTGAAGTAACAACCTCAGCAGTCCTGGCTGCAAGTGTGCAGTCTGTCTGGGTCTCCCCCAGGCTACCAGACCCACATGCTTGTCTCCTAGCCTCACTGTATGTAACTGCATAAATACATAGTACTGCCACATCCAAATCCTTCCCTCTCAGCACATATGCAGGATGGTAGTTCCATACCCCTGTTGTCTCAAGACAACCTACTATTGGCATTTTGTCTTTCCCACTTACTGGCACTTTCACCTTTTGTTTCCCACTTTGCCTTTGTGGACATCTGTACGCCACATGGCCCCACTGGTTGCATTCAAAACATTTAACCCTAGCTCCTGGACATGTACCTGGACTAGTGACTTCCCCTGCTACTGGCGAACTCTGTTGGGGCTGTCTGTGCTGCCCACCATGGGTTTCTTTAGTTCCATGAGCAGTACTGGGAGTCCCTTTCCTGTGCAGGGCTGCCCTGCTTGCTAGGTATAGGTCTCCCTTCTTCCCCAACTCCTCTAAAGTAGCACACTGTCTATCAGCTAACCAGATCCTCATGTCCTCAGGCAAAGTGCTAAGGACTTGTTCCCTTATCAAAAGGTCTGCCAGCTTTCAAAAGTGGTGACTTGACATCCACTCACCCAGCTATGAAAATAAGTGCTCAGTTCAGCAACATATTCACATACATTTTCATCTGCCTTGTGTCTATGCTCACAAAACTTTTTCCTATACATTTCGGGTGTTAGCTTAAAACATTCTAATAAATGTATTTTTACAGCAGTATAATCAAAACAGTCAGTGTCATGCATTTTTGCTAAAGAAGTTATAGCTTTACCATGGAGTAAGGGGGTCAGGAACTGTACTCAGAGCCCTTGGTCAACTTCATGCTGTTTACATACCTGCTCAAACATATGAATGAAGCTATCAAAATTATCCCCTCTTTAAACTGTGGAAGAAATTTACTGACCTTTTGTGCTTCTGGGGTCCAGTTACTCCCTTCCCCATTACCTCCATGACTCTGGTGAAGAGTCAGCATTTCCCTCTCATGCCTCTTCTGCCATTCATTTTCCTCAGCTTGTAGACTCCTCATTTTCTTGGCTGCTTCTAGTTCCATACGCCTGGCCTCCAACTCAAGTCTCTTTAGCTCCAGCTGGATTTTTAAGTTCACTGCAAAAAGGTTGAGATGTCCATTCTCTGAGGATATTGTATCTCCACTGTCAGTCTGATTGTCCTCCAGGCTGCTGTTTTCTGATGCAGCTGTAGCCAAGGCTGCAATCAGGTCTGCTTTAGTCAGGTTTCCATGCACCAGTCCCCTGGCCTGGCACATCTCCGCCAGCTGGCTCCTTGTCAGCTTTCCATACTTTTCTGCTGACATGCTGCCTGCTCACTCTGACTAACACTAAGCTAACAAAAGAAATAAAACAATTGTGATCTGAACTCTAAAACAGCCATGCAGTGTATACACAAAATACTTTTAGAGATCTCTGTACATAAGCTACAGGAATTTACTCTACCCACACCACTACAAACCAATTAGTATGTGAAGTAGATCCCACCACTGCCAAACGCTTGTGATGACCGTGCCCTGGCCCAGCAATCAAGGAGCCTCAATCCTCACCACTAACACCAGGGAGGTCGTCTCCTATAAGAGAGGAAAGGATAACTAATACACACAGTAAAGTACAATTTCCCTTAAGTGCACACAGAGATCACAGTCAGTCTGGGGCTGGTTGCTCCCTTGCTCTCCAGGTCCCCAATAAGACTCCCCACTGGCATAGCTATAGGATCCGGATCTCAGCCTAGCTGGCAAGCTAACCTCCAGTACCCCCTCTGTCCAACCAATGCTTCGTATCCCTGCCCAGGTAGCTGAAACACCACACATACACTTTGAGAAGAGGTTATACAACCACACAGTCTCTCCTGGGAAAAAGGCTGGCACAGGTTCTCCAGCTGTGCCCTTTTACCCAGGCTATACATTCGTAATTACTGCCACCACCAGCTAATAAATATCAGTTACTCAAAGGCCCTTAAAAGGGTGTCCAATTATTACTGTGCAATATTATTATCCAATGGTAGTATGACTAACAGTCAAGGCTTACTTTAGATTGGCCTATTGCAATAACCTCTATAAATATGCAATGTATTCTAGAGTGTATCTCTACACAAAGCAGCCACGGGTAGAAGGTTTAAAAAAATATTTAATAATAAATAATTAAAACACAAGACAAAACTACTACACCACAGAGATATCTAAGAGTTCAGAGATAACATAGAAACTTAAAATAATACAGTAGGACAGGTCTGATTTCAAAGTAAAAAATACCTAATTAATCTTTACTAGCTTTAACTATTCCTACAAGAAATCACAGTGCTAAAACTTACATGTGAGCATAAGGCAGAGTGCTGGTAAGTTGGATATCCAAAGTCAAAATGCTCCAAGTCTCTTGTGAGAAATAATATTTTAAACCTTACTAACAAACATGTTTGAGTCCCTCCCCAAATTACATCATTTTTGCCACTTAGGTTTTCCCAGGCAAACAAATTGCATTATTTAGCAATCTAACACCTGCATAGATACTTACAACAATAGAAGACATTTCACATGTATATTCTAACAGAAACTAGAGCAATAAAGCACCTTCCACATCTAAATTCTGGTCATAAACTTTAGCCTTAAAACAATGGGCATGAAACCTTCATCCAGCTGCACTGGAGCCGAATTGTAAAACATGAAAGAGATTCATAAGATCTTTTCAACTTAAAAAGACACATTTGAAATACTTGGCTTGGTTTTCCTTACAGCAGATGGCAATGTTGCAACAATCTTGAAGTTCACATTTTGCAGTGTCTTCTTACATTTAAAAACACAAGCCTGTATTTTACATTTATTTATACAGTTGATAGAATTATGTATCAAATTCTATTTGACTAGGCTGGCAGCCTTCGCCCATCTCTCCCCAATCGTCACAGGCATATCTTCCAAAACAAAAAAAAAAACTGTTAAAGTTCTTACAATTCAAACAATTTTGTGTATGCTTAAATTAGGTGTTATTTTGATTCTTTCTTGTAACATCATAGTGGTGTTTGTAAATCCCTTTTTGTTAAAGTTTTACTGTTTTAACAACCTAGAAGGATTTACAATTAGTACACTAGCCAAGTACATCACCCTGCTGGCCACACAACTGTAGTATTTATTGTGATTTTTATTATAGAACGATTGTTTCCTATTAATATGTTGTAACCTTCAATTATATATTTGCATTGATTACAACAACCACATGTACATGTCAACTTCTTGTGCCTGTTAATGTTGTTAATCTTGTCAGACTCACCATTTTAGACTTCTCTAGTGTTTCTTTGGTACTGTAATCTTTTCTTAAATAAAAATTGGTTTATTTCCTATAACAACATCAGGGTCAGCAAAGAAAGAAAATATCCATCAATTATAACTAATAATGTTTTAATAGTGCTAGTATCCACATTATGACTCTACCATAGCTTTTTCAAAACTTTTCTTTTTACTTTCTGAGGGTCAGTGGTATGTACAATACCTTTACCTATAAACAGGCTAAATTTAGTACCCCAACTATTACAATTTCATTTCTGATTTCTTTTTAAAAATTCATATGGATAATCCCTTTATATAAACTTACCCATATGCTTGTCATATTTGTTCAAAAATGTGTTTCACTCAGGAATATTTTGAGCCAGCCTAACCATTTACCCTTAATAAGATCCTTTTTTGAATCATTGGGTAGTTACTGTAAAAGTGAAGGTATGAATTAGAAAATATAGGTTCCCTATATAAGTTAGAAGCAAATATATGTTGCTGTTTGTTCTTAGAAATTAAAAACATCCAGAAAATGCAAATAATCAGCAGAAGATGATAAGATTATTAAAAAAAGGTATGGTAGTTTGTACAAAATCTAAAAAATATTTTAGCATTAACATCAACTATTATCTAAAAATCTAACATATAGGCTCCAACCTTTGGCATATTTTCCTTAAAGAAAAAATTCTGTCTCAGAAACACGTAAGCAGATTTGCATATATAGGGACACATGCTGCTCCCATTGCAATCTCGCTGGTTTGTTGGCAAAATTTACTCTCAATGTAAATGGAATTATTGTGTATAAATATTTCCATAAACTCATGTAAAAGCTTGGTATTCCTAGTTGACAAAAGCCTCATACTAGAGGTGGTGCTTCAAATCAATACAACCACCATGGTATGGAGAATAACTAAGAATAAGTAAATGGCATCACTTTTAACCAAAATCAGCTTATCATTATATAAGCCATTGTTTAAAATATCTAACATTGTCAGGACAAAGGTCCCAAGACCAAACAGTATCTTCATTTGGAGACAGAGGACTATGATTTGCTAAGGGCCAGGTGAGGTTAGTCATTCAGTGTGCTTCTATTTTAATAGGTAGTGGGGCTTGAAGTAATATTTAAGATTAATTATGAGCATTCTCATATCTATGCATTCCTTGTTGTAAAAGCTGTCTCTTTGCTTGTGTTTTTTGCTGCTGCATACCTCTGGCATGGTTTGCCCTTGCCAGGATGAGAGTACAAAGACCAGACAGTGTCTTAGAGTGCAGATCCTTCAAGAATATTTGATTTGACTGTTTTCACACTAATGTTTAGTAAAGTCTGAAGTAGTACTTTAGTTCATCTCCTTGCAAACACTGGCAGGTGAAGACATTAGTGAGACCCAAAGGTCCCATTTTGCGTCCATCATGTAACATGCATGACAACATGCCCGAGTGCTACTAGATGCCTTAGAGTTTAAATCATTAAATTTCTTCTATCTGCCATCGGCATTTTCAATAGCCCATATAGTTTAGTTTTATTCCCTACCTTACCCCTTTTACTTTAGTATACCATTATTTGCCTATATTTTGCTGTGCCTCTGTCGAGCAGTGACACTGAGGTGGGGTATGGGGTATCGATCTCTCCCATCCATTCAAGATTTCTCTTGAACAAGGCCAGCAGCAGTGCTCCTCCTCACATATGCAGGTTTTATTCCACAGCATAGGGAGTCTTTGGGTGATGAATGCAGATTAGTTTATAAAACATACTTAGAAATTATTAAGAACAGTTTTATAAAATCTCATTGAGAAGCAAAACTACAAAAAGAACAGTTTTACACATCTCATTGAGAAGGGAAACTACAAACATTTTGGATAATAGCTAGTAAGCTAACAGCTATTATTTGTTTACTCCTAACAAATCAGTAAAACCAAAATGAAAACTCCAGCAAAGCTAGAACTTCCACTGAGTGACCTCCCAAACCTCTTGTATCAGAGGCACATGGGATATATGCAAATGACCCTTATGAACATCAGGTGTTTCAGCTAACTGGCGATTCTGAATGCCCATGACTTGTTTCATCGTTTTAATGGACAATTTCAGGCCAATAAAGCCAAACCCCACTATCTGTGGATATTCATATTTCGGCCTTATGACCTCGTCAGCACAGCACAAGCAGAGTGTTTGACTAAGCATACGGATTGGTTTTTCAGTGACCTTCTCACTTATTTAGTTTGTTTGGGATATTTTTGCAGTGACCCCTAATGATAATGGACATCAGCTGGGTATAACAGCCCTGTGTTTCTTATGCTTAGTCAAACACTCTGCTTGTGCTGTGGTCATAACAAGGCCAAAATATGCATATCCACAGCTAGTGGGGTTTAGCTTTATTGGCCTGAAATTGTCCATTAAAACGACGAAACAAGTCATGGGCATTCAGAATCCCCAATTAGTTGAATCATCTGATGCTCATAAGGGTCATTTGCATATATCCCATATGCCTCTGATACAATCGGTTTAGGAGGTCACTCAGTGGAAGTTATAACTTTGCTGGAGTTTTCATTTTGTTTTTACTGATTTGTTTTTCAGTGACCTTCTCACTTATTGTTTTAGTTTATTCCTAACAAACAATTCTGCACTTTGAAATATTAACACTAATGCATTTGCAATACATATTAAATGAAGGGCCTGAACACCATGTTTAATGATTGCAACATGTTTTCTGTGAGTATTATTATTATTATTATTATGAATGATGTACATTATTAGTGATTTAAAGCACTAAATTATCTTTTTGCAGAGTACTTTTCCTAAAGAGTAGGTCTTTCCCTTGCAAACATTATGTACAGCAAAACAAACTTCATTTGGGACTTTTTATATAGTATGGCCATTTTATTTAAAAGTTATATATTTTTATAAATTCTTGAGATTCTGCCAGGGATATATTAAAGTTTGTATTACTTTAAATTCTAGACAAATCAAATTATTGTGTACTTAATATTACTTTTTAACATGATGGGTATTGCATACCTAGTTGTAAAATGCATGGGGTTTTATTTATTAAACATAAATTTAAAGCATTAAATAGGAGTTTGATAAAGAGAGTCATTAATTTATAAACTTATTTATTAGACTATATCAGCATTATGTAATCAAAAAGTAATAGTGGCGTCTGCATTTACACAACCTTTTCTTTGATAGTTTTCATAGTTTCTGTCTTCATAATTCATTGTTGCACATGTAAGATATTTTCCAATAGTTCTGCACCTTCTGATAAAAACAAATTAAAATGTTTAGACTGCACCTACCTAAAACTGTATGAGGCTAACAGAGATATGACACAGTATACCACAGTAGGGGTAAAAGCAGAACTGGATGTGTTATAAATGGGCTTTTTGATACTTCCAGAAGCCCTGGATGGTGACAGTAATACTAATGTGCATAGTGGTGGTAGTGTGATACTTAATGGTATCTCTTTATATCAGATGTTATCACTTAATAGTAATGCAATAAATGTTATAGCATGGGTTATAATTTAATCCCCTTGGCAGTAACATAAATCATTCAGATAAGGGATAGTTATACAGTAGACAGTAACTAAATAAACCCAAAAAGAGTTGGACCACTGCAACATATAAAATGTTACAGCTCAAAAAACACACAGGGGATATTAGTTCTGGTTCTATCATAACAGTAGTTACTGAATATAATGTGTTTAAATAATCTACTGATTTAGCTGTTTCTACAAAATATGAAATCCATATGTCCTCTATTGCATTAATACATAAGTTGCCAGACACAGACAGAAATGATTTTAACAATCATCAGACTGATACAAGATATATGTAGTGTAAGGATAGAAATAAAAAAATCCACAATTATACTTTGAAAAATGTATTTATTTTGAGAGCTTTCATAATAAATTGAGTAAATAAAATCCCTAGAGTCAAGAGAAATATGATTCTTTTAATATGTTTAACTGGTTGCAACCTAAACAATATAAAACAGAGATTGGAAGCAATATGCACAAACTAGGAGAATATAATCCACCTATTTTAACAGCAGATATTAATGTCATATGGGATACTGACATGGCTAAAATGTGTAAATCCAAAGAAGAAACAGTTATGATCTCTAAAAAGCTAAGGGTTGATTTTCATATGACTGCAACTCTACCAGTACCTGTTGCTAATGATGAATTACTTTGAAAAGCAAGAAATTAAAATTACTAGCCAAGACAAAAACTTATGGTCCATGGAAAATATGTAATATTGTGGGAATACTGCGGTAGCGTTGTCACCTCACAGCAAGACGTCCCATTCGATTCTCAGCTAAAGCGTCTTCTGTGTGGAGACATATGTGAATGGGTGTACCTTCGTTGAAGGTTGTACATCAGGGCTGGTAACTCGGTATGTAAAAATCTGCTGCCAATCATTAGCGGACCGGAGTTCCGCTGTGGTGACCCCTAACCGGGAAAAGCCGAAATACAACAACATTGGTTTTCAAGAGATGGCTTCATCTTCAGTCAACAAATCAGTATTTGAAAAACAAGAAATTTGACTTGAATAATCATAATTTTTAGGCAATAATATTGCTGTAGGAATAATAAATAAATGTTTAAAACACTATTTAAAAGCCTATTTATATAATGCAAGGAGGCCTAATAAGAATACTTTTGATTTAAAACCAAAAACAGATACTGGAACCAAGACATGAAGTGTGGTAAAATCAAATAACAAACCAAATAAAAGCCACTAGGCGTACTCAAAATGGATGAGCTGGAAACTTTAGTGTATTAAGTTTAACAACCACTTTCATCAGAAAACTGACTTCATCAGAATACATTTCAGTAAAAAAAAAAAAAAAAATCAAAGTTTAAATACGCAAGTCAGCCAATCATAGTGAGAATTCAATTAACAGTCAATTTACAAATAAATCTGTGTAAAACGCACTTAGAAATGTAACACAATTAAAAATAATTGTTGTTTGATAGCCAGCCTATGATCACCTAAAATACTTGATGTTTACAGTCTTGTGTAACCCTGGGAATTGGTCAGGTGACAGTTTTATCTGCCATTCTGTCTCCTTCTTCTCTATCAAATTCTTGTAGTCATCTCCCCTTAAATCTAAAGGAACCTGTTCTAGTAGGGCAAACAAAAACTTTCTGAATTTGCTGGAATGTATATTCCATGGCATTTTTTCTGTCCTTATTGATAGCATATAAATGCTTTTGTAATTTCTGGTTGTCATTCCTACATACAAACATGGGCACCCTGAGCACATCCTTATGTAAACAAAGTACCTAGTAGAACAATTAAACCTACCTGAAATTTTTATTGTGTATTTCAAATGTTCTAACACTATATAGGGCCTCTCTTATATACATCTACAAACAGTACAGCAATTGCATTTAAACATACCAAAGAAACTGTGGTATTGTCCCTCTGTAGAATTTGTTTGATATAATAATTTTTATGCACAAATACTGGATCGCTGCCCACCACCTTCTCTAAATCACTGTTTCCTTTAATAATTTTCTAATTACTTTTTATAATGTCCTTAATATTGGAACTATCAACAGACATATCTATACTGCAACTAGTTAGGATTTTCTTGTCTAAATTAGTTTGAACATCTATATTGTCATTAGAAAAAAACTAAACTCTTTTTCAAAATAGGGCAAAAGTGTTCTCTTCTTTTTAATCGTACTACCTCAGCAGCTTTTTTAAGGTTGTCCAGATTGAAACCTCTAGCTAGGAAAAGTGAAATAGTAAAACTGACTTCCTGTTTCAAGCCTTTATCTTTGAGGATCATTCTAGAGGCCTTAATTAGTAGGCCTCTAGGAGTATTTTTCATAATGTAATTAAGGTGGTTGCTCTGACAGTGGAGATAACTATTAGAGAAGGTTTCCTTGCAAACTATTTTATTGTTAAATGTCTTGGTGGTTATATCCCATTCAATTTTCACATCTACAAATTAGACTGAATTCCCTATATCCCTTCAGGAAAATCTTAAGAAGCTCATAGTATGATTTAATCTAGTAAAAACCTTTAAACATTCTTCCATTGTACCTTGAAAAATAAAAAAACAGATCATCCACGTATCTTCTAGAAAAAAATGTTCTTGTAATAATCACTTATAGGAAAGAAAGAAGGTCTTGGGGTGGTAGAAATTGGGACTGTTATATAAAAGTGATTATTACCAATTCCACAGTTATACATCCCTGGAGAAAACAGAATACCACTCACACATTGAAGCACTGTTGGTGCACATCCATAAACTTCTAGAAAAGCCAGCACGACATGACAGTGGGCATAAGCAAGGTACAAATACTGATCAGCACTAATTTCCATTGTGATTCCTATGTTACAAAACCACACTAACAACTATTTTCTATACCATTAAACAATTTTCATTGAAATGTGTTGCGACAAAATGTAATTTCAAAGAAATCAATATTCAACTAAAATGCTTTTTGCTTTTGATGAAACGACATGCAACTATGTATCTCTCTCTCTATGTATATATATATATATATATATATATATATATATATATATATATGGTTGGGAGGGTGGCCTAATGGTTAAGGTGTTTGCCTTACAAACACAAGGTGCAGGGTTTGAGTCTCACAAGGGATAATTGGCTAGACTTAAAATGGCTTGCAAGAGCAATTAGCTTAGTATTAATCTATGAACCTATGAACCTATATATATATATATATGTGTGTGTATATCTATCTATGCAAGCATCCCTGCCACCCACCACCGGCTAATTATATATACTAACTGTGAGATCACACAATCCCTGGGGAAAGGAAATATTCCCCCACTCAGGATTGTCAGTCACACACAAATGGACCAAATGGTTTTGATTTGATCATCTGGGTGTCAGGGCAGTGTCCATTCAACCTACTGCCCTACACCTATATATATATATATATATATATATATATATATAGAGAGAGAGAGAGAGAGAGAGAGAGATTTGTATAGATAGTTGCAGTCTATAAGAGTGAATGCTGCAACAAGCTTGCTTTTTTTTCCATGTGAGAATAGGTTGTCCCCCTGAAAATATTTTTTTTTTAACTTTTTCTTGCGTTTTGAATTTTTTAGATTTCACTTAAAAATATTGTTCATTTTGTATTCAACAATGATAAAACAATTGTATATCTATATATCTATATATAGATATATATACAGTATGTATATATATATATATATATATATATATATATATATATATATATGGGTCTACTTCATAAGATCGACAGACCATTTGATCGACATTCATTTGGTCGACAACCAGTATTCAAGGCACTTAACAGGGATTTGCCCCCCTCCATAATGTTGTGTGACCCTGGAGTTGATATATATATAGTTAGGGGGCACAGCCCCCCACATTGGAGGGTGTGGGGGACGAAGCCCCCCACCTATTTTTGTTTAAAATGTGTAGTTTTTGTTGCATTTTCATGTTTTAGATGGAAATAGGTGGGGGGATTCGCCCCCCCACACCCCACAATGTGGGGGGCTGTGCCATCCATACCCCCCTTAACTATATATATCAACTCCAGGGTTGCACAACATTGGGTAGGGGGGCAATTCCCTGGTTTTTGCCTTGAATACTGGTTGTCAACCAAATGAGCTGTCGACCAAATGAATGTCGATTAAATGGTCTGTCGATCTTATGAGGTAGACCCATATATATATATATATATATATATATATATATATATATATATATATATATATATATATATATACACACACACACACACACACACACACACACACAGATAGCTACAGATATAGCTATCTCTCTCTCTTTATATATATATATATATATATATATATATCCAGAAAACCACAAGGAAGGAGCAATGTAGTCCGTTGTTCAAATAATCAAGTATAATCACAGCTTATCTTAATAAACTCGTCTCAGCCAGCAAATGAGTCCAAGGCAGAAATGCTCGATTACAACTTCTTTATTGTACAAAACAGCAGAAACGTGAGCGCTTTCACAGAGACAACTCCGCTTCTTCAGACGTTTTAAAATCAATGTAAAAAAGCCCTGTTATATAGCAGAACCAATTATCAATTAAATAATTTAATCTTTATCTGATAATTGATTAACAGTTAAGTGCCCAAGTTACTTTGTTGGACTCGTAACATCCTCCTCTAAAGCCAGTAATGCAACAAGAGAATATATTACTTGTAATATAAAATCACACAAAGCTTCATCATACCAAGTAAATTGCTTAAAATCAATAAACTAAACACAATAAATTAAAAATATTAAGTAATAAGTAAAAAATGAACACATAAAATAATTCATCTGAGAGTCCTAGCTTTTAAAAGTGGCTTGATGGAAGCATTATCGTTCAACCCCCTACCCCTGTGTGCAGCTAGCCTGAGGATCCACTTAACCTCTGCCTGCTCAGTTAAATTGGTAATATCACCCAGCCTGTCATTGAGGGGTTGAACATGTAGTACTTGAAAAAGGAAGGTTTGTTCACAACCCATATATAATGTATGCTTCGCTATAGCACTATATTCCTGACCTCTCTCAAAACAATAAATATGATCTCTAATTCTCTCTCTCTGAGAGATCTATTAGTTTTTCCAACATAATAACAGAAGCAGATCTTACAATGTGCAACATAAACAACATTCTTGGTGTTGCATGTACTGAAATTCCTGAGTTCCCAAAGGTACCCTGTATCGGGATTTTTGAAAAAACGAGATTCATCAATAAATTTACATTGTTGGCAACTGCCACATTTTTTTGGTTCCTAAAAATACATGTCCATCTCCAGGAATAGACTGTACATCTGTCGCTCTATAACAAAGGTGCTGTTTCAAGCACTTCATATTTCTATAAGTAAAGGTGGGTGTGTTGCCAACAAATTTCTTAGCATTATCATCAACTAAGAGAATGTTCCAATCGGCAATTATTGCTTCCTTTACTTTATCCACATTACTACAATACGGAAGAACTATTGATTCCGGTCTTTTCAATGCTGCCGACTTAAATGAATCTGGTTCCCTATAAGAATAGTATGGCTTGGCCCTGGTGGCTCTCAACTTATTAACTTCAGCATATTTGCTGTTAATTTGACATTCATCATAACCCCTAGCTACAAAGCCCTGTTTTAATTTATCAAGTTCATCTTGTAGCATAGCATCCTCACAGCATAATCTTGATGTTCGAATTGCTTTGTGTGATTTTATATACTTGATTATTTGAACAATGGACTACATTGCTCCTTCCTTGTGGTTTTCTGGATATACTTTGTTTGGGGTTTATTGGAATCATTTTTTGCATCTCTACTGCTGGACATTTTTGGTGATGGAAGGAGTCTTGAATGGAGTGGAAGCTGGAAGTGCTGATTTGGGCTCGAATGGGCGGTTGAGAAATTTCTTAACTGAAACATTGAATCCGCTGCTACAAATAGACTTGAGTAACTCTACCAAAGGTACTAATGTGACTGCTGTGAATAAACTGGTAATCAGAGCCCTAAAAAAAGACATTGAGAACAATATTTATAGATTTAAACGGCTTCAATGTCAAAGATATCATTTGGAGGCGTGTCTCAAGCATAATGTTATTCCTCGGGACTTAGAATATTGAACATGCCGACTTACGGCAACACTTACCCAGAGTTATTAATAAAATGGCAACAAATTAATTTGCAAGCTAGTAAGGCCTATATACAGCTATTGTTAGATTTCTTTCAGCCCCATGAGTTCAACCTTAGAAAAACAATAGTTGATCAACAAGTGGAATTGAATGATGTGAATGGGTATGATCCGACCGAACTATTCATGTATGACCTTGTTGACAAAGTTCAACGATATGAACATAACCTTATTGAACACAAAAGAAGAAAACTTAATAGAGATATGGAAGATTTCAGTAAAAATAATGTTTTCATGTGGCCCAAATATAACAATTCAGTTTTTGAGCATGATGTTAATGCTCATAATCCGTCTACTGATAGCAGAAGGCTGAGAGACTTTGGCAGAAGGAGGCGGCTTTGGGGATGACCAATGGCAGGAGACCATCTGAACAGGAACCACATCTACATCACAGGTCTGAAGAGACGGGACATAGACAAGCTGCGATTGAAGGAGCAGGTGCCTTAGAATGTGGACGCACGATGGAGGATGGCGTTTGTTCCCCTTTACCAATGTCAGTTTATTCAACACCTATGGAGCAAACCTCTGAGGCTAAGCAACTCGATAATTGTGGTGAGTCGTCCCACCAGAATGTTGATGCTAGGCGAAAAATACAGTTGGATAAGGTGCCATGTTTGAATTTTCCTGTGGTACCTCTTCCCATACGAACTGGGAGGAAGAGGTCCTTGAATCAGGAGGATGTAAGAGGTCTGAAACGCAAAGACCCGCCACATTTTCAGCAGGTACGTACCAAAAAAATGTGGAATCAGGGGACCTAGTGTGGAACATTTCCAACTACAAACTCACACAGGAAGAGACTAAACTGTTGAATAAAGGGACTAGTTTTATTCCTGCTTGTAATATGGACATTAGTGAAGCTATATTGACAGTTAGTGTTTGCTCGCAATTTAGCATTGAAGCTATTATATACTGATAATTCTAATGTAAATATGAATTGCTTTAAAGGTAAAAGTACTTTTATACCTCACTTACCAGCAAATATTGAGATCTTTCTCAGAGCTGTTGAAAATGAGTTATATGATAATTTAGAGTCTTTTAGTATGGAATATGATAGTAATCTGACCAGAAATGTGAAGTCCGCTTTGATTAATTTGAAGGCAAATATGGATATTGTTATACGGCCTGCTGACAAGGGGGGACCGATAGTAGTAATGGACTCAACGTACTATACAAAGACTATGTTTGCAATGGTAAATACTGATGCCTATGAAATTGTATCCATAAATATAGTACATGATATACATAGTGGTTTATACAATACTATTAGTGAGTGCAGAACTATGGGCCTATTGACACAAGATTTATTTGACTTTTATATGTTGAATATCCATTAATACCCAGGCTACATGGGTTACCCAAGATTCATAAAAATCCTTTACAACCCATGTTTAGGCCCATTGTATCAGGTGCAGGTTGGCTGACAGGGCCAATCTCTATTTATTTAGATTATGAATTAAAAAAAGTTCTCTCTAAATACAGTTACGTGCTAAAGGACACTGAACAGTTTTTGACAGACCTATATGGTTTTACAATGAGCCTTGAGTCAGTAGAGGGACTTTTACTAACCATTATGGATGTAGAGTCCTTACTGACATGTATTCCCAATGACCTAGGCATAAGTACTGTTAGAAATTTATTAGTAGAAAGCGATTTGATGGATGTAAGAAAAGCTGATCTTATTAGTTTATTGTTGGAATTGGTATTAGAGCACAATGTGTTTCTCTTTCAAGATCATTGCTTTAGACAAAAGAAAGGCATCGTGATGGGTACGAGCTGCGCAAACACATATGCCAACCTAGTCATGGTGGCATGGGAGAGAATACATTTGTTAGAACAAACTCAAATAATTTTTTATAGGCGCTTCGTGGGCGACCTTTTCTTTTTGTGGAGAGGCAATGTAGATACACTTGCATCTTTTTTTGCACAAGCCAATAGTAGCAGTCCTTTTCTGAGATTCACAATGTTGCATTCCACAGTCAGTATTAATTACTTGGATGCAACTGTCTTCAGAGAAGACCATAATTTCAAAACCACAGTATATAGAAAACCTCGTTATAGGGCAGCTTTTTTGCACAGAGATAGCATGCACAATCCAGCTATCTTTGGCAATATTATTAAAGGACAGGCAATTCGAACATCAAGATTATGCTGTGAGGATGCTATGCTACAAGATGATCTTGATAAATTAAAACAGGGCTTTGTAGCTAGGGGTTATGATGACAGCAAATATGCTGAAGTTAATAAGCTGAGAGCCACCAGGGCCAAGCCATACTATTCTTATAGGGAACCAGATTCATTTAAGTCGGCAGCATTGAAAAGACCAGAATGAATAGTTCTTATAGGTTCATAGGTTCATAGGTTGATACTAGGCTATCTGCCCTAGGGCATTTATAAGCCTAGCCAGAGTGTGTTTGGCTTTCGCCACCCTTTTAGATTAGTTGACTGTGCCTCTGTATAGTAGGTCACAGAAGATAGCCCTTTTGAGGTTAGTTTACTGTGCCTCTGTCTAGTAGGAACACAGAAGAGATCCCAGGGGTAAACCTATGATCTCCCATCCACTCGTCAAGATTTCTCTTGAAGAGGGTCATTGAGGGACTCTGCCTAACATGGATTGGGATTTTGTTCCAGAGTGAGGGGAGCCTCTGGGATATTAATCTGTCCCTCCAGCATGTCCTATTTATTTCTGTGCTGAGGTTTAAGTCCCTGGAGCGTGTAACTCTAAGGGATTTGGATTTCCTGAGGTGGAGCATGTCCATTAATTCTGGGTTGGACATGGCTTTATACGTCAGGCACAGATCGCCTCTGAGTAGGCGGTAAGCAGCTGAGTAGAGCTGGAGTTTCTTTAGCCTAACTGCATAGGGCATCTGTTTGAGTCCCTTGATCCTCTTGGTGAGGTACTTTTGGGGTCTTTCCAGTTGCTGCAGGTGTCGGATAAGGTACATCCCAAATGGGGCATTATATTCAATTATGGGCCTGATGAGTGATGAGTAGAGGGGCACAATGACCTCTCTTGATCTAGATGTGAACCCTTTTGTGATAAGGTGGGCTATATAGAAGGTCTTTCTAACCACTTTGGCAACATGATTGTCAAAGGAGAGATTGCTATCTACTTGGGTCCCCAAATCCCTAATTACTTCTTCCGTACTTGTGTAGCAAAAACCAGAATGAAGTACAAGAAAAATGGATTACCACCTATGTGGTAATTTGTGGGCACTTTGTTTTCCCAAAGGGGATGACTATGCACTTTTTGGCATTTAGCTTTAGTCCATGGCTCTGGCACCAGTTATCCATCTCTGTGAGATCATTTTAGAGGATGCTTGTGTCAGTCGGTGAGTCGATTATGGCACCCAATTTGCAGTCATCTGCGAACTTGGTCAGCCATAGTCCTCCCATGTTAGCCTGTACCTCAGAGAAATATATACCAAACAAGAGAGGTCCCAGGACTGAGCCTTGTGAGACACCACTTGTAACAGGTTTAGAGTCTGACATGGCACCTGCAATTCTGACCATGTGGGTTCTATCCCTGAGCCAGTTTGCAACCCAACTTGTGACATAAGGGTTGATATTTAAGCTGGTGAGCTTATTTATGATGCCCGAGTGGGGTACTGTGTCGAAGGCTTTTGCGAGGTCCAGGTAGGCTGTGTGGACTACCTTCCCTTCATCTATGGCCTTGGTGACTGTTTCAAAGAAGTCGACCAGGTTCAAGAGGCAAGATCTGCCCTTAACAAAGCCGAATTGGGTAGGATCCAGTGTTTGGAGGTTTCCAATGTCTTTGTTTATGAGTTTCATGATGATATGCTCCATAGCTTTGCAGACCAGGCTAGTGAGGCTTATAGGGCGATAGTTTCCGGGGTCCGTTGTGGCACCACATTTGTGGAGTGGGACCACTGTTGTTGTACGCCATTCCTTGGGTACATATCCTGTAGTAAGGCTGAGACTGAACAGTGACTTTATGTGAGGGTTCAGTTCTTCTTGGAGTTTGTGTAAGACGCAGCCCGGGACACCATCCGGTCCCATTAATGCTGTGTTTTTTGCTTTGGAGAGGGCAGCTCTCACCTGTGCATCTGTGATGTCAGGGAGGCTATACTCTGTTGGGATAGACATTTGCTCTTTTGGGAGGGAAGGGAGGGGAGAAGTTTGCACTGAACCTGTCTGCCAGGATGTTGGCAATGTCTGTGGGTTCAGTGTATTTTTTGTCATTTTGAACTAACTCAGAGCATATCTGGGAGTTGCCACCCAGGTTCCTGACATAACTAAAGAAGCCCTTGTGATTATCTTTAGCATCTTGTGCAATTTTTCTTTTGAAGCTGGCCTTAGATGATTTTATGAGGGATCGTAGTTTCTTGCTAGTACTGATCAGAAATCCCTTCCCTTTTTGGGATTTTGCTTTATCATGTAGTAGCTTCCTCTTTCTGATGTATAGCTTATTTATGGCTGGAGTCCACCAGACAGGTCTCCTGCCTTTGGAGGAATGAGTCTTGGTTTTATTTGGGATAGCATGATCCATGCATTCCTGTAGGTGTCCATAGAAAGCATTTGTAAAGGATTCTGCGGTTTGGGCCGTATTTTCCACTGGCCCGGGGGCTTTGAAGGATCCCACCTCAGTTTTGAGAAGTGTGAAGTTTGCTTTTGAGAAGTTCTTCACCGTGGTTTCCTTGGCTAGGGGTGGGGATGGGATATGGATGTCCAGTGAGATTAATTTATGGTCAGATCTTACCAATGAGGGGTATACATCTGGTATGGAACATAGAGTCCCCATGTTGGTGATGATCAGGTCCAATATGTTTTCCCCTCTTGTGGGAGAGGTGACCAGTTGTTCCATAGCATTTGAGTTTATAAATTCTAGGAAACGTTGGGCGAGGGTGTTGGGGCTTGAGTAGTGCTCCCAGTCTATGTTTGGGTAGTTGAAGTCACCCAAAATAATGGTGTTTGGAGAGACCTTCATATTCTCCAGTGTTCTCAGGAAAGCCGAGTGGGGTTCCTGGGTTTGGGAGGGTGGTCTGTAGCAGGCTACAAACTGAAAGGCAGTTTTTCCTACTGTTAGTTGCACATGGATGGTCTCCGATGCTTCATGCAGTGCCACTAACCTGGAGGTGTGGGTATCTTTGATGAATATGGATACTCCCCCTCCTTTTGTGGTTCGGTCTGAGTTTTGGGGCTGAAAAGCATGGTATGAGGTATAACCTGGTAGTGCTGGGGTGCTCTTGGGAGCCTTGAACCAGGTTTCTGTTACTGTACAGATATCGATATTCTCCATACTGAGGAGATCCTCGAGTGCGTGCATCTTGAGGTTTAGACTTCTGGCGTTGAGCAGTATTACCCTTAGTTTCTTTTTCTTTGTGTTGTCTATGCAGGTGGGTTTGTCTTTTGAGTCTTGCCTAAAAAAGGCACTATGGGAGTGGCAAGAGCCTTAGCCAGTATTCGAAAGCCCAGGGGTGACCGGTGCAAGCCGTCCCTAGCGAAGCAACGTGGCTTGTCAAGCATGTCATCCCATGCTGACAGACACTGGATCCTCTTTGAATGACACCAATACTTTAGCCAGTTGTTAAAATTGATCATTTTGTCTTTATACTGTGGCATTATTCTTGGTGAGGGTAAGATGCTACTCAAGGTCAGGGTCATACCGGCCTGGGCTACATGCTCCGAGAGCTCCTCTATGTCTCTTTTCATGTAGTCCAGGGAGGTACGTCTCAGGTCATTCACACCAGCATGGACAATGATGGAGTCATATTTGTACTTGCTTTGGAGTGACCTGAGTGCTTGTGTTATGTGGCGGATCCTGGCTCCCGACAGGCAGCTTACAGTGACCTTCTCCTTGTTCAGCCTGGTGAGTGGGACATCAGTGTGTCTGACAATAGAGTCACTTATTACAAGTGTATTAGGTGTGTTGTTTAGCCTTAAGGGCTGTGACTGTGTGGCACACTGACTTTGTGAACTATGTGATATGTGAGTATTGTTGTGGGGTAGTGGTTGCTTGGATGTCTGCTTTGGAGGTCTCTGCTGCTTGGGCAGATTTTTATTTAGAGCCTCCGAGTATGTTTTGTGTGTTTATGTGTTTGGTTTTCTGTTGCGATAGGTCTATGTGAGACTGGATTTGTGGTGTGTGTGGTTACCTTCTCCTCCTGACTGACTGCGCCAGTATTGGGTTGAGAGAGCTCAGCCTCCAGTTTGGCTATATAGTTGCATCTCTCACATATATTTGAGCTTGTTGGGAGGAGGAGAGGGTGGTCTGTGTACATAGGGCAGTTGTAACATTGCATCAAGATTCCCAGATTCACCAGCTGGACTGGAGAGTAAACCCGAAACTGACTTTTGGACATGCCAGAATAGTATAAGGAACTACTTTTTGACTGATCAAAAAGGACCAGTAGGGAGCCAAGTACTTAAAGGGAGTATAAGAGGGTGTAGTGCTTTAGTTTTAGTGCTTACTTATAAGATTACTTATACAAGCAACTTCAGGGCTTTAGAATGAAAATAGAGTGCTTACTTTGAGATTTAGAACAGTTCTAAGGGAAAAAGTGAAGAGCAGACTTTGTGGAGTCGGGAATAGTTTAAACCCATTTAAGCGGCACTGCCCGATGCTGCGCTATGCGCAAAATCGTGCAAAACCGCACAAATGCGGGTTCTAAAGCAGGGAAACTGAAAGAGATAGGAATTGACCCAGAGCGGCCAATAAGCTACTAGTTTCAGGGCTGAGACCACTCCTCTAGGGACAGATAGGCTGCTCAAAGCTCCCCACTCTCACTGGTGAACAGAGAAGCCTCCTCCTATCCAAGTAGGGATATGGGCAACACAGGAAACTATACCACAGTCCGAAATTCAGCAAAACCTGAAATCTGGACTAATCTAGTTTAGCAAAGGCAGGAAAAGAGAATATTTTTTTGTTTGTTTTTTTCAGGAAACAGCAGAAAAACACACAGAAAACACTGTAAATGCCATAAACAGACTAGCGCACTTTAGTGTGTAGCCTACAACAGTTATACAATACAAAAATGACTTAAATTGATATAAAACAAGTGCAAAAACTGTAAAAAGCAGAAGGCAAATGCAATTTAAACTTTTTAAAGCACAGATCAGTTAGAAATTCACTTTTTAGGTGGGAAAAGGCAGTCGGAGCAAAAAAAACAGAAAAAAAAATACTTAAATCTGGAAAAGTCTCTCTTGGGTCTCTCTGTTGCCTGTATCACTCTGCAGGACACCATGAGGAGCTGTGCGGAGTTGTATACTGGTGCAAAACCATGCAAATGTGGGTTTTAAAGCAGGGAATCTGAAAGAGATAGGAATTGACCCAAAACGGCCAATAAGCTACTAGTTTCAGGGCTGAGACCACTCCTCCAGGGACAGATAGGCTGCTCAAAGCTCCCCACTCTCACTGGTGAACAGAGAAGCTTCCTCCTATCCAAGTAAGGATATGGGCAACACAGGAAACTATACCACAGTCCGGAATTCAGCAAAACCTGAAATCTGGACTAATCTAGTTCTTCCATATTGTAGTAATGTGGATAAAGTAAAGGAAGCAATAATTGCCGATTGGAACATTCTCTTAGTTGATGATAATACTAAGAAATTTGTTGGCAACACACCCACCTTTACTTATAGAAATATGAAGTGCTTGAAACAGCACCTTTGTTATAGAGTGACAGATGTACAGTCTATTCCTGGAGATGGACATGTATTTTTAGGAGCCCAAAAAAATTTATTGATGAATCTCGTTTTTTCAAAAATCCCGATACAGGGTACCTTTGGGAACTCAGGAATAACAGTACATGCAACACCAAGAATGTTGTTTATGTTGCACATTGTAAGATCTGCTTCTGTTATTATGTTGGAAAAACTAATAGATCTCTCAGAGAGAGAATTAGAGATCATATTTATTGTTTTGAAAGAGGTCAGGAATATAGTGCTATAGCGAAGCATACATTATATATGGGTTGTGAACATACCTTCCTTTTTCAAGTACTACATGTTCAGTCCCTCAATGACAGGCTGGGTGATATTACCAATTTAACTGAGCAGGCAGAGGTTAAGTGGATCCTCAGGCTAGCTGCACACAGGGGTAGGGGGTTGAACGATAATGTTTCCATCAAGCCACTTTTAAAAGCTAGGACTCTCAGATGAATTATTTTATGTGTTCATTTTTTACTTATTACTTAATATTTTTAATTTATTGTGTTTAGTTTATTGATTTTAAGCAATTTACTTGGTATGATGAAGCTTTGTGTGATTTTATATTGCAAGCAATATATTCTCTTGTTGCATTACTGCTTTAGAGAAGGATGTTATGAGTCCAGCAAAGTAACTTGGGCACTTAACTGTTAATCAATTATCAGATAAAGATTAAATTATGTAATTGATAATTGGTTCTGCTATATAACAGGGCTTTTTTTCATTGATTTTAAAACATCTGAAGAAGCGGAGTTGTCTCCGCGAAAGCGCTCACGTTTCTGCTGTTTTGTACAATAAAGAAGTTGTAATCGAGCATTTCTGCCTTGGACTTATTTGCTGGCTGAGACAAGTTTATTAAGATAAGCTGTGATTATACTTGATTATTTGAACAACGGACTACATTGCTCCTTCCTTGTGGTTTTCTGGATATACATTGTTTGGGGTCTATTGCATATATATATATATATATATATATATATATATATATATATATATATATATATGTAGGTAACACAAATTCATGTCAGTTGGAGTTTGAGTTTTTAGGTCAAACTCCCATTTCATTCAGAATTTTTTTTTTTTTTGTACTATTGGATCATGTTTTGGTTTGGTGGGTTTTCTTGTGTTTATTGGGGGATGTTGTTGCTTTGGGAAGTACTGTTTTACAATGAATTTCTGGCTAGTTTGTATGTTTACTTTCTTTGTACCTGCATGTGCAAGCACAGGTAAGTACAGGTAAGGATGAGTTACCATTTCCTGCACAGTTTTCTAATCTCAGAGTTGGTATATTAAAATAGGAGGGGTATGGGGGCTCAGCCCTCCACATAGGGCTGAAAGAGAATTTGCAAATAGTTTTTTAATGGATTGCAAGTTTGTTTTGTTTCAAAATATTTGCTTTCACTGTTGTCACACATATACACAGACACAGACACACACACACACACACACACACACACACACACACACACACACACACACACACACACACATATGCATATTTGCCCTTTTCTACAATGTAGTGCAATCTCAGAGTTGGTATATTTAATAAGCAGGAGGTGTGGGGGTGCAGCCACTCACAAGGGAGGTGCAGGGGGGCTTGCCTCCCCTTTTAAAAACATTATAAAACAGAATTTCTTTGTTTTTATTTTTTTAATGTTTGAAGTTCCAAAACTTCAATCATATAGTCTCAGCCATATGAATTTCAAAGTTCTGGAGTTTTGCTAAACTAACATAGATATATATATATATATATATATATATATATATATATATATATATATCTATCTATAAGAGTTATTCAAATAGTCAATTGCATGTTAGGTCGACAGCTCTTTAGCTGACTTCATATGGTAGACTAAGCAGCTGATCAACAGTTGTGCGAGACAGCACAATTCCTAGCTATAGGAAATTTGCCATTATCCCATGTTTCTGTGATTTTGGAGTTAGTATGTGTAATTAGTAGGGGGTGCAGGTCACAGTATTTCACATAGGGGCTTGCCCCCTGCAAAAGAAACGTTTTTTGTAGCTAAATATTTGCATTCACCAAGGTTGTTTCTCCGTGTATGCATACTGGCATGTTATTGACATTTTCATAGGTGCTTATAGGTTCATAGATGTACATGAGGCTACTGGCCTTTATGAGCCCAGCTCTGCAATCCATATGTGACCCACAATTTTTATGTTTTGCACATTTATATAGAGGCTGATTTTTGGTTATGACATAATTTGTTGGGGTCTATGTTATATATTCGAGGCTTCAAAATTTCGAACCTCATATGTTCAACATATGAGTGAAACTTGAGTCTTTGAATATATAATAAAAACGTAAAAAAAAAGAAACACTTACCTTAACGCTCTGAGCAGGGGGGCAAGCCCTCCTGCACCCCCCCTACTTAAATATACCAACTCCGAGACCTCACTTCAGTGCAGAAATGGGAAATTTACCCATTCTGTGTGTATGGAGCCATTGCCTTTCACCTTTGAACTTTTCAAAATTCGATCATATGGTGTCGACCATATGAAATTCGAACTTTGAAATGTTCGATAATTTAATAGGGACCCATTTAGTGGCTGCCTATGTCCATCACAGTGTAGGTGATAGATCAGGAATGAATTTCTGATTTCCCATCCACTGGTCCAGTTATGCTAAAATAGGGTTAGGAAGGCATTTTGCTTCACATGGTTGGGGACTGGAATCTGAAGAAGAAAATTCTCTAAGATACATAACTGTCTGTTTGACATGTGCTATTTATGTCACAAGCAAATGTGGGTCTTTGTATTTAGTAGTTCTGATGCTGTTTGTTTTGCAGATGTGCAAAAGATTCATCAAAGCAAGGTCCAAGAATGCCTTGTATGCCAGGCGTAGGTTGCCTCTCATTAGTCTTTATAAGCCAGAGTATAGAGACAGGGGTTTGAGATGATCCACACAGGTCATCCTGTAAGCAATGGGTGTTTTCAGTCATTTAATGTACCTATATATATCTGTACACATATACATGAGCATGTTTTCTGAGCCTTCTGTAATATGCCAGCTATTTGTAAGTCATTTAAACTTTTTTACTAGTATTTTTTCCTTTGCTTTCTTTTATGTCCAAGACTGCATAATTGACAACCTTCCCAGAGATGCACCTGTACCAGAATTCAACATTGTGCTTCAAAGCATTCTCTTCTTATCAGGATTGTTGCCCCAAATAAGAGCAGTTATAGGGAGTCTATATCACCCTCCTGTTTGATGAACTGGGGTTTCTGTGTTTGTGGCAGGCTCAACAATTTTGAGGTGGCTCCAGAAATTCACTTCTTAAATCTTTAGCAAGCATTTTCACAGCATATGCTCTTCCAGCCACACCAGATATCCACCAAAGCTGTGCTGTACTTGATTGGCTGTTTTGCTCTCCTGTCTCACTTTTGCTCACTTTTGTCTATCTCTCTAATCTGAAGAAGCCCTTCCCAGTTTGCACTGAGCTACTGTATCAGCTGATCCTGTGGCACTGAAATCAATTTCCGGACACCTATCAGCATTACTTACCTATAGACAAATACAGTGTTATTTTTCATCTAAACAACAATAAAGACATAATAAAGTTAAAGCTGCAGGATGCGAAGGGATCTCCAGATGATGCCATACATATGCCTAACTATGCACAACACTGTGTCCAATCTTGTAACTCACTCTACATAGTCTTCAAACACAAAGACTGACTTAAATACCACAATGACAAATTGTACATCTATCAAAACAGACAACATGATGAAGTGATGTTGTAATAATTTAGTATGACAATAGGATGAAGTGATAACTGTAATAATTTAGTATAATAACAGGATGAAGTGATAATGTAACAATTTAGTATGACAACAGGATGAAGTGATACTGTAACAATTTAATGCAACAGGATGAAGTGATACTGTAACAATTTAGTATGACAACAGAATGAAGTGATACTGTAACAATTTAATACAACAGGATGAAGTGATACTGTAACAATTTAGTATGACAACACGATGAAGTGATACCGTAACAATTTAATACAACAGGATGAAGTGATACTGTAACAATTTAATACAACAGGATGAAGTGATACTGTAACAATTTAATACAACAGGATGAAGTGATACTGTAACAATTTAGTATGACAACAGGATGAAGTGATGCCATAACAATTTAATACAACAGGATGAAGTGATACTGTAACAATTTAGTATGACAACAGGATGAAGTGATACCATAACAATTTAATACAACAGGATGAAGTGATAACTGTAATAATTTAGTATGACAACAGGATGAAGTGATACTTTAACAATTTAATACAACAGGATGAAGTGATACTGTAACAATTTAGTATAACAACAGGATGAAGTGATACCATAACAATTTAATACAACAGGATGAAGTGATAACTGTAATAATTTAGTATGACAACATGATGAAGTGATACCATAACAATTTAATATAACAGGATGAAGTGATACTGTGACAGTTTAGTATGACAACAGGATGAAGTGATACCATAACAATTTAATACAACAGGATGAAGTGATACTGTAACAATTTAATACAACAGGATGAAGTGATACTGTAACAATCTAGTATATGTGGTGTACATACAGCTGAACCATATGGGATCACCGAATGTCTGATGGGAAAAGGTGTATGCCGATGGGTGGGAATTGTGAATTCAAATTTGCAGATCAGGCTGGGCTAGTGTATGAAGTATCATCCTCCTTACTTTCTGTTCTTGTTAAAAATCTACAAGCCTAATTGATCCATAGACCATCGCTTATACAGTTATACAGTAGACCTGGCCTGGAACAAAATCCTTCCAACCATCAGATCTATCCCAAATAGTCTCATATTAAAAAAAACATTAATGGAAAGACTCCTTAACTCTTGTCTCTGTTCCTTCCCTAATCCTACCTAAACATCCACTAATATTTTCCTCTCTCTTCTAATCCTGCTTAGCTAACCACTAACCTTTTCATCTCTTCCCTCTCCACAACTTTCACTGTTCTACCGATCCCTTTCACCTTCAACCCTCACCTATATATTCTCTCATTACTTTTCCCACACCCTCTATTCCATCACCGTTCACCAATCTCAGGCACTTCTCTATCCTATACTGCCATCCTTTTTTCTTTCCTGGACTACTCTATCCATTCTGAATCTGCCTTATTCTTTCAGCAGTTATCCATAAACTGCCAACATAAGTTCAGCTGCAACAGTAAATTTGCTTTTCAGTATCTATGTCCTCAGTGTCTACTGCTTATGTCTTACTATTATTTTTGTATTTTACCCAGCTAGCAACTGTTTGAAATGTTACTTTGTGTGTTAACTTTATATCCTTGTTAGACTTCTAGTTTACTTTTTTGTGTGTGTTGAGCTTTTCTCCCCGGGCCTCTGCCCAGTTGGACTTATCCCAGTTAACAAATATCAAAATAAAATAAAAAAATAAATTCTGTAATAAGAACCTTAACTGAAACATTAAAATACAGTCTTCATGACAAACTACGTAACTTTATAAGAAACGTGATAGTATTCCACATATAGTGTCAGTGTTGTAAGGTACAAAATCAAACTGCACGTCTGATTAGATGAAAAGCTAATATTTCTCTTTCTGGCATCACTATTGCATCTTTTTTTGTTTTTCTCACTTATTTCATCCACAGGATATCTACATGCAAGTTTTCTATTACTAATGTTGATAATATGGTATTACAAGGCTATGCTTCCTACTGCAATTTTCATGCTATTTTTAAGTAAAGGCATAAGTAAAATGGGAACTGTCAACACATATGACCTAACATGCTTAAATGCTGCTGGTTTAAGGTAAAGATATTCAGTGGATCATCTTATGTAACTAAGTAATATTGCACTTTAACATGTTTTTGTAGCACCGTTTCACAAAACCTTTTATAGGTGTCCATCCTTAGACTGCTGTATTCTGGAACAATGTCCATGAAGCAGTGCCAACTTACAGTTTTCTTTTGAAATATACAACATATCACATAAAATAGATTTCCATCAACTTCTGCCTGTATAAATAACATTTAAGTCTGTGAATTTCTGTGAAGCTCACTTGTCCATCCCCACCTGTTACCTTCAGTGTAGTATGGTATTATGATTTTCATTTATCATTTGTTGTCCAGGTTAGTCCCTCTAGACTAGTAAGGGGAGACCCACGGTGGTATTTCTACTACTAGGAAATATTTGGCCGGGGTATCGGGAACTTCTCCTACTCTTTTCAACAGGTGTTGTGGGATGAGATGTGACATCAGTTTACCATCCAATCTGAAGGATGAGAGACTCAGGAGTGCAGCACCCCTACACCCAATGCTGCACTGCAGTTCCAGTAATCCACATACCTGGAGTGGGAAAAGACCCCACATTCTTCTACTCTTCCAGCACCAAAGATGAGTGTGCTAGCTACTGTGCCACTAACACTGATATCTGTGTATTCCTCCTATGCATAGCTACATGTCATATAACATAAATATTTGTCATCCCTGAGTCACAGTAGATATATTTATGCATCATGTGTTGCTTTGTCTATACTCTGGTCACTTTGTAATCTAATGTTCCAACTTAAAGGCAATATTCCACATTGTGGGATTTTATTTCTGCATTATGTCTTAGCACTTCAGCTGTGCCTTAGTATGTCTGCACCTCATATAGACATACATTAGCAAAATGTGAATTGCAGTTCTAGCTTGCATGCAAAGTTTTTTTTCCTCTGTTTTGGTCCAGAAATCTATCGATAATCATTCCCTTCCTAGTAAGTAATCTCATTTGTTTCTCTTTTCTGGGGTGAGGGTAAACCAGGTAGGGCCATCATTCATACAGCAATCAGGGGTGGGGGGCTTAGTTTGTTTTCTATGCTTTAAGCCATTCTCCCCACATGCACCTGGTGAAGCACCAAGGAGACATGTGATGGTCTAACTACAGAGGCCATCTCCTCACTTCAGCAAGAGGCAAAAGGTATTCCTTCCAAGCAGCCATGCATTCCTCCCGAAGCAGAAGTGATGGTTTGCATGGTCTCTACCAGGAAAATCATACAGCCTAGCATGCCCTTTAATGAACACAAACCTCCCAATTCCCTGGGAGGTGAGCTGGGCTTAGCCCTTTATTTCTAACCCTCTCTCCCTGTATCGTCCAAAGCCAGGCCCAGTAATTGAACCCTGATCACCTGGGTGACAAGCAGGGCTCTATCCCTCTTCAACACACACTCAGACATACTGCAGAGTTTTGCTTATCCTCTCTCTCATTGTGTGTGTGTGTGCACGCACGCACGTGCATGTGCTTGCATGGACAGCCTGTTCTATAAGCCCTGATATATATGAATACAGCATTTCTACATTTTGCACAGCTTGTGCTGGCATGTATTACAGAATCACTTCCTGTTTGCTGGGATAGACTCCAGCTCTCTGTGACCTTGAACTAGATATGCAGATAATGGAAAAGAATGAAAATGTTATTCTGTCTGCAAATTCAGAAATGCAGAAATGGGTCACCGCTGATAATAACATAAATTACCAAATAAACATTTTTGGTACTTCATAATGCTTTCATTAAGTGTGCAGTCAAAAACAATAACAGATAAAAATATATGCAAAGCCATAGAAAAGTAGAGAGTCCATGATGTGCAGTTTGCCACTACAGTTTTAACAAGCTAGATAAATAATTGATATGGAAATAAAAATTTAAGAAAAAGGCAAAACACTATGTACACACAAGAAATACATGTGCTATATGCAACATACACACTCCTAAAATTTAACATCAATATTCGTACCAAGAACAGATGAGCTGAGCTGATAATAACTAAATATGTTTATATATATATATATATATACATATATATATAAAACACCAAATATATATTTCTAAGTTAAATTAAGATTGCTTATGAAAGTTAGACATAGTGATAGCGCATTAGCAGCAGAACGTTTTAATCAATGTTAATTTTTCTAGGTTTTCTAATCTGTGACTGTTATTATTTTCCAAGACTTGAAGAACAGAGCCCAAGCTGAGACAGATACATATTGAACATTCAGTACCACATTTCACTGAGTGTTACAAGCAGTGCCAAGCAAATATTCTTCCTCATTAAACAGGCCATCCAGACTTGGTAGGAAAATCAGTCTTTCCTTTGATTATGTTCCAAAATGACTGCACTGCAGGATATGACAGCCAAAACATGTGTCTTAATTCTTTTGAGGTTAACTCATGCTTATGACAGTTGAATACCATATCAAGATATACACCATTAAGGAAGCTCATAGGAGAGTAAGCATTAAACTATACTTCCATCTGAAATATTTGAATCTTCCATTAGGAGTAAATCTGTAAGCTTTCTTCAGTCATTCAAGATCTGATTCACTGATGTACCAATAGTAATATTCCAATATAGAAATCCATTTTTACAGAATAAACAGGTTGTGACTTGCTTCTGTAAACTAACTACCTGATTACTCAAACTGCAAATGGATCACAGCTGTCAGTTAGACAGCTTAAAATACCTGGGAGTGGTGCGCAGGAGACACACCAAACAGAAAAATGCCCAAATGGAAATATATAAAAGAAGGACTAAACCCATCTCTTAAATTTCTTCCCAACTGACCTGAGTTTGAATGGTGGTTTGAGCACCTGTTGTTGCTGACATCACGGGGCGAGGAGGAGGAGGCAGGAGCATGTCAGGTAACCAAAGGGTGTTTCATGAAAGTAAAATGATCAAAGTAAGTTTGGCTTACCAAAACTACATTTGGTGACAGTGGACTCTGCCTTTTTGTCCACTTTTGTGCTATCCTGGAGGTGGTATACATACATTTCCGGGGTGTAGGTGGGTTCTCCACACATGGTAAGCCCCCCCTGAAGAAACTTTCCTCAGGATATTCTCTGAAGCAGTTCCAAAACATTTTCTGATGTTTTTACATTCACTAAAACTGCTTTCCGTGAGTCTAGGTGAATCTGATGAGACTTTGCCTACTTAACTCACTTTGGTGGGAGGGTTGAGGAAGATGTACTGGCAAAACAGAAGGCCCATTCCTTCTAGCTGCAGTGGAAACTGTTGCCCAGAAAAGGGTCTGTGTTAGGCATGTAGGCATATTTGGGTAAGCTTCACTATTTGGGGTGAAGCACAATCCTAGACCACACCTTATAAGAGGTATTTGTTTATAGGGGCTGAGAGGTTCACTACATTCACAGACTTTCTCCTTCTTTGGGTAGTTATAATGGCTGTCAGATCCATGTACCTTCTACACCACTAAATTCATCAGTAGAGAAGGAGTTGATTACCCAGTGCGTCTGGAGAATTTTCATATGAGATTATGGTATGATTTCAAGATGGTCATTGCTAAAAATTCTGAGGAGTGGAGAGTCTCTGTCCATTCCTGTCATGAATTTTCATATGAGATTATGGTATGATTTCAAGATGGTCATTGCTGAAAATTCTGAGGAGTGGAGAGTCTCTGTCCATTCCTGTCAACTGTCCAGATTTTTGCAGTGTCCACATTTTTGCCTCGTATTTTTGGTCTGTTCCTCATAAAATTTTGTTTTTTCTGGCTGATTTTTGGAAAATCACTAAGGATTGAAGTTAGAACATATTGACAAACATTTAAGTTTCAGACTTCATATCCTTTAAAAAATTCATGCAAATGCAAAACCTGTTATTCTATCAACTTTCTACATTTGTAAAAGCAATATTTAAAAATTGTCCCAATTTTGGGGCCTTTGTACCCCTCATTATTTATGGCTTTGTCCGGATTTATTGCTCTAAGAGGTTGTGAAGTATGTCTCTGCCTGAAATGCTTCCATCTGATTGTTCTGGAAGTGTCCCTGCTGTTTCTGAATAAGTTCAGATTACTCCTCCTTCCTCTAGTGGATTGCCTTACTCCGTTTTATTGGAAAGGGCCTCTGCTCTTGGGGATGACAAGTCACTTTTTTGGTACTACGTCACAGATTTTGGAAGGCCTATTTCAGCCACTGCTTCTGCAAACAGTTTTGACTCAAAAAAAACACTGCTAGTGAATGAGAAGCATGTAGAATCTGTACCTTAAGAGGTTTGTCCCACTCAGCTTGCTGTACCTATAACTGGTGCAGCAGGAACTGCAATGGTTCTGCTTGAGAGGCATTCTTGTGTAAGTATTTTAAGAGGAGAGAGTTCCAAGCTTTCTACAACATCTTCAGAACTGTTTACTTTCAAAATAAAGGCCTGTTCTGAGACTGAAATGTAAGCTATCCAAATCATTTTTTGTGGTAGAAAAATCATTTGGTTTCTCTACTATACATATGTATTGTATCATTCACCTTGGGATAGAATGGTTTAGTGAACTGCATTCTTCTGTACTTAGAAAGTTTAGTGAATTGCATTTCTCGAGGAAATTTAGAGAACGCTTTAATTAGAAAGAACATATGAAACTATGGTCAGACTTTTGTTGTCAAGACTTTAGTATTCAAATGAAAAAAAAAGTGCATTTTTATAACTGATATATTGACAATTATTGATGTTAAACAAGCTGCACTTTCTCACTGTTTAAGACGTAATAAGTGATCTCTGCATGTATGTACTGATGTTGGGAGTGGGGATATTTCGGGTAAAGTGAAATTTTTTCAACCACCCCAAAAAAGTGGGGAATATAATTAAAATCCACCATACTCAATAGAAGGCAAAATAGTTTCTAGCACATAAATAACGAAAACAGAACAGTAAAGGACTGTCTTATAGATTGCCACAGCATAGGTTAATGAGTGGCTTTAATGCAAAAACTGTAATAATGTGGTTAGTTTCACCACAATGTGTTATATTGTGCAAGCTGGTAGGGCACATTTTGGTGCTTTTTCCAATTTTCTTCACTGTAGTATGACTGTAGTTGCTATATATAATTTAGGGTGATATGAGGGTGCAGGAGACTTGTTACCTGAAAAAGAAATCCAATTTTTAGGGGTTTTGACTTGCTAGTTTTTGAAATTTATCTTTTAGAAACCATTGAGTTGAAATTGCGTACTTCTATCACACGAGTAATTCACATAAAGCTCCTTTAATCCTACCAGAAGAATCAGTGAAATAGTGTTTGCAATTCATTTAATACAGGGTCTAGAAAGACCTCCTATAAAGATACGGACATGCCTAAAAGAAAATGGACCTGGGTAAAGAACAGTATGCAGAACTCAAAACCCATACTGTCACAGTACGTTTCTACCAAACGCCATCATTCAGTCACCATCTTCAAGTGCATCACCTAGCTGCCATAGTGTGTAAGCTATTGCTGTGTTTTCTGTGTACTGCAGGTCAATGAAGTGTACTGAATGAACTCATGGATTCTACAATAGCATTCTTCCTAACATCTGTTGCCCATCATTTATACTAAGGTAGGCTTAAAACTTCATTTGAGAGTAGAATCCTAAATTAATGTCCCACCGTTAGAATTATTGGTACTTTAATGCAATGAATTGCCAGTGGGTTTTGTGCTGTAGACTTAGGGTTGATTTGCTTGAATTCATCTGCATGATGTGTTATTGAAAAAGCTATTTAGCTAAACAAGTTTCCTGGGTTGTCCCCAGAAATGGACACTTGGACCTATTGGGCTTTCCTGGTTAACACACAAACCTGTAAGCAACTAAGTAAATAAAACTGATGCTGCATGGATCTGCTGCCCCGGATATTGTACATAAGCCTCTTTTCACATTGTGAGTTAACTTTTTGTTCATACTTGCATGTTTCTAGAAGAAGAGTATATAACTTTATGTTTCAGTAATAAATTACTTCAGTGTGTCTCAACAAGTCCACCACATTGAAGTTGACAACTTTATTAGTATGCACCTAGGGAAAACATCCATATAAGGCATATAGCCATGCAGTCAATCAAGCTCACATATCTCATGAACAGGCAAGGGCACAGTCTCTATTACCCCATTAACCTTACATTGTTATTCTAATGGAAAGAATACCACAAAGGAAAGAGTATGGTGACATTTGTAAGAGACAATAGCCATCATAGTCTCAACGCTTTCGGTGAGCCATATGGGAAGTCTCAAACTAAGATCAAACACCACTTTTATGCGGCGATCTCACCTCTTCATAATCTATTACAGAATGAGAGTTCTCATCTGCACTATGCTCTTTCATTGCTCTCTTTGGGATTTTAAATGGGATTTTAAGCAGGAGTTTATTTACAATGACTTTACTATCCAACCCCAACATGTGTTAGTATTAGGACATCAGATTTTCCTGTAGTTGCAGTATTGCATTAGCTTTACCAGTGTTAGCATAGGTGTTTTGTTTTGTATTTCCTATGAGATGATTCTGCAGCTTGTCCTATGTACTGCTGATAATACCCCCTCCATGTTTTGTTACTTATATAGGTATAGCTTACCTTTAATAAGTTATGTTCATTTAAGCACTTATTATAGCAATAACCCATGGCTAGGTGTGGATAATACTAAATTTACTCACAGTTGACAGTTTGGTCACGAGGTCGAAGCCTGAGTGACCAAAGACAGCTGTGGGTAAATCCAGCATCACCCACACCCAGGCATTGGTTATTGCCCTTATACAATAATATTATTTAAGAAAAAAATTATTTACTTTCCCTAAATAAAGTCTTTGTATAATGGCACTGTGTTGTTCTACTTTTGTTTCGGTACCCTTGGGCTTTCTCGATTTACTGCACATGCATATGGGACTTACGTTCCCACACTTATGCAGTATATCAGTGCTATGGTAAGGAAGCAATGGAGAAAGGAAGATCTCTATTTTTTTTTAATAAAAAAATTAAGTTTGAAATCCAGAAAGTTCAGAGGTACAAGAGAGACAGGGCAGAAATACAAGGATAATCAGGTCCATTCCTTTAGTTTTGCATAATGTACCTGATTTCCTTGTATTTTCTTTGTCCTGTCTCTCTGTCATACCTCTGAACTGTCTGGATTTCAAAGTTTTTTTTTTTTAAAACTCAAACTGGAACGTTCCATAGTACATATTAGTAGAAGAAAGTCCAGGTGAGAGAACTTTTGTCTATTGGTATATGTTTGATTTACAACAGGCATTCTGGTTGAGCTGACCAATCAGAGCGCACATTTTTGAATGTAAATGGCCTATCATTGTATAATATATTAATAATTCGATGACTGGGTGTGGTATATTGAAGATTTAGCCATGGTTGGTGTGGTTTAATCATAAGAGCGAAGCTCAAGTGATTAAACAAAGACAGCCGTGGATAAATCTTCAACATATCATATCCAGGAGTTGGTTATTGCTATTACACAATGACATTATTTAAGAAAAAAATTACTTTTGTTAAATAATGTCTGTTTAATGGTGCCATGGTGTTCTTCTGCTTTTTATTTTCAGTATCCTGGGGCTTTCTTGCTATACTGCTGGTTGGGCTGACCTGTCATTGTATAATAATTTATTAAGTACATAAATGTGATGGGTGCTTTGAATGAGCCAAGGCAAAGGAAGATGAAGAGAGAAATTGTATTTATACCATAATTCTGTAGTTAACTAACAAAATGCTGGAAAAAGGCAAAATTTATAGAATAAAGTGGGCATTGCAGGTGCAAGTAGACACACTTTTAATATAAATAATAGTTTTATACACATTTCTAGTGGAAGGTTCACTATCAGGCCAGCGGTAAATATAATAATCTGTTTGTATTTAGGCAAGATGAAGCTAAGACAACCTTCTGGGATTATACAAAACATTCACAGCTAGGTTTTGGGGTAATAAATATGACTGCAAGATGCATTACATGAGGGCAGGCATACTGCTCTTTTGATATTGCAAAGAAACTGAGAACTAGCATAGAAATGTATAACTGAAAAGCCTCTTTCACTCTCACAGGCTTCCATGTGTCTGCAAAGTGAGGAAGGACTATTAATCTTGAGAACCTAAAGTGAGACAGACAAGGGCAATTGTCCAAAAATAGCAGTTTATAGCAAAAAGAAACTGTAGCATGGCAACTGCTTTGTCTGATATGGAGAGATTTTCTATTTACATGTGAGACATGATACTATTTCCTACCAGGTGTCACAATAATGAACAGACATAGGTTTGCTGGGAACTTGGAATTAAGCAGGGATGCTTGGAGGCTGCATGGACAGAAATAGGAAGACCATATTTAGTTAGGGGATAAGTAGCAAAATGCTAACAGCCTTTTTCACTATTAGTGTGAGGGGGTATATGACATTGTAACATATTTTGAGTTGGTTATATTTTTATTTAGACACCCTATGTGCTAACATACCATGGGACAAGCATTAAACTATACTGGGTACATATAACTTGTATCCATTCTTAACCAATGTTTTTATATTATGTCTAATTTTTTATAATTATTTACAGTGCAGATGCTTTTGTTTTATTTTTGGAGATTGTAAAATTATTATTCTTAAAATGTTTTGTAATAATTTGGAGCTTTTCTCCCCATGCCTTCACTGAAAATGGGCTTCTACCCAGTCTGGCTGTCTTGGTAATCAAGTCAATAAATAAAACAAATAAAGTAAATAAATATACTCCCATCTAAAAAAAAAAAAAAAAAAAAAGTTATTAGGTTGTCCCTGTGGTCACCTTTGACCCAGATAGAAATGCCTTTTCCTTAAGAAGTAGTTCCAAAAATCAGTTGTGCTTTTCCTGAATTTGTGTGGAAGTGTATGCAAGTAAACCATAAGTATATGTTAAAATGTAGCCGCATTTTATATTGAATAGAGAGGAAGTTGTGAGTACAGCTGCAAGCTGATGCTGTTTGCATAAAGCATTTTCTCCTTTTAGTCTGTTCATGTATTCATTCTTTCATTGTCAGCATTAGCAAATGCTTTTTTAGGTCACACTACCATCTTTTCTTTATTTGCGTCCTACTACTGAGGGATACATTATTTGCATGTGCATCCCACATACTAACACATGTTGGGGTTGGATAGTAAAATGATTTTTTTATACAACAAATAAAACTCACCTGTGGAACAATTCATTTTTGTGCTGCATGGAAATTGTTTGTTATATTCCTATAAAAGGAATCCTGTTACTTCTTGTCTACCATTCTAACGCAGAATGTTATGTTATATCTGGTAGTAATTGTGTGCCGTGTTAGTTTATAAAGTTCTTTACACTTTTTTCTGCTGGTTTACCTGGACGTAGTAAACCACCACATAGTACTGACCACATACATATGGTTCTTCCTAGCTATCAAATGCATTTTGTATGTATTAGGTTATTGAGGTTTATCACAGCTTACTGACACCTTGGTATACTGTCCACTGCATATGTAGTTCTCTCAAGTCGCACTTTCTTATACTTTGCAATTTGTGACGGCTAACTTGTCGGATGTTTGCCCTCATTTTGTTCTAGCTATACTAGCTATTGTTGGAGGTTGTTACTTACCTGCTAATCTGTAATGTTTACTACAGCCTGACATTGTTCATCCCAACTACATTATACTTTACCAACTTTAAAAACCAAGTCAACAGTCTTCTGAAGAAAGTCTGTAAAGATAACACTCATTTCTTAGCTGTCTCTCTTCTTTCACATTTTTCTGAAGTGGGTACTATTGGTTATGAGTGAAAGTCTATTCGCTGTCAACAATGTCTCTAAATGTGCTTCTTTGGTAAGCAGGATAAGTGACTTCATTCTCAAGTGCCAGTAATGGTTACACTGTACAGTAACTGTTCAAGGGTGGGATGTCACATGATGTATTAACTGCCAATGGATAGCATCACAGATTCTATACCACATTTTGTACACATTTAAACAAATTGAAAACAACTGATACATGAGTTGCTGTAGAGAGAGAGAAAAAAAGCTATTACTTCCCAAACTCCACTTACAACCATTTCAGTTTATGCTGCTAAAAAATAAAAATAAGTTGAAAGTGCAACTTGGTTAAAAACATGTAATACAACTGCTAAAACTCCTCATTCAGTAATGGGAATATATGGCCATGATGTGAGTTATGCTGGGATTTATTCACTTTTGCCGCAGATTTGGTCACTTGATTTTCATTCCTGTGACAAGACCACAGCAACTGTGAATTAATTCTCTACATACTTCGTACCTTAACCAGGTGTTTTTGTTATTGTACCTGAAGCTTGCTGTTTTACTCTGCCCTTTAATTCTCTACATACTTCGTACCTTAACCAGGTGTTTTTGTTATTGTACCTGAAGCTTGCTGTTTTACTCTGCCCTTTAATTCTCTACATACTTCGTACCTTAACCAGGTGTTTTTGTTATTGTACCTGATGTTTGCTGTTTTACTCTGCCCTTTAATTCTCTACATACTTCGTACCTTAACCAGGTGTTTTTGTTATTGTACCTGAAGCTTGCTGTTTTGCTCTGCCCTTTAATTCCCTACATACTTCGTACCTTAACCAGGTGTTTTTGTTATTGTACCTGAAGCTTGCTGTTTTACTCTGCCCTTTAATTCTCTACATACTTCGTACCTTAACCAGGTGTTTTTGTTGTTGTACCTGAAGCTTGCTGTTTTACTCTGCCCTTTAATTCCCTACATACTTCGTACCTTAACCAGGTGTTTTGTTATTGTACCTGAAGCTTGCTGTTTTACTCTGCCCTTTAATTCTCTACATACTTCGTACCTTTACCAGGTGTTTTTGTTATTGTACCTGAAGCTTGGTGTTTTACTCTGCCCTTTGTTGTTTCTGCTGTCTGAATATTCCAGCCATTGCTGGTGGTTAATTGATTGTGCCAGCTATTTTTTTTCAGTAGGCCATATTCATGTACTCTTGTAATAGCTATTGTCTGTCTGTCCTAGTGAATGTAGTTTATAACTTATTGATTTACTTAATTGCCTTGCAGGCTGTGTTGAGAGGGACTTTCCCTTTAAGGTAACTCATTTGTGATACTTGCTGCATGGATACACCAGCTATTGTAATGTAGTTTGCCATAATCTGATGCCACCTGTTATTTTATTTGTCATATTACTGTACATGTTGCTAGCTACTATATTATCATGCAAAGTAATGTTTTTTTCTGCAGGCTATATATTCATACCAGCTGTTGTTTTGCAAGTTTACATATGTCTGTACTACACTTTCTTCAACATTTTTTTTTTACATTTTTTGTTGGATAGATAGCAGCTTGGTGCTAGCAGGGGGCTTCAACTTTTATTCTTAATTTTACAGGGTACTTCATGAACAAACAAGCATACTGTGCTATGTGATATTGATTAGTTTCTCCTCGGATGAAAATTTACCTGTGTCACAGTAATAATTTCCAGCATGGTTGAAATAGTTGTGTGTGTCTGCTCATTGCCTTGCAAGATCATTTGAAATTGTGCAGTTTTGCTCTAAATTCAAGTAGCCTGAATTATTTCAGGATAATTTGCATATGCTCCCATGAAGCTTTGCACTGTGCATACAAATTATTAAACAGCAGTTTTGTTCAGTGCAGTTTAAATATATTGACCATCTGTTTATATACTGGACAAATTATGGTATAAAGTCAAAATTATGTTAAAAGAAAAAAAAGCCAGGAAAAAATATTATAAAATGTGGTCTGCATTCATAACAGACATTGCAATGAAATGAAGTAGGCCCTGGAAACCGGCAGACATGTTAAGGGCAGACAGCATTATAAAGGGAGAACTATGTCATGAGTATTTAGAGGAAATGAACTGTTTGGTGATGCAGTGAAAAGCTGGCTGGCATACACTGACATTTTGCAGTGGTATACTGCTGATGAGGCAGAAAAGAGAAGTAGTTTGTCAATTCTTTTGAAGTTCTGTTGTATTAAATACATAATGCATCACTGATAGAAGCACCATATAAGAGAAGTCAGCAAAGAAGTTCTGTGAATTGTTAATACAGTACTGAGCCATTCATCATGCATATCTATTGTTACAGAAGAACAGTTCAGATTTCATAGTCTTGATTAAGTGGAAAAACAGAGAAGCAGAATTACAGAAGGTGCATGGAATCTAAATATGGGGATAACGTTTATGGCTTTTTTCTAAAAATGAACTGATTTTTACCATCACAGCAAACATAGATGCGGTAGCTTACAGAAGCTGACTCCATTTATAGATATGTTTGGGAATCTGCAGCATTATTGACTTTATGTTTAAGATATATAATCTGCAGGTTCAAAGTGAATATAAACTAAGACGTTACTCAGGCGTGTACTGAAATGGCCAGATCTCACAGCTAGCTCTACTTAAATTTCAAAATCCTTTAAAAATTCTAAAATTATTCCAAATAAA
Organism: Protopterus annectens; assembly: GCF_019279795.1. Lineage (NCBI taxonomy): Eukaryota > Metazoa > Chordata > Ceratodontiformes > Protopteridae > Protopterus > Protopterus annectens. Next base: position 274,839,582 of record NC_056748.1, read on the forward strand.
TCAAGAACATTCTGTCACCAGACATTGTACTGCTCAGTCTGAAGGCTCAGCTACCAGTTAATCAACCCTCTGGCATTGAAGTAAGCTGGTCAGTTGAGGACAGAATTGAACTCTGTTTAACTGTAGATGGAATGCACTTAGTGTCCCATCTTCTGTCAGAAATGTATGTCTATCAGAGATGTCATGCAATTACAAGTTCTGAGTGGGTAAAAAGTCCTGCTCTGACATAGGATGGCATGTAACTAACATAACTGGCAAACCACTAGAGCAATATGATAAACAGAACCTGTACTAGTAGCAGTGTAGTACCACATAGTGAGATCATTTCAGTGTTGTGCCACACAGTGGCAAAGAGAATGTTAATAAGTACAATCATAGTTCATGATGTAGTGTACATCCAATGTGAACAGCAACATGCCATCAAGAAATGCATGTTGTGTCATGACGTAGTGCACATACAGCGTGAACAGCAACATGCCATCAGGAAATGCTATGTTGTGTCATGATGTAGTGAACATACAGTGTGAACAGCAACATGCCATCAGGAAATGCTATGTTGTGTCATGACATAGTGTACATACAGTGTGAACAGTAACATGCCATCAGGAAATGCTGCGTTGTGTCATGATGTAGTGTACATACCGTGTGAACAGTAACATGCTATCAGGAAATACTATGTTGTGAATGCTAACACTATCCTCATAGTACTCACACAGATGCAACATCACCAGTGATGCACTATTGAGAAATACCACATAGTGAACACTAACACATGCCTCATTGATGGTCATGCAGCACCTGATGTCACCAGTGGCTCTTCACTGTAAACACTCTGCTACGTAATGTCACACCCCTCTGTAACACACGTACAGCACTTGATATTACCAGCAGTTTTCCATTTTAAAATACCATATGGTGGGTTCTGGGACATACTTGTGTACTACTCATACAGTACCCAACATTTCTCAGTCATTCACCCCCTGAAAAATAATGAGAGACAGACACAGGCATACACCTCTGTACTACCTATACAGTGCCTGATGTCATCCACAGTGCACCACTGACAAATACTGCTTGCCACTAGCACATACCACCACACTACATATGGAGACTAGTGTTACCTGTGGTGTACTACTTGGAAATCATATATATATTATCAGGTGTCTGCTCAGTAGTTCTATCATATAGTCTGTGATTCTTTCAGGTGTTGAGCTCTGAGAGTCTCGGGAATAGGATCCTCATGTGGAAAACAAATACAAATCGGTGAGGCTGCCGTACCAGGTACATAAATGAAATACACACCAGATTAGTGTGCAAACCTGAGTCGTCTGCAGTGCAATACACAGTGCATGGAGGAACTTAACTGTTTGATGGGTATGTAAGACTGTGTGTTATGCATCCAACGCTGTCCATCTAGGTGTGTCCTCCAGTTATCAGACTTCTCCTTCCTGCAATGCCTCCAGTCCCACAGATGGCACTGTCTGCCATGAGGTCATTTCCAATTTTAATAGCTCTGTTGTTTGACTTCCCCCATACTGATGCACAAGATGTTTTCAAATTCCTATTAGCTACTGCACCCATATTTCTGAATGCTCAACTAATTTCATCTTTGATGTGTGGATATATCACACATTAAGCTGTTGGATGCAGGGAGATGATGGACTATGCAGGTAGCCACCAGCATGAAGAATCAGATACCAGATATATCCATTAGCAGTTGCTTGACATGGTGCACCATATGAATTGCATGAAGCCATTTGTGCAATACCATGACAGCAGTATAAAGTACAGTGAAATAAACTAGAATTGCTTTAGGAAACACCGGGCACAAACTGTTTAGCACTTTTAATGTGCTTATTGCTAGAAATTCATGTGATGAAGTTTCAGTTTTACATTCCTGGTGTTGTATTGTACAGTCAGATAAGTTAACTGCATCATCAGCATTATCAGTGTCTATTCATTATATAGAATCCAAAACTAAATCAGGTTTATAGTTATTAAACTACATATGAAAAAGAAAAAAAAAAGAACCCATTTTTGTTCTTGCTCTTTCACTGTCATTAATTAATGTAAACTTCCCCGGGGAGAGATCAGAATGTGTTGGAAAGGAGATAAGAAAGGCACTTGTTGAAATGCCACTGTAAGAGGGTACATCATATGGATAGATGCCATGGATAAGCATGAGATAGGATAGGGCAAAAGGCAGCTTTATCTGTTGTTAGTCAAAGGACATTTGGATGCATTAGTCTCATATGTCATTTTATGCTGTAATGGTGCATACATATAGGCTCACCTGCACCACTTAAAGGGATGTTACTCTGTCCTATCTCTACATATAATGGCTGCCCTTGAGGGATGAGGGCCACATTATAAGTATGGGAAGCGTGACTAACAAAGGAGTACTGACAAAAGTAAGGGTGCATTCACCAAAGACAAGATGAGGCATGTGCAAGATATAGATCATTGACTGGTGAGACCGATTGTGTCCCTCGGGGTACACCTGCTTGGTGCCATTAGAGTGACATGAATTATGTAAGAGGGACAGAGAGAAGGGTGGATAAGCACAGTGGAACAATAGACGTACATAGTAGAACATTAGTAACTCCGAATTTTTGGGTTAGAACTAGAAAAGCAATGCATCATCATTCCCTTTGGCACAAACAATGTCCCCTCACACTGTAAAATCAACAACAATACCCTAAGTCCATGAAATGGTAAGGGCCTTGGGATCACTTGTTGACTGTGACCTTAACTTCAACCGCCATGTGTCTACTGTAGTAAGGAAAGCTTTTTATGTGGCACATATGAAGTATACCAAGGAAGAACCAGGAATCCAGGACGCCAACTGGTTCTTCCTTGGTATACTTCATAGTTTACTTGGTATTCTGTATTTTTTATGTGGCACACTTGATTAGTAAAAGCATTGCCTTGAGAGCAAAAGAAGTTATAACTCCACCTATACTTGCCACTTATCCAGCCCATAATTGAGTATAATGCCCCATTTGGCATGTACTGTAATAAGCACCTACAGCAATTAGACACCTCAGACGTTTCTAACAAAGAAGATCAAGGAGTTCCAGCATGTGCCTTACACAAACTGACTAAGGTCCCCCTCATTATCCTCTGTATTGTATAGACTTCTTAGGGGAGACTTATGCCTGGCCTACAGAGCAATCCAAGGCCTAAACGTAATGAACTTACTGCATATATGTAAATCAAGTGGGACTAGGGATACCTGTTCAGGGACCTAAATTTCGCCTGTAACTTAAATAGGACATGCTGGAGGGACAGATTTATCTCCTAGCGACTGCCGCATCTTTGGAACAGGCTAGCAATTCATGTGAAACAGAGCACCTGTATGACACTGTTCAAGAGTAACCTGGAAGAGTGGATGGGGCACAGTAAATTCTTACCGGGGATAGAGCCCACAATCCACCTGGATATGGGCAGTCATCATTAAATGCAATCTTGGGTATTGACTAGCATTTCTATGATATTACACTGGGATGAAATGGCTAGGCTTAAAATAACCACCGGGTCGATAGCCTAGTAACCTCCTATGATCCTATGAAAAGGAGTTAAAGCTGGGAAAGCTGCTAGGGGCTGAGCAGAGATTTAAAGAGAGGGAAAATATGTGTGAGAGTTAGAGAGATGGAAAATACGTGGAAATTAGGAGTCAGGAGGAAAAGACTACTCACAGACAAAAGAACAGACTAAAGAGTAGTTCAGGGACAGTGCAGAAAAGCATCACACAAAAACAGCAGTAGAAGAGAAACGACAACAGGGAATGGCAACCTGACACACTCATTATAGTGTACAGTGATATGCTTTGTATTAATGAAGACAGAAATTCCTCAGTCCATCTTCCCAACCTCACTATTCCATACCTACATTAGAAATTATCAAAGTAGTCATATCTCGGTATGAGGCTAGTTCCAAGTGCAAAGACATTAGTTAGGTGAAGAGTAAGAAAGATTCTTTTCTTGAAGGAATTATTGCCAGTAAAAAATGAGTTAGAAAGAAGGATGGAAGTGCTGTGACCTGCTTCCTGTCCAACAGTTCTCATAGTTGATTGGATTGGAATTTTATCCCTGTAAAAAGGGAAATGTAGTAGAGCTGTTGAGACTTATAAAGGGACACTCTTCCCACTGATGTGTGAGACAATGGTGATTGGAATTAGTTAGTACCACCTGATGAAGAATGGAAAGGCTGTTGGTCCAGATGACATACCTGTGGAAGCATGGAGGTGTTTAGGTGAAATGGCAGTGGAGTTTTTAACTAGATTGTTTAATGAAATCTTGGAAAGTGAGAGGATGCCTAAGGAATGGAGAAAAAGTGTTTTGGTACCGGTTTTTAAGAATAAGGGTGATGTGCAGAGCAGTAGTAACTACAGAGGGATTAAACTGATCAGTCACAGCATGAAGTTATGGGAAAGAGTAGTGGAAGTTAGGTTAAGAAGGGACGTGATGATTAGTGATCAGCAGTATGGTTTCATGCCAGGAAAGAGCACTACAGATGCAATGTTTGCTCTGAGAGTGTTGATGGAGAAGTACAGAGAATGTCAGAAGGAGTTGCATTGTGTTTTTGTAGACTTAGAGAAAGCATATGACAGGGTGCCTAGAGAGGAGTTGTGGTATTGTATGAGGAAGTCAGGAGTGTCAGAGAAGTATGTAAGAGTGGTACAGGATAAGTACGAGGGTAGTGTGACAGCAGTGAAGTCTGCAGTGGGAGTGACTGATGTGTTTAAGGTGGAGGTGGGATTACATCAAGGATCAGCTCTGAGACCTTTCTTATTTGCAGTGGTGATGGACAGGTTGACAGACGAGATCAGACAGGAGTCCACATGGACTATGATGTTTGCAGATGGCATTGTGATCTGTAGTGAGAGTAAGGAACAGGTGGAAGAGACCCTGGAGAGATGGAGATATGCTCTAGAGAGAAGAGGAATGAAGGTCAGCAGGACTAAGACAGAATATATGTGTGTGAATGAGAGGGAGGATAGAGGAATGGTGAGGATGCAAGGAGTAGAGTTGGGGAAGGTGGATGAGTTTAAATCCTTGGGATCAATAGTTCAGAGTAATGGTGAGTGTGGAAGAGAGGTGAAAAAGAGAGTACAGGCAGGATGGAGTGGGTGGAGAAGAGTGTCAGGGGTGATTTATGACAGACGAGTACCAGTAAGAGTGAAAGGGAAGGTCTACAAGAGGGTAGTGAGACCAGCTATGTTATATGGGTTGGAGACAGTGGCATTGACAAAAAGGCAGGAGTTAGAGCTGGATGTGGCAGAGTTAAAGATGTTAAAATTTGCACTGGGTGTGACAAGGGTGGACAGGATCAGGAATAAGTATATTAGAGGGTCAGCCCAGGTTGGAAGGTTTGGAGACAAAGCCAGAGAGGCAAGATTACGTTGGTTTGGACATGTGCTGAGGAGGGATGCAGAGTATAATGGGAAAAAGATGCTAAGGATGAAGCTGCCAGGTAACAGGAAAAGAGGAAGGCCTAAGATAAGGTTTATGGATGTGGTGAGAGAGGACATGCAGGAGTTGGTGTGACAGAGCAAGATGCAGAGGATGGGAAGAAATGGAAACAGATTATCCACTGTGGCAACCCCTAATGGGAACAGCCGAAAGAGGATGATGACCTGGAATGTAGAATAGGAAAGAAGTTGACAGTGTAAGATGTCAGTCTTAGGGGATGTGATTTTATACAGAGGTGGAAGGCAATTGTGGTACAGGGGTTAGAAATATGTTTAGTGACTGATGATGTGCTGGAAAAGAAGGTTCTGAATCTCTTATTAGTTCAGGGAAAGAACACTGGAGTGCAACAATGATACATGAATGACAGCAAGAAAAACCTTCAAACTGCCTTTGGGAAGAGGCGAGAGCTATGTCAAGGTCCACTGAAAAAACAATACAGTTAATGTTCCACAAACGTAAGTTCCAAGGAAGACGTGACAAGAATTAATAGTAGCAAACAGTATAAGCAGGGGTTACAGTCACTGGTGAATGTCCACATTAATGAAGGCAGGCACACTCCCTGTATAAATCCCTCATGGTACAGAAGTGTAGCAGTGAAAAGACTTATAAATTACACAGATTAGGAGTGAAGAAATAAGAAGGGGAAGATATGATGGTGAGAATGAAAATGAAGAGTTCTGTCTTCTAAGCTATTAAAGGAATTACGGTAGGACTGGAATGTACCATTGATACCATTGATGTACCATTGATACTTTCAGTAGCTGTTTAAAGTGCTGGCCATGGTGCAAAATGAGGCTGAACGACTGAAACAGAAAGGATGAGGTGTGGTAATGTAGGCAAACATTATTAATAACTCGGAGATGAATGGTAATATTGTTCTAGATTCTTTTGCTTTATATTAAAGCAATAGGAAGGAACCACAGTTGTTTTTCTAAGACCGTCCATAGTGTCAGCAGTACAAATGACATGTCTTCTAGTGTGAGGGCAGGATTCAGAGACACTGTGTGCTTCACAAGGTTTATTTGTATAGTGCATACATATGCTAAAGGTGTTAATGATACTAAAAATAAAGCTGAGGTTGTCTGCACTAGCAACATATAGCGGTAAAGCCTTGCCTACAGTCCAGACAACCAGAGTTTGACTAGTGGCTCAGATGCTTGACAGTGCAGGGAGAGAGGATGGGCTTACCCAGCCTAGAGCAGGGGCTCTGCTGTTTGCCCAGCTAGCACAATTCCTCAAACAGCAGAGTCTAAGCTGTGGAATGAAGGCCTGTCATGATATGTTGAGATGGAGGTGGGAAAATGTGGGCATGACCACCTAAGACGATGATAGTAGTCCCAGTTGGCAGATGTGGGGGGAGGGTACCTTCACAATCAGAGGGGACTTGCAGTGACACAAGTGTTCACATTGCTACCAGTGATCATATTATGCCTCAAAATAAAAAAAAAGGATCTTATTGCTGTGAAGCTAGAAAGGGCACAAAACACCCTCATGACTGACATGATGACAGCCTCCCTTGAACAGTATAATGTCTAATTTAAGGGGGGGACTCTATGGTCTGCACAAAGCCAAAAAATAACAAAGCTTGGACAGGTAGGTATTGCATTGTACAGTGTCATGTAGACAGGGAGTATGTGCACATGAGTGAGGAAATTCATGGATTTTGTAATCCAGAAATACTGCATATTCAGCCTGATCAGGAGAGATGACAACTATAACTTGGCACAACAAGTAGACAAATATCAATGTACATAGCAGAAATGCTGGAAAACTTGAAAGGAATGGTTCACGTGAATCATCTTCACTTATCTGAGGCAGCGCATCAACCCCTGCTGGCAAAATGAGCTCAACAACAATGTCCTGAGTGGTGCTCATGACTGATGTACCATACCTAACTGACCAGCAGGTGATCATTGCTGAGATGACCATTACTGAGTGTTAGCTTTGACATGCCAGTGGTACAGTTTAGCACACAAAGTGAGAGTGTCTGGTACATACCTACGGAATAAGGGACAACACAAGATAAAGAACGCAAATTAGGGGCACTTGTGTATACTGGTACTGTTAACTAAGGACTTCTTAAAAGAAAGTCCAATTTTAGGCAAGATGAAAGAAAAATATGAGCCAAAATTAGAACTGTCCCCACAAATTACATATAGTTTAGATGTATGCCTATGTATCATGTCAGCATGTACATGGCAGGATTTATCATACACTATTCTCCAACAATCAACTAAACATATCAGCACCAGCAGGAAAAATATAAGGTACATAGACAAGTACAAATAAAAAGTACAAAACAATTCAATGATGACCTAAAATGTTTTACAGCGAATTGGTTAAACAAAGCACAAGTAATAGTAACACCACCTAAAAAGAAGTCGGCTCGTTTTAGAGGCATAATTACAAAGGCTGTGTTGAACATAACAAAGATCCTGAATGGGTCGAAGAATTAAAGAAATGTAAGTTTTTTATGTACAGGATATGAAATGGGGTGACATAACTGTCAGAGAAATTGAACAAAATTAAAAAACCTCCTAAATGTTGAACCTCATCTTCAGATGCCATACCCAATTTCTGGTTAAAGTTATTAGCATCCTTACACAAAAATTTAGCCCTGAGTAACACCAGCCTGCTTAACAACATGACAAAAACTCCTCCTCCTCAAGAGTGAACCTGCAAGCCATCCTATTACCGATTGGCAAATGACCTGCCTTCCAACAATATATAAGTTATATACTGCAACTGATTCAAACAGTGTTTATAGACCCTTATTAAAAAGAGTCATGTCAATAGAAGGAAAAAATAAAAGAAAGTCCTGCGGAACGAAGGATCATCTGTTGCTAAATAAAGACAAAACAAAGAGACGTAAAAAGTGGGTGGAATCCAAATATGACACAGTTCGATTACAAATATGTATTTGAATGCATCCCACAATCATGGATTATGGAATGCTTACAGATGCACCCCAGGCTGATCAGTAATATAATAGTCTCTATGAAATAGTGACAAACCATTTTACAACTGAGTCATGATATAGGATAAAATGATTATCCCCAGGATAAAAATCCACATGGGAATATCCCTGACTAATTCTCCATCAGCAGGTCTAATCTGTTTTATCCGTAACCCAGTAAACTATTTATTAGGCTGCGGTCACAATGTAACTTCTAAAAATAGTCTTCTCCCAAAATATCTCAGGCAAGCAAATGGGAGCACAAAAAAAAACAAACAGCATAAGAATGGCATTAGGTCATGATAAACATACAAATGCAATAGTTATAGCAGGAATGCTGAAAGACCAAGAAAATATCAACCTGGAACAGGAGTGTGATTATAAAGGAACTTGAACAGAAGGATGTATATCATTTTTTTTAATAGATGAAGGCTCAGTAATTAACCATGAACAAACAACGCTTTGTAAAGATTTATTATAGATGACTAAAGCTGATACTGAAAATGACCTTGAAATCTAGGAATAAAGTTCAAGCTATAAATCAAGTTGGCTTCTTCTCTTCTAACTTATAACTTTGGCATAACTGACTGGCCCCAAACAGGACTGAATCAACTACACAAGAAAACTGTTTCATGCCTATCAAATGTTATATAAAAACAACAGCACATGGCAGCATTATAAATCCCCATTCTTTGTAGTATATGGACCTCCTCGAAATTGACTGGATGTAGGTGTCTGCACTACGTGCATATTAGCTGACAGCATCGGATCCAAATGCAATGAAATGTCTTACTTTTTTTTATGTTATAGATGACATCTTGGCTCAGATTAACAGAAGCATTTTGGAAAGGAATCAGAATGGAAATCAAACCAGAAGTATACAAACATCAGGCAGCTACAGAAAGTGAAGAAAAATCAAAAGAAATAATATAAAGAGCAGGACCAGAAGAAAAGGAAAGACATCTGAAAAACCTACAATTTGGCAAGTACACAGAACTCCTGGAAACAACCACATATTGATCAAAGTTTTGACACATGAATGGTTAAGTAGAAGTGAATTTAAACCAAGACATGAATGACTATTAATGGCAACTCAAGACAGAGACCTACATACATGTTGGTTAACAAAGTTTATTGAAAAAGTGGGTGATAAAAAATGTAGGTTCTGTGTTACAGAGCTAGAAACAATTGCACATCTTGTAGCTGAATATGCTAAACTCCAAGGCTGAATGTCTATATACAGAATGGCACAACAATATGACAAAGCTGTTGCATTGGAGATTGTATAAGTATTACAGCATACAAGTAGCTATTTAGTATTACTATTAATCACTGAAAAAGTGGCACCTAGCAGTTACAGTATCCTACACACTGAGAGTGACACAAAGTCTTAAAATCCCAGGATATGCAAGCAATAATTAGAGCAATATGGGATAAAGACACACAGATAGTTCCAAAGTTAGTTGGAGCAGCAGCGTTAGTAAAAAAGAATTTTCAAGCATACTTAAATATGCTAGCAAACTGAGTATGAACTGCAGAGGGAGGCAATTCTGGGTATACTGTGGATGCTGAGAAGAACAAACATCAAAGACTGAAGCAATACTAATTTCATGAACTCTAATTGCTGCCTGATGCAGCAATGAGTTCCATTTCTGACATGATATTAGAAACACGAACCACTTGTAAAAATTGAAAAAAAAAAAAAAACAGAGCCACACAGACCGTAACAATGCATGCAGTATAACAGCTGTCATTCTGAAAACAAAACAAGCTATGCAGTGCAGTGCAGTACTTTGTTTAGAACGTAAATTATACATTACCATTCAGCAACACAGATAGAAAAATGTCATTCTGGGTTGCCACTCTCAGTTGCACAGGTAACATTAGTTGCATACATAAAGTAGAGAACCTACACACAGTGAAGGCCACACGACTGTTCCACCACTTTAAAAAAATATGTGGATGGGAATTGATCATGACTGCTGACTGTTTTCCAGGTCACTTTTTTTTTATGAGTTACCCACCTATCGCTAACAAGACTTCTCTAATTTGAATGTTTCTCAGTCTCTTAATGAATAAACTCCACAACAAAGCAGTGTGGAACAGCTCTTTCTTTCATTGCTCCTTGCCCTGAACAGATGGATAACTCACACATCTGTACTGATGTCAGGGAGTAATTGTGCATGTACATTATGTCTACCTTCTTGCACATTTTACATGGAATACAAAAAAGTAGATAGCATGAGACAAAGTCCAGCTTTGCACTTCTGTTATGCTGCATTAAGTTAGTGTTAGAATTATTATTATTATAAGCATTTCAGCTGATTGCCAGTCCATAACTGACAGTTGTGAGAATAAACTGTGTGTCAGGAAATGCTTCTGGGAAGCATGCAGAAGTACTGCTACCTTTTTGTCTGGGTATTTCTGCATCTTTAACTAGATGATGATAATTTAAAGATGCAGAAATACCCAGACAGAAAAGGTAGCAGTACTGCCACATACTTCCCTTGATAACCATACTTCTGACACCTTCAAATGAATATACACGTTAAAATAGGGCAGCACATGGGCACAGTGGATAGCGTAGTTGCCTCACAGCAAGAGGTTTCCTGGTTCGATTCTTAGTTGGGGTGACTTCTGCTTGGAGTCTGCTTGTCCTCTTTGTGTTCATGTGGGTTTCATTGGAGCTTTTCTCCTCGGGCCTCTGCTGAAAATGGACTTGTATCCAGCCAGACTAGCCCGGTCAACAAATGTAAAATAAATAAAAAAATGAATAAAATGTGGGTTTCCTCCAGGTGCTACAGTTTCCTTCCACATTCGAAAGCATGCAGTAGGTGGATTGGCACCCTAATTTTGGCCATAGGTGTGTGTGTGTGTAGTGGGGAAAAGCTACAGAAGCAGGGCTAGCCACCTGTTAATGCAAACCTTGGCTCTAGATGATTGTCACTGTTGAAATAACACCGCAACACCATATGCAAATATGTGAAAAGGGGTTGTGGATGGATGGATAGATTTCTGCTTCTTTACCTGTCTATCATAGTGTTTGCAGATTCATCTTCACTTCTGAAATACTGTATGTTTTTAAACATCACCTAGCAACATGTTGGTTCTTCTGTAGAGATGACGGCATGTTTGCCAACTGCATACCACCATGGATTCCCATATGACCTATCTCACATCATTCATTGACATATGAGCATGTGCTTTGCCCTGTACCCTGTCACATGCACTGGAACTTCCTATGTATCATCACAGTTGCTCAGTCTCATTGCACTGACTACTTTGGCAGCAGTTTCTTTGCGTAGGAACCTCCACCTCCCCACAAGATTCCAAAAGATGCCTTGGCAAACCATGCATGTCATTCCTTAGTATACAAGGCTTGATCTATGCAATGGTGCTTGTCTCTAAAAGCTGCCTTTACTTGTTAGGTAGGACTTCTGTGATGCAACAAGACATCATGAATTCTAAAAGGTACAACACCTTCAAAACAGTATAATTGTAATATGTACCTAGGAAAATGCAAATGAAGTTACAGTGAAACGATAAATGGCAGCATAGACATGCTGAAAGTCATTATGGGAAATGATTTCATAGGGCAGTGCAACAACCCAGTAATAAGAGAATCAAATTCCACACTACTGAATTAAACCTTTCAGTGTGATCAGGACTGTATGAATGTACTGAAGATCCTTCTTTTCAGTGCAAAAATATGATGCATGCATTATTAAGTAACAAAATGATAAGGCATGAAAAAGTGTTCATGGTAGAGACATCACCACACATAAAAGGCAGTAGTGATAAGAACATATAAATAGTGAGGAGTATAAAAGTCATGAGTGTTCATGCAGTAATATTATATGCCTCTCCAGTCATTAATATTCTTACAAAAAAAGTGTCATCACGTGATACCACATGCACACAAACACAAAGTGTGTGTGTGTGTGTGTGTGTGTGTGTGTGTGTGTGTGTGTGTGTGTGTGTGTGTCTGTCAGAGGAGAAAGAGAGATAGGGATTTATAAGTAGACAGTGGTAGGTACTCACACTGGTCAATTACAAATAAGGTTTACCTGTTCCTTGAGTGTTGAAAAAGAGCAACTGATTATGTGGTCACCTGTACTACTGTGTAAGTGCAAATAGGTCAACTATTTCTTGGTTACAGTTGCATAAATTAGAGAAGTGATAGTTTATTCATGGAGAAGGTTTTGCCACCCCCCCCCCCCAAGTAAAAAAAAAAGAAAGAAACTAAAAGTGTTATCTTTTATTTACTTTTTTTCTTTTTCTTCTTTAAAATAATTTACAGGTACCGTTAATGAGTTCAGTATCTGGCTCATGTGCAAGACTTTCCAAGGTTTCCTTAACAATAGGAATATTCTTATTCTGATTGCCAGGCTGCTTTTGAACCAGCCCAGCATTATGACTACTCCAGTCTGGGACTAAGACACTCGTAGCTTATAACAGATCTTCATGATATGCAGAAGGCACAGACATCACAGGAAAGCAGCATCATGTTGTCACTGTGACAGTTGTATGTGTAGTCATGCTGGCTGAAGGATATGATTGTAAATTTCTTGGCATTTAGTTTTAGTCCATGGTTTTGACACTAGCAATTTGTTTGGGACAGGCCCTCTTGGAGGATCATGGTGTCCTCTGGGGAGATGATGAGCCGCAAACCATTAATTTTTACTTCTGAGAAAAAGAATTGGCCCAAGGACTGACCCTGGGTATACCACTAGTGGCAGATCTTTTGAAGGAGGTAAAGCCATCCACCTTTATTTCCTGGGTCATATTTGTGAGTCAATTTGCTATCCAAGAGTTACATATTACATTTAGCTTCAAGAGTTTTTCTGATACCTGACTTCAGGATGGTGTTGAATGCCTTCATGAGATCTAGATATGTGGTGTGTAATGATTTACCATTATCCATTGCTACAGTAACTTCTTTGAAGAAGTCAACCAGAATAAGTAAGTGGGATCTGCCCTTCATGAATAGTACATTGATAATACATACCTAGAAAAATGCAAATAAAGTTACAGTGCAACGATAAATGGCAGCTTAGGTACAGAGTCTGTAAGTTACCTATATCCTCATTAATTAATTCCATCATGATCCTTTTCATAGCATTACAGATGAGGCTGGTCAGGCCTATGGGTCTATAATTGCCTGGGTCAATTGAAACCCCACCTTTGTGCAAGGAAATGACTGTTGCTGTCCTCAATCCATCCAGCAAAAAGCCTGTTTTGATGGTGATATTGAATAACCTTTGTAAGGAGTCTAAGAAGTTAAGCTGACCAGTGGTCAGCTTATGTTCTCTGGCCCCAGAGAAGTAGGGATCTTGGCCTTACCACCTTGAGGACTTGTTTGTGGGAGATTTGAGGGGGTTGTAGATGCAGATATGTGATCTGAGAACACTAGAGGACAGAGGAGGGTGAAGTTTGAGGTAAAGCTGTCTGCTAGTAGACAGGCAATGTCCCCTGGGTCAGAGTATGTCAGATAATTTACTGTTAACTCTGCCCAGTGCTGGGCAGTGTTAATGAGGGTTCTAACATAAAGAAGGCTTTGCGGTTATTTTTACCTCATATCTGACTTTGGTTGATTTGATCAGGTTCAGAGTTCCTCATTTAATTCAGCATGGATGTTCGTGACATCTTGAGAGTTCAATTTATTTTTGCATGTAATGAGTTGTTATTTTATTGTTATTATTGTAGAGCTTCCTTAGGGTTCCACCATAGGGGTTTATGTTTGAATCTGATATTGCATTTATTTCTGAAAGGGCAGATGCATATATGCAGCTTTGTATATGGGAATAGAACTGGACAGTAAAGGATTCTGCATAAGTAGTAGGATCGTCAAGATGGATGGGAATTTTGAATTTAGCCAGGTTGTCATGTAGCTTTATTAGATTAGCTTTTGCATAATCTCTGAACAGTGAGATATTGGAAAGTGTTTCAGGCTTCAGTTTTAGGGTGAAAGTAACTGATCTGTGGTCTGAATTGACCATATAGGAAATTACATTTGGTGGGGAGTAAAGCTATTCTATATTGGTAAGGACCAAATTCAAGATTTTGTCACCCCTGGTTGGAGAGTAGGTTAACTTCTCCAGAACATTTGCATTGATGAAGTCCAGAAATTTATGGGTATACTTGCTTGAGGATGCATAAGTCTCCCATTTTATGAAGGGCAAGTTGAAGTCTGCTGGGAGAATGGCATTTGTTTTAATACATAATAATGGGTTTTGTGAATAGTAAGTTTGATGTGAAGGGGTTCCAGTTCATTATCTTGTCTAATGAGTCAGGAGGTATTTTTTTTTAAATATGTAGGCATTGCCTTCATAAGTTCATAGGTTCATAGGATGACACTAGGCGATTGGCCTGTTGGCCTTTATAAGCCTAGCCAAGAATTTTTCCCATGTTCCCTCAAAGTCAACACCTGTTTCCCCTGTCCAGCAGGGACAAAGGTGGGATCCCAGGGGTATAATTTCTGTTTCCCATCCAGTTGTCCAGGTTCCTCTTACAGAGAGCTAGAGAGGTACTCTGCTTGACATGGAGAGGGAGTCTATTCCACATATGAGGGAGTCTTTGGGACACAAATCTATCCTACCAATAAGTTCTATTAATGTCACAAACCAGGTTAAGGCCTTGCGTGCAGGTTACATGAGTGGAGTTTTTCTTACAGATATGCACCAACTCCATCAAGGCTGTGTCTGAGATGGCCTTGTATGCCAGACACAGGTCACCTCTGAGCAGTCTGTATGAGACTAACTAAAGGGACAGGGTTTTTAGCCTATCTGTATAGGATAGGTGTTTGAGACCCTGGATTTTCCTGGTCAGGAACCTCTGTGGTCTTTCTAGCTGCTGCATGTGCTTCGCACGATACATGCCAAAGGGGACATTGTACTCGATAATGGGTCTGATAAGGGAGAAGTACAGAGATGTTATGACCTCCTTCGTCCTGGAGGAAATATCCTTATTTATGAGGTGGGCCATGTAGAAAGCCTTCCATACAATGGAGGCAATGTGGTGGTCAAAAGTCAGGTTGCTGTCAAACTGTGTGCTCAAGTCCATCATGACTAATTGCTTGCTTAGTATGTTGTTGTTAATGTGATAATTAGTGGGGATGCCATTTTCCCCAAAGGGGATAATGATGCATTTCTTGGCATTCAGTTTGAGGCCATGCTTCTGGCACCAGTTATTAGTTTGGGTAAGGCCCTCTTGGAGGATGTTCACATCGCTAGGGGAATTTAAGACAGCTCCCACCTTGCAGTCATCTGGTTTTGTCTTGCACCTCAGAAAAGTATATCCCAAAACGTAGAGGTCCCAAGACCTATCCTTGGGGTGCACCGCTCATTACAGGTCTACTACTAGAGGTGGCTTCCCCTATTTTTACTGAGTGGGTTCTATCACTGAACCAGTTAGCTACCCATCTGGTAACATACGGGTGGATGCCTAGCTGGGAGAGTTTTTCTATTATGCCTGAGTGGGGAATAGTGTCAAAGGCTTTGGCTAGGTCAAGGTAGGGGGTTTACTCTGTCTTCCCCTTGTCCATGGCTTTGGTGACTGTTTCAAAGAAATTGACAAAGTTTAACAGGCATGATGTCCCTTTTGCAAAACCAAACTCTGTGTGGTCAAGCATTTGGAAGTTGCCAATGTCTCTGTTTATAAAGTCCATGATAATGCATTCCATGGTCTTGCAGATCGGGCTAGTTAGGCTGATGGGCCTATAATTGTCTGAGTCAGTGGATGGTCCCCCTTTGCATAGAGAGATGACAGTGACTGTCCTCCATTCAGTTGGGATGAAGCTGGTGCTCGGGCTTTGGCTGAATAGGATGCCTAATGGAGCTGAGAGCTCGTGCCTGAGTTCATGTAGGATACAGCCAGTGATGGTATTGGGTCCCATGGAGACTGTATTTTTTGCCTTAGAGAGGACATTAAAGACCTGCTCCCTGGTGATGAAGGGAGGGGGCAGGTGGTGGGATGTCCTGGTTTACTGATGGGGGGACAGTGGGGTGAAGTTTTCACTGAACCTGTCTGCCAGCAGGCTGGCTATATCTATGGTATTTTATGTGGTGTTATTGACCACCAGTTCAGAGCAGATTTGGGTGTTACCTTTGAGATTGCTGACATATGTGAAGAAGGCCTTGTAATTGTCCTTAGTGGATGGGGCCAATTTGGGCTCAAAGTTACCCTTAGAGGATTTCACCAGTGACCTTGTTTGCTTGTTCAGACAAAGGAGAGATTGTTTCCAATTTGGCACCTGGTCCTTCTTGGTCCTGGACAGCATTTTATTTCCTTTTATTATAGAGTTAGTTTATTGCTGCTGTCCGCCAGACAGGTTTACTCTTCCTTGAGAAAGATGATTTGGTCCTGTCAAGTATTGCTGAGTCCATACAGCTATGTAGGTGCTTATATAGTTTTTTTGGTGAAGGCTTGGATATCAGTGCTAGTTCCAAATGAAGGAACGGTGACTGTGAAGTTGCTTATACCTGCTTTGAGAAGATTGTAGTCAGCTTTGAAAAAGTTTTTTTGTTTGACCCTGATAAATTGGGGGGTCTGGGGAGATGGTGACTTCAAAAGTGATTGCTTTATGGTCAGTTCTTACCAAGGAAGATGACACTGTAGGGGTGCTACAGTGGCTACTCATGTTGGTTAGGACCAGATCCAGAATATTTTCACCTCTCATAGGGGTGTCGACCAGCTGTTCCAATGCATTGACATTGAGAAAGTCTAGGAATCTCTGGGCATTCGTGCATTCGTGTTTGGGCTAGTATAGGTCTTCCACTCTATGGTCAAGTAGTTAAACTCACCCAGGAACAGGGTAGAGGGTTTAATCTTGATGGATTCAAGTAAGTCCAGATAGGTGGAATGGGTGTCCTCAGTCATAATTGGGGTCTGTAGCTAACTATGATTTGAATAGGTGTTTTGTCAACAGTTAACTGCACCTGGAGTGTCTCCTTGGTGTCATACCATTTGACAAGCCTGGAGGTGTGTATGTCTTTGATAAATATTGAAACTCCACCTCCTTTGGCTTTGTAGCCCTCTGGGGTCTGAAAGTATGGTAGGATGAGTAACCTGGTAAGGCTGGGGTGCTCTCCACAGCTTTGAATGAAGTTTCAGTGACTGCACAAATGTCAGCATTCCCCAGGGCAAGGAATGTTTGCAATGAGTGCAGCTTCATGCTAAGACTCCTAGCGTTTAGCAGGATGACCTTTAAATTTTGTTTAGAAGAATTTTTCATGTTGGTAATTTTGTGCTCATGACTTTGCCTAAAGAAGGCACCATGGGGGAGGCAAGAGCCTTTGCCAGAATCCTGAAGCCCAGTGGAGACAGATAAAGGCCATCTCTGCAAAGCATCGTGGTTTGTCCGTCATGTCCTCTCAAGCTGTCAGGTACTGGAACCCCTTGGAATGAAACCAGAAATTAAGCCAATTGTTAAAGTCAATAATTTTCAGTTTGTATTGTGGCATAATTCTGGGTGATGGTAGGATGCTACTTAAGGCTAGGAATATACCTGCCTGAAACATATATTGAACAATCTCAATCATCTCAGTCATCTCAACCTGAAAAATGAAGACACTGGAAAGTATGAATGTCTCTCCAAACACCATCATATTGGGTGACTTCAACTACCCAAACATAGACTGGGAACATTACTCAAGCCCCAACACCCTAGCCCAAAGGTTCCTTGAGTTCAAAACTCAAATGCTATGGAACAACTAGTCACCATTCCCACAAGAGGAGAAAATATACTAGACCTGATCATCACAAACATGGGGACAAAATGCTCCACACCGGAAGTATATCCCTCATTGGTGAGATCAGACCATAAATTAATCTCACTGGAGATCCACATCCCGCCCCCACAGTGAAGAACTTCTCAAAAGCAAACTTCACACTTCTTAAGACTGGAGTGGTATCCTTCAAGGCCCCCGAGCTAGTGGAAACCACAACCCACGCTGCTGAAACCCTTACAAATGCCTTCTACGAGCACCTCCAGGAATGTATGGATCAAGCAATCCCTAATAAAATCAAGACCCTTTCCACCAAAGGCAGGCGCCCGGTCTGGTGGACTCCAGCCATAAACAAACTCTACAACAAGAGGAGAAAGCTACTACATGACAGAGCAAAATCCCTAAATGGGAAGGCATCTCTGATCAATACTAGCAAAAAACTACGATCACTCATAAAATCATCCAAGGCCAACTTTGAGAGAAAAATCGCTAATGACACAAAAGACAATCATAAAGCCTTCTTTAGCTATGTTAGAAACCTGGGTGGAAACTCCCAGATATGCTCAGAATTAGTCCAAAATGATAAAAAATCACTGAACCCACAGACATTGCCAACATACTGGCAGACAGGTTCAGTGCAAATTTCTACCCTCCCTCCCCAAAGGAGAAATATCTATCCCACCAGAGTCTAGCCTCCCAAACATCTCAGATGCCCAGGTGAGAGCTGCTCTCTCTAAAGCAAAAAACACAGCAACAATGGGACCGGACGGTGTCCCCGGCTGTGTGCTACACAAACTCAATGAGGAACTAAACCCACACATAAGGCTGCTGTTTAATCTTAGCCTTACTACAGGATACGTGCCAAAGAATGGCGACGGCAACTGTGGTCCCACTCCACAAAGGCGGTGCTTCTACGGACCCTGGAAATTACCGCCCATAAGCTTGACGAGCCTTGTCTGCAAAGCTATGGAGAGGATCATAATGGAACTCATAAATAAAGACATTGGGGACCTACAGACACTGGATCCTACCCAATTTGGTTTTGTCAAGGGCAGATCCTGCCTCTTGAACTGGGTCGACTTTTGAAACAGTCACTAAGGCCATTGATGAGGGTAAGGCAGTTCACACAGCCTACCTTGACCTAGCAAAAGCGTTCGACACAATACCCCACTCGGGCATCATAGAAAAGCTCACCAGCTTAGATGTAAACCCATATGTCACAAGATGGGTTGCAAACTGGCTCAAGGACAGAACACACAGGGTTAGAGTTGCTGGTGCCATGTCAGACTCTAAGCCGGTCACGAGCGGTGTCCCACAGGGCTCAGTCCTGGGCCCCCTCTTGTTCGGCATTTATTTTTCTGAAGTGCAGGCAAACATAGGGGGATTGTGGCTGACAAAATTTGCAGATGACTGCAAACTGGGCACCATAATTGACACTCCATCAGACACAGACATCCTCCAGAAAGGTCTCATAGAAATGGATAACTGGTGCCAGAGCCATGGCCTTAAGCTAAATGCCAAAAAATGTATAGTCATACCCTTTGGGGAAAAACAAGGTAACCCCTAATTACCACATAGGTGGTAATCTAGGGACCTGGGGACCCAAGTTGACAGTAACCTCTCTTTTGACACTCACATTGCCAAAGTGGTTAGGAAGACCTTCTACATTGCCCACCTGATCATGAGGGGATTCACATCCAGATCAGGAGAGGTCATTGTACCCCTGTACTCTTCACTTATCAGACCAATGATTGAGTACAATGCCCCATTCGGAATGTACCTTACCCGACACCTGCAGCAGTTGGAAAGACCCCAAAAGTTCCTCACCAAAAGGATAAAGGGGCTCAAACATATGTCATACAATGCCCGACTGAAGAAACTCCAGCTCTATTCAGTCGCATACCGTCTGCTCAGAGGTGATCTGTGCCTGACATACAAGGCCATGTCCAACCCGGAATTAATGGACATGCTCCACCTCAAAAAATCCAAATCCACCAGAGCCACAAGAGCAAGAGACTTAAACCTCAACATGAATATAAATAGGACATGCTGGAGGGACAGATTCATCACCCAGAGACTCCCTACACTATGGAACAGAATCCCAGTCCATGTGAGGCAGAGCCCCTCACTGACTCTGTTCAAGAGAAATCTTGACGAGTGGATGGGAGATCGTAGGTTTACCCCGGGAATCATCTCTGTATCACTGCTGGACAGAGGCACAGCAAACTAATGGGTATAGTATTCTCATCCTAAGGGGTGGTGAAAGCCACACACACTCTGGCTAGGCTTTTAAATGCCCCAGGGCAGATAGCCTAGTATGAACCTATGAACCTATGAACCTATGTCTCTCTTCATATAGTCCAGAGAGGCACGTCTCAGGTCATTCACACTAACATGGACCATGACAGTCATAACAGTACCTGTTGTTAAGAGATTTGAGTGTGTGCATGATATGGCAGATTCTAGCACCTGACAAGCAACTTACCATGACTTTCTTCTTGTCCAGCCTGGTGAGGGGCACATCTGTTTGTTTCATGACAGAGTCTCCTATGACTAGTATGTTGGGTTTGTGGCTGGGCCTTAGAGGCTATGAGACACAGACATGTGTACTATGTGTGATGCTTGGCACTGTGGGCAGTGATATGCATGCGTGTTTTTCCTTCGGAGGTCTCTTTTGTTTAAGTAAGTTTTTGTTGAGAACTCCTGCATATGTAGAAGTGTGTTGTACAGATATGGGTGGTGTTAGAGGTATGCTGTTCATAGTGTTTGTGCAGACAGCTTTCTCAGTGTCAAATGTACTGGATTGTGACTGAGACAGCAAGGATTCTAGGTTCTTAATCCTAGGTGGTAGTAGTAGAGGGTTGTCTGTGTACATAAGGCAGTTGCTTCACTGTCCCAAGATTCCCATATCAACCAGACTAGCAGGAGAAACAGTAGGAAATTCTCCATCCATGTTTATCAGAATCTGTGGAAGAGAGGTCAGGGATAGTAGAGTGGGTACTATCTGAGGAGAGTACCTATAGGTGTGAGTAGGGCTGGATAAAATCAATACAGTAGCTGCAGGTAAGAATCTCACTTACACAGGAGTGCTGGTAAGGGAAAAAATGCAACTAAGATATCTCGCAAAGGGTTAAAACAGTGCAGCGGCAGTGAGCGACAGGCAAACAAGCACAAACCTATGCAAATGCTGGATTTAAATACCACAAAAAATGAAAGTAAAATAGAAACACTGGAATTAACCAATTAATCCTTGTCCATGAGCTCTTAGCTCAACACCCTATGCCAGACCAGTTCCAACCAGTTCACTTACTCCCACTAAGTGCAGGCAGGCCCCGGCCAAGACAAGATGGTGTAGCAGGAAACACAGGAATCACACAAACAGATCTGGATACAGCAAAACCTTTAACCAGACTATGCTAAAGATATTTAAACTGTTTAGGTCGATTTAACACAGGAGAACTGATACACACTTAAATATAACAGCAGCAAACAAGAGCAAACTGATTTAAACAAATTAACCAATAAAGAAGCTTAAGATTGAGCCCTGTTCCAGCAGTCTTCAATCAGACAAGCTCTAAATGCACACTCCTGCCACTAGAGTGCAAGGGAACCCACTCCAAAAAAGATGGCCTGGATTAGTGCTCAAGTTATACAAACAGAGCTAAATTCAGCAGGTCTGGATCTAGTCTATGCTACAGCAAACAAGGCACACGAATTTCAGAAAATAACAGTTCAAATAAGCAGACACAATAAGTCTTCAACCAGCAATTCCCAGCACAGAAGCGCAGAATCTACCCTCTCTTCCCACAAGAGTGTAGACCACAAACCTTCTTAATGTAAAATAACTAGCCTAAAGCACGTGCTTAAATCAGAACTAAGACACTTTTAGAATAACAGATGCTAAGACTTCAACCAGAAATTCTCAACTTAGAAGGATATAAGCTACCTATCCTGCCACAAGAGTGTAGACCACAAACCTTCTTAATGTAAAACAACTGGCCTGAAGCCCAAGTGCTTAAACTAAAAGGCTTAGAATAACAGTTACAATTTAATCAGGCTACTAACAAGCAGTAATAAATACAGCAGAATAAATGCAATTGAGTACTTTTAAGAACAAGCAGCAAAAGCAAAATGAAGTAGGAAGAAACACAAATACAGTAAAAACAGATGAATAAAGTGGAATTTTTTTTCGGTTAAGTGGGAAGGGATGAAACAAGATAATACAAGGTTGAGAAACTAAGGGGGTGGGCCTTCCCAAATGATCTCTCTCTACTCAGTAGAATGAGCCGATCAGGTGGGACTGGGAGGAGTGTCCAAAATGAAATTTATAGTAGGGTCGGGCAACCCAAAAGCCACAAAATTTAAGAACACAAGAAGGAATGGGTGGGACATGGGAAGAATGCAGTCATAGATGAGTGATATTCAGAGCAATGCAGACCACACAAACACTTCAGCTAAATACAGATATTTCTAAATAAAAGAACAATGCTGTTTCTCAGCTCTCTCCACTAATTAACTGATGCCTAATGGTTAAGGTGTTTGCCTTACAAACACAAGGTGCAGGGTGCAGGGTTTGATTCTCACAAGGGATAATTGGCTAAGCTTAAAATGGCTCACAAGGGCAGTTAGCTTAGTACTAACCTATGAACCTATGAACTGACCCTAGCCAAGAAGTCTTAGAACTCCAACAGAACAGAACACTTAAAACAAAACAACTGTATTACTAGAATAAGATACAAAATAGAAGTGATCAAACCTTAAATAAAGAGGTTCAAATCAAATGTAATGCAGTTGACCTGAGGCTTTGAATCCCTGCTTTCCTGATCTTGAATCCGGTCTCTGTGATGATGCATACATCAATGTTTTCCAGGGTAAGTAGCACTTGTAGTGAACTGAGATTTTTGTTGAGGCACCTAGCATTGACTAGTAATACCTTAATGCCATCTGGATTATGTTTTGTTATTGCAGAAGCTTTAGAAGACGGATATTGCTTTAAAATACACTATGGGGATGGACAAGGATTTTGTCAGTATACAAATGCCTTGAGGGAGAGGTGCAGGCCATTATTGGCAAAGCATTTAGGACTGTGTCCACCATTACTTACGAGGCTGATATATACCCCCTTTGAATTATCTTTTATTCATATTGTGGTATCATTCTTACATACATACATACACATATTTCAAGCATGGGCATTAATGCCCTTCTAGCTTGCCAATATACCAAAACACTTGTTCCCATAATAAATGTCCAGGCTGTTCTTAAAAATATCTAAACTAGTACTTGCTTTAATGTAATTTGGTAGTCTATTCCATGCATCAGCTACTCTGTCAGAGAACCAGTTATTACACTTCTCATTCCTATAGAATCTTCTGCAAAGGTTGTCTGATGATTCTCCAGTACTTTTGGATAACCCCAACCATTCCCAGAGGTAGTTGTCTCTAAATGCCCTATATAGTTGAATACAATCTCCTCTTAGATATCTCTAAGAGACACCTTACAAGTTCAGATATTTTAGTATTTCATAATAATTTAAATTTTCACATCCATGGATACCCTTGGTATATTTTCATTGTACTCTTTCCAGTTTACCCATGCTTGTTTTCTTATAGGGTTTCCATATTGTTATTCCATACTCAAGTTTGGGCCTAATGTAACTAACAAAAAATGACTTCATTATTTTGATTTCCTAGACTTTATAAATTTTTTTATACAACGTATAGTTCTATAACTATCATTACCTAATTGGTTGATATGATTAAAAAAAAAACTCATAGCTGAATCTACCCATATACCCAGGTCCTTAAATGAGTCTACAGTTTCAATTACTGTGTGCTGTTTTTTAAATATTCACCTTTGAATTTATGCCTCCCAAATCTCATATGCTTAGTTTTTGATGTATTTATCAGCATATTATTCTCCTGTGTCCAAATGGTCAATTTAGTCAAGTTATTTTGCAGACTTGCCTTATCTGTAGCGCATGTAATCAGTTTACCCAATTTCAGGTTGTCTGCATATAGACTGTAGAACACATCAGGTGAAAAAGTTAGGCCTGAAAGATACAGTCTAAACAAGTATGGGACTAGGACAGAGCCTTGTAGTACATTCTGACTGTAACCAAGGATTTCACCTGTCCAGTTGCTGTATGATACTTGCCATGTCCTGTAAGCCATGCAGCTATCCATCTTATCAAGAGTACATCAATACCTAGTTGTATGTACTAATTTATTGATCAGTGTTTTGTGTATTACCCTGTCAAATGCTGAAGCTAAATCTATATAAATTTCATCACAGCACAATTTTTCATTCATAGCTGTTATTATATTGTTGGGCGGCCATGGTGGTGCAGCAGTTAGCATTGTCGCCTCACAGCAAGAGGTTCTCTGGTTCAATCCTCGGCTGGGGTGTCTTCTGTGCGGAGTCTCCATATCCTCCCTGTGGTCGTGTGGGTTTCCTCCGGGGTGCTCCGGTTTCCTCCCACATCTCAAAGACATGCTGTAGGTGGATTGGACACTCTAAATTGGCCCTAGGCATGAGTGTGTGCATGTGTGTGTCTTCCATGGAAGGTTGGGCGCCAGGCTGGCAACTCGACACTGTAAAACTCTACTGCCAATCATGAGTAGATGGGTGATCCGCTGTGGCGACCCCTAACCGGGAAAAGCCGAAAGAAGAAGAAGCTGTTATTATATTGTTATAGAACATCATGTTACAGGTGGTGATAGATCTGTTTTCAACATATGCATGCTGGTATATATTTTCAAGTCCCAGCCTATCCAGTTCTGACAATAACTTATCCAATATTACCTTCTCCATTATTTTGCACAACATAAAAGTAGACTTAAGGGTTTGTATGACTCTGGGTTTATGCTACTCCCCTTTCTCTTGAAGACCGGTTTAATAAGCATATGTCTCCATTCTTGAGGAATCTCCACATATTTATATGACTTAGTGAATAATAGATATAATGGTACCGTAAGTTCTTACTGAAGTGTTCTCAGGTCATTGTTACTAATTCTATCTCCTCCCTTTGCTTTGTTTGGATCCAGTTTGTACAGTTCTTTTTCAGTATAATCTAATTTGATTCCAGTATCTGTGGTTACCTGAATGCCACTAGGAAAACTTATCACCCGTTTTGTGGAGCCAAACTGTTTTGCATAAGATTTTGTAAATATATCTGCAATCCTTTGCGCCTGAGAATAAATTTTAAAATCTGCACACAGATTATCAGTTTGTGTGTCTTTACTCCTTCCACATCTTATGTATCTATAAAAAGGTTTCCTATTATGCTCACTATCTTTATATAACTTTTCTTAAAATTTTTCTTGATCTTGTCTCACACTATGTTTAATCTGTTTGTCCAGCTTGCTTATTTCAGTTTTCAAATTTGTAGTTCGACCTCTCTTCCATTTCTTATATTTTTGTCTCTCACTTTAATCAGATATCTTGTTCTTATGGAAATATATCCCGCTGATGTTGTAGGCCTCGATCCTGATGTTAAACATTTTTTTGATTTTTTTCACTCAATTTCTCTTTCAAAGCTTTCTACATTCCATCTGCAGTTTTCCCACTGAACACCTCATTCCAGTTAGTTTTACATAGTGACTGTTTTGCTTCCATATAATCTGTAATTAACCTTCTGTGCATTTGTTTTAGATTTCAGTTTGGCAGAATTATCTAGCAACAAATTAACCTTTATGACCCCATGATCACTGCACATCAATGGTGGTAAAGCTTGACTTGAAGTAACAGTAATTTTCTGTAGGAACACAATGTCTAGTATGGTCCGTCCCCTGGTAGGTTTTTTTACAATCTGAAGCAATTGTTGTTCCTGAATATACGTTGTGAATAATTTCCTTACAGACATTGTTGAATCAATATTATTCCAGTCTGTTTCAGGTAAATTTAAGTCCCGGCTAATATTATTCTTCCTTCCTGTGTTTCATCCAAGAAATGTATGAAGTCCTCTAGGTCAACTGCACTTGACTTTGGTGCTCTATACACTCCAACAATTGTTATATGTTCCAGGGTTGTCTTTATTGTCACAGTTACACAGTCTACAGTATTGGTGTTATCATCTATCATAACACCTCCACCTGATTTTTTGTTAGAATGTCTGTTACAGTAAAAACATTTATACTCTGACAGAACTGGTTTCCAGTCATTGTTCTTTAACCATGTTTCACAAACAATAACAGCATCATTCTTGTGGGAACATAGCAAATTTTCCAATAAAAACACTTTACTATTAATGCTCCTAGCATTAACAACCATCAGAGAAATCAGTCTTGTTATTTGTAGAATGCTGCTCAGTGTTAGGTTCACACCAGCCTCAGACACACATTCTGAGAGTTCCATCATGTCTTTCTTCATATAGTCCAGGAAGGTATGCCTCAAGTCATTTACACTCCCTCATGTACTTTGACTATCTCATATACATACTTGTGATAAAAGGACTTGTATGCTTGTGCAATGCAGCAAATTCTAGCACCTGATAGGTATGGATCATGCCCATCTTCTTGCACACCCTGGTTGAGTGTTGCATTGGTGTGTCTTACTGTGGAATCACCTATGACTAACATATTAGATTGTGTGGAGGTTTGCCTTATGGGCTTGTGAACTGAGTCAGTGTGACTTTTAGATGTATGTTGCATGACGGGCACTGCCTGTGTTTGTGAGGTTGCTGTGGGTACTTGTCTCTTTGGCTACCTTTAGGAGGCCTTTGTGATTTTAGGAGGTTATGCTTAAGAACCACACCATATAAGATCTATGTGTTTGGTTTGAACTGTGTGTGCTTCGTTTAGTGTGGTGTTGTGTGGTACTGACCACCTGTGTGTTATTTGTCGTGTCTTTATGTGAGAGCTTTGCCTCCAATAACATTGTATAACTACATCTCTCTCATGCACTGTTTCCATTAGTTTAAGTACTAGGTGGTTATCAGTAAACATGATATAGTTGCTACATTGTCTCAGGATGTCCATTTCAATGGGACTGGCTACAGAGATGTTTAGAAAGTGCAAATCTTTGGTTTCAGGTGCTTACTAATGCAATTTGTAGGGGTAGGTGAGCCTGTAAGGTTTGAAATTGATTTACTGGAGGCGCTGTCTGTCTAAAACAAACCGTCTCTGTCTACATACAAAGAACAATATGCCACCTAGCAAAAAACAGAGTTCTTTGCACAATTACTGATTATTTGAAACACAGTAGGAATTGGAGGAATGGGTTGCCTGTTGACAGTTAGGGCTCTAAATGCCTGCATTAGTGCAGTGTAGTGTGCAGTGCCACTGCATGACAAGCAGCGTTGAGCTAAATTCCCTTAATCCACTCAAGTTATTGATGGTATGATCCAATTTATTCTCATTAGGGGTAATATATAATTATCGACTGTGGGATGGGTAAGGCCAATCTATAACCAAGCGAGAGAAATTATTTTAAGCACAAAAAGGCAAAATGGATAGGCTTAAAATTGCCAGCAAGAGGAGCTAGCCTAATACTAACCTATAACACAGAAAATAATAAATAGCTTAATAACATACACCAAGCAATAGCTTGACTGTAGCCTCAGTAGAAAGTAATGCGCATAACTAGACTGGGAACCTTCTTCTGCCATCAAAAGAAACCAGTAAAGTAATTTCAGCAAAACTGACTAATTTAAGCACTCATTAAGTTAGCCAAGAATGATAAGTAGTGGTGATTCACCTATTTGCTATTACAGGGCTACAAGTGCTGGTCTCATTGCACGCATCTAGGAAGCAATGCTTCTTTGCTCCTTCTCTAACCAGAAATAAAACAATAGAACTTATAGCAAGCTGGTGACAAGCTCTTTGTTATTAAACAGTCGCATCCCAAATGTTCTCTGGGTCTGTAGGCTTGTTGCAGCTTTCTCCTGCTAGATGACCTGGGTAGCACATGTAGCAGCTCACTGCAAGAGAACGAAGTTGCACAATGATCCAAAATCAGACCAGTCAGGGAAGTGCAATACACACTGTTGAATCCCAGACAATCGGGAATCGATATCTGCTTGCTCCTTCTCTCACCATGAGCAAAGCAGTAGCTGTAATCACAACCTGGCTCCTTAGAAGCAGTTTTCAGGCTTTCCGGTGACTAGTAGTATCTAGAAAAGCTAGGAAATATTATTTTTGTTCTCCATCTCTCACCGTGAGAAAAACAGATGCACTGATTCCTGAAATGTTGTGTGCAGGCTACCAGTGATTGGTAGGCTTGCCCAGATGTTTATGATTTGAAAAGTAGGATGGAACAAAATGGACAAATACTCTTCATATTGCAGGGTGCAAGAGAGTGTAAATGAACGTTTAACAGTCTAACATGAGGGTCTTCCTGTCTGAACTTCTAGAGCTCACTAGTATAAGCAGACGAGATGAGATTCAAGTCAAATGTATAAAGGGGGTGGGCCACTCAAGAGCCACTGAGTTTAATAACATAACAGGGAAATGGTGTGTGGGTGAAGAAACTTAGTCTCACAACTGCAGCAGGTCAGCGGCAACTCCAAAAGATTACAAGTTTTTCTTTTTCTGCTCACTTTAAATAACTGCTACTTCTCAACTCCTCCCACAGATCGCCCAGCTTCTCTTCACATTTTGGTCTGTTCCTCATAACGTTTTGTATTTTTTTTCTGGGTAAATCAATGAGGACTGCAGTCACTAAATAATAATGACAGGCATTTGAGTTTCAAACTTAAGAGCCTTCAAAAATTCTTGCTAATGCAAAGCCTGTTTTCTATCAAGTTTTTAAGTATATAAAGGAAATAGGTGTCAGATGTTGGTCCTTTGTCCACCATTGTTTTTTGGCTTTCCCCTTGAAGTTTGAGCTGATAATGAGATGTATGTGGGGGAGGGTTTGCCATTGGTTGTACACTGTATTCTGACAGCAGTGGGGCAGTTAAGTATTTGTTCATTCTGTTGATCTCTATCAAGCATCTAAGTTGTGCAGTCACAGTCATATAAGTTGCTATAACTGATGGTAACATCTGTGTTTAAGTGTATCTGTGTAGGTATGTGTAGGGGTTAAAATTATACTAGATTTTTTTAAATTTTATTACATTTTGATATCTAAGGTATATACAGTCAAAATATCAGATTTAATTATTGGGTACAGGGGGCTTTCTGTGGATGTATGTAACTGACACTGTTGACATTTGTTCAAGTTAAGCAGTCATTATTCTGGCTTTGCAGAAGCAGTATGCATTTGTGGGAAGCCAGCTGGAATAATTTATTTGGTCCATTTGTAACACAATCAGATCTCTGAGGTGCACAATCAATAGAATGGCTGTAATTGATGAGTATGGGGATTATCTGTGATGAAAATGACTTACATCTGGTGGAGGGGTTGCAGTGTATCTAAAAATAAGAAATTGGCCATAGTTTGTTTCACTTTCCGTCACAGTCAAATGTCAGTATCTTACTCAATAACTGTCTGTCAATGCTGGTCTGGGCAGGATTTATGTGATAGCAACTGACCAAAAACAAATTGTCACATTGAGTTGCGTTGCTGTCTAACACTGTTTGGTTCTCTGGTTGATTTTTTTTTTGTCAGTGATACCTTCTGTATGGAGTCTGAATGTGGATTTTATCCATGTATTTGATTACTTTTCCCAGACCCTCAGCTACATGATATATGCATCTGGCCATTTGTGGTTTTAATTTCATCCCAATCTAACACTGGAAGAGTACAAAGAAGATGTCTATCTTTTTTATGAAAGGGTGGGAAGGCAGGCACTATTCTCAAATAAGATTTTTATATCCTTACAAAAAAATTCCTTCTCAGTTTGCTGGGGAATGACTATCTTGTTGGCTTTGAATACTAAGCTTAAGACACAACTTATTTCTTCCCTGAAAGAAACAATGAGACTGAATTTCTTTCCTTACTATTTAAATTTTTGTTCAGGCCATCATTAGAACAAAAATTGTATGATGCACCTCAGAGCATGTAGAACTCTTGACTTCTCAGGGCCTAGAAATTACCAGATTCACAGCTTAATTCAGTCATGTCCTTCAAATGTATTGCAGTAGAGTCTTGGCCAGTCAGGCCATGTTTGGGGGAGGGGGGGGGGTAAGACAAAACTAGAAAAAAAAAGACCTGACCTAGCTGAAGGTATGGGGCCAAGATGAAGAGAAAACTAAGAGAAGCATTTGGAGAGGTGTAGGGGAAGTAGTGTGCAACACAGGCCTCATGGAGTCTTTTTCCAGGGCCCCATATCACATAATGCATGCCCTTGATGATTTTAATGAGATATCTGAGGTGTATATATTCAGTAAAGTGGTAATAATGAGTGGATATATACTGAGGCAGTCTGTAGTTGAAAGTGTTTGACCCCATCTGTTGTTTGATCACAGCAATTGTAACTGACCCTCTATAACAGAGCCATACCCATTTCAGTTTGCCCCACTCATTCTGTGTCCACCTGTAGCCTACCCCTTGTTTTGAAGTCACCAGTCACAACTGATTGTAATTACATTTGCTAATTGCAGGAAGAGGTTGTAGGGTTTGCCACCTTTACAACTTTATATTCAGGTGTGTGATTTGTCATTGTTTGGATTTGTCTGAGATTTTGGTACTGTGGGGGAGTGGAGATATATCCTTTTCCTACTGTTATACAATCTTGGAGTGGGCATAAATAAGCAACAGGGGTTTTGGGAAGTGTGGGGAGTGTGGTGTGGGGCAGGCGGGGGGGCTTGCCCCTTTGCAAAAGCAACCACAATGGTGTTTTATTTGTTTTATTGTATTGTATTTTATTTATTTATTTTTTTTATTGCATTTTACATTGTGGAAACTGTATTTTATTCATAAAAGAAGTCTGTTTTGCTGGTATTTATTGTTTTTACAGTTTGAGTTTATTTGGAATCACTGTTTACTGTGTGTTGTTATTTGCTCATTTGATGTGTTAATCAACCATTCAGTATATAATCAGGCAGTAACAGTGGAACCATGGAATACATTTTAAAATTTGTATTTTATGTATAATGCACATGCACACACAAGTAAATGTATAAGACAACTCACATATACACACAAACATACAAAGAAAGAGAGAATGTA
This sequence comes from Protopterus annectens, assembly GCF_019279795.1. Lineage (NCBI taxonomy): Eukaryota > Metazoa > Chordata > Ceratodontiformes > Protopteridae > Protopterus > Protopterus annectens. The sequence goes on from NC_056748.1 coordinate 274,870,790, forward strand.
ATATTCAAGGCAGCAGAAATCTAAGTGTTAGAAAACGGTCTACTTTATTGCACAAAAACATAAAATGCAGGTTCTTCGCAAAGCATGACTTCTGACAACATAGGTTTACAGCAAGTATCTTCAACACAGTCTCGTATAGTTGGGATACAATCTCCTTTCAGTAGGTCTCTCTTTTCCTGTTTCAGGTATCCAGAATGATCTCCATCTTACTCCTGCGGTCTTCTTCCACATTTTCATTCACACCCATCTGTTTCAGAGCCACTGCACTGGATATCAAATCCCCCTTCCAAGAAAGGCCAACAGCATTCTGCATGGGTTTACTTTAGCCTTTCTTTCCTATAGTGGTTTCATTAAGCAAACCTACTGTAGTTAATCCAGAAACATTTATCTCAGCAACATGCCAGGCTAAAGTTTTAACAACACTTCTCTGGCTACTAAAACAAAATTTTATTTCTGTTCTTAAAGATACACCCCTTATTTGCAATAGCAGTTACATTTATAAATTTTACATACAAATTCAACACTATTCACAATCCTTTGGACACTTTATTTACAAAATATTTCACGCTATGTGCTATACTACAAATATGTGTGCGCTTGCACACATATATAGGGGTGTCATTCAAGAATTTACTGCTTGCTGACACAGTGAATAGTTTCAGAAATTCATTTAGACCTTATTACTCATGTCAAAAGAGGGAAGATAAAGTGTGTGTGTGTGGGGGGTGGTTTGGGATTTTAATGTTAAAAGTTTTGGATGTACTGAAAGTTTCTACATCAGGAGTTGAGGTAGGGGAGGTGTAATGTTTTGTGGGTTAAGGTTAGACTAAGGTCTAGGTAAGGGGATACAGTTAGTGTTCTGCATTTGCTCTACTGTATGTTACGTGTGTCTGAGTGTCTTGTGTATGGGGCAGTGTTACAGATAGGGTTTTTCTAAGGTAAGTTGTAAGTTTGGGATTAGGACAGGGTTAGGGTGGGGAATGGATTAGTAAAGTGGTGCAGGGGCTGTATAAGACACCATCCAAAGTCTTTGTAAGAATATTTTGTGGATAGGGTCGGGATTTTAAACATGATTGCCTCTTCCTGTGGCTGAAAGAACACCATATTTCATGAAGCAAACTATACAATAAACAATTTAATACATCTATGCTAATGGAGTTTAGTAGATATGTTGATAATTTTCATAATTTTAGAATCTGCATCTATTTCTTGCCTCTTGAAAAAATGTAAATAGTTGTTACATACACCTGGTAGATAACCATGACAATGCTGCAAGCTTTGATGGCTATACCTATAAATTAATGAATGCTTTAGTGAAAACATCATATATCTTAAAATGTTTATCAGCAACATTAGAAATATCCAAAATAAACTGTCCCATCTTTAGCTGCCTTAGTATCAATTTTATCTACCTTGAGGTGTGTGCTGCCTGAAAATGTTTTCACATTTTTTTGACCGAATATAATGTGACATCCCTCCTCTGCGCCAATAATTAAAGAGCCTCAGTCCTCACCACTGACACCGGTGATGGACGTCCACTTGGAACAAAGATAGATACACACAGTATTTCCAGATGCGGCTCTCCTCACCAAGCACAATTTCCCTTAAGAGCACACAGGGAGCACACTCTAGTCCTGGGTCTGGGTTTCCCTCTTTCTCTCTCCAGGATCCAAACAAGACTCTCCACTGACACAGCTATAGAGTTAAGTTCTTAGCCAGTTGTTCCAAGCAAAGTCCTCCACCACCCTCTCTGTGAAATCAATGCTGTCAGTGTCCCTGTTGAAAGTAGCTGACACACACACACTCTTTGAGCTTTGGTTTTCACACACATATACACCTGAGAAAGGCTGGCAAAGCTCTTTACTACTTCTACCACTTTGCCCAAGCTATAAGGTAGGTACACTGCCACCAGAACACCCACAAGGCCACCTACTCTAAGGAGCTTGCCAGGGTACCAAATTATACTGAGTGAAATTAATACTAATACCAATGGTAATGTCAACCAAACAGCAAGGTTTTCAGGAGCGACCACAGTTCACCAAATAAATATAAGTTCTATCAAAGGTTAAAATATTCTCTAAAAGACCAGCCACAATAAAAAGTTTAAATATATTTCATAAATAATAAAAGAATATGAAAATACTAAACATCTGTTTATAATAAACACTAGAGTTTCAATCACAGGAAATATTAAAAATAACACAGACTGAAAGGTTCACACATATACAGAAAAACAATACTTAACTAACCTTATTGTATTTTCCTGACTGAACTAAAACATTACTGTCCCTTAGGTCACTTACTAGAGCAAGGCAAGATGGAATGGGTGAGTGGTCCTTCTTTGTCAGGTTTGACAGACTGCTGAGAGCTGAGTGACAGCTTTTACTAATATCTAAATATTTCAGTGCTGGCTATAGAATGACATCACATTTGGTCATCTGACTCTGGTTCCCACACTACCCCACATGACTAGAAACTGAACCAGAATCTAGCACATATGTGTCATAATACACACACATAGAGCTTTGCTAAGATGTGTTACAGCATCTGGAAGCTGTAAAACAATTTTAACCCTTTGACTCTTCCTACAGAACTATTAAGCCAGGCTTCTCACAGACATTTCATCTCTGGCTGCAGTCAGAACTGTGAGATACAATCTTTATGGTCAAAACCAGATCATTTAATTTCAGACTATTTTTCAAAGTTAGCTGAACTGACATTAACCACTTCTCTTACACAGACAGATTTAGAATCACTCTTCAATAATTTGGTCGGTGATAGAACCAAGTTTTAAGCTTGTGCCTTGAAAATTAATTTAGCTTTCTAAATAAATCAGGCTTCATTTCCAATCTCACCCACTCAAACAGTGCTAGAAGAAACTAGCTAAATTTGCTGCTAATACTCCATACAGAACACACCACTGCTTAAATCTAAAACCTCTCCAATGGACTGAATTGTAACATACCCTAACCATAATTGGTCAATATACTCACCATTATCTACTAATCAGACATATACACTATGTGCAGCAACATACGTCATCACAGCTCAAGCAATAGAACTCCTCACTCCAGAAATGCCTATTGATAGCCACAAGATCTATTAACTCCAAGGTTACTCCATTCACTCCTCTTATGTATTAAAAATTTGGAACTTTTTCCCACTCACCCTAAAACAAACTCCTACCCTCATAACCTTTATAAACATCTTAAACGACATCTGACAGAAACCTGGTCAATGTTCATATCATTCACCTGAATAATACCTTAGTTCCTTAATACCCACTTAACCATATCCTTCAAATGATAAAAATAGCCACCCACACAAAATAATTCATACTGATGTCCTTTAGCTACCCTCTTGTATCTCTCCACTTTTTACCTATGAAGCCTCTCAAGCCACACCACCATACCGTTTCTCTCTCCCCGCCTGTTAAACGTTCTCATCTCATCCAATCTGCTTCATTATGCTCTTCTTTTTTTCAACTAAAACTCCCTGTAGTTACTTACTGCCATTGTACTGTACTTTACAAACCACTCTACTGTCTTACAACTCAGTATCCTTGTGTCTACTTAGCAGCAGTTGCCTGTACTTTGCAAACTATACTGCTCCTAGCACATCTATTACCTCATCTAAGAGCACTGTATATAAGCCTAAACCTAGAAGCCAATCAATATGACGCACCCTATACTGGAGGAGCTCCACTTACTTGCTATTGGTTGCTCATACATGTCTTACTCTCTTCTCTCGTTGTTGAATAGTTAAGACCTTTAGCCATGTCCATAGCATGTACAATACAAATAAGGTATTTTTGTACAATGGTAGCTCTAATTAGTTCCCGTTAATATTCAACATATATTATTTCATTTGTCTTTTTGTTCAATAGGTAAGATTATCTGCTTATCTCTGTAACATGCTTTTTTCATCTAACCATTAAGTGATAATTTTTAATATTTTTTTATTATAAGATTTGTGCTCCTCTCTCTTACTATAACCTATTGTCAACTTAATTTTATGTTTTTTTTGTGTGGAGTTTTTTCCTCATCTGAAGGGGTCTTGTACCCAGTAGGACTATCCCGGTAAAAAATATGAATAATAAATAAATAATGCATCCCATACTACAGCTTCACATACTATAGGTGTCAACTGAATGCTATAAACAAATGAAAATAGCCATTCTGCGTATAGTTCAGATAATGCCAAAAATATTGGATATCACATCGTTTTACAGATTGTCAGATATAGCAACCTGTATCTATCACAAGGAAAAGAAATCCATTAACTGTGAATCTACCTATATGTGTATTTAGATACATATTCATATACATTTCTCTGTTTCTATCTTGTTAAACTCACACTTGCATGTGCACATACACACACATACACCTACACACACACACACACACACACACACACACACACACACACACACACACACACACACACACACACACACACACACGCTTACTATGAGCAGCTATTTATTTATCTGTTTGCATTTACCAGGTTAGAGCACTGATCTACATGGACCTTTTTCAGACTCAGCCTGGGAGCACCGTCTAGTTGAATGACTTGCTCAGGGTCACACGGTTAGGCAAATTGAAGCAGAGGGAACCCAACCTGGGTCACAGGAAACAACTTGTTAACATCTCATGGGCTTAATCCTCTACACCAACTGCCAGATGAGTTTCGTTTTACTTTTTAATTACAGCAAGTGTTGAGTTGAGGTTTTTGTTGTTATAGGTGGTCTAGGGTGTTTTTGAGGGATATATAGAGTTGTGTTCAGTGTCTGAACTTTAATTTTACTCCTTAATGAGTATTGTAAATAGTGTGGATTTATATAAATTTTAGTATCTTTGATAATGCAGCAATGATATAGACAATCTTATGATGATACACAGTGTATATAAAGAAAAAGATTTACAGATTAGAACAAATGTTATTTTTATTGTGCACATCCGCAATATTTCACTTAAGAACTGAAATAAGTACTACACAACAGGCTGAAATACTACACAAACACCACACAAAATATTTATTTGCATCTACTTCATAAATATTCAAAAGTATGCTCTGTTAGTGCAGTGCACTACAATTTGGAAACAGATTTCACTACAGAAATCACAACAAGACACAATTATTAGTTAATTTTCCATGTTGTCTTAAACTACGACATTGGGAGGAAAGGTTTATCATCCTCTTATACACCTGGGGGTCTTGCTCTTATCTATACAGCTTTCCATGCAAGATAACAAATTCTAGATTATCATCCTCAGTTTCTTATCCATTTTTCTCTCCACTGTTCCCAATTCACTTTCTTCTTCCTTAGTCTCCGTCATAAAGTACTTTATACAAATTACATCATCACAAATTGCAGACTGCCTACACTGAGTTGGAATGTGATAATTGAAAGCTAACATTGCCACAGTAAATACTTAGCATGATTCCAAAAGACCTGCTGTCAGTGGAACTGACTTACTCTAGTGTAATACCTATCCATAAACCAGGCTTACACTACACTGAGAGCAAGTCTTTTGGAAGCTGGACACCACAATAGCATTTATTTAGGCATGCCATCTGCATGATATATAATGCTAATTAGCTATACCTGCAAATATTATGTATCATTGAACCATAATGGTAAATGTTATGTCTGTCTATAAACTGGTACATCGCGCTTTTAATAGTATCATGGAGTCTTTTGTGCCACATGCTCCTAGCCTAACAGCCCTATTATGTGTACTTTTTCATCTCCAAGAAAGTAACAAAAATGCTTCATTTCAATTTATTTAAAGATTAAAGACTTTTCCTTCAATACTTCTTTTCAATAATTCATTTAAGTAAGGGTTTGTAACATTTGAAGCAGTTTAATGTTCAGGCAGTTTTTAAGCTCCTTAAACAGGAACATTGTATTTTCTCTTTCATTAAACATTTGTTAAAGTTTTTTTCTAGACTAACCTTTTTAATAATTTACTTACTAAGCTAATGTACTTGTTTCATAAAGTCTAAACTTTGGATAAGTATAAGCTTCCTGAAAACTCGGGATGCTTCCTGGTATGATGTAATTGATATCAGTTTGCACATATGCAAATGCAATTTTTTCATAGAGAAGACAAAATGCCATAAAACATTGCTTTTTGTAAAAACTGAGATGAAAATTAATCTTCCTTAAATGTATTTATTTTATTTATTTGACATTTGTTAACTGGGTTAGTCCAACTGGGCCAGATGCCCATTTTCAGTGGATACCCGAGGAGAAAAGCTCCAAAATACATACAAGTTAAGGTACATAAGATTTACATTCAAGTAAAAAAGAATTACAATACATATACTATAATTAGAAACATAACTCTAATACAAAATGAAAGTACAACAGTGGAGAATAATACTCATAAAAATGTTTTGTTTTTTTTTTGGTGAAAGGATGAGCAGCAAAGGACCTAGCATAGAGGGAGCAATTGATTATATGAAATAAGTAAATAGAGAGAGGCGTTTAGACCTGGGGAAGTAATAGTTAGCTCTGTACCTGAGGTGAATGTAATAGAGAGAAGGAGCATTTTGTAGTAAGACTGTGAGTAATGGGAGGAGACTAAAGAGGTAGTATAGTAAATAGTCTGTGAGGTAGGATTCATTAGTATAGTAGATTAGGTAGGGTCATTACAGGGGCATGACTTGGTATTTAGTAAGTGAAGTTTAAGCTCTTTTTTGAAGCATTTGGTATGGGGGAGAGATCTAATGTGCACAGGGAGTTTGTTCCAGGCGTATGCTATACTGAATTTCTAAAGTAGCTTACCAATGTTTTTGTGAGGTTGGTAAACATCAAATAGTAACTGGATAGATGTGCAGAGAGTATGATTAGGGGTGTAAGAGGAGACCAAGTTGGAGAGGGAAGGGCAGGAGGAAGGTTTGTGTAGTGCAGAGTGAGTGATTTGAAGCTGGGATAGAAGGAGTTGCTGGGTAACTCCAGCCATTGGAGAGATTTTAGAGCAAGGCAGTGGTGGGAGTTGTAAGTAGCATTAGTGACAAATCTAGCTATTTTATGGCATGTTTGTTGTAGTTTGGACAGAGTTGTAGATTGTATGTTAGTTAGGATTGGGGCAGCATAGAGAAGGGAAGTGAGAAGGAAAGCATGAGCTACGGAAAGTCTAGAGTCGGAAGTTAGAAATGTTTTATTTTGGTACAGCAGCCCAACTTTTTGATGGGGATTTTTTATGCTTTGAAGGATATGTAGATTAAAGTTTAGTTCATCATCAATCATGGTACCTAGGAGCTTAGTGTGGGGTCCAGGTTGAATGATTGTGTTATTAGAGGAAGTAATGATAAAGGCTGATTTGTGTTGAGAGACAGCGTGAAGAAGAAAAAGCAGGAGTTTAGTTTTTTCGGGGTTTAAGATAAGTTGATTATTGGACAGCCACCTCTCAATGGATAGAAAGGTGTCTTGTGTTTGAGCATGTAGTTCTGAGATATTATTGGAGATGGAAATGACAGTGGAATTGTCTGCATATTGAATTAGAGAGGATTGATTACAGGCTGTACGTAGTTGATTAGTAAAATGTTAAATAGGAGGGGACCCAGAATGGAACCTTGGGGGACGTTGGATGTGACAGGAAGGGAGGGGGAACAGGAGGAGAGCCTTTTGACAGACTATTACAGAGGCAACTGGTGAACCAGGTCAGGGAGGGCTTAGAGAGATTGAGGTTAGCAAGTTTAGCTAAAAGGATAGGGTGGGAGACAGTGTCAAAGGATTTGGAAAGGTCAAGGAAAAGACAGGATACAAGTTAGTTGTTATCTCTGGCCTCTGCTACAATATGAGTGAAAGATAAGAGGGCTGTGGCTGTGCTGTCATTAGGCCGGAAGCCATGTTGAATGGGTGTGAGAAAGTTTTCCTGTAGGAGAAAGTTTAGTAGCTGAGTATGAATGCATTTTTCAAGAATTTTAGATAGGGGGGAAATGATGGCTATGAGTTTGTAGTTGGATGGGTCAGTAGAATTCCCTGCTTTATGCAGTGGTATGGTATAGAAGGATTTCCAGATGTTAGGGATAGTAGTTTCTTGAATCGATATATTAATAACAATCATACCTTTCCTATGCTCACTGCATGCACTCTCCTTGCATATCTTACATCCTACCAAAGCTCCATCATTCCTCCACTCAACCACTACCACTGTATTACTACTCACACCACCACTCATGTCTCACCCACACTCAGCTCCCCTCCCACCAGCTCAAGAACCATCCCTATGCACCGCCCACATATTCTACCAACTATATTACTCAAACATAAAGCATCCGTACAACTTAACATAGTAACCCTCCCACCATACCTATTACCCACAGAGCACAATCATAAAGTTTCCCTTATAAACAAACACATTCAAAAACTGAGAAAACTAATAATCTCATGCATATCAAAACTAGCCCTAAGTGGAGACATCCACCCCAACTCTGACCCTACCATCTCCAACCCCAATCCTCATAATCAGACTAGAAACCACAATTTCTCACATATTACAGCCAATAGAAAGCTAAGTGACTTCCTTCTACTAAGCCTGAATATTAGACGTATATCCAACAAAGTCCATGAACTCCATGGCACCATAGACTTGTACTCCCCAGATATAGTCATCCTGACAGAAACCTGGCTAAAACCTCACATTACCAGTGAGCAAATACTCCTTACAGGTTACGGCATACTAAGAGTAGACCGGCTAAACAAAAAAAGGAGGTGGTGTAGCTATAATATTTAAACCGCATCTAAACATCCAGATCTTAAAATCATCAGTTCCACAAATAGGCAATGAAGAAATAATATATACCAACCTCAAAATTAACCAAAACAAAACCATCAACATAATTGGATGCTACTTCCCACCTGGCCATAACATCCCTCATCTAGAAAACCTCTTCAGCTGGTCTACCCACCATCTCCCCCAAGAAACTATCATCTTAGGTGATTTCAGTATTGACTGGCAATCCTGTTCTGGCAAAAATCCAATCCATCATGTACACCTTCATGGCTTCACCCAACTAGTCCAGTCACCAACCAGGATAAATAAAAACTCCAGCAAGCACACTACCCTGGATTGGATACTAGTCAGTAAGAGTCCCCAGTCATATATAACAGGCTGCTTATCAGATAGCCTCAGTGATCACTTCCCAACATTCCTACTCAAAAAATACCTATACCAAGCTAAACCTGTCATCTACCGTCAAATACGTAAAAAACAAAACTTTAACCCACTCACATTCATCTCATCCCTCAAAGAATGTAACTGGCATCCTCTAAAGTACCTCAGTCTAGATGACACAGTTGAATTTTTTAATACTACCTTCCTGAACATCCTTAATTACCATGCCCCCATAAGATTTTCCAGAACCAAAGCTCAACCCTCCCCATGGCTACAGAAAACCACTAAGTCAGAAATGAAAAACAGGGATAAAGCCTGGGAGCACTGGCGCAAAAGCAAAATCCTCTCAGCTAGATAGAAATTCCTAGAATTATGCAATAGAGTCAAAAAGCTAATAAAACAGGACAAATTCCAATACTACCAGTCTGACCTAGACTACTCACAACACAGCGCCAAACAATTCTGGTCCTCCATAAACTCCATCCTCCACCCAGGTAAAGTCAGTACCCTCCTCCTAACATCCCTCACTCCTCAGAAAATATTGCTACCTCATTCAACACACACTTCACCCAAACCATACTATCACTAGCTAAACAACACAACCCCCCTCCCCTCCAACCCACACCTTCAACTCGTAATCTCCCGACTGCCTTCTCTTTTTCTCCTGTACCTACCTCCAACATAAAAAAACTCTTAACTAAACTTAAACCCACTAAATTAGCAGCAGACAACCTCCCAAGTGAATACCTACAAATCGCAGCTGATGCTCTGGCCTACCCAGTATCCATCTTGATTAACCAATCTCTGTCAGAAAGTTATGTTCCCACACTGTGGAAATTATCATATATAATTCCCCTCCACAATGGCGGACCCTCCGCAGAACTAACCGATTACCGCCCCATAGCTATTCTCTCTCCACTCTCCAAAATACTAGAGAGATGCATAAACTCTCAGGTCTCAGACTACCTCCTTACTAACAACCTCCTTTCCAGTACTTAGCATGGTTTCCGACCAAACCATAGCACCGCCACTGCCTTACTCTCCTTTACTAACACTATCCTTCAGCATAAAAACAATGGCTATCTCTCCTTTGCTACTTTCCTAGACCTATCTAAAGCATTTGACATGATCCCACACAAACAACTTATCTCTGTCCTCAATAACCTATCCTTCTCACAATTAGTCACCAACTGGTTTCAGAGTTACCTGTCTGACCGCCAACAATCCGTTGTATGGCAGAATGACATATCTCCCCAACTACCTGTCTCCACAGGGGTTCCCCAAGGATCCATCCTTGGACCCCTACTCTTCTCTGTTTACACCAATAATCTAGCCTCTGCCACCAAACATGGCAGACTCGACCATCATCTGCTCAGCCCAGTCCCTACCAAAACTGCAAAAAGTCACACAGGAAGCCATTTCCTCTGTTGAAACATGGTTATCCAATGCCCAATTAATGCCCAACCCAAACAAAACTAAACTACTCATCTTCCAACCCCCCAAACATACTCAAAACAACTCTCACTTTAACATCACAGCAAAAGACAACACCACTATATACCCAACTGAACACACCAAATTGCTAGGAGTGGAAATAGATAATAAACTAAAATTTGACATTCACATATCCATGACCATAAAAAAAGTCCACAAAAACTAGGAGCGTTATACAGAAATAAGCAATTTCTCACCAAAGCAGCAAAGATTTCAACAGCAAATTCCCACCTTATCTCCACCCTACTTTATGCCTCTCCAATATATACCAACCTAAGGCAATGTGATCTAAACAAGCTAGAGACCTACTACAACAAAATTGCCAAATTCACCACAGGGGCATCCTACCGTAGTCACCACTCTCTCACTTGCTGAACTGGGCTGGCTTGAACTCCCTCACCTCTTTCAGTGGTATCAGCTCTCACTCGCCCACAAACTAGTAAACCATCCACTAAATGTCCCATCCCTCCAGAATCTACTCCAACCCTATCGCACCACCAGACCACTAAGATCCAGCAACAAAAATCACTTGCAGATCACTAAAGCCAATAACTCTGCTGGTGAAGATGGAGTGACCACGCGCAAGTTAAAAGAGCGAATCGTTGAGCATAAGTCTGAAATTAGAAGAGAGAGTGAGAATAGTGCTTTATTTAAGCACATTAAATTGCATGGGGGTGACCATGGTTTCAAATTTAGGGTTATAGATATGGTCACTCCATCTGTTAGGGGTGGAGATATTAATAATGTTTTAGAAATTAAGGAGTATGAGTGGATACTTAGGCTAGCGGCTGATCGCTTGCCAGGTTTGAATTCTGCTGTCACTTTGAAACCAATTTTGATGAAGATACAATGGATGAAATTACATAATTAGATGTGCAATAAAAATTTTTATGTACTAAAAAATTTTTATGTACTTATATTTTTATGTATTTTTGTGATATAGGAATTTTTAAATATTTTTATATGTTTATTTATATTTGTAAGTTGTTGTATATTTAATTTAATTGTGTAATTATGTTTAGGTCATATGATTTTGGCTGCTGTCATATGACTACTTAGGCTCCTATTTAAAGCATGTTGCTTCTTTAATGTGTCTGTGTTAGTATTGAAGAAGGGTTTTGCCCGAAAGCTTTGCTCTATATAAAGTTTTTTCTCAACGATTGGTGTGGGAGAGCAAATGCTATTATTATAACTATGCTGAGCTATTGAACATGTTAGGACATACTTTAGATTTTGATAAACATGTGAGGCAACCGAAGGGAATGTAATTCAGGTGGTTCTAGACAGGGTAGGTCGGTGAAGTCTTTGCTCAACGATTGGTGTGTTTTTGTACTGTTGATTTCCAGCATTTGGTTGTGTGATTATATACTCCTCGCTGGTTCAGTGGCATTTTCGTGGAGAGCCTTTGCAGCCATATGGAAACTACTTGTTTTTTGAAATCTCTTTTGGCAAAAGAAATAAATCCTGTATTGAGCTTTACCTCTACCGTCCCTGTGGAAATAGACAATTCTACTAATCTTTGGTCAGAAGGTACTGTGATGTTTACCAAAAAGTTGGAACTGCTTGAAAGAAAGGTGGGTGCTTATAAATGCCTACAATGGCAGCGATTTAGTTTTTCTGCATATCTTGATAGAGGCATTGTACCACGGGGACTAAGAATTCTCAAAATGCCCTCGTATGGTAATGCCTATCCAGATCTCCTGAAACATTGGCAACAATTAAACCTTAAGTTAAGTTTGGACTACATGCTATTAATGAATTATTTCTTCTCCAAGAATGAAAAGGAATTAAAAGATGAAATCATTCAAATGGAGAATGAGCTTATGACTATGCCTTGTTTTTCCAACATGTTAGTTATACACCAACAGATGTTGGATAGGTTACACGATTTAGATGATCACCTTGAAGCGGTCAAAAAGCATAAATTACTAAGGGATATTGCCGATGTCCAAAAATGGCATATATTTTCTTGGCCTAAAAGTGATTTTACTAAGACAGTTTCTTCTAAAAAATCATACTTCTATTCTACTTCAATTAATGCTCTAAATGAATTTCCTGAGGCTGGGATTAGTGATTCAGGTTCAAATTCAGGTTCATCTATTGTGCCATTGGGTCATGTATCTGTAGCTACGCCCTCTGTATTGACATCGTCATCAGCTCAGAAGGATTTCAGTACAAGTGACGTGGTGCCCGCGACTAGTGGAGATGTACTGCGAGAAGAACAAGAGAGTGGAAAACCATCTATGAAGAAGGGCCAGCAGTCAGTTTTAAATTTTTCTCAGAGATGCTTTCAGTTGGATCAGCCAGAGAAAATACAAGACAGCAAAACATCGAGGGACAGATCTTTAACGTGACAGCCACCCAGCTCAGCGAAAAGTAAGAATGACAGCCCTATGGGGCAAGGGAAGACGAGCCCGGAGATAGACAAAGGTATCTTGAATTTATCCAAATTTGTATTGGATGAGTCTTATTTTTCCTTATTACGGAAAGGTCTGAGTTTCATACCTACGGCTAATGATGACTTAGTATTGGCCCTAACAGACTTAAAACAGTTTGTTAGGAGTATAAATCTTAAAATTTTGTTTAAGTTGACTGATTCAATGCCATGTACATGTAAGAGACGCAGTACCTTTATACCATTTAGTGTACCAATTGTGGCGGCTTTTCATGGTTTGTGTGAGGTCGAGCTGAGAAATTTGTATTGTGCTGATATTAAGAAAAAGCACTACAATTTAACATACAGTGAATATTCTGCTTTGAAAAACTTGAAATCAAGTAAAGACATAATAATTAAACAAGCAGATAAAGGGGGTGCTGTGGTCATTATGGATCGTGATAGATATATTTTATCTGTTGTTGATTTTCTTGATGATGGTAATGCATTTAAACGCATTGTTTCTAATGATGTTAAGAAGCATATTAGTAATGTGAATATGCTTGTTTATGAATTACAGGTTAATAGAGATATAGATCTAGATTTGTTCCATTTCTTCACTGTACCATGTCCAATTATTCCCCAACTTTATGGTTTACCCAAAATTCATAAATCTTTATTTAATCCACCCATGAGGCCTATAGTGTCTGGAAATGGGTGGATAACAGAACCAATATCAGTTTATTTGCAAAAACAACTACATCTGCATTTACTACGATGTGGGAATATACTAAGGGATACTAGTTAATTTTTGGGTAAACTATCTGATTGGTTTAATGGTTTGCACATCACGAAACTTGATATAGGAGAATATCTGCTCGTAACTATGGACATTGTGTCCCTTTTTACGGTTATACCGAATAGTTATGGGGTTGATTCTATTACAGAATTTCTGACAGCACAAAGGTCAATGTCGGTAAATTATGTTCAAAACATCTGTTTGCTATTAGATTTAGTGTTGAGTAATAATATTTTTATATTTGACCAACAACTTTATCTACAGCTTACCGGTGTTGCCATGGGCACACCGGTAGCTAATACGTATGCAAACTTAGTCCTACATCAATGGGAAATGCAATTTATCTATGATGGTTCAAAATTTTTGAATGACAACATTTGTTTTTATCAAAGATTTGTCGACGATTGTTTTATGATATGGAAGGGTTCTTCTGATGATCTTGTGAAATATATAGCACATTTAAATACAACTACTACTTTTTTAAGATTTAAGGAGACTATTTCAGAAAGTGAGGCTGTATTTCTTGATGTAAAGATTACCTTAAATGATGGGATGATACAAACTAATATTTAAAAGAAGGATGTTCATACAAGTAGATATATAAATCGTGATAGTATGCATGCCCCACATGTTTTTAAAGGTATTGTTAAAGCACAATTTGCTAGGGTGAGTAGGCTTAATACTGTTGATTCATCTTTTTATATGCAATTAGAGGAAATGTTTAATGAATTTTTAGCGAGTGGATATGACCATGAAATGTTGCTAGAGTTGAAAGCATATATAATACATAACAGAGAGACTGTATATAAACCTTTTAAGAATGGCCAGGTCAATCTTCAACCTGTTTCTGACTTGATTGATAATACCCACAGATCAGATAAAATTAGATATGTTACTACTTTTTGTAATAGAACATATTTAATTAAACATATTATAGAGAAGAATTGGCCAATTTTGATGGCTTCTCCTGAGATAAGTAAGCTATTAGGTAGTAAACCTTACTTTTCATAAAGGAATATGAGAACTATGAAAAGTCGGTTATGTTATAAGGATTTTAGTTTTAAATCGACTATAAGTCAATATAATCTGACTCATTTTGGTACATTTAGATGTTTAAAATGTTCTTGCTGTGTAGATATTATTGATAGTTCTAACTGTTTTTATGTTCATCCTACCACGAATAAGAGCTACAAGTTTAAATTTGCAGCAAATTGTGGTAGTGTTAATGTTGTATATTTGGCTACATGTGTAGCTTGTCCCTCGTTTTATGTAGGGAAGACTACACGTAAGTTAAAAGAGCTAATCATCGAGCATAAGTCTGAAATTAGAAGAGAGAGTGAGAATAATGCTTTATTTAAGCACATTAAATTGCATGGGGGTGACCATGGTTTCAAATTTAGGGTTATAGATATGGTCACTCAATCTGTTAGGGGTGGAGATATTAATAATGTTTTAGAAATTAAGGAGTATGAGTGGATACTTAGGCTTACGGCTGATCGCTTGCCAGGTTTGAATTCTGCTGTCAGTTTGAAACCAATTTTGATGAAGATACAATGGATGAAATTACATAATTAGATGTGCAATAAAAATTTTTATGTACTTAAAATTTTTTATGTACTTATATTTTTATTTATTTTTGTGATACAGGAATTTTTAAATATTTTTATATGTTTATGTTTGTAAGTTGTTGTATATTTAATTGTGTAATTATATTTAGGTCATATGATTTTGGCTGCTGTCATATGACTACTTAGGCTCCTATTTAAAGCATGTTGCTTCTTTAATGTGTCTGTGTTAGTATTGAAGAAGGGTTTTGCCCGAAAGCTTTGCTCTATATAAAGTTTTTGCTCAATGATTGGTATGGGAGAGCAAATGCTATTATTATAACTATGCTGAGCTATTGAACATGTTAGGACATACTTTAGATTTTGATAAACATGTGAGGCAACCGAAGGGACTGTAATTCAGGTGGTTCCAGACAGGGTAGGTCTGTGATAACCTGTAAAAGAAAGAGAGAGAGAAGAAAGGTTAGGATAAAGGGAAGACCTGCAGAATGAGTTTAGAGCTGGACTGAGTGGTTGTGTGTATGGTGGGGGGCTAAGGTTAGTGGGGGTGAGTAAAATAAATGAAAGTGTGCCAACTACAGGGAGCTCTGAGTGGTAGTAGTCTCATATGAGTGTGTATAGTGGGGCCTCTGTGAGTGAGGGCAGGGGTGGATGCAGGTTAGCTAGTGGTGGAAAGTTAGTGAGACAGAAGTATGCAAAGAGTATTTGCTGCAGTGTAAACAAATACAATTTGTGTCAACAGTGAACATAACAGAACTAAGGCATCAAACAGGGTACACAACAGTATCAAAAAGGATGTTATATACACTTTTAGAAGGCTAAAGGCAACTAAGATAAAGATGCACAGCGTCTATGAGCAATTTCCATTTAACAGTACTTGACCATGACAAACAGTAGTTTTAGCATGAGTTCTAAACACTTTTATCAGGCTGTAGGCAATTTCGATAAAGACAAAAAGCATCTAAGAGTAGTTTCAAGTTAAGCAGCATTTAACTAAGTCATACAGTGAAAGCAATGGCTTTAGAATCAAAGAGGCACAGTAAATCTACTATAAACAGTCTTAACTGGTAAGTAAATTCAACATATATAAAGTATAAGGTGATGGTGTCTACCCAACCCAGTTTAGGCATACATCCGCATAACCGAGATCACACAAAAGTAACCCACAAATGCAGGATACTGCTTCGGTACAATGAAGGCTGTCTTTAACATATACCAGGACTAGAAATGTCCAAGGAATCCCAAGGTCGTCAAACAAAAATATATTTATTTTAGAAAGCCCAAAGGCTAAAAACAGAACAAAAACAAAAAATACGAAACATATAAGCTTAATTTCACTGATTTAGTGCATTCATCTCCAACCAGGAGACTTCTTCAGAATCAGTGTATCCTCCCAATTCCATTATTTTATACAGCTTCCAAAACTTTTAAGACTGTGTAATTGGCTGGCATTTAATTACCTCTTTAATTGAAGGTATAAATTTAAAGGCAGAACATCCGTATACATAAATGAAAAGGACTTGAATGAAAATACAAAAGGTATACATAACAGTCAACTTGTTTCTCATTTCTTATATCAATTTTTCGTTGTTTTCTCAATCAATAATTAAATAATTAAATATCAGGGGGTAATTCCAGGTAAAAATATTAGTACATGAAATAAATAAAAAATAAATATTATAATAAAATAAAATGTTAATAATGATAAAACTATAATAATAAAATAATAATAATGTAACCATATAATGGTTAAACCTATGAATATAGTAGTGTAAGTCATGATACCAATAAGGTAATATATTAATTATATTAATATAGTAAGACATGATCCAATAAGGAAATATAGAAGAATAAATACATGTTATATACCAACATAAAAACATATATTAAATTCAATAATTATAATAAATATAATAAATATATATATATATATGTATGTGTATAAGTATTAAAATATTTAAATATTTAAAATACAATGTTAAAATGATATGAAATAAATATTGATGTGTATATAATAATAACTAATAATTAATAAATAATAATTTATTATATAGCATATTAAAATATAGTAAAAATATTATTGTAGTTGTTTCTATTATTATTGTTATTATTGTTGATATTATTATTATTACACCCGTGTTTCTTCGGATCAGCTGCAAGGAGTTTTAATGCAGGGGTGATGGAAATATGGTCATTGAGACCTTTGCCACAACATGCATCAAGTCTCAATTGCCAAATCATCTCACAAAATTCCAATAATGTTTCCCAATCACCCCCTCTTTCTGGGTAAGCAACTTCTTCTATAACCCAGAATTTGTAGTTAGCCTCCTTACATATTAATGCATGTCTATATAGTGCATTATTTTCACTATGTTTATTAATGTCTCTAATGTGCTCATAAATTCTGGTCCTAAGATGGCGTTCCATTTTTCCTATGTAGTAACTCCAACAAGTTTTACAGAAGGCCAAATAAACTACTCCTTTTGAGTAGCAACTGTTATATTTCTTACCCCTTAGAATAATTCCAAGACTGGGGATACTAACCTCCTTACATCCAGCAATATAAGTGCATTGAGCACATCTCCCACATTTAAAAGTTCCAAGTTTGGCACATGTCCCTCCTACTTTATTCTTATTACTTTCAATAATATTCTTGATATTTTTACTCCTCCTATAACTATATTTTATCTTACTCTGAAATACATTGGTTTTTGTAGGCATATTTTGGAACATTTCCCAGGTTTCATTTATACATCTTTTTAACCATCTAATTCCCTTATAGTAAGTCAAAGTTAAATATGGTGTTATATCTATGTTGTTAGATTCCTGCCTGCTAAAGGAATTTCTCCTCCCATCTTGGTTGGAATCTACTATCAAATTATCATCATTATTCAACAAAGGGACATATTTACTACCCCTTCCTAACTGAACATATTCCGTAATGGGTTTAATAAATTCAGATGGGGGTATCCTTTCCAAAAACATCTTTTCAATGTTATTAATTTCATTTAAAAATTCATTAGTGTCAGAGATCATTCTGGCCATTCTGATCATTTGTCCCTTGACTATATTCTTTTTTAATTGATGGGGATGGTCACTATCAAAATGTAAATACAAATTGGAATAATGTTCCTTTCTATAAATATTAGATTTATAACATTTGTTTTGATAATCTTTTTCCAGTTTGACATCTAGGTAATGTGTCGTATCTTCCCCTGTTTGATATGTGAATTGTAGGAAACTAGTAGTATTGTTGATATATTCTATAAATTTACCAATACTATCATAGGAACCATTCCATAAAACAAAAGTATCATCTAGGAAACGAAAATATTTGATAATGTGTTGACTAATATCCGAGTTAAATACATATTGTTTCTCCCAACAAAGCATAATAATGTTGGCATATATTCTTTTTGGTGGTAATAACCTCCTTGGAAATATAGATAGCTGTATTTAAGAACTAACTCCATATTTTCAAGGACCAATCTATATTCACCTGCTGTTAAAAAATCCGTCTCTGTCAACATCCTTTCAAACCACATTAATCCCTCCATCTGTGGGATGACTGAGAAAAGGTCCCTCACATGAATAGTAATAAAAATAAAATCATCCATGAATGGACTCTGTCCAATTTTGTACAAAAAGTCCCATGAATCAATAAAAATATGTCTATGATTATTGTACAATTTCTTTAACTTGGTATCCACATATATCGCTAAAGATTGGGTCTTGGAACCTTGAGGAAACTATCGGCCTCAAAGGTGGATCATATAGGGACTTATGTATTTTTGGGATACCAAAGATAACAGGTATGACCGGTTTAGGTACTTTCAAAAATTCATATAGTTCCTTGTCAATCAGTCCTTGTAATAAATTATCTTCCAATGTCAGGTCTATCTTATTGTAAGAAATATTTATCTCGTTCCTAGAGACAAGTTCATATTGATTCTCCTTGTCCAAAATATCCATCATCCTTCTAGTATAATCCTACTTATCTATGATTACAACCCCCCCCCCCCACCCTTGTCGAGTTTCATTACCCTAATTCTTTCATTATTACTTAATTCATTAAGCAATTCCATTTCAGTTTTAGTTAGGTTATTATCTAACACCTGTTCCTTCTTATAATCTTTCTTAATTCTATTAACAACACATTTCTCAAAGTTCATAATTTCATAATGGAGGGGGGGTTATATATACTTGATCTTTTTAAACTATTTTCTTTTAATTGTGAATGCTTATCCTTGTACAAAATACTTAAAATTGAGTTTACGGGTGAAAATTTTTATGTCCAATAATATATTCTCTATCCTAGGTTTATTAGTAGGCACAAAGGAGAAACCTTTTATAAATAGGTTAAAATAGTTTTCATTAATAACAATATCTGTATAGTTAAAAATATTAAAATTATTGGAGGTGTTGATAATACTATCTTGTTTGTTTTCTCCTATAACTTGTGTTATAATATTTTCAACATTTAGAAATTAATTGTCTATTTCCCTTATCTTTATGTCCTTCCCATGTATTTGATGTTCCTGTTCTCCGTAACTTGCGCATATGAGGGTTGCTGGGTCCGATTCTGTATTCTCTCGGACCTCCTCAGCTCTTCCATTTCTAAAGGGATAACATCCCCCATATCACTATCTCTATAATTCTCCTCAAAATGTGATTCAGTATTATATAGGTTAAAACCATTGTTGTTCAGATTCTACCTATCATCCCTACCTGTTCCACCATTTTGATATTTATTACTTCTGTAACTGTTACGATATTGATCCACACTATATCTCTTGCCTTTTTTAATTTCACTGTAATAGGCAAGGCCTTTTTCATATGCATCCAAGTCCCTTTCCAATTTCTTTAATTTCCTATTCATATTGGTACTGAAATTGTAATCAATGTCATGTAGCACCCTATAATACATATTTTTTGTATTCATCTATTGAAAATAAAAGGTCATTGCTAATTTCATTGTACAATTTGTCTACCTCTTTCTTAATATCTTCCATAATCTCAGTATTGCACTTTATCATAACTTTGATTATAGCCAGCCCACAGTCATTTAATATATCACATACAGTTTTAAAAAACATTTTGTCATCAGTACTGTTATTTGGAAACTTATTCAGTCTCAAACCTTTCAGTACAATTTTGTCTTTTACACATCTATCGAAGTACCAATTTTCAATAACCAAAGTTTTGTATCTCAATAACAAGTTTTTGAAAGTCTTACATTTGTCCTTATATGTCAGGCTACCCGTCGAAACGTTCTTCTTTGCTTTAGTATGAGCATTAAGCGACTGGTTTAGCCATACATTAAAATCCATATCCTGATAAAAATCTGGTGTATTATAGTCTTTGCTGCCCCTTCGGGTATTTCTAAAGTCTATTCCACCATTCGGTTCCGTTTGCGGAATGACTCTACCAGTCTCACCACCACGTTTGTCTTTTTTGGTGTCTGACGTCATCCTATTCACGCCTGCCTCGCTCAGGCTACTCTGTGCACATGGGATTTCCTTGTCAGATCCAGGTGGGGGAGGATCTCCGTTTGTGAATGGGTTTGAATAACCCTGATCAATTCGTTAAGTAGAGAACTGTTATCCATGAAGAAAAGACTCCTCGTAACCGAACCAGCAACCAAGAAAGTTCAACCAGTAACCGTGTTCACACAAAAGTAACCCACAAATGCAGGATACTGCTTCGGTACAATGAAGGCTCTCTTTAACATATATCAGGACTAGAAAGGAGATGAAAGCGCTAAATCAGTGAAATTAAGCTTATATGTTTCGTATTTTTTGTTTTTGTACTGTTTTTAGCCTTTGGGCTTTCTAAAATAAATATATTTTTGTTTGACGACCTTGGGATTCCTTGGACATTTCTAGTCCTGGTATATGTTAAAGACAGCCTTCATTGTACCGAAGCAGTATCCTGCATACATCCGCATAATTCAGACCAATTACAGTGGCAAGGTAACAAATTAAAATGAGGTTGCAGGCTGGATAGGTGGAAATGTAATCATACCTAGCTGGGAGACTTTGAGATAGCAACAAAGCCGCCAGAGGCAAAGTGTCGGTACAAATCTACATAAGACCAAATGGTTCACCACACAGAAATGCAAGCAGGGAAAGTAGTAGTAATTGTATGCATAACTAGGCAATACATTCAATCCACTGTATAAAATCAAGTGACAACACAACTGCTATGTTATCTCTTTAAAAAACTTCTTCCATTGTCACTACATCTATTGTCAGTGAAACAATATCAAATAACACAGGTAGCCAATAAATAAAGGCAGACAGCAGTAATAACGCTCACCTGAACTGCCGTTGCACACCACAGGTCCTCTTAGTGGCAGGAAGGAAGGAGAGAGGGAGAAAGATGGCATGGAGGGGCCATGGGAGAGGGTTTAAATGCCACAAAGAATTGTGGGTAGGCTACAGCACTCAAATTAAGGAATATGAAGCAGAGTGGATACAACTCAAAAAATCTTTCACAGTAGTAACAGACAGTCATCACTAGGGGAAGAATAGGACAGGAGAGAGGTTGGAAATACAGTTTAAGGAAGAAAGCATAACAATAAATGCTTAATAACAATAAACACTTTAAGCAATACTGAAAATAGAAGTAAATGTAAAATATATTTAAATTCTAGTTGGAATTATGTTAAATTACTAAGTCATAATGAAAGTTTACCATTTTAGTCTTTTATCTCCACTCAAGGAGCCCAAGGAATAGAATAACTGAACTCCCAACATGAATAAAGATCAAATATAGATCAATATGAAGTAAGCATCTGCCAGATCAGGGAGGAAATAAGGAAAGCATTTGTAGTTCACTCCTTCATCTCTTCTTTTTTTTATTTCATTTTGGTCTTTTATAGGTTCACACATTCTTAGAAGGTTACTAGGCTAATGGCAAGTCCTTATAAGCCTAACCATATTCATCACAAGTTGCCCCAATTGTCAGTGTTGAGGTGAGTGAAGTTGGCAGAGGTAAAGGTCTATGGCTGTTAATACTGACTTCCTCTGTCAAGGAGGGACATGGGTATCACCCCAATAGTGCATTTGCAGTGACCCATCCATTGATCTAGGTTGCATTGGAAGAGGATCACGGAGGGGTTCTGTTTCATGTTTCTTGTGAATTGGAAGCCTGTTCCAGAGAAGTAGCAGTCTCTGGGAGCTGTAGCTATCTCTCCAGCATGACCTGTTCATGTCAGAGGCTAGGTTACAACCGTTGGAGTGAGTGACCCTCCTGCAGTTTGATTTACGAATGTGTAACATCTCCATCAGGGCCAGGTCAGAGACTGCCCTGTAAGTCATGCACAGGTCAGCCTTAGCAACCTGTAGGAGACATAATAGAGTGACAGGTCTTTTAGTCTTTCTGCATAAGACTTGTTTTGTGTACCATATAATTTCCTGGTGAGAAACATCTGTGGTTTCTCCAGTTGTTACAGGTGTCTGGTGAGGTACATGCAAAAGGGAACATTGTACTTAATTATTGGTCTGATGAGGGCTGAGTATAATGGAATTGTAATATCCTTAGATCTAGATGTGATGCCTTTACTTATAAGATGTGCCACATAGAAGGATTTTCTTTCTACTGTGTATATGTGGTGGCCAAAGTTCAGCTTGCTATCAACCCGAATACCTAGATCACATACCACTGGGTCTACACTTGGGGGGGGGTGCTATCTATAATCTAATTAGCAGGGATGTCAGCATTCCCAAAGGGAATAATAATGCATTTTTTTGCATTTAGCTTTAATCTGTGGCTTTGGCACCAATCATTTGTCTCTGATAACCCTGTCTGTTTGTCTGCATTAAACCTATCTGCAGTATACTAAACATTGTTAGGAGACTTAGTCATTGCTCCCAAATTGCAATTGTTCATAGGTAGATACTAGGCTATCGGCCCAAGGGCCTAAGTAAGCCTAGCCAACAAGGTTCTCTGGCTTACTTCACCTAAGAAAGTTAATTTCCTGTGCCCCTGTCGAGCACAGCCACAGAAGTGATCCCCAGGGCATATTTCCTATTTCCCATCCATTCATCAAGATTTTTCTTGAAGAGTGCTAATAAGGAACTTTGCTTGACCTAGATGGGTAGCTGGTTCCAGAGTATAGGAAGTCTCTGGGACAGTAATATATCCCTCCAGCATGTCTTGTTTATTGTGGTGACAAGGTTTAGGTCCCTAGAGCGTGTAGCTTGAAGGGATTGGGATTTCTTTAGATGTAGCATGTCCAACAGCTCTGGGTTTAACATAGTTTTATATGTTAGGCAGAGATCTCCTCAGAGTAGGCGATATGCTACAGAGTAAAGCTGGAGTTTTTTGAGACGGTCAATGTAGGGCATCTGTTTGTGGCCAGTAATCCTCTTTGTGAGCTACTTATGTGGCCTTTCTAGCTGCTGCATGATGTCTTGTGAGGTACATTTCAAAAGGGGCATTTTACTCTGTAATGGATCTAATGAGTGCAGAGTAGAGGGGAGCAATGATTTATTTTTTCCTGGATGAAAACCCTTTTGTGATGAGGTGTGCCACAGAAGGATTTCCTGACTACTGTGGCAATGTGATTATCAAAGGAGAGACTACTGTCCACCTGGGTCCCAAGGTCTCTTATCACACATTTGGCATTAAGTAGTCTGCTGTTTATGTGGTGGTTCATGGGTATGGAGTTTTTACCAAAGGGGATGACAATGCACTATTTGGCACTGAGCTTGAGGCCATGCCTCTGACACCAGGCATCTGTCTCAGTGAGGCCCCTCTGTAGGACGTTAACATCATTCTGGGACTCGATTATGGCTCCTAGTTTGCAGTCATCTGTGAACTTCATTAGCCAGAGGCCTTTTGTGTTAGCCTGTACTGCAGAGAAATAGATAACAAACAAGAGAGGTCCCAGGACTGAACCCTGTGGTACTCCACTTGTCAATGGTTTGAAGTCAGATTTGGAGTCTGCAACTTTTACAGTGTGGGTTCTGTCGGTGAGCCAGTTGGCAACCATTCTTATGACATAGGGATTTATACCTAGTTTAGTGAGTTTAGCTAAAATTCCAGAATGGGGGATGGTGTTGAAAGTCTTGGTAAGGTCAAGATAGGCTGTGTGAACCACCTTACCCTCATCTATGGCTTTGGTGACTGCCTCAAAGACGTCGATCAGGTTCAGAAGGCATGATCTGCCTTTCATAAACCCAAACTGCGTGGGGCTAGAGTTTACAAGTTACCAATGTCTTTGTTTGAGTTCCATGATGATACAGTCCATGGCCTTGCAGACCAGGCTCATCAGGTAACTAGGATGATAGTTCTTAGGATCAGTGGTGGCTCCCCCTTTGTGGAGTGGGATAACTGCTGCTGTGTGCCATTCAGTGGGTACAAAGCCTGATGTGAGACTATGATTGAACATGGTGCTTAGATGGGAAGCCAGTTCGTTCTGAAGTTCGTGTAAAACGCAGTCTGGGATGTTGTCTGGTCCCATGGATGCTGTGTTTTTGGTTTTAGAGAGTGCAGCTTTTATCTGCATAGATGTGATTACAGGGACTCTGCATTCTTCCTGTATAGATATGGGCCCTTTAGGAGGTGAGAAGGGGGTAAAGTTAGCACTGAACCTATCTGCCAGGATGCTGACAATATCAGTTGGTTCTGTAATTTTCATGCCATTGTGCTGTAACTCAGAGCAGATCTGGGTGTTGCCATTGAGATTCTTGACATAGCTATAGAATGCTTTGTGGTTGCCCTTAAAAATCAGTGGTGATTTTGATTTCGTAGCTAGCTTTGGAGGATCTTATAAGGGATCCCAGCTTCTTACAGAGGCTGACCAGGGAGCTCCTCCACTCATGGGATTTTACTCCCTTTTGCAACAGTTTCTTCCTTCTGTTGTAGAGTTTGTTTATGGCAGGGGACCACCAGATTGGCTTCCTTTTTTTGGAGGATAGCGTCTTGGTTCTGTTTGGAGTAGCATGATCCTATGCACTCGTGTAAGTGCTTATAGAGTGCATTTGTGTAGGATTCAGCAGTCATAACTGTATTGTCCATCTACATGGGTGTCATGAAGTTCGCCACTTCTGTCATAAAAAGCATGAAGTTGACTTTGGAGAAATTTTTACCATGGTTTCCTTAATGGTGGGTGGGGCGGGATGCGGATATTTAGGGTGATTAGCTTATGGTCGGATCTGACCAACGAGGAGTTGATTTCAGGTGTGAAACACCGGTCACTCGTGTTGGTAATGACTAGGTCTAGGATATTGTTGCCCCTGGTGGGGGTGTGGATAAGTTGATCCAGGGCATTGGAATTTATGAATTCCAGAAAGTGTTGAGCAAAGGAGTTGGTACATGAGTAGTTTTCCCAGTTAATGGTGGGGTAGTTGGAATCACCCATTATTAGGGTGTTTGGTTGAACCCTAATATTTTCCAGTATATCAAGAAAAGAGGAGTGGGAATCCTGAGGCATGGTGGGGGATCTGTAGCAAGCTACAATTTTGATTGCAATTTTGCCCAGAGTTAGTTGCACTTGGATAACCTCAGATGCATTATGCTGTGCAACTAGCCTGGAGGTGTGGATATCCTTAATTAATGTGGACACATCTCTGCCCTTGGTGTTTTGGTCCAGGTTAGATGGCTGAAAAGTGTGGTATGAGTTATAGCCTGGTAATGAAGGGGTGTTCTCTAGAGCCTTGAACCAGGTCTCAGTCACTGCACTGATATTGATGTTCTCCATTTTAAGTAGTGCCTCGAGTGAGTGCATTTTGAGATTTAAACTTCTAGCATTGAGTAGCATTACCCTCAGTTTTTGCTTGCCTGTTCCTGTTATGGTGGTGAATTTGTCATTTGAACCTTGCCTACAAAAAAGGCACTATAGGGGCGGCAAGAGCCTTAACCAGTATCCAGAATCCTAGGAGAGACAGGTGCAGGCCATCTCTGGTAAAACATCGTGGTCTGTTGACCATATCGTCCCAGGCAAGACAGATGCTGGATCTCCTTAAAATGACACCAAAAGCTTAGCCATTTGTTGAAGTCAATTATTTTGTCCTTGTACTGCGGTATCATTCTGGGTGATGGCAGGATGCTACTCAGGGCCAGGTTCAAACCTGCCTGGGCTACAAGATCGGAGAGCTCTTCTGTGTCTCTTTTCATGTAGTCCAGGGAGGTACATCTCAGGTCATTCACACCAACATGGACAATGACAGTGTCATATTTGTACATGTTGTGGAGTGACCTGAGTGAGTTCTTTTCTTGCTGTAAATGAAGTTTAAACTGCTATTTTATCTGTATTGAGCATTTTTATTACCTGCACTTAAGTTAATGTTTTGTTTGTTTAATTTTACTGTTGAGGCTGCCCACTCAAGTGAGCTAGCCTGTGCATTTAATATATTGCTGTTTCCCTGCATTTTTCTGTAGTTTTCTTACAAAAAAAATAAAAATATATATCCTTGTTTTCCCACCTTTCCTTGACTAGAATAGTCCAGTTTACAGGCTTTGCTGTATTCTGGTCTTTGGGATAGTTCCTGTGTTGCCCATTGCCTTACTTGGATAGAAGGAAGTTTCTTTGCTCACCAGTGGGAGTGGGGAGCCTTGAGCAGCCTATCTGCCCCTGAAGGAGTGACCTCAGCACAAGATCTAGTAGTAATTGGTCGTTTTGGACCATTTCTGGCTCTTTTGAAGTTCCCTGTTTAAAAATCCGCCTCTGAGCATTTTTTCGACTATACTACTCAGCAACAGCTCCCCGTAGTCCTGCAGAGTGATGCTAGCAGCAGAGAATGGAAAAAGCAACTACTTTCCAGATTTAAGTATTTTTTTGCTGTTTCTACCTGTGCAACCTTCTTTTCTTGCTGTAAACAAAGTGTAAACTGCTATTTTATCTGTATTGAGCATTTTTATTACCTGCACTTAAGTTAAAGTTTTGTTTGTTTAATTTTTCTGTTGAGGCTGCCCACTCAAGGGAGCTAGCCTGTGCATTTAATATATTGCTGTTTCCCTGCATTTTTCTGTAGTTTTCTTACAAAAAAAAAAAAATCCTTGTTTTCCTGCCCTTCCTTGACTAGAATAGTCCAGTTTACAGGCTTTGCTGTATTCTGGTCTTTGGGATAGTTCCTGTGTTGCCCATTGCCTTACTTGGATAGAAGGAAGTTTCTTTGCTCACCAGTGGGAGTGGGGAGCCTTGAGCAGCCTATCTTCCCCTGAAGGAGTGACCTCAGCACAAGATCTAGTAGTAATTGGTCGTTTTGGACCATTTCTGGCTCTTTTGAAGTTCCCTGAATAAATATCCGCCTCTGAGCATTTTTTTTTGACTATACTACTCAGCAACAGCTCCTCGTGGTCCTGCAGAGTGGTGATAGCAGCAGAGAACTGAAAAAGCGACTACTTTCCAGATTTAAGTATTTTTTTGCTGTTTCTACCTGTGTGACCTTCTTTTCTTGCTGTAAACAAAGTTTAAACTGCTATTTTATCTGTATTGAGCATTTTTATTACCTGCACTTAAGTTAAAGTTTTGTTTGTTTAATTTTACTGTTGAGGCTGCCCACTCAAGTGAGCTAGCCTGTGCATTTAATATATCGCTGTTTCCCTGCATTTTTCTGTAGTTTTCTTACAAAAAAAAATATCCTTGTTTTCCCGCATTTCCTTGACAAGAATAGTCCAGTTTACAGGCTTTGCTTTATTCTGGTCTTTGGGATAGTTCCTGTGTTGTCCATTGCCTTACTTGGATAGAAGGAAGTTTCTTTGCTCACCAGTTGGAGTGGGGAGCGTTGAGCAGCCTATCTGTCCCTGAAGGAGTGACCTCAGCACAAGATCTAGTAGTAATTGGTCGTTTTGGACCATTTTTGGCTCTTTTGAAGTTCCCTGTTTAAATATCCGCCTCTGAGCATTTTTTTTCGACTATACTACTCAGCAACAGCTCCTTGTGGTCCTGCAGAGTGGTGGTAGTAGCAGAGAACTGAAAAAGT
This sequence comes from Protopterus annectens, assembly GCF_019279795.1. Taxonomy (NCBI): domain Eukaryota; kingdom Metazoa; phylum Chordata; order Ceratodontiformes; family Protopteridae; genus Protopterus; species Protopterus annectens. Next base: position 274,899,082 of record NC_056748.1, read on the forward strand.
GACTACTTTCCAGATTTAAGTATTGTTTTGCTGTTTCTACCTGTGCGACCTTCTTTTCTTGCTGTAAACAAAGTTTAAACTGCTATTTTATCTGTATTGAGCATTTTTATTACCTGCACTTAAGTTAAAGTTTTGTTTGTTTAATTTTACTGTTGAGGCTGCCCACTCAAGTGAGCTAGCCTGTGCATTTAATATATTGCTGTTTCCCTGCATTTTTCTGTAGTTTTCTTACAAAAAAAAAAATCCCTGTTTTCCCGCCTTTCCTTGACTAGAATAGTCCAGTTTACAGGCTTTGCTGTATTCTGGTCTTTGGGATAGTTCCTGTGTTGCCCACTGCCTTACTTGGATAGAAGGATGTTTCTTTGCTCACCAGTGGGAGTGGGGGGCCTTGAGCAGCCTATCTGTCCCTGAAGGAGTGACCTCAGCACAAGATCTAGTAGTAATTGGTCGTTTTGGACCATTTCTGGCTGTTTTGAAGTTCCCTGTATAAAAACCCGTGTTTGCACGGCTTTGCGTGACTTTGCGCGATTGTGCACGATTTTGCGCATAGCGCAGCACCAGTTAAACAAGTTTAAACTATTTCTGGCTCCGCCAAGTCTGCTCTTCAGTTTTTCCCTTAAAACTGCTCTGCCTTCAATAAAATCAGTCTATTCTCTATCTAAAAAGCCCAGCACTTGATCCTAAAGCATTTTTACACAGGTAAAGCACTCTTGAACAAAAGAAAGCACTACATCCACCTACAATCCCCTTGAGTACCCATTTCCCTTTAGGTCCTTTCTGACTCAGTACTCGGCAATCCCTTACACTATTCTAGCATGTCAAGAGGTCATTTACTGGTGTCCTCTCCAGTCCAGCTGGTGAATCTGGGAATCTTGAGGCAATGTTATAACTGTCTTATGTACACAGACAACCCTCTCCTCCTCCCAACAAATGCAAATATATGTGAGAGATGTAACTATATAGCCAAACTGGAGGCTGAGCTCTCTCGACTCAGTACTGGCAAGACCAGCCAGGAGGAGAAGGTAACCACACACACCACAAACCCAGTCTCACATAGACCAAACACAACTGCAAACCAAACAAATAAACCCACAAAGACATACTCGGAGGCTCTAATTAAAAATCTACCAAAACAACAGAGGCCTCCAAAGCAGACATCCAAGAAACCACTACCTCAAAACATAGCACATGCAACACATATTTCTTAAAGTCAGTGTGCCAAACAGTCACAGCCCTTAAGGCCTAACATCATACCTGATGCACTTGTAATAGGTGACTCTATAGTCAGACACACATCCCGCTCACCGGACTGAACAAAGAAAAGGTTACAGTAAGCTGCCTGTCGGGTGCTAGAATCCGCCACATAACACAAGCACTCAGGTCACTCCAAAGCAAGTACAAATATGACTCAGTCATTGTCCATGCCAGCGTGAATGACCTGAGATGTACCTCCCTGGACTACATGAAAAGAGACATAGAGGAGCTCTCTGATTATGTAGCCCACACTGGTATGACCCTGACCCTGAGCAGCATCTTACCCTCACCAAGGATGGTGCCACAGTACAAAGACAAAATGATCAGCTTTAATAATTGGCTCAATTACTGGTGTCATTCTATGGGGATCCAATGTCTGTCTGCTTGGGATGACATGCTTGACAAGCCACGCTGCTTTGCAAGGGATGGCTTGCACCTGTCACCCCTGGGCTTCCGGATATTGGGAAAGGCTCTTGCCACCCTCATAGTGCCTTTGTTAGGCAAGGCTCAAAAAATAAACCCACCTCCCTAGAAAACACAAGTGGAAAAAAACTAAGGGTAATGCTGCTCAACGCCAGAAGTCTAAACCTCAAGATGCAGGCTCTCGAAGCCCTCCTCACTATGGAGAGCATCGATGTCTGTGGAGTGACTGAAACCTGGTTCAAGGCTCCTGAGAACACCCCAGCACTACCAGGTTATAACTCATGTCATGCTTTTCAGCCCCAAAACTTGGACCGAACCACAAAGGGAGGGGGAGTATCCATATTCATCAGACACCCACACCTGCAGGATAGTGAAAACGCACGAAGCATCGGAGATCATCCATGTGTAACTAACCATAGGCAAAACTGCCCTACAGTTTGTAGCATTCTACAGACCACCCTCTCAAGCTCAGGAACCCCACTCAGCCTTCCTGAAGACACTGGAGAGTATAAATGTCTCTCCAAATACCATCATATTGGGAGACTTCAACTACCCAAACATAGACTAGGAGCATTACTCAAGCCCCAACACCCTAGCCCAAAGGTTCCTGGAATTCATAAACTCAAATGCAATGGAACAACTAGTCACCACTCCCACAAGAGGAGATAATATACTAGATCTGATCATCACAAACATGGGGACACAATGCTCCACACCGGAAGTATACCCCTCACTGGTGAGATCAGACCACAAACTAATCTCACTGGAAATCCACATCCCGCCCCCACCCCCAGCACAAAAGACCACAGTGAGGAACTTCTCAAAAGCTGACTTCAGGGCCCCTGGGACAGTGGAAAACACAGCCCACAATGCTGAATCCTTTATAAACGCCTTCTACGGACACCTTCAAGAATGCATGGATCATGCAATCCCAAATAAAACCAAGACCCTCTCCCTCAAAGGCAGGCATCCTGTCTGGTGGACCCCAGCCATAAACAAACTTTACAACAGGAGGAGGAAGCTACTACAGGACAGAGCAAAATCCCAAAAAGGGAAGGCATCTCTGATCAGTACTAGCAAAAAACTACGATCACTCATAAAATCATCCAAGGCCAACTTTGAGAGAAAAATCGCAAAAGACACTAAAGATAATCACAAGGCCTTCTTTAGTTATGTTAGAAACCTGGGTGGAAACTCCCAGATATGCTCAGAGTTAGTTCAAAATGACAAAAAAATACACTGAACCCACAGATATTGCCAACATACTGGCAGACAGGTTCAGTGCAAATCCTCCCCAAAAGGAGAAATATCTATCCCAGCTGAATGTAGCCTCCCTGACATCACAGATGTCCAAGTGAAAGCCACCCTCTCCAAAGCTAAAAACGCAACATCAATGGGACCAGACGGTGTCCCAGGTTGTGTGCTACATGAACTCCAAGAGGAACTAAACTCGCGCATAAGGCTGCTGTTTAATCTTAGCCTTACTACAGGATACGTACTCAAAGAATGGCATACAGCAACAGTGGTTCCACTCCACAAAGGAGGTGGTTCTACGGACCCTGGAAATTACCGCCCCATAAGCTTGACGAGCTTGGTCTGCAAAGCTATGGAGAGGATCATTATGGAACTCATAAACAAAGACATTGGTGACCTACAGACACTTGATCCTACCCAATTTGGCTTTGTTAAGGGCAGATCCTGCCTTTTGAACCTAGTCGACTTTTTTGAAACAGTGACTAAGGCCATTGATGAGGGAAAGGCAGTTCACACAGCCTACCTTGACCTTGCAAAAGCCTTCGACACAATACCACACTCTGGCATCATAGATAAGCTCACCAGCTTAAAAGTAAACCCATATGTCATAAGATGGGTTGCAAACTGGCTAAAGGACAGAACCCACAAGGTCAGAATTGCTGCAGCCATGTCAGACTCTAAGCCAGTCACAAGTGGTGTCCCACAGGGCTTGGTTCTGGGACCCCTCTTGTTCAGCATTTATTTCTCAGAAGTACAAGCAAACATAGGAAGATTATGGCTGACAAAGTTCGTAGATGACTGCAAGCTGGGTGCCATAATCGATACTCCAGCGGACACTAGCATCCTACAGAAAGGCCTCACAGAAATGGATAACTGGTGCCAGAGCCATGGCCTTAAACTGAACGCCAAAAAATGTATACTTATACCCTTTGGGAAAAACAAAGTACCCACAAATTACCACATAGGTGGTAATCCATTAATTACGGAAGAAGTAATCAGGGACTTAGAGACCCAAGTTGACAGTGACCTCTCATTTGACACCCACATTGCCAAGGTGGTTAGAAAGACCTTCTATATTGCCCACCTTATCATGAAAGGATTCACATCTAGATCAAGAGAGGTCATTGTGCCCCTATACTCTTCCCTTATCAGACCCATGATTGAGTACAATGCCCCATTTGGTATGTACCTTACCAGGCACCTGCAGCAGTTAGAAAGACCCCAGTAGTACCTCACCAAGAGGATCAAGGGTCTCAAACATATGTCATATGCTGCCAGATTGAAGAAACTCCAGCTCTATTCAGTCGCATACCGCCTACTCAGAGGTGATCTATGCCTGACGTACAAGGCCATGTCCAATCTGGAATTAATGGACATGCTCCACCTAAAAGAATCCAAATCCACCAGAGCCATGAGAGCGAGAGACTTGAACCTCAACACAGAAATAAATAGGACATGCTGGAGGGACAGAGTCATAACCCAGAGGCTCCCTACACTCTGGAACAGAATCCCAGTCCATGTTAGGCAGAGCCCCTCACTGACTCTCTTCAAAAGAAATCTTGACGAGTGGATGGGAGATCGTAGGTTTACCCCGGGGGTCATCTCTGTGTCACTTCTAGAAAGAGGCACAGTAAACTAAACCTTAAATGGGTACAGTATTATCATTCCAGGGGGTGGCGGAAGCCACACACACTCTGGCTAGGCTTATAAATGCCCTAGGGCAGATAGCCTAGTATGAACCTATGTAGCAGATCCTGGCACATGGCAGGCAGCTAACAATAACCTCCTCCTTGTTTAGCCTGGAGAGTGGGACATCAGTGTGCCTGACTATAGAGTCCCTATGGCTAGTGTGTTCGGTACGTTGGTTTGTCTTATGAGCTGTGGTTTATTGGCACACTGAGTCTGTGGGCTATGTGTCAATTGGGTTGTGTTGGGGGGTGGAGGTTGCTTGCATTTCTGCTTTGGGGGTCTCTCTTGCTTGAGCAGATTATTATTGAGAGCCTCTGTGAATGTTTTTGTGTTTCTATGTGTGGATTTTGGTGGTGTAGATTTAGTGGGACAATGTGATGAGTGTGGTGTGGTGCATGTGTTTACCTTCTCCTCTTGACTGTCAAGTTCAGTCTTGGTTGGAGAGAGCTTTACCTCCAGTTTGGCTATATAAGTGCATCTCTCACAGGTTGGGGTGTTGGGTGGTAGGAGGAGAGGGTTGTCTGTGTACATGAGGCAATTGCTATATTGCCTCAAGATGCCCAGATTTATCAGATAGACAGGAGAGAACACTGGGAGCGGACCCCTGGACATGCCTGAATAAAAAACTACTTTCCTCTAGACAAGTGAGGAAAGTGAGTATAACAGCTGTTTTTCTCTAAGCAAGTTAGGAAAGTAAGTACAAAAACTGTTTTCCTCTAAGTAAAGAGGAAGGCTGAGTGCTGTAGTAATTTGTAGCTTATTTAGTGCTAACAACAAGTTCTGAACAAGTGCTGAGCATGAATAAGCAAATTCAAGTGCTAAAACTAAGAATCCGTACCTGGATCTTGTGGTAGATAGGCTACCTTGTGCTTACTACTCCCACTGATAAGTTAGAAGGCTTCCCTCCAACACAGAAAGGCTTGGGGGGCTCAGAAGCTTACAAACAGTCCTGGATACAGCAAATCTGTGTCTGGACTAAACTAGTTACAGGAAAGGTGGGAAATGAGTACAAACACAGGCTTTTAAACAAGAAGGTTGAAAGAGATGGAAAAACTGCCCAAACGGCCAATAAATTACAATTTCTGGGCCAGAAACCACTCTTGTGGTAGATAAGCTACCTTGTGCTTACTACTCCCACTGATAAGTTAGAAGGCTTCCCACCAACACAGAAAGGCTTGGGGGGCTCGGAAGCTTACAAACAGTCCTGGATACAGCCAATCTGTATCAGGACTAGACTACTTACAGGAAAGATGGGAAACAAGCACAAATGTGGGCTTTTAAACCAGTAAGTTGAAAGAAATGGAAAAACTGCCAAATGGACAATAAACTATACATCTGGGCCAGAAATCACTCTTAGGTTCATAGGTTCATAGGTTTATACTAGGCTATCTGCCCTAAGGCATTTATAAGCCTAGCCCAAATTTTTGTGGCTTACGCCACCCCTTATATGAAAAAATACTGTGCCCATTAGTTTGTTGTGCCTCTGTCCAGCAGTGACACAGAGATGATTCCCAGGGTAAACCTACGATCTCCCATCCACAGGTCTAGATTTCTCTTGAACAGAGTCAACGAGGTGCTCTGCCTCACATGGACCGGGATTTTATTCCACAGCATAGGGAGTCTATGAGTGATAAATCTATCCCTCCAGCACGTCCTATTTATATCCGTGATAAGGTTTAAGTCGCTTGCTCTAGTGGTTTTGGTGGATTTGGATTTTTTGAGGTGGAGCATGTCCATTATCCGGGTTGGACATGGCCTTGTATGTCAGGCACATGTCACCTCTGAGCAGACGGTATGCGACTGAATAGAGCTGGAGTTTCTTCAATCTGGCAGCATATGACAGATTTTGGAGTCCCTTTATCCTTTTGGTGAGGAACTTTTGGGGTCTCTCCAATTGCTGCAGATGTCGGGTGAGATACATCCCGAATGGGGCATTGTACTCGATCATTGATCTGATAAGTGAAGAGTGCAGGGAACAATGACCTCACTAGATCTGGATGTGAATCCCTTCATGATCAGGTGGGCAATGTAGAAGGTCTTTCTAACCACTTTAGCAATGTGAGTGTCAAAAGAAAGGCCACTGTCAACCTGGGTCCCCAGGTCCCTGATAACCTCTTCTGTGCTTAGTGGATTGCCACCTATATGGTAGCTTGGGGTTACCTTGTTTTTCCCGAAGGGTATGACTATACATTTTTTGGTGTTTAACTTCAGGCCATGGCTCTGGCACCAGCTATCTGTTTCCGTGAGTCCCTTCTGAAGGATATCCGTGTCCGATGCACTTTCCACAATGGCGCCCAGTTTGCAGTCGTCTGCAAACTTTGTCCGCCAAAGTCCTCCTATGTTGGCCTGTACTTCTGAGAAGTAGATGCCAAACAATAGGGGCCAAGGACCGAGCCCTGTGGGACACCACTTGTGACCGGCTTGGAGTCTGACACAGCGCCAGCAACTCTAACCCTGTGGGTTCTGTCCTTAAGCCAGTTTGCAACCCATCTTGTGACATATGGGTTTACATTTAAGCTGGTAAGTTTTTCTACAATACCCGAGTGGGGTATTGTGTCGAAAGCCTTTGCAAGGTCAAGGTAGGCTGTATGGACTGCCTTTCCCTCATCAATGGCCTTGGTGACTGTTTCGAAGAAGTCAACCAAGTTCAAAAGGCATGATCTTCCCTTGACAAAGCCAAACTGGGTCGGGTCCAATGTCTGCAAGTCCTCTATATCTTTGTTTATGAGCTCCATTATGATCCTCTCCATAGCTTTGCAGACTAGACTTGTTAAGCTTATGGGGCAGTAATTACCAGGGTCCGTAGAGGCGCCGCCTTTGTGGAGTGGGACAACAGTTGCCGTACGCCACTCCTTGGGCACGTATCCTGTGGTAAGGCTGAGATTAAACAGCTGCCTTATGTGCGGGTTTAATTCCTCATTTAGCTCGTGTAGCACACAGCCGGGGACACCATTCGGTCCCATTGATGCTGTGTTTTTAGCTTTAGAGAGAGCAGCTTTCACCTGCGCATTTGAGATGTCCGGGAGGCTACACTCGGCTGGGATAGTTATCTCTCCTTTAGGGGAGAGGGGGTGAAGTTTGCACTGAACCTGTCTGCCAGTATGTTGGCAATGTCTGTGGGTTCAGTGATTTTTGTATCATTTTGGACTAATTCTGAGCATATCTGGGAGTTTCCACCCAGGTTCCTAACATAGCTGAAAAAGGCCTTATGATTGTCCTTTGAATCCATGGCAATTTTTCTCTCAAAATTGGCCTTAGTTGATTTTATGAGTGCTCATATTTTTTACTAATAATGATCAGGGTGACTTCCCTTTTATGGATTTTGTTCTATCATGTAATAGCTTTCTCCTCTTATTGTAAAGTTTGTTAATGGCTGGGGTCCACCAGACTGGACGTTTGCCCTTTGTGGAAAGAGTCTTGGTTTTATTTGGGATTGCCTGATCCATGCAGTCCTGGAGGTGTTCATAGAAGGCATTTGTAAGGGCTTCCGCAGCTTGGGTTGTGGTTTCCACTGGCTCAGGGGCCTTGAAGGATACCACACCAGTCTTGAGTAGTGTGAAGTTTGCTTTAGAGAAGTTCTTCACTATGGTCTTTTTTGTTTGGGGTGGGGGATGTGGATTTCCAGTGAGATTAGTTTATGATCAGATCTCACCAATGAGGGATATACTTCTGGTGTGGAGCATTTTGTCCCCATGTTTGTGACAATGAGATCTAGTATATTTTCTCCTCTTGTGGGAACAGTGACTAGCTGTTCCATGGCATTTGAATTTATGAACTCCAGGAACCGTTGGGCTAGAAAGTTAGGGCTTGAGTAATGTTCCCAGTCTATATTCGGGTAGTTGAAGTCACCCAATATGATGGTGTTTGGAGATACATTTATACCCTCCAGTGTCTTCAGGAAGGCTGTGTGGCGTTCCTGAGTTTGAGAGGGTGGCCTGTAGCATGCTACAATTTGTAGAGCAGTTTTGCCTATGGTTAGTTGCACCTGGATGTTTTCCGAAGCTTCGTGCGTTGCCACCAACCTGGAGGTGTGGGTATCCTTTATGAATATGGATACACCCCTCCTTTTGTGGTGTGGTCCGGGTTTTGAGGCCGGAACGCATGATATGAGGTAAAACCTAATAGTGCCGGGGTGCTCTCAGGAGCCTTGAACCAGGTTTCAGTTACAGCACAGACATAGATGTTCTCCATACTGAGAAGGGCCTCGAGTGCGTGCATTTTGAGATTTAGACTTCTGGCATTGAGCAGCATTACCCTCAGTTTCTTCCCATTTTTGTTTTCTAGGGTGGTAGGTTTAGAATTTGAGCCTTGCCTAAAAAGGCACTATGGGGTGGCAAGAGCCTTAGCCAATATCCGAATCCCAGGGGTGACAAGTGCAAGCCGTCCCTTCTGAAGCAGCGTGGCTTGTCAAGCATGTCATCCCAGGCAGACAGACACTGGATCCCTTTGAATGACACCAGACATTAAGCCAATTGTTAAAGCTGATCATCTTGTCTCTATATTGTGGCATCATTCTTGGTGAAGGAAGGATACTGCTCAGGGTTAGGGTCATACCTGCCTGGGCTACATAATCAGAGAGCTCCTCTATGTCTCTTTTCATGTAGTCCAGGGAGGCACATCTCAGGTCGTTCACACCAGCATGGACAATGACTGTGTCATATTTGTACTTGCCGTGGAGTGACCCGAGTGCTTGTGTTATGTGGCGGATTCTAGCGCCCGATAGGCAGCTTACTGTGACCCTCTCCTTGTTCAGCCTGGTGAGTGGGACGTCAGTGTGTCTGACTATGGAGTCACCTATGACAAGTATGTTTGGTGTTGTATTTGGCCTTAAGGGCTGTGACTGCTTTGCACACTGCTTTTGTGGTTTATGTGTTGCTTGTGGGGTGTCTTGAGGTAGCAGTTGTTTGGGTGTCTGCTTTGGAGGCCTCTGCTGTTTAGGTAAATTTTTACTCAGAGCCTCCGAGTATGTCTTTGTGTGTTTATGTGTTTGATTCAGTGGAGTGGTAGCATTATGTGAGGCTGGTTTTGTGGTGTGTGTAGTTGCCTTCTCCTCCTGTCTGGTCTTGCCAGTCCTGAGTTGAGAGAGCTCAGCCTCCAGTTTGGCTAAATAGCTGCATCTCTCGCAAGTATTTGTGTTATGTGGGAGGAGGAGAGGGTTGTCTGTGTACATGAGGCAGTTATAACATTGCCTCAAGATTCCCAGATTCACCAGCTGGACCGGAGAGAAGATTGACAACTGACCTTTGGACATGCTAGAATAATATTGGGAATTCCTTAATTGAAAACAAGGGCCAGTGGGGAGTGAGGGTGTAGTGCTTTTAATTTTTAGTGCTGACTTATATAATTGCTTTAGTGAGCAAGTGCCAGGTAACTTGAGTGCAATGTGTTACAAGTAACTAAATGCAAAAGCGACAAACAGTAACTTTCTTTCAAGTGAAACAAGGAAATAAGTACAGTAAGCAATGCAGATATCACTAGTGATCCACAGAAGCGCTGAGAAGTTGCGTATTAGGTGGAATTAGCTTCCAGGAAATAACAAGCAAACAAACAACAAGCATATAAACAAAGCTAGATTCAGCAGGCCTGGATCTAGTCTATGCTAGAGCAAACAAGGTGAACCAATTTCAGTAAGATACAGTTCAAATATTCAGGCACTATAAACCTCTAACCAGAAATTCCCAGCTCAGAAGGGCAGAGTCCAGCCTCTTCTCCCACAAGAGTGCAGACCACGAACCTTCTTAATGTAAAATAACTGGCCTGAAGCCCAAGTGCCTAAACCAGAACTAATACACTTGGACACTGGGCTCTCAATCAGCAGTTCCCAACTTATAAGGATGAAAGCTACCTGTCCTGCCACCACAGTGCTTGCCACAAACCTTCCTAATGTAAAACAACTGGTCTGAAGCCCAAGTGCTTAATCCAAAAGACTTGAATGATAGCTACACTTTAATCAAGTTACAACCAAGCAGTAATAAATACCATTGAATACTTTAGAGAATGTCTGGATTAGTGCTCAAGTTACACAAACAAAGCTAGATCCAGCAGGCCCGAATCCAGTCTATGCCACAGCAAACAAGGCACCAACTTCAGTAAGAAACAGTTCAGATATGCATGCACTATAAGCCTTTAACCAGAAATTCCCAGCTCAGAAGGGCAGAGTCCAGCCTCTCCTCCCACAAGAGTGCAGACCACGAACCCTCTTAATGTAAAATAACTGGCTTGAAAGCCCAAGTGCTTAAACCAGAATTAATACACTTTTAGAATAACAGACACTGAGCCCTCAATCAGCAGTTCTCAACCTAGAAGGATGTAAGCTACCTGTTCTGCCACAACAGTGCAGACCACAAACCCTCTCAGTGCAAAACAACTAACTGGTCCGAAGCCCAAGTGTTTAAACCAAAAGGCTTAGAATGAGTTACACCAAGCAGTAATAAATACAATTGAGTATTTTAAGATGATGCAAAAGTAAAAAGAAGTAGGTAAAAACACAAGTACAGTAAAAGCAGATGAAAAATTTATTTATTTATTTATTTATTTTTTTTCTGAACAAGTGCTGAGATCAAAGAAACAGATTTGAGTGCTGAAACTAGAAAACTGGCTAGTTATAAGAAAAAAACAAGCTAGAAGGCTTCCCTCAAACACAGAAGGGCTTGGGGGCTCAGAAGCCTACAAATAGTCTGTACCACTTAACAAGAAAGGCAGGAAATAAGCTTAATTTTTTTTTTCTATTTCCCAGATGCTCTCTTTGTACACAGTATGAGTGCCTGAAATCAGAATATGATCTCACTGCACTCAGTTGAGTGAGCAAATGAGATGGGCCCAGAGGCAGGCTGAGGGGCGGGCAGTTTCAATGCCACTAAGATTAACACCAAAACAAAAACAGGGCAGGTGGGTGGGAATAACTGAAGAGCAGAATAACTTCAGTTAAAAATTCCTTCAACACTCAAATTAAATACTGTATTTTTAAAAAAAGTGCAGATAAAAGTACTTAAATTCTCTTATACGTCCAGTTGAATATAACCAAGTTCTTAGCTGGCCAAGCTGAAGTTTTAAAGCAGGAATTATTTCACATGCACCAGTTTAAATATGCAAGGACAGGAAATCAAAGAATGTGGCTACCCCCACACCTGTAATTACTAGCAAATAACAAAATTCAGCCAACACTAGCTTCAGTTCAAGTTACTGAAGAGCAGAATAACTTCAGTTAAAAATTCCTTCAACACTCAAATTAAATACTGTATTTTTTTTTAAAAAAGTGCAGATAAAGGTACTTAAATTCTCTTATACGTCCAGTTGAATATAACCAAGTTCTTAGCTGGCCAAGCTGAAGTTTTAAAGCAGGAATTATTTCACATGCACCAGTTTAAATATGCAAGGACAGGAAATCAAAGAATGTGGCTACCCCCACACCTGTAATTACTAGCAAATAACAAAATTCAGCCAACACTAGCTTCAGTTCAAGTTACTGAAGAGCAGAATAACTTCAGTTAAAAATTCCTTCAACACTCAAATTAAATACTGTATTTTTTTAAAAAAAAGTGCAGATAAAGGTACTTAAATTGTGCTTACCACTCCCACTGATAAGCTAGAAGGCTTCCCTCCAAGACAGAAAGGCTTTGGGGGTGGGGGCTCAGAAGCTTACAAACAGTCCTGGTTACAGCAAATCAGTATCAGGACTAAACTAGTTAAAGGAAAGGCAGGAAACAAGCTTAGAATTTTTTTTATTTGGAAAGTGGAAAGGGAGAAAGGAGAAACAGATGATAATTCAAAATTAAGGACATAAATGGCTTGCCCTTCACAAAAGTTCTCTCTGTATTAGGTATAATGAGCTAGTGACACTAGACTGGAATAGAGCTGAGATAGAGCTGAACAGATGGGATTGGTAGGAGTGTCTGAAGTCAAAATATGATCTCACTGTAATCGATTGAGTGAGCAAATAAGATAGACCCAGAAGGAGTGTTCAAACCCAAATTTGCAGGAGGGGCTGGCAATTCCAAAGCCACCAAGACTAATACCAGAACAAGAACAGGGAGGGCAGGCAGGAAACTAACTGCAGAGACAGAGAGAGATGACAGTATATTATGAAACAATTGACTAGATAAATAAATAACTACAGAGAGACACAGACCAATGAAACAATTAAATACACAGAAAAATAAAATAAAATGCAGTACAATCTTTAACACTGCAAGTTTGTACTTAACTCAGCTGGTAATGCAGTTGATTGTAGGTATGTAGTAGAAGCCAAACAACACAGATATTGAGCAGTAATGTGAACTTGGTCACCCACAGGCCATCCAGGCTTGTGTGGACTTCTTGAGAAATAAATTCCAAACAGTAAGGGGCCCATCACAAAACCTTGCAGTATGCCAGTGGTGATGGGTCTTTTGCTAGAGGTGATGTCACCCACTTTGACAGTCCGTGTCCTGTCGGTTAACCATTTTGCTATCCATTTGATAATGTAGAGGTTAATTCCCAGTTGGAAGAGTTTCTCTATAATACCTGAATGTGGGATTGTGACAAATGCCTTGGCCAGGGCAAGATAGGTATTGTCACTGTCTTTCCCTCATCCAGGGCTTTGGTGACTTTCTCTAAGAAGTAAAACATGATCAAGGAGTCTCAATCCTCACCACTAGCAACAGTGAGGGGTGTGCACATTGGGGGATAACAAGTACACACAGTAAAGTAAAATTTCCCTTAAGAGCACACAGAGATCACAGTCAGTCTGGGGCTGGTTTCTCCCTTTCTCTCCAGATCCCCAATAAGACTCCCCACTGGCACAGGTATAGGGTACAGATCTCAGCCTAGTGGTCAAGCCAAAACCTGCAGCACCCTCTGTCTCTGCCCAAGTAGCAGACACACACACACACACACACACACACACACACACACACACACACACACACACACACACACACACACTTTGAGATATGAGTTATATACAAACACACAGACACTCCTGGGGAAAGCTGATGCCCATGCACTGGCCCAGTAATCAAGGACCCTCAATCCTCACCACTAACACCAGCCAGTAAAGGGCATCCACATTTTGAGGATAACAAGTAGACACACAGTAAAGTACAATTTCCCTTAAGAGCACACAGAGATCACAGTCTGGGGCTGGTCTCTCCTTTCTCTCCAGATCCCAAATAAGACCACCCACTGGCACAGCTATAGGGTACTGATCTCAGCCTAGTGGTCAAGCTAAACCTTCCAGCACCCTCTCTGTCCAACTAGTGCTTCATTTCCCTGCCCAAGTAGCTGACATGCACACATTTTAAGATTTGATTTATATACAAACACACAGACACTCCTGGGGAAGGCTGGCACAGATTCCCCAGCTATGTCCCCTTTCTGCCCAGACTATAAAGTAGTACCAACTGCCACCAACCACTAGTATCAGCTACTATAAGGCCCTTCCCAAAGGGTGACCAATTTCACTGTGTAATGTTATTATTATCCAATTAGTAAGTATGATGAACAGCAAAGCCACTGGAGTGGCTTTGTAAAGTATCACCAAATACATGCAAGTACTCCATAGCTTAAATTATCTCTACACAAAACATCCACAGTTGAAAGGTTTAAAAATATTTAATAATAAATAATAAAAACACACAGCAATACTTAACTCAACACAATGACATTACAGAGTTCAGAAATCACAGGAAATACTTTAAAACAATATTGTAGGATAGTCTGAGAAATATAGAAACAGCTAGACTAATCTGTCTAAATTCCTATCACTAAGAGAAATCACTGTTCTAAATACTACTTACATACAGAACATGCAAGTGCTGGTGAGTGAATGTTCTTACTAGATCCAAGACAAAATACAAAATGTTCAACCTTTCTCTCTGAGAAAGTCTTAAATTGATAATACACAGTACTGTTGACTCATCTCAGATTACATAATTTTTATCACTTCTCCCTTAGTTCCCAGACTAACAGAAACTCAAAATTTACATTTCTTTGTAAGCTGCACCTGCCAGGAGACCACAGCAATAAAGGACACTTTACATCTAAAATCTAGTAATTGTCTCTGTCTTAAAACAATAGGAAGAATTGCCTAGGCCAGACATTCTGTCTCCGAGTTTGAGATCAAATACAGTTGTAAAATTCTTTACTTAACAACATTCCTCCAGCAGGGTGCACTGTGGTTACATTTTTGAAGCTCAGTACAACATATAGTTTAATCATAACATAATTCTCTTTACATTTGTAAAACAAGCCTGTGGATTATATTAATATTTACAGTGACATATAATTATCTACAAAATTCTATCTGGTTGGCTGGCAGCCCAACAGTTTTTCACATTCACCCCCCCCCCCAAGAACTCAAGCTAGTATTTCAAGTGGCCCTTGAGAAACTTTGCTTGAAAGGGGTAGTTCTATCTGGGTATACATTACCCCATTCCATGTCTTGAGAGCCAATCTGCTTTGGCATTGCTAATCTACTTACTATTTGGATAATAATAACACTGAGATGCTGCACTGACATATTATATGCTTGCAACCCTAGGCTCCACCTTACCAACTTGGCATTTTGCTGGCTGGCTTGATGTAACCATGTTAGGTGATTGTGATCTGTAACTACAGTAAATTTCCTTCCATACAGATAAGGCTGAAGTTTCTGCAGTGCCCACACTATGGTGATACATTCCTTTTCTACAGCTGCATAGCATTCCTCCCTGGGTTGAAGGCTACGACTGAGATAAACCACTGTGTGCTCTTCTCCCTCTGAAGAAATCTGGCTAAATAAAGCTCCCACCCCATGGTTCAAAGCATCCACCTGCACAACAAATGATTTGCTACAATCTGGACTGGCTAACACAGGGGGTCCTCCCAAAGCTTCTTTAAGCTTTTGGAATGCCTGCTCACATGCTGGGGTCCACACTACCTTATCTGGCCTGTTCTTCCTGGTCAGGTCTGTGAGGGGAGCAGCTACAGTACTATGACTAGGGACAAACTTTCGGTAGTACCCTGCTGTCCCTAAGAATGCCCTCACCACTTTTTGGTAACAGGTCCAGGCCATACCTGAATGGCTTCTACTTTGGCAGGTTCTGGCCTGATCATACCACTCCCCACTCTATGTCCAAGGTAGGAGACCTCTGCCATACCCACTTGACATTTGCTGGGCTTAATGGTCAACCCTGCCCTCTGTAGTCTGCCCAGCACCTCCCTGACATGCTGAAGGTTCTCTTGCCAGGAATGGCTGTAGATAGCAATATCATCTAGGTAGGCAAGGGCAAACCCTCCTGCTCCTGCTAGGATATGATCTACCAGCCTCTGGAAAATTGCTGGGGCATTTTTCACCCCAAAGGGCATTTTGTTAACTCATACAGGCCAAAAGGAGTCACAAAGGCTGACCTCTCTCTAGCACTGGGAGTCAAGGCCACCTGCCAGTAACCCTTGATAAGATCAGTGGTGGTAAGATACTTAGCCCCACCCAGCTGCTCTAGGGCTTCATCTGTCCTAGGCATGGTGTAAGCATCTGACTCTGTGTGACTATTTAATTTCCTGTAATTCAAACAGAACCTGGTGCTGCCATCCTTTGGCACCAGCACAACTGGGGAGGCCCAGGGACTGTTGAACTCTTGCATTACCCCTAGTTCCAACATCTCCTGCATCTTCTCCCTCAGAGTCTGTTTGACTGTCTCAGGCACCCTATAAGGGGCCTGCCTAATAGGGCTTTGGGGTCCTGTATCCACCTGGTGCTGCACCAGGTGGGTGCACCCTGGTTTCCCAGTGAACATGTCCCCAAACTCCTGTAACACTGCTCGGATTTCTTGAACCTGGGTCGGAGATAGCTGCTGGGACATTGCTACCCCCTCCACTAAGGTGTCAGTCCGAGCTTCTCTGAGGAGATCAATCACCAGATCTCCCTCAGACTCCTCCTGCAGTCACTGCAAATACTCAACACAAGGGCCTCCCTATCATGGTAAAGTTTCATCATGTTAACACGGTACAATTTGTGCCCCTGCCTAGCAGTTCTACCATGTAGTTAACATCACTGACTTTCCTTACTACCTTGTAGGGTTCTGCCCAGGTTGCTTGAAGCTTGTTCCATCTGACAGGAATGAGAACCATTACCTGCTGCCCTGCC
The DNA here is from genome assembly GCF_019279795.1 of Protopterus annectens. NCBI lineage: Eukaryota > Metazoa > Chordata > Ceratodontiformes > Protopteridae > Protopterus > Protopterus annectens. Next base: position 274,915,805 of record NC_056748.1, read on the forward strand.
CTACAGCATACTCACTAGCTCAAACATTCTTGTCATACCAGACCATTCTCTGCTGTTAGGCTTCTGCCAGGTTCTCCTGGGCCAAGCCCATGAGTTCCCTGAGCCTTGTCCTGAGGTTTAAGACATATGCCACAACAGATTCCTTGTGGGATTCACACACACCTTCGCACTCATCATGAATTAAATCTAGAGGGCCCCTCACCCTATGCCCATACAACAATTCAAAGGGCGAAAAACCTGTGGATTTCTGGTGAACCTCTGGCAGCAAACAACAGATGGGGAAAATATTTGTCCCACTCCTTAAACTGGTCTGCAAATGCTTATAGCATGGAATTGATTGTAGAGTTTATCCTCTCAACAAAACCATTACTCTGGGGATGGTAGGGGTGGTCTTTAGGTGCTTCACCCCACAGTACTTCCACAGACAAGCCAGCAGGTCTGACATGAAATTGGCCCCTCTATCAGTTAGTATTTCTTTTGGGAAACCTACCATGCTGAAAATCTCTTAACAAAGCATTTTCCACCTTATCTGCCTCCATGGAGGACAAAGACACTGCCTCAGGGTATCCTGTAGCATAACCAAATTACGGTGAACAAACCAATAATGCAAAAATGAAGCAGGACCAAAAGATACTCCACAGACAACTTTAATTTAGAGCTTTTGTCGGCAGTACACCTATGACTTCATCAGAATAAACAATTAAATAAATAAAACCACAAGGTTTAAATAATCATGCCCCCCATCACATGTTCAACAACAGCATCACCCATAGGCTGTGATGAAACATCCTAGTAAAACCATTCATTTTGTTGTTAGATAATTTAGTAATAAATACATATTTTTTTAAAACTGTCATTAAAACAGACCCCTATGCCTATCATAAACATATTAATAAATCTCCACATATAATAAATGTTTAATAAATTATATCTTGCGTATGAAACTCAGACTTCAGTTTTAAAAAAACTGGATGTAGAGACCGTCTTATTAAGACCCGGTACTATTGTGGCATTGCATCTGAGCTGCCAGATCAGCTCTCTATACTCAAGAAATGTCTCTTTAGCCCCCCTACCATCATTATTCACTGTTCAAGACCTGCAAATTAAAAAAAAAAATGATTACAGAACTCACTAATGTGCCTAGCTAAAGTGTTGTTTTTATTAACTCTATGAATATCGTAAAGATGTTAATATATTCTTTTATTAAGCCCAGTTTTTGTTTTTCCTATATAGAATTGTCTACATGCCTGGCATACAGCTACATATACCAGACATTTACTAAGACAATTCAATTTCTGCCTTAGTTTAACCTCACCATATCCAGAAATGTAAACTCTATCACTTTCAATGATATGGGCACATTGTGGACAATGACCACATTTTTTCATCCAGCCTGTACTATCACTTGGCTTACATCTTGCCAAGAAATTTTTAATGTTGGAATTCCTTTTATATATGACTACTGGCTTATCACCTACTTTTTTCTGATGTTCTACATCATTTGTTAAGATACCCCAATTATTGTTAATTGCTTCTTTTATGTCATAAAACAAAGGGTTAAATGTTAGTATCATAGCCCCACCAAAGAATTTTCTTTGTTGGTATTAGTTGTATTAATTGTTGTTAACCCATTTACACTTTCTCTAGTGTTATTACCACAGTAATTGGCCCCTAACAAAGGAACAAAGTGTCCTTCAAGCCTCTTGTTTACTACTTTATTCAATATGGGGGTCAACAAATTGGTCAGGGTACTCTCTCCTTAATAACATATTCCTAAGTTTTTTTACTTCTTCATTGAAGGCATCATATTCACTTACCATCCTGGCCACTCTCACTCCCTGCCTCTTCACCAAAGACCATTTTTGGTGTAAAGGGTGACAGCTGTCATAATGTAGAAGTGTGTTTGAATATGTGGGTTTTCTATATAGTGTAGAACTAAACCCCTTTTTCTCCTTGTCCATCCTTATAGTAATGTCAAGAAAGTGAATGGCATCAAGGTCAGTCTCCATGGTAAATGATAGAAAATCAGTACTGGAATTCAAATATTCAAAACATCTATCCAACAATTCTTGTGTCCCATCCCAAAAGATCAATATGTCATCCAAAAAACGCTCATAATATTTACAATGTTTAAACAAATCACAGTTAAACACCTTAGATATTTTCCATTGGGTTAACACTATATTAGCAAAAAGGGAGGCACATGCCGCCCCAATTGCAACACCAACTTTTTGCTTAAAGAACTGATTTTCAAACACTATAAAATTGTTCTTCAAAATGAGCTCCATCAATGATCTAAACATTAATATTCTTGAATGACTAAATCCAGTATTAGAACATATAAAGTCATAAAACCACATAGTCCCTATGTTGTCAGGAATTACTGTAAAAAGATCTTTGATATCTATAGTTACCAAAATAAGTTCATATTGGGAGGATAACAAATAAACACACAGTAAAGTACAATTTCCCTTAAGAGCACACAGAGATTAAAATTAGTCTGGGACTGGTCTCTCTCTTTCTCTCCAGATTCACAATAAGACTCCCCACTGGCACAGCTATACGGTACAGATTTCAGCCTAGTGGTCAAGCTAAAACCTCCAGCACCCTCTCTGTCCAACCAGTGCTTTGTGTCCCTGCCCAGGTAGCTCACACACACAGACACACACACACACACACACACACACACACACACACACACACTCTTTAAGATTTGATTTATATACAAATACACAGACACTCCTGGGGAAGGCTGGCACAGGTTCTCCACCTATGCCCCCTTTCTGCCCATACTATAAGGTAGCACCGACTTCCACCAACCACTACTACCAGCTACTGTAAGGCCATTCCCAAAGGGTGACCAATTGCACTGTGTAATGTTATTATTATCCAATTAGTAGGTGTGACGAACAGCACAGCTATTGGAGTGGCTTTGTACAGTATCACCAAATACATGCAAGTACTCTGGATCTTAAATTATCTCTACACAACAGCCACAGTCGAAAGGTTTAAAAATATTTAATAATAAATAATAAAAACACACGACAATACTTGTTAACTCAACACAAAGACATTACAGAGTTCAGAAATCACAGGAAATATTTTAATGCAATAGTGTAGGATAGTCTGACAAATATAGAAAACAGCTAGACTAATCTGGCTAAATTCCTATCTAACTCTAAGAGAAATCACTGTTCTAAATACTACTTACATACAGAGCAAGCAAGTGCTGCTGAGTGGATGTTCTTACTAGCTCCAAGACAAGATATAAAATGCTCAATCTTTCTGAGAAAGTCTTATATTGATAATACACAGTACTGCTGACTCATCTTAGATTACATAATTTTTATCACTTCTCCTTTGGTTCCCAGGCTAACAGAAACTCAAAATTTACATTTCTTTGTAGGCTGCAGCTTCCAGGAAGCCACAGCAATAAAGGACAATTTACGTGTAAAATCTAGTAAATATATATGTCTTAAAACAATAGAAAGAATTTCCTAGCCAAGACATACTGTCTTGAGCTTGAGATCAAACACAGTTGTAAAATTCTTTACTTAACAGCTTTCTTCCAGCAGGGTGCACTGTGGTTACATTTTTGAAGCTCAGTACAACATATAGTTCAATCACAACATATAGTTCTCTTTACATTTGTAAAACCAGCCTGTGGATTATATTAATATTTACAATGACTTAGAATTATCTACAAAATTCTATCTGGCTGGGCTGGCAGCCCCTCAGTTTTTCACACCATCCACAACCAGTTCAGCACATAGCTGGGTATTCCCTTTTAGATTCTGGATATAGTTAAAGAATGCCTTATGATTATCCTTAGCTAGGGAGGCAATATTTGCTTTGTAATTAGCTTTGGAGGACTTAACAAGATCTCTAATTAGTTTGTTTAAGCTAGAGAGGGATTTATTTCTCTTCTGAGCCAGATCCCTCTTGTTCTTGGACATTAGTTTCTTTATCTTGTTGTATAGCCTATTTATACTAGGGGTCCGCCAGGGTGGCTTGTTTTTCCGGCAAGGCCTAGTTTTAATTCAGTCAGGTACAGCCAATTCTATACAACTGCTTAAATGGTTGTACATGGCATTGGTGTACACGTCTGCGTAGATGTTTGTGTTATCTGCATAAGAGGGGACTTTGAAACCTCTTATACTATCACTTAGTAGGAGGTAATTTGTCTTTGAAAAATTCTTAAATATTTTTGAGGGTGATGGGGTATCTGATGTTATAATTACATAAAACATTTTTTTTCTTCAAAAGTGCCTTTTTCAATGGAAACACATTGTTAATTCAAATAGAAAATAGAACAAATAAGCTTTTTTTTCTGAAAACTCTACAGCAGAAGGTCCTCTGTAGTACTTTTAAACTTTTCCATTTGGTAGAGGAGGACAGAGATTGCCTTCTTTTTTCCTTTCAAGTGGGTCATGGCTAAAAAGTGTCAGCTGACCAGCCCACCCACCCAGATGTGAAATAGCAATAAATAAAATTAAATAATTGAGTCCTTCTTCACGTCTTGAAAAGTCCAAAAAATGCCTGTGGTAGCATAGATGCCAAACACTATTAGCCACCTTATTATCTACACAATTGCTACAATATCAATCACATTCTACAAACATGAATATAACGAATAGTTAGCAAAAATAGCAAGTAACCATCAGTAGTAAGCTCTAGGATATACATATCAATTAGAACAGAAAAATCTCCCCACAGAGAGTCACAGATGCTCATATAAAACCTTGATATCAGTCTCTGATGCATATGTGGTTCCATTTCCGCCTTTTAACATCCTTTTAAAGTTACAAAAAATTGTTAATGAAGAAGAATCTCCCAAAGAAATAGTCAGAAGTACTTTACAAATTCTTATCAAAGTCTCAGTCAAGTATGAGGCTGTATCTCACAGTGTCAAACTTAAGTACAGTATATGCCTCTATCAGCTTAATACAGAAATGATAAAAATAGAATCCCTGTGCTTATATTCAGTGACAGAAATATTATCTAATCTATTCTTCACATTCCTTCCATTTAAAACAAATTTACAAAACACTCCCTCAAAATATTGTAAAAAAAGCATGCAAAAATCCTGGGCGAAACTTTCAAATACATACTTAATAACCACTTATGTACTGCATCCCCTTTAGTCTTGTATCAACTATCATTTATAACTCATACATGTTACAGTATGAAAGTGCCCCCCTCATTTATAAGTCATATGTTACCAGTGTGAAAGTGCCCCCATCAAAAAGATCAGAAATATGTTTGTAATCCATGACCATAATAGACTATCGGCATACAAATTAACATACAAGACGTTTGTGGCATGAAATATGTAAAGGTAAGTCTAGGCCTTGGCTGTACATCAGCTGCATACATTTTATTCACTCCAATGACTTTAGTCCTAAAACTCAGTACAAAGTAGCCATGTAAAAACAAGAGAGTTCCTTATAATTCACCACTGGTAATCAGTGGGATAAAATTATAATAAAGATGTTCTGGGTAGCTGCCTGAGGCTCATTACGTCAGGGGGGGGGGGGCTCATCAGACTGGCAGTCTGGCATGCAGTGGTCGGGGGGGGGTTCTTTTTCATATTCAAAATTATCAACATTGCTTACAGTGCCTCACGCTGTATGGGATTTGTTCTCTGATTAGCTAGAGAATAAACACTTACAAAGCACCAGCTCCTTCTCTGCTCCAATTGCACATGCAGGCAACTGCTCAAAAACAGTTTAGTAAAATTTCGAAACATACCATCTTTACATTCATAGAGTTCAACATCTGAGTGCAGATGTTAACTACAGCTGAACAGCCACACTATCATGCCCAGGCAGCACATTTGGTGTTCACGTGTGCAAAGGAGGAGGATTTTAAATAGGGCAGCTGCAGCACTCCCACTCCCCTGATACATCGCAGTCCCAACAACAGGAAGGAAGCTCCATGATCACAATACATATTAACCTTACTTTTAGCACTGTGGCAGGAATACCTTCTGTACACCACTCTTCAGGCTGCTTTTTTTAACAGCAAACAATTTTAATCAGAAATGCACCTGTGAGAAGCCAGTAAAAGGGTGACACCCTCCATATTGATGTAGAATTACTTGCTCACAGTGATGGATTATAATAGGGGCGATTTTGGTAGGGGTCCTTGACTCCAGGGAGGCCCGTGGTGGTTTTCCCCAAGCTATTATTTTTCTTTACTTTTTTTCTTTTATTTAAATACGCCACAAACTGTTGTTTGCTGCTCTGTTTTCTTTAAACATGCCCAGCACTGGCAGGATTTATATTGCATTTCAGTGGGACAGTTTCTTTTCATTTTCACTTGAACTGCCTGTGGACTTGGATAATGTTGGACCGAGAGGACTATGTGTATTGGATTAAGTTCACATCAGATTGGATGTGGGTGCTTTCACCCTCTTAAAGTATGGTAGGTAATCTGGATTACAGTCAGTCAATAAGGCTAGCCATTAGAGTTTCATAGTTCTTAACACTCATAAAAAGCATCCATTTGCTAATCAGGTAACCACTCTTTAGCGCAATCCAGAATCACTGTCTTGTTAAATGATTTACTCAGTCACATGGCAGACACACAGAAGTAGAAAGACTCAAACACTGCTCCCTTGACTACAGGAACCATCTTATTAAGAGCTTAGAATCTTATTTCTCTGCACTAGCTGCACGACCCCTATTAAAGTCTTCATTTTCTGGCAAATCTCTGAGGATTGTAGTTAGTCAATTATTGAAAATGTGGGTCGAATCAAAACCTGCTGATCTGTTTCCTTTTTGTGTGAATTAGAGCCGCTTTGGCATTTTGTTCAGTGGGTTTACCTAGTTAACAAATAGATAAAGTAAAATAATACTTAAAATGAGTCCTTTTTAGATATGTTCAGAATTCTTAAACAAAGAACTTTAACTCATTCAAGTCTAAAGTGCTTTTTTGTATACTTCCAGTTAAACCCATAGCTCCTTATAGCATCCAGACCTTTCTTGGGTCTGACTTTTTAACTGACTTACTATCTTATAATAGGCAGGATTAGAAACAGCAAGGATGTCTTAATAAAATGATAGATTGTTAATCTAGGATGTCCCACAGTAGAAAAGCCTTGATTAACTTATGATTTTTTTAGTTGATTTTTCAGAAAATGCTCTGAAATGCAAGGATGTGTGCAGGCAGTTAGTGATGTGATATTCCACAACACATGGGTGATAATGAGTTAAGCTTTTGAAAATATTTAATGTTTGTGCTCATGCTGGGAAGTCACCTTTTTCTTAGCTATTCCTGATGAATCCTTTCAACTGAAATTGAGGAACTATTATCACCATTTTTACCTCTCGAGTTAGAACAGCACAGGTGATTCCCTGCTTGCAGCAATGCTCAGTTTTTCTGGGAAACTCATATTCTGATATTCCAAGCCTTATACCATAGCACATGTAATTAAACATTCATCCAGTCGGTTTCTAAGAGTCCCTTTACTGCAACAAAACTGTATATATATATGTTTTTTTCTTTTTCTAGCAGTTATGACTGTGAAGTTTTGTTAACTGGAGCTTTTAATCTAAAATTATGAAACATACTCCAGCTTTATCAGTCATAACTGCACAAAACTTGTTATATATGCCAAGACGTGTCTGACATCATTTCCAGGACTGGACTGTACCTCTGCCTCAACATCACCAAGTAGAAGATGAGTTTGCGAAGATGCTTAGAACTAGCTGAAGTGGAACAAGTTCATGTAGGATTATTTTTCATTACCTAGACTTAAATTTAATTGAATACTGCACACACTATATTGTAAGACTAATATATGCTTAAAATTTTACTGAGATGTCTTAGTGCTAAAAACTTTGTCTGCACAAAACTGTAGACTTAGTAAGAAAATGCCCAGTCATGGTCTGTGCAGCTTAAAAATGGCAAAGTGGAGGAAACATGCATCAGTGAAGATTATGAATAAAGAATTGCGAACAGAAAGAAATCAGGTTATAAGGACTGTGAACAAGGAATGTTATCTAATAATTCTTCCCTGCTGTCATAGTCTTTGTAGTACTCTTTCATTTTTTATGTTGGATTCAGCAAATTTCATATCATAACCACTTTGTTAACCTTGAAAAACAGACTGCCTTTGTTCAATTCTCTTAGCAGTGTCCTATGCATTATGGTTTTAAAGGTTCTCCTGCATTTTAAGTAGGTCTGAAATTATCTTTGCCTTGATGTGTTTCTTACACCACTCACCTGAAAAGTCTCTTGGGCCTCGCAGGTGTGCCCTTTGAAGAATGCTTTGCACCTCAGCTCCTGTAAACTTTTGTATTCAGGGTGTGTCACTGCTCTTGTACTAATTTGTCATTTAAAATTACCTCCCCTGCAAGGACTTGACTGATAAAGTGCAATGAATGTCCTTGGGCCTAGGGTTGTGGGGTGCCTCCATTTCTTCATTCTTTGAGTATTCAGTTAAATTTCCACAGATCATAGCAGACCAAGTTCTTTGCATTGAGGTCCAATGTGCCATTTAGGAGAAAACATGTGGTTTTTATTTGCAACCTTAAGAATAAAGTGTGTCACGGCATTTTGTTATACAAAATGTCATGGGTGACAGGTACAAGATTTAAATACCCCATCTATGTCTACTAAAATTTGATTCTGCTACCCTGTTTTCTGGTGATGTAATTAAAAAGTAACATTCCCTTATGTTGGCCATATAATGAGTGTGTGGGTCTGTGTGTGTGTGTGATATATATATATATATATATATATATATATATATATATATATATATATAATATATATATATATATATATATATGTATGTATACATATTCACTCACACACACACACATTAATAAAACAAAATATTGAACCTAAAGTAATTGAGCTCAACTGCTAAATCACCAGCTTATTGAAAATAAAACAAAACATTATTTTTTGTTGGGAGTCAACACACACACACACACACACACACGTATACACAGTTGCAGTGGCTGGGTGCGTATATGCCTTTTTCATTGATGTAGACATGTAGGCATTTGCATTAACAGTAATGAAATATATATATGGTTTCACCCTTTGAGATTATCTGTTTCTAGGACATTTTAAAGCTTTGACTGTTTATATGAATGGTTGCACCCTGCCAGGAACAGCCTTGCAGGAAAGATAGGGGAGAGAATTGATTCCACAGAAACTTATGGTCATGAGACACGTATAGCCATGAATCGTGACATTACATAGTAAAAATAGGGTAGTATGGACTATCGGTACAGTGCAATGTGATAGTATGTAATAAAATGTAGCATGTTAATGTCTGCAAACGTGTCTCTGATTCTTACCAGTCATCTAATGTATCTGACACCCAAAAGGTTGGCATAAAAATATGCATATCATGTTTTTCTAGGTATGCTGCAGTGTTATCTGAGCACTAGCTGGCATCTGCTAAAGCAAACACCTGTCAGTGTAGTTTATTGATTGCCTGTGAATTCTCAGTCCGGTTACAATAATTCAAAGACACCTATTCAAAGCGTTGGTTCATAAATACATACTAATTATGATGCATTCTATAAAATTAGATATTTTAAGGAACTAAAACTACATTATTATCCAGAAATTTCCAAAAAAATGACGTCTAATTTATTTCATGATGCCATTCAAAGCTTGTTCTGAAAGTAAGGGGACAGACAAATTAAATGTACAAGTTATTAAGACTGCAATCCAGAAATTCAACATACACTTGTAGCTTACTGTAACATTTAAAAATGCCAGTCTGCATTGTAAACCTGTTATAGATTGGCTGTGACTTGCTCACTCAGCTGACAGAAGCATGAGTCCAAAACACAGGCTGGCATTCACAGACATGTGCTGTGCTGCAAGGAGTTCATTGTCAGAAGTGCCAATGAGTTAATTACAGATGTAGCAGGCTAGGGACAGCATCTGCAGAAGTATCACACAATAAAGCAGCTACAGTGGTGAGACTAAGAGCAGTGCACAGGTAGAATGTGGCAGTCCTATGGTAGTATGTGGCAGTGCTATGGTAGTATATGGCACTGCAAAGGTAGAATGCGGCAGTGCTATGGTAGTATGTGCCAGTGCAAAGGTAGAATGTGGCAGTGCTATGGTAGAATGTGGCAGTGCTATGGTAGTATGTGCCAGTGCAAAGATAGAATGCGGCAGTGCTACGGTAGTATGTGCCAGTGCAAAGGTAGAATGTGGCAGTACTATGGTAGAATATGGCAGTGCTATGGTAGTATATGGCAGTGCTATGGTAGTATGCGGCACTTCTGTGGTAGTATGCAGCAGTTCTATGGTAGTATGTGGCAGTGCTATGATAGTATGTAGCAGTGCTAAGGTAGAATGTGGGTGTGCTTAGCAAACTGGTAACCTGTCCATTATATCAATGGATAGAAAATGGGACAGATAGAAAAGTAGGAAATGGGAAAACAGCAAGTAGAAGAAAGGGTAAGCCTCAGCATGCATGGTGGATGTAGGTGTTATTTGTGGGCTAGAGTCCCTTTTTCCATTTCCAAAAAGGAAGGTAGATAGAAAGGTGTAGAGATATAGTTGTGGGTGGGATAGAGGGAGAAGGCTAGGTAGCAGGCAAAGACTGGCAAGTATAGAACAGAAACTAGGATAAACAAGGGCAGAATCTATTCAAAAGGTAGGGAGGGTAGTGACTGGATAAATGCATACAGAGGGGGATAGGTTGTGATGATGAGGGTCAGACAACATAAAAGGAATCAGGAAAGACACATAAAGGGGAGAACATACCCAAAAGGGAATTGAGTGGGCTCCTAGCATGGTCAGCTGCCAAGCCATCCAAGAGTTCAATAAACGGAGACATCATTCACCTGGGTGGCTTGAGTTCATGGACTGGTTGCTCCCCCAGAAGCCCAATGGAGGAGCCTGCCATTCATGCCAGAAGGTGCTCTACCAAGGCAGGCATACAGCTGCTGCCAAATCTCATCAGTGGCCTGTCTCCACACCTCATTCTGGGTATTAATGGAGACCCCTCTAGCCCATCCCTAGGAGAGGAGACATCACCCCACTCTCCCCCCCGAGACAGATATAGATTGCATCAGCAACTCCCTCCAAGTCGCCTGCAGCACAAGGTTCATTGCCTTCCCCCCACATTGACAGACCACATGCAAGAGCTAATGAAAACTGAAGTGGATGCAACCTCACTCATATTCCACAACTGGACATGAAGAAAGATGACACTGTGGAAGAAAATTATCTCACATACACAATAAAAATACAATTGCAGTGGTACAGTGGACTTCTACAGAGTACATACATACCCTGTTGCCTGGAGAGGTGCTCCTGCCTTCTGTTATACTCAGCCATGTTCCAATAATGCTCCTCAGATGCTGCAAAATAAAACATTGTTTGTTAAACATACTTATAACAGTGTGTATACTATAAGGCAGTAGTACTAAACAAAAAAATTCTTATACTACATCTCTGGCTCAGTCTCTTGAACTTGTTCCTCCCATTGGCAGAGCAGATTGGAGTGGCATCTTTTCAGGGCATCATAGCAATGAAGATGGTCTTCTCAAACTAGGAGATAATACCTGTGCCAGGCATCATCCTTCTTCAAAGGGCCATCATAGTGGCCCAAACAGTGCTCACTAAATCCCTTGTGAATGAAGAAAATAAATATCATCCATTGATATGATGTCCACTCATAGAGCAGTATGGTAACCCCATGCACATAAACACACATTTTTTAATCAGATGTCATGCAGACTACTGCTGCATCAAGGTGCTACACCTGCTAATGCCATATGCATGATTATAGAGGTTGCATGCCTCATCCTAAATGGTACATGCATAGTTTGCACTGATAGGTATAGGTAGTGCATTGCACACAGAAAGAAGTTCACGGAGACTGATGCTTTTTAGCTGTATTTACATAAGTGTAGCACAAGCATCCTGCTGTTAGTGTGATATAAAACACAGCCACCATCTTATGCAACAGTGCTTACAATTGGATGGCTAGGATACAGAGAAATTTGAGTAAAAGCTCTGTGGGTAAAGACCAATTACACAGTTAAGGAAGGAGTCCTGTCTGGCAAATTACCTCATCTACAACTAGCAAACCCTGTAGAGGCTGTCTACGAGAGTGAAGCACTTGTTGTATGAGTATCTGTGACCCCATTACATTTACATGGCACATTAGTGTATGGACGCATGGGGAAGGAGCAAGCAGTAAATATAAGATACTGCATGGTATATGCCATATGTGGTGGTGGGGTTCCAGGACGGTATGTATGGAAACTGGAGGCTGTTCACAACAGTAACTGTAGCTTTTTACCAAGTCCAAAAGGGGGAGCTAGCTACAGTTATAAGAATGTACATGCCAGAGCATAGCAAAAACACACACACCCGGAGAAACATATCTGCCTTATATTTGTTGGTACTGGCATACATGGTCATCCAAGGGGGACAATGCCTAGAAAGGTTCACTAACAAGAGAATGAACAACTACTGCAGATCCTTCACACACATGGTATGCACCTCCTGGGTAGAGTTGCTGTAGATGAGCAGAACTGAGACCATATTTGCCAGCTACTGGTACAGAATATAAAAGGCCATAAGATGTCCCTGGATCATCTTCAATAGAGGATTAATGATATGATATCCTGTGCAAATGAAAAGGCAAGGATCTTCACGGTATACAGGTCCAGCACTAGGTGTGGACCTCCAGCACAGAAATGGTTGACAGAGGTGGAAGAGTTTATGGTGTTATTCACTGGCCAGGGGTATCAGTACTTTATACCTGGATATAGATTGGATATGGGAGCAGGCCTGGTAACAGCCACCTTTGTGTTAATTCAGGAAGCACGCATTTAGTAATGTCCATTTTAGCTGACTGCATTACTGAAAAGAAGAATTGACCATGGTCAGTTTGCATATCTTTCCTTCCTGGCACCTCTTGTCTGCAAATGCAACATCCTACACAACAAGTTACGTGCTGTGACATATTGTGGAACACCATCCCATTTCTATCAGTATGCATGTCACAGGGAAACGTGGAGGTATATATGTGTGGGGTGATAGTGGTGTCACATTTTCATTCCTTCACAGATTCAACTGGTGAAGGTCCATGTACAACAAGATGACATAGAGCTAAGGTCAGGAGGGCACACGTGTCTGACAATATCAACCTGCAAGTGATATGGTCCAAAGACCCAGTGGCACCATACCTCTAAACTGTACAGATTTTTGCAGAATGTGCAGATTTTTGCCTCATATTTTGGTCCATTTCTCATAAAATTGTGGTTTTCGGGCAAATCATTGGCAAATTATTGAGGGTTGAAGTCAGAAAATAATGACAGACATTTGAGTTTCAGACTTGATACCCTTCAGAAAATTCACACTAAAGCAAAATCTGCTATTCTATCAACTTTCTAAGTTTATAAGAGCAATATTTAAAAAGTGTCTCTTTTTTGGACCTTTGTCCCCCTATTATTAATGACTTTGTCCAGATTTCTTGCTCTAAGAGGTTGAGAAGTATGCACAGTGCCATCATTTGCAAACCTACACTGTGACGGGTTAACCACCTTTGTCAGTATAGAGGCCCATATAAAGGTAGTGACTGATCCCAAGGCCTCACCTGAGCATGACCGACATCCCATACTTAACAATAGCACACAGACATCGCCAATTCCCCAGCACACATAGCATCAGACATGTCCACTGGCTTTCAGATAGCCATACCCACCGCAGGGGAGAGCCAAAGAGGTTGTGTCACCATCCCTCTCCCAGCACTGTCTCAGAATCAATCAACCGATGTGCAGATCAGTGAAACATGTGAAAAACATTACTATGCACAGTATTGTAGAGATGGTTAGTGTGCCACATGGCTTGTGGGAGGACATGCACCAGCTGCACAGTGATTTGTAGTATAGAGAACAGGAAAACAGAGATAAAATCACTGATGGTAAATATAGCTTCCATAGTTGCATCCATGATACACACTGCAACTGTTGTCTGGTGTACCTCCTTAGGCTATTCAGCCCATAGCTGTGGGAGAGTTGGGACGTGAGGTGGTCAGACATAGTGTCAGACTACATAGACTATTGCTGAGATGGCATCCGTGTCTCCAGTGGGCATATTTCCTGTTGCCAATGGATGTCAGCCAGGTCATGGGTAGCATCATTCATCAGGTTCAACACAGGGGATCCCACATTGGGGTGCACCTGAACAATTCCTATTCATTTACCCTTCCCTCCTACAGACCAGAACTAGCTGTGGATGCTGTCAGCAGTCACATAGTGACAGTTCAAACCTACCTCTGGAGGATGTGATCTATGCCCCCCCCCCCCAATCTCCCAGAGTACTTGATTAGCATGTTCAACTCTTGGGACTCCACAACTTAAGGTGCTGCATCTGTCACTCTGTCCTTACAGACCTGTGCAGCTGCTAAAAACTGTGCCCTTCTTGACCTGACATTTGTGCATATGGTGATGTCTGATGTCTAGGGTTGCCAGTCCCTGCACTGCCTAACAGCCTGAGTGTAACACTGCATGCAGCATTTTATTTTATGTTTGTAACACAAACCATAGTTGTTGAGAGATACTATTTCTTTGTCAGTTTTTCAATGCATTGCTCCCACCTTCACCTTTGTTGTGGCTCTGCTGATGTTATGCTCCTCCCCGACTCTCCATCCTGGTCTTCTACTGCTGCTATGACTTATGTGGCAGGTCCTGCCACAATGCTCTCCTGCTACTCCATTTCTTTGTGCAATGCTATGTTGTGGAGCATAGCACACACATAGATATTTTGTTGCATATGTGCAGACTGTATTGCAGTGTTCCTCTTGAGATATCTAAACAGCTAAAGTATGCCTTCATTTATCTGAAAAGCTCTCCACTATGGGATTTCAGAGTGAGCTGTATTATAGGACATTTCGTAGATGGTCTGAGAGTTTTGTGTCAGAGTTATCAATCTTGGCTCTGGGGATATAAAAGTATCATTTGCAACATGCAAAACACAACATATTGTATGTGTCTTTCTCCCATTATGCATACCTGTGTGTATAGGCCTGACATGGATGTTAACCTACCAACAGGTGACCCTGTGGGTATTCCCCTCACAGGAATAACTTATATAGGTGTAAGGTGTGCCATATACGTGAATGATGACGACTGTTTGGGCAGTACACAGACACATCATAAACACTGCCCTGGGCATTCCATACCACCTGACAGTTCAAAGAGGATAAACCCTTCCTGTTGATATATCTTTGGCCAACTGGAGCAGTTGGAGACTTGATAGCAAAATGGATGCAATCTGTGGTGCTTATTAGCTCAGGGAAATGGGCTATCTCACAGAAAGTCCACATTATGTTGGTTCTCTCCTCTAGTTCTAGGGAACCAGATTTTCTTGTCCACATGTTGTCCCTGTAGTTAAGATGGTTAATGCTATATACACCTTTGTGTCCACAGGATTGTGTATACCTCACATCCCTCGATTCCACTTGTGAGTGAAACAGTTCAACTACTTCCCTTACAGTATGCTTGTCCAGAGGTTTTTGCCTGTAAGGTGGTGGTAAGTCAGTGTTGCCTGCACTCCTCTGTTGGCACAAATGGCCACAAACTACAACACTGTGAGCAATGGCCCCAGTGGTGGCTACCAGCACATGCCGCTGTATTAGTGGTTCTGTTAAAATCAGTAGGATGTCTCCCATCATATATACAACAAATCTCGGCATTCAAAATGAGTAACTGCAGCCATGTAGTACCATCTCCCTATACAGTTCACAATCAGCACACCACTTCAAAGCTCTTCATTTTCATATTCCATGTAGCTCATTTGAATGGGGCTCCTCATTTGCACATCATTAGCCGCTCATTTGCATGTGATGCATATTATGCTATTTTCACCATTGTGCAGCCACATAATGGGAGTCTTTGAATAACTCGTACTTCATGCATTGCTATTTCCAGTGTTATTTTGCATTGCATGCTCTTGTAGCCCTATATGAATACAAGCTCCAGTCACACAACTTGCAGCTGTGTGCTTAGAAAGAAAATGTACTTTGAGTGCTGTGTCTACAGATGGCACTTGGTGGTGGGGGGGATGAAAAGACTATAAGGTGTATTACAGGGTAGTACTCTGACTTCTACAATTACATAGCATCATGGACACTAGGATGGATTTATATTATACAGAGAGCAGACTTCATTATAGTTAGCATGGATTACATGAATAGATTGTTATAAGGAGAATGTGTCAAATCGGCAAAGTTAAAGTGAACATAAAATGTTCAAGTGCTGCTTGCCAAAACTAACCACCAGCAGTGGAGTCAGTGGGTTGGGAGGTGTTCCCTCTTATGGAGGGGGTTGCAGGGGCTATGTTTGCCAAAGGTAGTTTCAGTGAGAAATGTTCATATTTTTTCTACCTTCACTGAAACTACCATTGGTGAGTTACCATGATTCCCCTTGTAAGTGCTTGGGTAGATGATTAACATTGTAGACTGGGGGTCTTACATAAATACAGAACTAATAAGCACTCAGAGGTCACTAAGTAGTTGTGATAAGAGGTACAGTGAAACAGCATGTATGCCTTTCATTGCAAGACAACACAATTTGCTCTGCAGTGTTGGGGACTATATACATATATTATATATAGGGGGATACCATACATCATCAGTAGGAACAATGCAAATGATATGTTCATGTCTAGACATTGCTGCCAATGATGCAGAACAGGACAAGGTAGCATTGTGCCTCCTTGTTATGAATAGTGTGCAAGGCTCATCATTTAAATTTTCACCTTGCAACAAGAATGTGCCTAGGTATCAATATAAGCTTTCATTTGAAGAACACATCTGTACCACTCGACAAGTAGGGGATGGTGCAAAGCAATGCGTACTTCTGCCACTAGACCAGTGCATATGAATGCGCAACACATTCACTGACTTAACTGAATCATATTATTTTCATAAGTTCATCATTTAGTAAATAAGCTCAAAGCCTGTGGGACATTGAGGGCCTTTTATGCCCCACAACCCATGTTGGAACTTGTGTTTGTCTATGTAATTACTCAATTACCTCCTTGGCCCTCTTCAAAAGGAACCTTGACGACTGGATGGGAGATAGGAAATTCACCCCAGTGATCACGTCAGCAGGGCGCTAGACAGGGGACCAGGGAAGTAAATATTGTGGGAAGAAATATCCAGGGAATTGTTATGGCTAGGCTTGTATAGGGCCTAGGGCCAATAGCCTAGTACCAACCTATGAATTCCATCTTGAAAGTATGAATTAAATAAGGCTGAATTTATTGTGACAGAGCTATTGAGATATGAAGCTGTTACATTTTATAGTATGTTGATTTTAATTTTTAATGAAGCTGATTATCCTGTTTTGTTCAGGTCACAGGGGGAGGGCTGTACTTCAAGCAAATGGTTTCAAGCAGTAATAAATGCATTAATATTCTGTATTTCAAGTGCAGGTCTTCTTTAAGATGTCAAGATGGGGAGAAGAGAGAGAGAGTGTTAATGTAGTCCATGGCTCTAAGATGAGCCCTGAAGCCCTTTGTCAGGAATATTTGCACTTTGTCCAGTTCTACCAGATGGCATGTGAGTAGGTTATACAGCGAGGTATAATAATTTACAACTGGTCTGATAAGAGTTGTATAAAAGAACACTAATACTTTTCTAGTATCGTCATGGAAAATCATTATACTTTCACAGTGGCCCTAAGGGTATCAAATGAGATGTCATGATACACAGGGTCTCCAAAGTCTTTTATTATTTTGTCAACTTTAGCTGTGCCAATTAAAAAGTGCTGGTGGGGATGCCAAATGCCAGAATGCTGCACTTTTTGAAGGCAAGGTCATTTCAATGCACTATTCATGTGTACTGTTAATTGTCATTGGAAGGGAGGTAATGCTAACTTAAGTAAATACAATGCTCTCACATCTGCAGTCACCTGCATGTTTGGTACTCTAGACCAGAGCTGCATTATGGTAAAACGGGGCCCTAGGCATGGTAATGGATCAGGCCCCCCCTACACACACATACAGCAGCCCTCCCAGCCATTCCAGTGTCCCATTAATTGGCTATTTCTCCCCAGTTATCATAAACACTGTTCAAACCTGTCCGTGTGCATACTGTTTTCCTCTGTATTTCTACAATGATCACAGATATTTGGATTTAATTTAAAACTTTTATTTCAAATTTTATAGCACAAACACTGATAGACATTTGCTAAAGAAAACTACAGTCTCACAATGAAAACTCACATTAATTGAAATGGCATTGAAACCCACATTCAAAGAAAATGCATCTGGCCAGTGGCAGATGAAGTTTACCTTTGGGCTGTTTTCAAACCATAGGCCCCTTGCACACATTTTTAGGACCATGTAGGCATGTATGTGTTCTTTGATTCACCTTCCTTATTGTATTAAATTATATTCTTTGTATAATACAGCACCACTTGTTAGAGTGTTTTAAATTTGTAGTTTTGAGTATTTTTCCAGTAAGCAGTGAAACAAAACATATGAACCAATAATGAGAAAACTGCCCATTTCAAAACATTTCAACCTTAAAAGATCACTTAATATCAGTCAATACGCACAATCTCTGTAGAAATAAGTCATCTGAATAATTCCACATTAAAGAACTCTGTAAATAATGAAGCGGTTGCTGCTAACAAACAACTTTATATTTCAGTGTTTCATCTACAAAGTTGGTGTCTGCTGGCCTTAAAGAATAAATTGCCCAAATTAGATAAAAAAAATGGTAAGCCGGTAATATTGCAATAGGGAATGAATAGTGAACCAACAACATGATCATTCTACTAGTTATCTCATCCAAAGGAGGACATATGCAGGACTGCAGCACTCCCTTCCCCTTAAAGTACAACAGAGTATCAGCAATCAATCTGCATCATGTGGGAGTAGAATCCACTGCCTTCTGCATCAAAAGCAAGTATGCTACCTGTTGTACTACTAACACTGCTTGCATATTCTATAGGACAAACAGTGATGACCATTTGCTAAATAAAACAGTTGCACACTGAAAACAGATAGCATGAGCATATCTCTCAACCATACCGAATTCCTTGGTGTTTTCCAGTTTTGAGGGCAAAATAATAGGGTGCCAGGAATTCCTGAGTGGCCCCTTAAAATTCAGAATTTTTTTTTTATTTATAATTTTAGTTGCCAGTGCCAGGAGCAGCCTTAGGTCAACAGGTTCCCTAGGCAAAAGGGCTCCATGGTGCCCCCCACCACACCACCCAGTGCCCCCATCCTGGTCTACCTACACCAAATAAACACTGAAAAATCACCCCTGTAGAGCAGCGCCCTAGGCGGCCGCCTAGTTGACCTATGCCTAAGGCCGGCTATGGTTGCCACTGTCATCATGCATCACCAGCACATCCCGCAGTGTCACTTGCTGGGACATGGGTGATGTCAGCATTGTAAAGCAATGCCTGACTGTCTGAGGGAGACACGAAAAACTCAAAAAAAAAAAAAATTATTTATGTCTGCAGCCCACCCATTACTTGCACATGGCTGGCAAGTACCCAACCAAACACAATATTGCGTCACAGAGAGGACCAGGAGAACTAATGGCACCTGAAGGGAATGAATGGCTAAGCGATATCTGTAAATGTAATGGGAGAAAAATAGCAGTGGCAGCACTCGACACACAGAGCAACTTGTTAAGGTAAAGTGAAACAGAAGAGAAGCCACAACTTTGGGTTCCAGAATTTGCCATAGGAGTGACTTCACCTTAAAACACCCCAAGTTTGGCTGTTCTCACCCTACATTCTTTCATTTTCACCAAATGGAAGGTCCTGCAGGTATTCACAATCCAGGTCGCAAGCACAGCAGAATGTTTGCAATGACCACTATATTGGGCAGATTTAAGGCAGCAGTCAGATGAAACTCCAGGTTAATGTAGAGCAGTATCTGAAAGCACGCTAACCAGTAGATGTGGCAGCTCATATTCCAACAATAGTTCCAAATTGAAATCTAAACAACATTCAGACATACCCCATAAACAAGGGTAGCTGCAGGCAGGTGAACGCAGGCAGGTGCAGCTGGAACGGGCTGACCGGGAGATTAATTTTCTTTAAATTACAAAAAAAAGCTTTTTTCGTTCTTCTTTAAAAAACAGCAGAACTGTCTGCAAGCAGCCTTTTGCACTGGATCTCATTGCAGCAGATTTAGGGAATTTGCCCTTACCCACCCTGCTGTTGAGCGATCTCCGAGTTATTATATTTAATTATCAAGACGAGTGGGGGAGGGACAAAAACGGCAGTTCTGCTGGTCTGGTCACATCACATCTGTGCGTGCAGGCATCCTGTTCTTCCTGTCGGCCCACCTGCGCTAATTTGAAATTGTCTTCCTGTCCCCCACGTCATGGAGAATTTACATGGATGGTGCTGCACGGATGTTATGAAGTAAGGGAATTTATACAAAGCGCAGATCACACACGTGAAGTGTGTGTGTGTAAGGGAATTGGGAACTTAGTATGCTTAGCTGCACAGAAGTAGGTGTAGGTGTTTGTGTGTGTAACGGAATTGGGAATTTTTGTGGCAGCCATTCTCTTCCTGCATCCTGTTAGCGCTGTTGCTAGGTGTGGTGTTGAGATGGGACAGTCGCTGCACACGGGGTTATTTTGGTAGTGGCCGAGGTGATTCATGTATGGAGACTGTTTTCCTACAGAGCTCAGGTGGTCTTTGCTAGTTTTCTTGCAGCAGAATAACAGTGCAGGGCTGTTCCACTTTTGCTGGGCTTGAGTTCAGTATCACATGTCAGAGTGGGGGTGGCTGGATGCATACAGTATGCTAGCGCCACTGCCACTGCTGATGATCTGTGTAATGCTAGGCCTTGCTTTTCGCTTTGTCTACAACAGCTGGACAGTTAGACTATGCATATGTATCACTTGAGATCCAATGAGAATATGCTGGTTGTGGTGGTTGTCGTGTTGCACTTCCGTATTGGCAGCTTGGTAAAGGAGGTGTGAGTTAGACAACTGTATGTTGTGACTATGACTTTAGGAGGTTGATATCCAGCAGCAGGCCGGTAGGAAGATAAGGAAAGTTATATATTGAACTAAGGTGATGAGATGATCTGCACAAACTTTGACATTCCACTTTTAATAATTGAAAAAACAATTTAATAATGGAAGACACAGCATCTGTAGGCCTTACAGAAGGTTGTACCACAGAACATGTGTATGCTGTGTGTAAAAAAACAGTCGTAAACAGAAGCAGTAAGGATAGCTTCCTATAAACAACTTTAAATAAGTGGTCTGTGAAACTATTTTAATGTTATGAAAGTGCTTCTGCTTGTAGTCATGGCCCTAAAAAATTACACTGTTGAATGCAGAATAAGTTGAAGGCATGCTTTTGCATTTGTAAAGTAGCAGTATATGTGGTGGTAACAGAACAGCAATGCTTATAGAAGCAGGAAGATGTTTTTTGCTGTAAAATAGGGTGGTTATAGATGTGATATTTATTAAGTACAATTTTCATAGCAGATAGGTGTAACAGGAAGTATATGTTCACTTCAGTGTGTAACAGGAAGTATATGTTCACTTCAGTGCGTAGAAAGGAGTGCTCATTTTTAAATTTGATGTGCAGGTGGGAGTATAAGGCTGTACGTACAGGATGGAAGTTGTTGGTTTGCACCTGCTGTAATCCCATGTCACAATATTTCCGAGTAGGTGATGTATATTATTATTTTATGATTCGTCCTTCCAGTGTCATGGCCAATAAGCTAAAGTGAAGCTTGTTTATAATGTGTGTTATTGTCCTTGTAGAAGTTACCCAAAATACATTAATTTGTAAAGTGGCACTTAAGTGGAAATGAAGAAACTTTTTTTGTGTTCTGGATTAGATGGCTGACTGCAGCAAACATTTCTGTTTAAAGTGTTTTTAAACTGGGATTGAGTACTGGACCTAATGCTGGACAGAGCAGGATGGAACTAGCAGAGGTTTGCTCAACCATGATTTGTCAGTCAGGAGGTTATGTTGGGGCATTATTTGTGGATGTCAGCAGTGGGTCATGCATGTGAAAGCATGTGCAAAGATGCACACTAACATTGCTGCAGAGGAAGCACTCTCGTCCTTTGTAGTGTAGCTGTGCTTTGGGACCAGGCACCACCACTCACCTCCCACCCATAGGAGAGATCAGATGTCTGCAGTAAGCCCAAGACAAAAAGTTCAAAAACTGATGAGTTTTAGTTTTATAGCATTTTCTACAGCCAAGTATATCACAGTGAGAAATTAAAATTATGAGATGCTGTGATGTGTGAGAGCTCTGAATATCCTGCATGGTGTTATGTGGTGTGACCTACTAGCAGAAAATCATGCTGTTAATGTACACCTACTTACTAGTAGATCAACATTTTGAGCTGAGATGGATAATTATAAACTTGCGGTCTTTGATAGTTTATGGAGTTTCAAAGACATACTAGTGAAATACCAAAAGAACACAAACTGAAACAAAGAAAAAATGTCCAATTCTGCTAAAAAACTTGCACCAAATACATGGCTGATGCTCAGAAACTTGTTTTAAAAGTTGAGCGCTTTTGTTCCATACATTCAAAGGAGCTTCATCAGAACTCAGCAAAGTTTTTGAGTTTCAGCAGTGTATATAGTGTTGTTTTTTTCAGCACGATTGGACGTTTTCTTAGTTTCAGCTTCAAAGATGTATTTTATGTTAGTAGTTAATGATGTATTTTTTTGAAAGTAGGTAGAGTTGCAAAACAGTTTATCTGTTAAATTAATATAGTGCTAATACATGTCCTGCAAATGTGTACTGAGGTTAAGTAAAACTTAATGTAAAATGGTTTGTGTCATTGCTAATTTTTGATGCTAAGCACCATTGCTTACCTTTGGAGCGTTTATAAACTTCCCATGTGACCTGAAAATAAAATGTTATCTTTAGAAGGCTTCCTTGTTTTTGTAAATGGTAAGTAGCCTACCTAAGTGCAAATGGGAAATATGGACTTTATTTAAATTTTGGAATTCACTATGGAAACTTTATTTTGCTAACTTAAGAAAACCAAGCATGTGTGTGTGTGTGTGTGTGTGTGTGTGTGTGTGTGTGTGTGTGTGTGTATGCGTGAAGTAAGTGTGTGTAACGGAACTAGGAATTTAGTATGCTTAGACCACAGAACTGAAGTAAGTGTGTATAAGGGAATTTAGTATGCTTAGACCACAGAACTGAAGTAAGTGTGTATAAGGGAATTTAGTATGCTTAGCTGCACAGAAGTAGGTGTGTCGGTGTGTGTAAGAAGTAGGTATGTATGTGTGTGCTTGTGTGTAAGTAAGAGGGGGGGTAAGAGTGTGTGTAAGAGGGGGTCATACCTCTCAATTATCCAGACTTTTGCCTCATATTTTCAGTCTGTTTCTCATAAAATTGTGCTTTTTCTGGCAAATCATTGAGGAAATAATGGCAGACATTTGAGTTTTAGACTTTATATCTTCAGAAAATGCATACTAATGCAAACAGTGTTGTTCTATCCACTTTCTAAGGAGGTAGGGAGATATGCGTGTCATACCTTTCAAATGTACAGATTTTCACGTCTTCATATCCTTCAGAAGAATGCATTCTAACACAAATCCTGTTATTCTAGCAACTTTTGAAATGTGTTCCTAGTTTTGCGCCTTTGTCCCCAAGATTATAACAGGCTTTGTCCAGATGTCTTGTGCTAAGAGATTGAGAGGTAGTGTGTGTGTGTGTGTGTGTGTGTGTGTGTGTGTGTGTGTGTGTGTGTGTGTGTGTGTGTGTGTGTGTGTGTGTGTGTGTGTGTGTGAGATGCCCTAGGTAGAGGTAGCAGGTGGAATTTATTTTCAAGAAATTGCGAGCTTTAAGGGAAGTGGAGTTTACTGCTGCTCATGCTAAGTCTGTTTACAATGTGCAACTGTTTTGTTTAGCAAATGGTATCTGTATTGTGGTATAAAGTTTTAAAGCAGTGTTAGTAGCATGGCAGGTAGCATGCTTGCATCTTAATGTAGAGGGCTCGAGGTTCTATTTCTACAGCATGTACATTTGTATTTTAAGGGGGCGGGGTGCTGCAGTCCTCAGGATGTCCTCCTTTGGATGAGATGCCTAGTAACTATGAACCTGTTTTTCAGCTTGCCATCCATTTTCTATTGCAATATACCAGCTTACCATTTTTTTAATTTAACATAGGCAATTTATTCTTTGATGGCAGCAGGCACTGAATTTGTAGATGAAACACTGGAATATACAGTTGTTTTCTAGCAACAACCTCTTCGCTAGTTTCAGATATCTTTAATGTGGAATTATTCAGATGACTTTTATTTCTGCAGCGATTGTGTATATTGACTGATATTGGTGGACTGTAATGACACAAGTTTGAGTGGCCTTTTATGGTTGAAATGTTCTGAATTGAGCAGTTTGTCATTATTGGTTTCTATGATGTTCTTCAACTCACATTGCTGCAGTCCTTACATATGGGTAGTCCGCTGTCCTCGGTCGGCCCGAATACCAAAGTATTAGGCTGACGTCGGTCATGGGCGCTCAGATCTGACATCAGAGCGTCAGGGTATAAAAGCGCATGACCGACGTCATATCCTCAGTCTTTTTTGCCGCATGGTCCGATGCAGAAGCAGCGCCGTTCTGAAATTTTAATTCTGAGTTTCAGACCGAACCAAGTTGAATATTTTGTTTTTCTTGCCTCAGTTAATTCCGGATGTCAGAAAAAGTGAATAATTGTATTTCTTGTGGGAAACAGATACCGCATAGGGATTATCACTCTCTTTGCATTCCTTGTTTGGGACCGGACCACAACGTTGTCGGGTGTCGGTTTTGTGCTAGGTTTAATAAGCGCACTATAAAAAGAAGGTTAGATTGTGCTAGGTTAGTCTTTGGTAAGCGGTGTAATTATAATATGCCGTCAGATCCTCAAAGACAAATCCTTGAAACCTAGACAGGTTGATTCGTCCGTTTCGGACGCTGGTCCTGCAGAAACTACAGTGGAGCAGGTGGATCCGGCTGAAGTTTCGGTTGAGTCTCAGGGGGAAACTTTGATTTTGCAGGATGTGGCCTCACAGGTGTCAGGTCAAGCTGAAGGGGCCTCTCAGGTTACTGTTCTCCCTTCTATGCCTAAGGTGGTTAGGCCTTCTGCTACTATTTCTAAGGCTTCTTCTAAGGGCAGGTCTGTTTTGCCTTCCTCTGGTGTCCCTCCAGGTACTTCAGGGTCTGTGCCTAAAAAGCACATGCTTAAAATGGCAGAAGATTTGATTACTTTAATTAGAGGTTCTATGCCTCCTGATAAGAGGCCCAGGGTGGAGCCAGAGTTGGAAAGTTTGGATCAGGCCTCAGATGACTCAGACTCT
This sequence comes from Protopterus annectens, assembly GCF_019279795.1. NCBI lineage: Eukaryota > Metazoa > Chordata > Ceratodontiformes > Protopteridae > Protopterus > Protopterus annectens. The sequence goes on from NC_056748.1 coordinate 274,941,115, forward strand.
TCTACTGAAGATATTCAAGATTTTCCCCCTTATTCGATTCTGATGCAGAGGATTCCACTCCTTCTGCTTCTCCTCCAGAGGATTTTTCATTTTCAGAAACTCTGCATTCCATGAGGGAGCATTTTAAGTGGGAAGGACAGGATTTCTCTGATTCACGGAAGAGGCTTAGGGAATTCTTGTTTTTACCACAGCATAGACCCTTGGCTATTCCTCCTGTTTTGGATGTTGTTCAAGATGTTTTCTCGGAGGCTTCCCTTAATCCAGATTCTTTGCCTCCTGCCAGTTAAACCGGACAGGTATTACAGGGTGCCTGAGGCTCATAAATATCTGTATAAGAGTCCTAGGGTGGACCCAGAAACTATTAGTCAGGGGCCTAAGGGTGTTAGAGCTTCTGTTGTAAAGAATCCGGTTCCTCTAGATAAGGAAGCTAGAGCTTTGGATAGATGGGGTAAGAAGGTGTATACCTCTTCTACTTTAGCAATGAGGGCTTTAAATTGCCAGTTTCATATGTTGAAATATCAGAATTTCCTCCTTTCTCAGCTAAAATCTAAAGTGGATGCTTTGGCAGAGGGCATAGAGTGTAAAGAATTGCAGGATTTAGTACATGTCTCTGAACAGGTGGGTAAGCATTCTTTGCAATGTGGTTTTGATGCTGTACAGGCCTCTTCTAGGGTGGCTGCCACTGGTTCAGTTCTTCGTAGGCACGCCTGGCTTAAGGATCAGAATTTGTCCGAGCATGTTAAAACTAGAATTCTGGATGCCCCTTTACAGTCTGAAGTTTTGTTTGGTCCCGCTGTGGAGTCGGTTATGAAGAAAATGGAAGACAAGGCTAAGTCCATGCAGACTGTTAAAGATTTTTGCAGGTGCAACCTCCAAAGTTTAGTAGAAATTGGCCTACTAAGGGGTGGACCTACCCTTCTTCTGATTCTCAGTCTCGGGGTAGATCTAGACGTGGCAGGGGCAGAGCTCACAGTACATTCAGGCCTAGAACTTGGAGTTCACCTGCACAATCTCGGTGAGGGCAGGGGCCAGTCCTTTCGTAAACAGGCCCAATGACCTGCATTTTCAGCTGCCAGATTCTTCTTCCCTGGCAGCTCCTTTGGGAGGAAAGTTAGCAATCTTCAAGCAAAACTGGCTTTTAGTCACCCAGGACAAATGGGTATTGGACATTATAAACCGAGGCTACAAGTTCTATTTCCATACATTGCCTCCTTTCAAAGGCATGCCAGACGTTCCTCCTCGGCAAAGGATAGAGGCTCACAAGCAGATTTCTTTACTTCTTCAAATAGGAGCTATACAGCCAGTTCCTCTGTCAGAAGTGGGACTAGGATTTTATTCTCACCTGTTTCTAGTACCAAAGAAGGGGAACACGTGGAGACCAATTTTGGATTTATCTATCCTCAACACTTATCTGGACATTCCAAAGTTCAAAATGCTGACGTTACAACAGCTTTTACCTCTGTTGGGAAAAGATCACTGGATGGTAACTCTGGATCTCAAAGAGGCTTATCTTCATGTTCCTATCAGGCCCAGTTGCAGGAGGTACCTGCGTTTTCGGGCTGGAAATTTACATTATCAGTTCTCTGCATTGCCCTTTGGCTTATCTATTGCGCCCAGAGTGTTCACAAAGGTTCTGGCTCCAGTGATAGCCTTTTTCAGGTTAAGAGGAATACAGATTTATCCTTATTTGGACGATTGCCTGATTATTGCACAACACAAAGACGAACTTCTGTATCATCTACAGTATGTGATGGTAGTGTTAAGATGCCTAGGGTATTCTGTGAACGAAACAAAGTCCAGTCTAGTACCCTCTCAGGACATGTGCTTTCTGGGTGTGAGACTGAATACAGCTTCCCAGATGGCCTTTTTGACCCCGGACAAACAAAGAAGCCTTTCTCTTTATTTCCATCAAATGTCTCTACATTCCAGGCTGACTGCAAGGACAGTCCTTCAAGCCTTGGGGTTCATGGCATCTTGTATTCTGGTGCTTCCCAATGCCAAACTGCATATGAGGAAGCTTCAATGGTATCTCAAAATGTATGGACACAACACTGCCAAGATCTAGACACTGTCATTCAGATAATACCTTGCATTCAGAAAGAATTTTTGTGGTGGGCTCAGGAATGTCACCTAAACAAGGGACTCTCTGTGACCCGACCAGAGGCGAGTCAGATTCTAACGACAGATGCCTCGGACAAGGCTTGGGGAGCACACCTCAATGGAAAATGGGTGCAAGACACGTGGCCTGTCAGACTTCAACATTTGCATATCAACTTGAAGGAGATGTTAGCAGTCCAATTTGCATTGATGGCTTTCAAGGATTTACTTCTCCCAGGACAGGTGTTGATTCAAACAGACAACACTACTGTCATGTGGTACATCAACAAGCAAGGGGGAACTCATTTGTACCCTCTTTGCAGGCAAGCGATGATTTTGTGGGAGACTGCTCTCAGTTTACACCTCAATCTTCAGGCAAGGTTTCTACCAGGAGCACAGAACTCCTTAGCGGATGTGTTGAGCAGACAAATTGTGGATCCTCACGAGTGGAAACTGGATCCTCATGTGTTTCAAAAGTTGACAGTGTTATGGGGGACTCCAGACATAGATCTGTTCGCTTCTCCACTAAATTACCAGTTGCCAAAGTTTTGCACAAAAATGTTTCATCCCACAGCTTGGAAGGTGGATGCTCTATCATTCAGTTGGAGCAGTCTTCATGTCTATGCCTTTCCACCTCTGCCTCTCATTCCCAAGGTACTCCTGAAGGCCAGAATAGACAAGCCATCCATGATTCTGATAGCCGGATTGGCCTCGACAGCACTGGTACCCACTACTAAGGAGTTTGGTACGGAGCCTCCATGGCCTCTGCCTTTGATTCCGCATCTTTGTCTCAGGAGGGCAATCACTTCCTCAATGTCAAGATTCAGTCTCTGCATCTCACAGCCTGGCATATTCTGTTTTAGACCCTGGAGGGTCTCAGCTTCCACAACAAGTTTTGAATGTTATTTTGGAGGCCAGACGGCCTAGTACAAGGAAAGTTTACGCTGATAAATGGAGGAGATTTTTCTTTGGAGCAAAGCAAGGACTTTGATGTTTCCAAGCCTGATTTAAGTGTTTCTCTTCAATATCTTACTGAGTTATTGGACAAGGGTTTGTCTTTCTCCTCGATAAAGGTTCATGCTGCAGCCATTTCTGCTCACTATGACTGTGACCCTCCTTTATTTTCCCATCCTTTGTTTAAGCAATTTCTTAGAGGGCAAAGAACATAAGACCCCACGTAGAGCTCCTACTCCTGCTTGGGATCTCAATTTTGTGTTGGAAAAGCTTACTCTACAACCTTTTGAGCCTGCAGCTACTGCCGAGTTAAAGTATTTATCATGGAAGACTGCTTTTTGTTGGCCATTACCTCTACAAGAAGGGTTTCTGAATTACAGGCCCTTATGACAGTGGAACCTTTCCTGATTTTTCATAAGGATAGGGTATCTTTGCGTACTAATCCTTCCTTTATGCCTAAAGTGGTTTCTAGTGTGGCCTTGAACCAAATTATTCATTTGCCTACTTTTTATGCAAACCCCCAAAATAAAGGTGAGAAGATTTTGCATACTTTGGATATTCACAGGCAGTTACGTTATTATTTGAGCAGAACCAAGGGGTTCAGGCAGTCTCAGCAGTTGTTTGTTTCTTTTGCTTTGGGTTCTCAGGGAAAACCTGTTTCAAAACAAACTATTATTAAATGGATTGGGTTTTGTATTTCTTTCTGTTATTCCCATCATGGTAAGGAGATTCCGGCTGGAATCAGACCTCATTCCACTAGAGCTACTGCCACTTCTACTGCCTTTCTAAGGGGGGTAGCTACAAAAGATATTTTGGAAGCAGCCACTTGGAGTTCAGTATATACTTTTTCCAAGCATTACCACCTTCCTCTTTATTCTAAGTCTAGGGCTGGATTTGCCACTGCAATATTACAGGGCATTTTAGCAGCCCCTAATGCTTTATGATTTTGCCATCCTCCCTTTACCTCTGCTTTGGGATTCTACCCATATGTAAGGACTGCAGCAATGTGAGATGAAGAACATAGTACAGTTTTGTACCTACCATAAATGTAGATGTTTGAAGATCCACATTGCTGCAGTCCTTCCCTCTGTAGTTTGGCATGGTTATATGGTTTGGGTGATGGTTGTTGTTGGGCATGTTTTTGGGAGGTATCCTGTTTTGGCTGTGGTCTTTCTTTTAGGGCCTTCTGACATCTGGGGCAAGAAAAGACTGAGGATATGACGTCGGTCATGCGCTTTTATACCCTGACGCTCTGATGTCAGATCTGAGCGCCCATGGCCGATGTCAGCCTAATACTTTGGTATTCGGGCCGACCGAGGACAGCGGACTACCCATATGTAAGGACTGCAGCAATGTGGATCTTCGAACATCTACATTTATGGTAGGTACAAAACTGTACTTTTTGTTTCACTGCTTACCGGGAAAATGTTCAAAACTATAAATTTAAAACACACTCAAACAAGTGGTGCTGTATAATACAAGGGATATAATTCAATTATACATTATAATTAATACAATCAGGTGAATCAAAGAACTTTTGCACGGTCCTAACAATGTGTGCAAGGAGCCTTTTGCTTGAAAACAGCTCAAAGCTAAATAACCTGCCAATGGCCAGATGCATTTTCTTTGAATGTGGGTTTCAATGCTGTTTCAGTGAATGTGAGTTTCAATTATAGAGAAGCTTTAATGCTAAGTCTGTTTTCATTGTAAAACTGTTGCTTTGTTTAGGTTTAGTAAACGTCTATCAGTGTTTGGGCTATAATGTTTGAAGTAAAAGTTGTAAATTAAATCCAAATGTCTGTAATCATTGTAGAAGTAAAGCATAAAACAGTATGCACACTGAGAGATTTCAGCAGTGTCTATGGGAAATGGGGAGAAATAGCCAAGTAATGGGTCACTGGAATGGCTGGTTGGATGTGGGCTGGGTGGGCGGGTCTCTGGGTTTGCACCCCCCTGCAAAAAATCCTGCAGGTTCCCTTGCCCTTACACGTCCCCCCGCAACATCTGTCAGGCAGAAGATGTCAATGCTAAATACTAGGTTTACTATATAATATTTGAATATAGCATGTTCAGGGCTATTTGTTCTTGTAATGATTAAAGGATTCCACACGAAGACTTTCTGGACTGAACTAATCTTTATGAACAACATGTTTATTTTTCTATTAAATTGTGCAACTGCTAGACGGAGTCAGACTCAGAAAGTACTGTGCTGTTTTTATCATTTCAAGATGTCATCTCTCTTGCTGTCTCATACACATATGCACACACACTTGTAAGACACGGTATTAATTATTATTTAGTATATATATTACATATTAGATATTTGCAGCATTTTTTATAAATACATGGCAAGGTTTACTATATCTACTACATAACCTTGTTCTGAGAATTACACTTTGCTCAAAAACTGCTCTGCAGAACTCCAGAACATCAGTGAATGATGCTTTACTAAACAATGGTGGGGGTAGGTATTAGAAATTCCATAAGACAGCTACTCAAGGTATGGGGTAGGCACAGTAAAACAGCACAAATAAGTCAGTTATTAATATAAGGTATGTAAAAACTCAAATATTCTGCACTAGTATATTATTTTTATTTGCAATGAAATAATATCTTGGGAAAACTTCAGAACTTGCTGCGAAACATCAAGCTTTTCAGGTTTTGAGCGCCAAATTCAGTCTTTTCTTTTAAATTACATTCATGCCTTATATGGAATACAGTAGAGCCGGGCAGTCACTAGAACAAAAGGTAAGTGTGGTAATATTGACATTTCTTTGTGGTCAGTGGACTGCAATGCTACTTATCTTGTTCTCTGGTAGTGAAATAACCGGAATCCACGTCACTGATTTTTTTCACTTTAGAATAAGTCTCTGAATCATTTTCCCTGCCAGAATTCCTTTTGTTCTGCAGAATCTGAACATATCCGTGTTTGTCTGCTCAGGCATTTTAAAGAGGCATGCTTCATTTCTTTGAACTATTTGTCACTTCAATTCTTCAGCATAGTAGGCTTTAGGTTATTCTGCTTTTTTTCCATAGCCTTAGCTTCCAATACATTTTATTTTCTCCTCTCTGGTATTTCAAATATTCTGGCATTTGTATTCTCACTTTCTTTTTTTTCTTTCTTTAAGTACTTATTTTTATATAGATTTTTAATCAATAAATGAGTAATAGCAAACATTTCATGAATTAAAAGTCAAGAAATGTATTAAATATACAACAGTTATATTCTGAAGTACATTCATATGCATCATTAAAATCATGATCAGTTAATAAAGTAACTCACAACCATACCTAGATAAAGCCTTAAATAATGTGTGTGTGTGTGGGGGTAAAGACATAAAAATAAGCACATATTTTAAATATTGTTCTTATAAATTTAAAATTGTTAGAATTACAAATTTTATGTTAGTTTGCTTCTCTGAAGAATATTTATTTATTTATTTACTAATATTTGTTTACTGGGAAAGTCCAACCGAGAAGAAGTCCATTTTCAGTGGAGGCCCAGGGAGAAAAGCTCCAAATTATTACAAAACCTTTTAAGAATGATAATTTCATAATCTTCAAAAATAAAATAAAAACATCTGCAGTTTAAATAATTATAACGAATTAGGCATAATATAAAAACTTTGGTTAAGAATCGATACAAGTTATATGACAATCATTTAATATTTAGAGAATTTTTAGGCAGTTTGTAGAGAAAGTAAAGTTAAATCAGTCTAATACAAACAGGAACTATAATATAAAGTGAAGGAGAAACAGGCATATGCTAAATAGAAAGTCAGGGAAGAAACTTTGATAACAGTAAAGAAGTACGTGAGGAAGGGAGAGTAAGGTTGTATAAGGAATGAAAAGATCCTTGTTCACATTTAGGGATACAGTTTATCCTGGTTTTGAGCAAGAACAGAGCCACGTTTTAGCTAGGAAGTCTTTCAGAGCAGTTTTGAAAGATGGGAGGGAGGGTATAGACCTGATCGATACAGATATGGAGTTCTAGGATATAGCATTACTGTATGAGTACAGACAATGTCAGCAGATTTGCAAGGTTGGTATAGAGAGAGAGAGATGAGTTTTTGGTCATTGGATCACAGTGAATAACTGGGAACATGGCTGTGTACAATGTGTTATAGTTTTATACAAGCTCAAATTTTTTTTACAAGTTCAAATGTTAATATAAATAAAGCAATATTGTTCTGGTTATGTTTTGTTAATTAATATTCGTATAACAGATAATTTTAACATTGCATTTTAGTTTTATACAATTTAGTTTTATGTAAGTCAAATGTTAATATAAATAAAACTCTATTGTTCTGGTTATATTTTGTGTTTAATCTTTTGTCTGTCCTTCAATTTGTGTTTGAATATTGGTATCCCTCAATTCCATTAGAGTGGGTGGGGTTACAGTTACATAATTATATATGTAAAATTTATTTTAATCCATGTCCAGAATTTCGACCAATTGTACATATTTTCCATTGGCCTTGTCCAGATTTTTGATATTTGCAAGTTGAGAGGTTTGAACATGAGCAGGAGTAAAATTTTCTTCCCTTGAAGCATACCATTTTTGAAAATGCACTGAACATCACAGTTCCTTGAAAATGCACTTTGAGTAGTCTGGTAGTTGGTCTGTAGAGGATTCAAGTGCTTGTCTCCTGTAGCTGAGGCACAGGGTTTGAGCCTGAGCAAATTAACTTTCCTGCCATCCCTAATTAGGGCATTTTACACACACATACACACACACACACACACACACACACACACACACACACACACACACACACACCTACCTTACCTTCCATTGCTTGTTTGTAAGCATACATTCCAGTACTTCCATCATTTAAGTAGGCATACATTCCAATGCAGCAGGAACGTTTTCACACATAGCTTATCAGTGGAACATTTGTTACTTTTTGTGTTTAAATTCCTTGCGCTGAAACAGAAAAGAAAAAGCAACAGCAGGTGTGTGTGTGTGTGTGTGTGTGTGTGTGTGTGTGTGTGTGTGTGTGTGTGTGTGTGTGTGTGTCAATGGACACAGAGATGCACAGACACAAGAGGCATTCTTAAAGAAGAATGAATGCCCTTAAAGAAGAAATGTAATTTACTTTTTTATCTAATTAAAAAGTAAATGTTGTGGCAGCCCCATTCCCAGACAGCAGGCCCTAGGCAACCACCTAGATTGCCTAGCATTGTATCCAGCTCTGCAGTAGACAGGGGACTCCATTTTGGCATCACCCTAACTGAAACATAGCTGAAACCACATGTCCCAGATAGAGACATTCTTCCCCCAGGGCATAATATACTTCACCTTGATCGCCAGAAGAAAAAAGAGGGTGGAGTTGCCATCATCTGCTCTAACCATCTAACCCTCACTTGTCTTAAAGAACCAGTCCCACCCTTCCCTCCACCTGAAATCCTGGCACCCCGCCTGAAACGGAATAACTTCTCTACCATCACTGTAGTAGCCATCTGTATCCCTCCAGGAGATAATATTCCCCTGCTCAAAAACTTTCTGTCTTATCTCACTGAACGCTATACAAATGAAACAATTTTCCTTGGTGACATAAATATAAATTGGCTAGCTCTAAATTACCCTAACTCTTCCTCTTGCATTAACCTACTAGATTTACCAAATAAATATCTGAACCTACCCACTACAATAACTTACACATCTCCAGTAGTCACTCAACTGCATACTGGTAACCAACCCTGCCTCATATCATAACCCAGAAACCCTTCCAAATTCCCTTAGTGATCACTCTCCAATAGAAATTACTAGATTCACTCCACACTTCACTGGATCACACAAATACATAACGTGCCATAATCTATCCAACTTCTCCCCTGACACCTTTAACTCTCTTCTCTCCAGAACAAACTGGAATCGCCTTAATAAACTTACTCTTGAAGAAGCTGTCCAATCATTTAATATCATCTTTCTTACTATACTAAACTGTCTTGCACCTCTCCATACTCTTAGAATAAAATGTAAAATATCCCCAGGCTCTCTAAGGCAACCTGTACCCTAATGAGAAACAGTGACAGGTTGTGGAAAACCTGGACAAGAAATACACTCCCTTCAGACTTGCAAAAGTACAAGGAACTCAGAAACCTGACATAAAACACATTGCTAAAGATAAAAAGGAATTCTACCATAACTCTCCCAAAGCACTAAAATTTAACCCCAATAAATTTTGGAACTCAGTCAACCAAATACTGCATCCTGGAAATCCTTCCTCCCCAAATACTTACTCAAATAAGACACCTGAACAAACTGCCACTATCTTCAACACCTTCTTTATTGATACTGGATCAAAAATGATTGATACAAACCCTTCCCTAGCAAATTTTTCTAATCCATCCGCCCAACCTCCCACTTCAAACTCCTGTACACCTTTTTCTCTTCAACCTGTACCAACTACCTTTATCAAACTACTACTCTCCAAACTAAAACCTTGCTCTACTTCTGCTGATAATATTCCTTCCTACTTTCTCCAGATAGCAGCTGATATTATGGCCTTTCCTGTATGTATCTTGATCAACCGCTTAATCTCTGAGTCTAAACTTCCATCTATCAGGAAAGAATTTTATGCTTTACCTATCCACAAAGGAGGTAACTCCCAAGAAATCTCTAATTTTAGACCTATAGCTATTCTGTCACCCCTCTCTAAACTACTTGAAAAATTCACACACAAGTAAACCCTGCAATACCTAGTACAGGAAAACCTACTGACTCCTACACAGAATGGTTTCCACCCAAAACACAGTACACACACTGCCCTTATCTCCTTCACAAACACTATTTCCCAGGCTTGTGATAACAACAAACTTGTCTCCTGTTTATTCCTGGACCTTTCTAAAGCCTTTGATACCTTCTCTCGCTCTCTACTTCTGGATGAACTGTAAAATCTAAATTTCTCCACTGATACTATTACTTGGTTTTCTAGCTATCTCTCTGATCAGCTACAATCAGTGAAATGGCTCTCCACACTCTTCCCCCTCCCTCCCTGTAAAAACAGTGTTCCTCAAGGATCTGTTTTGGGTCCACTACTATTTAATATTTTCACCAATCTGCTTTATACTTCTTGCTCTCAGTCATCTCTTGTACAATATGCAGATGATTCTACTGTGCTCACTATCTCCGACTCTTCCTCTAGTCTCATCTCCACTACTCAGGCTGCCTTCACATCAGTGGAAACCTGGCTCACTAACAAAAAATTTAGCCTGACTCCCCCCCCCCCAAAAAAAACCTCTTACTCTTTCTTCCCAAAACTCTTAACGATCTCAAATCTTCTTTCACCTTACTGTCTGCCAATAACACTCCAACAGTACCTGACTCAAGCACCAAACTCTTAGGTGTCACTATAGATGATCAACCTAAATATGACCTGCACATCAACAACTGCATCAAGAAGACCCATCAGAAGCTAGGCCTTCTGTACAGAAATGGAAAGTTTCTCACTCCCATTGCTAAACTAACCCTCTCTCATACTTACCTTCTACCCAGTCTATTATATGGTTTTGAAATACTCACAAACCTTAATGCCACACTCCTAGCAAAACTTAACTCTTCTTATAACAAAGTAGCCAGATTCTCTGCAAAACATATAAAACCCACCACTGTGTGTCACTTAAATGCTTAAACTGGCTGGAACTTCCTAACGTGCTTCTTCTGTCTCAACTCCAGATTATACACTCTATACTATACTAACCTTGCTATTGTCCTGACATATTCTCCATTATAACCTACTATTCTCCAACTAGACCAATCTGCAGCTCTGACCAAGAACTACTTTTCCATAAACCTAGGATTAATAATGGATGCAATCTATATAGCTATCACCCTACCATTGCTTGTAACAAGCTTCTACTACAAGTTTGTTTACTAAATCAACCAAAACAATTTAAAGCAGCCACCAAAGAACACTTAAAAACTCTCTGGTCCTGCCTCTGTACTCACCCACCATAAACAGCCTCTCCAACCTCAAACAATTTTCACTATTGACCACAAACCTTAACAATAATCTTCTGTACTCACCCACCATAAACAGCCTCTCCGTCCTTAAACAGTTTCACTATCGACCACAAACCTTAACAATTATCATCTTCACTCTAACAGCTCTTATCACTTCTCCTCCTATGGCCTTGCCAACCTTTCTCTTTCAAGCCATGAATCTCATTTTAGCCTCAGCCTTAACTTCTTCTCCCCTTACATATTCTCCACTAAACTGTTACCAGAAATAACAAATGCTCATTTTGTATTAATATTTTTAGACTATTTTATATAAACATGTCTTATCCACATGCTTGATTAAAGTTTGACTTTTAAATACTGTTTTTCTCCTTGATATTAATGTTGGTAATTCCTGTCAAATAATTGACTGTCATCCTTTTTGTGAATGCTTTTTTTCTGTTAATTTTATTGTATTGATAATGTTTTCTGGAGCTTTTCTCCCCAGGCCTCCGCTGAAGAAGGGCTATCTCAGCTCAGTCGGACATATTCCCAGTTAAAAAATGTAAAATAAATACATAAAATAAATAAATAAATCTATGAAAAAGATGAGAAAAATGAAAGGCTCCAGGATGCCCCCACCCCCTAACTTTTATACTCGCACAACAGTAAGCCAAGTGAATAATAAAAAATGCATTGTTAACAATGCAACAGTGTAGCTAGTTGATAAAACACAAATTCAGTTGAGCATTACACACATCTACTCATTTGATTAAAACAAAACTATTAACTTTATTGCTGTTTTGGAAATCACATTTAAGAGTAGTAGCTCTTATTATGTTACATTTTGTTTCATTTTATATTTTGTTTTACCTAATTTTTTTTCAATGTTTTAAAAGTTCTTGGCTAGGGTCAGTCATTGAAAGAAAAGGAAGAAGTCTTGCTGAATGATCGGATAGCTGAGAAACAGAATTTCATATTTAGCTACATTCCTATTAAGCTGAATTCTTATTTAGCTGCATGTACTGTGTATGTGACTGCAGTGGATTTTGCCATCCCACATGGCTGATTCTTGTTGTGCAATTAAACTTGGTGGCTTTAGAGCTATCCACCCTTACCGTAAATTTCACTTTGGAACTTCATCCCAGACTCATCTCCTCTGCTCATTCTACTAGCCACTCAAAGATCTAACTGGGAAGGCCTTCTCTTTAGACTCTTAAGGCTTGAGTTAATCTTTGGCTCATATTATCCCACTCACTTACTGAACACTGCAGTTTTCAGAGTATTAATCCTCTTTTTCTATCTAACTTTTAAAATCTGTAGTATCTAGGACTAGATTACTAATAACTGGACAACCTAGGAACTAGTTCTCAGGAATCAGCTTGGGAATAGTTTTTCTGTTTTGCTTCTGGTGAGGGAAAAAGCAGGGAGACATTATTTCCTAGTCTTTCTAGAGATTATCAATCACTGGAAAGCCTGAAAATTGCTTCTTAGGAGCCAGATTGAGGTTAATGCTACTACTTTGCTTCTGATGAGACAAGGAGCAAGGGTGCTTTGATTCCTACTGGTCTCTGATTGGGCAGTGTGCATGGGACAAGGGTGCTTTGATTCCTACTGGTCTCTGATTGGGCAGTGTGCATGGGACAAGGGTGCTTTGATTCCTACTGGTCTCTGATTGGGTAGTGTGCATGGGATGTCACTGAGTCCCATAAAGGGTTCTACAAAGGGAAGACTATAAGTTTACTGATCACAGAAAAATCTGGGTTAATATTATTTCTCTGGAAGAAGCTTGGGATTAATGCTACTCTGTTGCTTCTACTGAGAGAAGGAGCTAAGAATCATAGGTGCATGCAACTGTTGAGACCAGCACTCTCTCCACTACCAAATGGCATTTCCAGTAATTAACTCCAAACCTCACTGGCAATACTCCCCATTAAGCCCACATTAGTAAGCAAATGGAACCATGGATTTACACTTTCCAACTATCTCTGCAGCCAGTTTGGTTAAAATGGGCATCCCGAGACATTGCAACAGTTGCCTCATGTTTACTATCGGCCACCTACTACTTTAAACAAATTGACACAGTGTGAGAGATGCTATTATATAATGCTATTCGAGGGAAAAGTCTCACATGAAGACACTACAAATAAAAAAGCAGGTTGTCAATATCACACAATGCCACACTAAATCTATAATCCAAAGATCAGACTAAACACCTAGCCCTATACAGGCTAAGACTCAAAGGCAATACAGAATTGTGTGTAGAGCTCATTGTTAATGGATCCACCTATACTGTGCCAGAAGATATAGCTAACCTACTGGGAGACAAATTCAACTTTAACTTTACCCCCTCTCCCCCTCAACCTCCCCTCATAACTCCCTGTACTATCACGAGGTCCTAGGTCCTTAATGCTTTCTCTAAGGCCAAGAACACTGCATCAAACGGTACAGTCAACATCCCAGGATACCTTCTAAATAACATGAAACATGGCCTAGCAGGCCCTCTGGAATTGCCATTTAACCATAGCCTCCAAACAGGCTTTTGGCCTAAAGAATGCAGAACAGCAACAGTCATGCCTCTGCACAAATGTGGGCCATCTACAGACCCATAAGTCTCACAAGTCTCATATCCAAAGCCATGAAAAGAATTATCATGGAAATAATCAATAACGACATAGGAAACCTCCAGACACTGGACCCAACTCAGTTGGGTTTTGTCAGGAGCAGGTCATGCCAACCCAACTTGATGGACTTCTTTGAGAATGTCGTCAAAACAATGGATGAGGGCATAACAGTTCACACTGCCTACCTTTGACATAGCCATGACATTTGACACACTACTCCACTCTGGCATTGTTGACAAACTCAAGAGGCAAATCTTATGTCACCCTGTAGATAGCCAGCTGGCTCACAGACAGGACCCAGGAGGTTAGTATTGTTGATTCCACCTCTACAAAGAGGCCTGTCACAAGAGGAGTCCCTCATGGATCGATCCTGGGACTGCTTCTTTTTTGGTATTTATTTCCCTGAAGTCAAGACCAATGTCAATGGCCTCTGGCTAACTAAATTTGTAGATGATTGCAAATTAGGAGCAGTCACAAATGTTCTCAAGGAAGAGCTGACACAGACAAATAACTAGTGTCAGAGTCATGGACTAAAACTAAATGGCAAGAAATGCATAATAGTATCCTTCAGGAAGTCACCGACCCTTGGTAACTGTCGTATTAACAACACATCACCTAAGAGTTGACCCAGTAGTCAGGGCTTGGGGACACACATAGACAGTATGTATAATATAAAGAAAAGGAAAACCACCAATGCCCTATTTAGACATACTTTGGTTTGCCCTAAATACAAAAACATTCTTGTTTTTTTATTATAGACAGGATAATAGTGACAAACCTCAGTGAGGATTTAGGGACACAACTTGAGTTCAAGGAACTAACTTGGCAACTTTGGCTTAATGCAGCTGCTGCTCCAGGCATTAATGAAGCAGTTTCTCTTTCTAGCATCTTAAAGATGAAAGCAGCTTTAGTGTGATGTTTTACCATAACTTGAACACAACTTTCAGTATTAATATTGTGTGTGATTGATTTAGATTTACTTCATTATCTAGTGTATGTAAAACAACTATAAGTGTCAGGACTGGTTCTTTAAGAAATTGCACTTGGCAGTTGAGTGACATCACAATTAATTCTTCTATTTCAAATGTGACTGGATGAATTATTTGTATTTAAATGTTTTTTAATGGCAGACTGTTACTCTGATGAAGTATTTTTGTTTGTAAGAGAAAAGCACTCCATTTCTGGTTTTATTCCATTGAAATTCATTGAAGTACATTGAAGTTTGTTTTGGAGTGTCCATTCCACTTTTTTTTTTTTTACGCAAAGAATGAAACTTGTCTCCTGCTACAATAAAATAGTTACATTTGCTATTAGTCTCCCTTATATGACCCACAATTGTCTTAGCTTAAAGCAATTAAACTGGCTTGAACTACACAATGTCTAACATATTCGCAACTGACTACAGCACACAAACTCATTCAAAATCCAGAAAAATACCTTGCACTACTAAACTTATCACTACCCTACTGTCCAGCAAGTAACCTTCATTCTAGTAGCAATTTTTTATTACTTACAAATAAGTCAAATACTGTTGCAGGAGACTCGTTGTACTCCCAATGCATTGCTAATCTCTGGAATAGTATCCCCATGAATAAAACTCTCCAACAAACTCAGTATTTTTAAACCACTGCTTAAACAACATCTTGACCAATCCTGGTCCTATACACGCTCGTTACAGGGTTAACACTTTTTCACTGTACAATACTATCCAAATACTCTCCTTAAACATAATATTTTCAACCTGTTACTGAAATGACAAAATAATTTTTATACATTACAGCTGCCTATACAATCCACTAAATTGCATATGTGCTTCTCTTTGGTAACTTCCACCTCTGTAAAATCATAGAATGTATATTTGTGTATAATTGTAAATAGAAATTTAACTACTATTCTGTGTTTGAGTGGAACTTAGTATAATACAATGTAGCAAATGGAGCTTTTCTACCGGGTTTCCACTGAAAATGGATATTGCCCAGTCAGACTTTCCTGGTAAACAAAGACAAATAAATAATTAAAAGTACTTATGAAACTATGCACCTATGATTTTGAATTGTGTATTTGAAATTTCCTTTCAGAATGCAAAACCACCTACATTCGTGAATGTTTTTCAGTCATTATTGCCCTTTCATGAACATAAAAAGAAAATATTTTATGCTAGCTAACACTTGCAGGGTTCAATGCAAGAATGTAAAGATTAAGAAATGAATTTAATTTGGTAGAGACACGCACACACACACATATATATATATATATATATATATATATATATATATATATACACACACACACACACACACACACACACACACACACACACACACACACACACACACACACACACACACACATACACATACTAAATTGCTCCTGCATTCCCTACCAGTCTAGATTGTTACAGTGAAATGTAAAATTAAATTTTTCTTTCTAGAACAAATACAAAATGATATGCGCATTTCACAGTGCAGAATTCATGACTTGGAAACTGAGTTCTGATTCAAGACAGAGGCTCTTAAAAGGAACAGAGCAGTTGTGCTTCAGCAGTTCATGCCAGTGAATCCATCCAGACTTAGTCTTCTGGTCACTTGTTTCATGCATCCTTATGTAATTCTTCTCTGGTATTCCACACCTGTACAGCTTCCACTGATCACATCCCACCTAGGGTCACTGCTCTAAGTCCAAAATCCCTCTTCTTTGAGAGACAAATGCCTCTGTCATTGTGGGATACCAGCCCTTCTCTTACTAGGGTGACTGCACACTTTATCGCACCCTAGTTATATTACTGCTAGCAATACCCTGTGTTGATGCATAATAGTCCTCAATTTCTGGCAGTGCTTTATAAATTTCATACATTGTTACCAGTCATGGAGAAGTATTTCAGTCTGTTGTCCTCAGTACTATAGTTTTGTGGCATATTTATTTAATTTAGATACCAGTGCCAGACAAACACTGATGATCTAAGTCTGTATCCAAAGAATGAGGACCTAGAATTTGTAATGGTGTTTTCTTTCCTGCCATCTATATACTATTAATTGATAGTAAAGACTATTGTTGAAACTGCCAACTAGTATTTTCACTTCCTTTGGCCCTGTTTGTAAAATGGCTGCCTTCTTTGGATAACTGCAGACACAACAGCCACTAGTATCCAGGTACCTCTGCTCCAATAAACAAGAGGTAACGTGATAAAAAAAACAGTGTAGGCAAGGCTCCAGGTTAAAAGACAAAGTTTTAATAAATACACAAGCACTTTCACCAAATGCTTCATCAGGTGTAACATAAAATGTATAAAAGCACCCTTTTTAACTTTTGAATTAAAATCACATGACAAAATTAAATTACACATTTAAAGAGACACATCCCACTACCATATAATATATATATATATATATATATATATATATGTACATATATATATATATATATATATATATATATATATACATATATACATATATATATATATTACACACACACACACACAATATATATATATATATATATATTTACACACACACACACACACATTTTTTAATAAAGTGGTGCTGCTTTAGTGTCCACTTCTTATACATTTTCCATTTGGTCTTATCTATTGTTTTCCTCAATTTCACATATTTATCGATCCGCTTCCATTCCTTGTTATCTTTTAATCTTATTATTGCCATACTCATATTCTGTGTAAAAGACAGTTATACATTATTCCTTATCTCATCGTGTTCACAAAGTCGTCTGAACAACATCCTAACAGTTTATATTCTGTTCAGCTGCAAAATTCATCTCTGCACTAATTACATATAGTGCAATTCAGAGCTAAAGTGTGCAGCCACATGTATCTATGTTGACTTGTGCAGCAAATGTTATGTTGGGTGATGTGACAGGATGTTGGAGTTTTGGAGAGCCACTCACAACCAGAGCAAATAAGAGAGATAGGAGAATGGAGAGCATGAATAAAGGAAGCCCAAGTTGAGATAAGATTGAGAGCAAATGCTGGTCATAAGATCTAATATTGAAAGGCTATGCTGGGCTAATTTTAAATAGTTAACTACTATTAAGAATAGAAAGAAAAAGTAGATATGAACATACCACAGTCATTGGTTTTATTATAACACACACAACACACACACACATATATATATATATATATATATATATATATATATATATATATATATATATATATATATATATATATATATATATATATAGCATGTATTGTTTTATACACACACACATCTATTGCATACATTTTTTAGGAGGATGGAAGGATGGTCTTCTCTTTAAATGTGTAATTTTTTTTTTGTGTGATTTTTTATTCAAAAAGTTAAAAATGGTGCTCTTATACATTTTATGTTACACATGACGAAGCATTTGGTGAAAGCACTTATGTATTTATTAAAACTTTGTCTTTTAACCTGGAGCCTTGCCTACGCTGGTTTTTTATCACGTAACCTTTTTGGGATAAAATATAAACAACCATTGCTAGTTATCTGTTTCATCCTGCTTTTCACTCTTTGAAGACTTCAAGGTATAGGCCTAAAGGAAGATACAAGCTCCCTGCAGCCTTTTCCAGTGCTATGAGCATGACTACTGCCTACATTTTCATGCTTAAATTTTCTGTCAGGAACTTCGTTGAGGATATCTGTGCAGCAGTTTTCTAGTAATGACATTTTCAATTATAAGGTAATAAACTGAAACGGCATCTTGTCCAAGTACCTTTGCAACCTAACATTTCTTCTTAATTGCTGACTTCAGTCAGCTCCTTTCACCCATTTCCATTTACTACCTTATTGACAGTAATCTACTAACTCCCACCCAGCATGGATTCAGACCTGCACATAGTACAACAGCAGTAATATCCTTCACAGACACCGTCACTAAGGCCAGGGATGATGGACAACTAAGAGCAGCTCTTTATCTTGACCTTTCTAAAACCTTTGATGCTATCTCACATCTTAAACTCATACAGGAACTATCCTCCCTTGGTCTTTCCCATCCTCTCTCCTATGGCTTTCTAACTAGCTATCCAGTAGACAACAATGTGTAAAATGGCAAGGCTCTCTTTCCCAATATCTAACCAATAATAGAGCAGTACCACAAGGTTCTATCCTTGGACCACTCCTCTTCAACATCCTTACTAATAACCTCCACACTGTCTTACATCAAAGTTCCATAGTCCAATATGCCAGTGATGTGACTTTCATCTCCACCTGCACCAACATGGAACACCTTAGACAACTAACACAGAGTGTGTTCACATCCATCAAGACTTAGCTCAATAATGTTCAGTTATTACTCAATCCCAGTAAAGCTAAACTCCTACTTTTTACCCCCAAATTTCTCTCAGCTGATTTTAAGGTATTTTCACTAAACAATACAGAAACTGAGGTCATCCCATATACCAAGTTACTTGCAGACATAATTTACAATCAATGTACCTTTGACCTTCACATCCATAACGCTATTAAAAAAACACATCAGAAACTAGGTATGCTCTGTTGACACAAGCACTTCATGGACAAAACTACCAAAATTAAATTAGCCACTACCAACCTATTACCCTCCCTACTTTACTCTGCCCCCATTCTAACCAATCTTCAGAAAACACTAAAAGCTAAGCTGGTATCATGCTACAATTAAATTGCAAAATTTGCCACATGACTATCTTATTCTAAGCACCACTGCACTGCTCTCAACACCCTAAATTGGCCAGAACTTACAGAACATCTAAATTACCTCCAACTAACTAAGGCAAACAAAATTATCTACACTCCTAACTGCTGTCCTGCCTTAAACTCTATTCTTCAAATCTACACACCAAGCCGTTCTGTTTGCTCAGAAGATAAACAGCTTTTATCCCTAAGTAATCCTAATAAAACTGCAGGGAAATCCCTTTACTCCTACTCAGTGGTAAAATTATGGAATTCACTGCCCCTTGATATCAGAACCATCTCAAATTTAGAACATATACATTTAAACTAAAATACTTCTTATTCAGGTCACGAACATGTCCTTGTATCAATCCTGGCTACATCAACTACTACACTGCCTCTTCCCTCTCTTTACTGCATATTCCTCTTTTCTTTCTTACCATCATTGCAGCTTTGTACATATTTTTGTACCTCTATCTACAATACAGCTCCTTATATTCCCATTTACATACACCCTTCATCTCCCCATTTACTTCAACATCCCTCCCTTCAGCTACATTGACAACTCTGCCTTTTCTACAAATAACACATATCACTCTAACTTGATTCATCCTGATCATCTATAAACCCGTCTGCTCTTTCTAACCAGCTCACTACTTTCTTCATATAACTTCCACGTATAGCGGAATAATCTATATACAATATACCACTAATAACCAAAGAAAATGATACGTATGTTAATACAAATGCTACTTTATCAGTAAACTCTAAACTATGTTAAAATGTATTCCTTAAGAGAGTGTTTCTACTTATTGCCTGTAAAAAAAACTATTATATGTCCTTTTCAATAACTATTGTATGACCTTCTTGTTAAACTTTTAAATTTTTGCTTTCATTACTCGATTTTCATTGACTATTTTTTTTCAAAACCTTATTTTGTTTTGTATTGGAGCTTTTCTCCTAGGGCCTCCACTGAAAATGGGCCACTCTGCCAACTTGGACTTTATCAGTAACCAAATGTCAAATAAATAAATAAAATAAATACATGTATCTGTCAGAATTACTTGAAGCACAGTTAGACGGTGCAGTTGCACTTTTGGCAGTCGCTATGTGGTACAAGTGAAGCAAACGTCTTTTCCTTCTGATCTTATTTTAAGTAAAATACATTCATTTTAAAATTAAAGTCACTAGAAATGAAGTAACTCACTGCAGGAACAATATTAGTTGTACAACTTTTGCCCCACACTTCAGAGTTCCATCTGGCAATTGATATGACATGTCAGCATTCCCCAAATGCTTTCATTTGTGAACAGACTGGATAAAAGCACTGTGGTAAGTCTGTCCAGTGAACTCCAGTACCAGCAATAAGAAACCAGAAGAGAATCAGCAGTTCACGTCAGAGCAAGTGAACTGAGCTAGTCCTCCACAGGCAATAGCAAGTAAGCCAGTGATGTATGTATATATGTATAAATGTACATATGTATGTATGTATGTATGCATATATGTAAGTTTGTATGTACGTATGTATATATGTATATTTGCATGCATATATGTATGTATGTACGTACATATGTATATATGTATGTATTTATATTTATATACTGTGTCTACAGTGATCAATATATACTAATTTCTATATAATAGAATATATATAGAAGATATATAATATATATCTATATAGTATATAATACTAATTATATACACTGATCAATATTGACTAATTTCATGCTCAGCCTAGGTGAAATAGTAAACATTTCATAAACAAAAAATACAGAAATATAAGCAATAACAGAATAGTTCAGAATAATTACATTAAAAACAAACTGTATACACATTCCAATGCACAATCAAGCAGAGTATGTTTGTTGTACAATCAAATATATATATATATATATATATATATATATATATATATATATATATATATATATATATATATATATATATATTTGTTTCTAAAGTGGGTCCATCTTCAGTGAATCCTGATAGGAGAAGAGACTCAGAAAGGAGGTAGGTTAGGTGACGTGTCCTGTGTTGAAGCAGGAGCATTTGGCTTGGATGAAGAAGTGCTTTTTGAGTTGTGTTCTGAATTTGGAATAAGTGTTGATTTCCTTAATGTGCTTGTCAAAGAGTACACACCTGAGAGGAGAAACTGTGTGCAGTGCTATGAAGTTTCGTTCTAAGGGTAATGAGATTTGGTGTGGCTTGTATCCCACTAAGAGTGCTTCCAATGCAGTCAGCAATCCTGTGGAAAGTTGGTTAGACTTCTGTCTCACTGATTGTCATTCCTAGTATCCAGTTTTTATTAAATATTTATGTGGGGCATAACACAATAAAATATGCTGGACATTTACTGTGGACTTTTTTCATTATAGCTGTATAGTAACTGTTAATCTAGTTGTTGCCTGTTGCTCTATAGTTTATTTTCTGACTCTTCATATCTGGCATACCTAGTACACATTGCAGCACTGTTTTGCCGCATGATGATACACATGGTCATGGTACTTTTTGACTGTTGCATACATGGCATAGCAGTTATCCATATATACAGTGTTTTGTATTGTTATCCATTCTGCAATCTTCAGGACTACACCTGAAAACAGACCCCCCCCATGAGTTTTGCATATTAACATGATCAAAATTAGTAGAGGAAAATAACTAATAAGTAAATGAACAACTAGTCTGACCCCATAGTCCACTAGTGAAATTACGTGGAAGACGAAAGGTAGCAATCTGTTGTATGATCCCTAGTAGTGCCTCTCTCTATGCTATGGAATTACTTTTGTCTGCAGTGAATTTTTATACATGGCTGGAAGAGGTGCAGCATTACCTGTATGTACACCTTTAATACTCCTTGAGTGAATGGTATCCGTAGCTCTCAACCTGTTAGCACAAAAAAATCAGGACGTAGCCAAAAATAATGGGGGACAAAGCCCCAAAAATACAATTTTTAAATATTGCTCTGATAAACTTAGAAAGTGCTAAAATTAAAGGTCTTGTGCTACCATACTTTTTCTGAAGCATATGAAGTCTGAAACTCAAATGCCTGTCATCATTTAGCGAAGTCAGTCCTCACTGATTTGCCACAAAAATCCAGAAATACAAATTTTATGGGGAACAAACCAAAAATATGAGGTAAAAATCTGGACAATTGAGAGGTATGATGGCATCTCATTCAGATCAGTGGTCTGCCACAGAATTTTATGTATTTTCAGAATTCTTTCATCTGTGCATAAAATGATAGTTATGCTCCCACTTATTCCAAAATGTTTTTTCTTCTTTTATGTCTGCAGTTTTCTTCTCTTTCTACTTATAACCACTAAGTTAGTCATAGTGAATAAAGAGAAGCACTTTCACATAACAGTGCATGATACTGCATTTCTTACAGAAATGGCTAAGTCTAAAATGTTAATTGTTATGCACCAGCTCTGTGCCATAGAGAGGTAAAGCCCTTACTGTGCAGCAGGTGACCAAAATTCTAGTAGTATTGATTGGAGAGAGTGGCCATTGTCCATTTACCCATCCTGGATGGAGAGAGGTGTATGTGGTTTGCCACAAAGATGAAACCTAATGGGAGTACTAGGTGTTACCCAGTGTAGTTCAAGCTAGCCAAGCCTGTACTGCCATGGTCCTTTGCACCAGTAAAACTAAAGGCAATATAGCATATGTTGGCATGATTTTCCTTGAGGGATAGCTATAGCAGCCTCAGAGGTATTGCTGAGAGAGATGCTCCCCACATGGGGGAGGGTAGGTCATCTCCCAAGACCAACAAGTTGACCCACTTCCCACAACCAGACTTGCTTTATCCCTGCAGCAGTTTTTGATTTAGATTATTGCTAGCAGCATTTGCCCCCCCCCCCACCAGCCCAGAGCCAGGCATTACATCTGTGTAGTTTAGTTCAGGTGATTCCCTTATGTGTGAACCTCTCCCGACAAAAGCCTAATACCTTCAGTTCTATATCTTTGTTCTTGCTCAGCACTACAGGCTAAGCACTGTTTTGTCATGTGAGCTATTAGACTAGAGATCTGATAGAGCATGTAGGACCATAGCTGGAAATCTGTCGAGGTTCCCGCCTACCCCACATTGGTCAGATGATGAGTTATCTTGGATTTAAAAAAATCATATAAATAGCTGTATATTTTATTGTATATGTTAAATATTAAATTGTTTTCTTTTAATGATATGGAATTATTTATGATTCCCTCCAAAATGTGAATTATATTATTATGAAACAGAACTGTCTGAGCTTTCTGTTGCTTGTTTCAAAATGAAATGATGGATTCTGTTAGTTTATGAAACTCTCTAACCTCTGTGTGTGAAATATCTCTAATCTCTAATGAGTATACTGCATCAGATATGCTGCTGTCCTCTTTCCTTCTTGTTGTTTTGAACTGCTATTTGATATACGAAAAATATGTCTAATCACCAAAGAATATACTTTACCAGAATTGTTGTTGCCTTTTTCTTTCTTTTTGGCTAGAACTGTCACTTAGACTTGCAAAACACTTAACTGACAGAGGAAGCTACATCAAGATGATCAGATTACAGACTTGTTGGATTTTAATGTACATCCTGAGGTTTCAGTCATCAACTATTAGTACTTGGAAATAACATGTGCTTACGCAGTCAAGACTTTTTCTGTTAACAGTCTGAAACAGTTTATTTTCCTTTTCATATGCAATGGTAGTACTTTTTTTGTATGTGAATAATTTTTTTTTAAAAAGTAAAAATTGAATTTGTTCATTTGACAAAGACTATGTTTGCTGTCTTATTTTTTCTAGAAAATCATGTCCTGGCCTGTAAATGTGTCTGCTGCTGTCTACTCTTTTGAAGGCAGGGACTATTTGACCATTGACTATCATAACATAAACCTGGCTGGTTCATTAAAAGAGTAATCGGTAACTGAGATCTTGGTATTAGCTTAGTTGTCTGATTAGTGGCAATGTTAGCATGAATACAGGTAAGGAGTACTGTCACTGTTGAGGTATCTGTAGTCTATCCTAGGAAACATGGTGAGTGTATATAAGTGTAAGAAAATAATGTTGTTAAATGTCAGTTACTCTTGGTTAATTGGCACTAGAAGGCACTGAGTTCAGAATGAAGTGGGTGAAATCCTGGGAATTAGTGATTATAACCCTGGCCTGGAGCTGACAATGCATAGCTTATTTGAGTGTTGCAAGTAGCATGCATTTGCTATACACTCCTAAGGTCAATTACTTTTTGTATATGTATTTTGGGTGGCAGTGGTGCACATTTGGGCTCCATAACTCCTGCTATCCATTTCCAATTGTAAACCAACTCAAGCCAATAATTTGTATAATGTCCTGACGAAAGTGATAGGACCCGCTTACTCAAAACTGCTATCCATTTCCAATTCCACCATCAGAATCTTTCTGGTTTGCTATCGCACAGCTGCTGAGGGCCTTATTCCTTGTGCCAAGCCTCTTAGTGTGGTACTGAAAATGAGAGCTATGAAAATTCCAGTATCTTGAGGACTTCAGTTGGCAATGCCACTCCAATTTCAGACTCTCATCAGTCTGTATTTCTGAGTTGTTATACTTATCATTTTATACTTTAAACATAAACGGGAAGCATTTACTCTTAAATAGTAGGAATCCCCACTAAGAAAAACAGAGAAATAGACCAAAGGTTTGAGATTTATGAGTTATTTAAGATATGTTCACTGGAATTAGACCCCCCCCCACACACACACACACACACAAAATAAATTAAATAAAAATGAGATTTTGAAACAGTCTGTTTATTTAGAAAAGACAAAAGCTTAAGAATGCCAAAAAAGAAGTAACTTCTGCTACGGAGATGAACAGCTGACATATTTTCATAGACTTGATAACTAATATAACTGGAAAACAAGAACAGTTTATTTAAATAATTTTAAAGAGAGATAAGGGTAGACTATTTTATAAACTATTCTCCTGTTCCTTTGACAAAGAGAACCTATGAATCTTTCTGCTGTGAAAGTAGTACAGCAATCTATAATCAAACGTCAAATCATTTTGTCTGAAGAAAGAACAGGGAAAAAGTCCATAGCCCTGAAACTTCAGAGACTGCCTCATTATATCAAACTGACAGTCAATTCACCCAGTGGCTGTCATGAAAATAAGCTTTATATTTCTATTTGTCTGCGTCAAAATTTACAGCTGCTCTGTTCTCTGTGTTATGCTATTATTATAAATAGAAATGGCTCAATAAAATGGTCAGGCCCACAATAAGAATGGTTTTTTTTATATAAACAACAACCCCCCCCAAAAAATAAAAATCCAACACTGATGCAGCTCATAGAGGAATCCTTCATTGATGTACATTCAGAAGCAGAAATAGAGAAGGATGACATGCTGGAAGTAAAGCTGAAACAGTCTTTAACAAAAATGTTAATCACTCAGCATGAAACATGGCTGGTATGGAGCTGAAATGGCTCCAAATGTCTGTTTCCTTTACCAGGTCTTTGCAAAGTAACTAATAAAGCAGAGCAGTTGCATATTGTGTGTTCTAAGCAACTGCTACCACTGCTACAATACAGATGGAATGAAGGTAGTCTAAATGGAGCAAAGAAAGCACCTGGGAATGATTGGTGCAGACTTATATAGTCTTTAGCTGAAAGAACATACATGAAGGTTAATAACAAGTGGGCATTGTAGAGTCAGATGGAAATAGGGATCTAGGAAGGTGAAGAGTACAGCAGTTTATGACAGCAGCTTTTTCAAGAGTGCACACGTGCTTTTCACTCACTCATTTTTGCATGACGGCTATTACTTTCACAGTGCACTTATGTCTTTTGGGGCTTTCTCTAGGCAGTCTGCAAAATATACATTTATGTTAGTGGCTGCACTGGAAATGCTTAGCAGGTAGAAATGTCTGCTCTCTAGATATGTAAATGGCAGAACTATCAGTATCAGGTGGTAAAATGGAGAAGGCTGCCAAACGATACATTAGAAAAAAACTAAACAAATGTGTGCTGGCCTACTAACAGAAAATACAAAGACACAGGAACAACAGATGTTGTGTTGTGTAATTAAGCAATAATCCACTACTGGGTGTGCGTATATCAGGATTTACCCATGGTTGTTGTGGTTTGATCATGAGGGTGAAATTACTGTTATACAATGACATTATTTAAGAAAGTGCTTACATTTCTTAAATAGTCTTTGTATAACAGCGCTTTAGTGTTCCTCACAGTTTTTCTTTGTTTACTGATAGCACGTGCATATGGGACTTAACATTCTCATACATACATCAGTACAGTGCAGAAGAAGCAACAGAGAAGAGAGAATCTCTATTGCTGTTCTTTGTATTTTTTTTAACTCCCAAGATTTTCCAAGGGATGGTGCAGAAATACAAGAAAAATCAGGTACATTTCTGATTGTTTAGTGTTGCAGAATGTACATGATTTTTGTCTTATTCTGCTCTATCTCTCACCATATATCAATAGAAAGTCTGGCCATTCAATGGACCGTTAGAGTCCGGACTCTTTTCTATTGCTATATGCTTGATTTACAACAGACACACTGGATGGGATATCCACGAAGAGTGTTTTTTTTTTTTAGTAATGAGCAGCCATTGTATAATACCTTTTAGTGGACCAACATTTTACTGGAGCTTTTCTCCCCAGGTCTCCACTGAAAACAGGCTATATGGCCAGTTCAGACACTACCCGGTTAAAAATGTAAATAAATAAATAAAAATAGGTTTAGCAATTACTCAAACTTTCAAGCTGGCATGAGCCCTTCTTCAGGAGATATTAAGTTACTGATTTTAAATCCAGTGCTTAAATATTTACTTGTACCTAAAAAGGGAAGTACATCATATTTTTCCAGTTGCCTAAAAAAGAAATCTTGAAAAATGCTAGTGTGAAAGAAAATGTGTGTGTGTGTGTGTGTGTGTGTGTGTGTGTGTGTGTGTGTGTGTGTGTGTGTGTGTGTGTGTGTGTGTGTGTGTGTCCGTGTGTGTGTCCGTGTGTGCGTGTGTCCATGTGTGTGTGTGTGTGTGTGTGTGTGTGTGTGTGTGTGTGTGTGTGTGTGTGTGTGTGAGAGAGAGTGAGAGAAAGAGAGGGAGAAAAACTGTAGAACAGGGTCGTGACATGCTATAAAAGAATATAAAAGTTTGGCATATTACATTAGAGGTAGATAATGCTCAGAGACTGCTCTGACATTTAATGAGACAAATTTCGAAACAAGAGATGTGGGAAGATTAGTTAAATCCTGAGAAGGAAAACAAGAAGTTATCATTTGTAAATTGTTAGTCTGTTTAAACAAGTAACTTTGAGGTAAATGTTTTAGTTAACAGAAAATGTCCAGTTCACAATGATGAGAAAGGCAGGGTCTAGTAAGAGATTGCTACAGGGTTAGAATGTACGGATGTTGTATGCAGTATGTACACCACACAGGCTGGGGTTTAGCTAACTGAGAGAAGAAAGAAAGAAAGAAAAGAAAGATAGAAAATGATATTGTTACGTCAGATTAAAGTTCTGAAGAACAGAAGAACTGCACAAAGTTATGTTACACTGTTAACACTGTCTGAAAATGAAGATCTTGATGCCTGTTAAATTAATGGTTACTTCTGGTCTAACCAGAATGTTGTCTTATGTGAAAGTAACTATTCTCTCATCATGAATAAACCACGGGTACTAAAATTGTGCTTGTTCTTCAATGATTTCCTGGACTGCAGGCCTAGAAAATACATATAAGCCTACCATTAGGAGAGGAATTCTTGCCTTCTGCAGTATCATTTCATGTTCTCTGTCTGCTCCTTTACTGCTGAAAGACACAGTAGGAAGAACTTTGTACAGTCCTAGACCTGGAAAAATCAAGGGAAAAATGCTTATAGTATAAGTCTGTCTGTCTGTCCCTAACTTCTGCTTCCCAACAGCTAAGCATTTCAGAGTGATGCTGCTGCAAGTAAGTATAAGCATAGCTATTCTTCTCAAAAGAACACACAATACCAGTGGCATCCCTCACCATCCTGGCAGTCTTGTACAAGGAGCCATCATAATGACCGATATGGCAGTCTGGGAAGTCACTGTGGAAGAACAAGACAATGTTACTTTCCCTCAAGCATCACAAAGAATACCTGCTTTTCTCAGCACCTGAAGCAGCCATTGTCATTCTTGCAGGTCCACCTGAGGTGTAAAATTGTAGCCGTGTGTGCTTGAGCAAATGTTCAGACATCATGTGATGTGCATCACAACTCAGCAATAGATACTACAAAAAGGATGTGCAGTGCAGAGCCACTCTGCTATTCCAATCATGAGTATATTCTGCACAGCCCCAGGGCAGGTAGGGCCACACATACCCTTGTGCTGCTAGCACTGTGCATTATGGCATGCCTCTCAACTGTCCAGATTTTTGTATTCTAAGAGATTGAGAGGTATAGACTGTTAGGGTTAGGGATGGGAGAGGGATTTTAGATTTAGGCAATGACCAGGAGTGAGCTCAGGGTTATGGTTATGGAGGGGAGGGGAATTTTAGGTTTAGAGAGTGACTGAGAGTTAACGCAGGACTAGGATTAAGGAGCAAATGGGGATTTTAGGTTTAGGGAGTGACCAAGAGTTAGCTCAAGGTTAAGGTTAGGGAGAGTGAGGGAATTTTAGGTTTAGTGAGTGAGTGGAGAAGATCAGTGGTTAGGGAGGGGAGGGGGATATTAGGTTTAGGCGGTGATGGGAGTTGTTTTTATGGTTAGGGTCAGGGTTCTAGGAGGGATAGTTAGTTTAGTGTTAGTGCACATGAATCAGAGTGGTGGGACTTAGGGCACTTGCCAGCATGGCTGAGTGGAAGCATCCAAGATAATGGCACATGAGCACTTGTAGTAGACATGCTCTAGTCACCGGTCCATGAGAGACACAGAAAGAGGCAATGACTGGAAAATGTAACCACCAAAGAGACTGAAATGTTACTGAAGACCCTACATAATGTGTAGTGCATGCATCCTGGCCAAAGGTAATGCAGAGGAGACTTTTTGAGAGGAGAGGTGTCAGGGAGTGGTACAAAACATCAGTATTGTGGGGGGCAAAATCAGAAGTCTTCATTATGTGAAGGGTAACTGATACAATATCGCATGCCAGGAACAAAGCATTAAACTTTCCAAGGAGGTGGACCATCAACACAAAAGAAGCTCAAAGTATGTGAAGTTCCTGATATTCTTGTTAGGTGAAGAGGAGCCAATTTCCCACCCAATCAGTGGTTGGTGGGCCTTGGGCATGGGCTCGCGCCCCCCTATTGTTAACACAACCTTGGGCCAGAAAAAAAAAAAAAAAAGCTTTTTTCTTTTGAAATAAATCAGAAATAAAAAATGTGAAATGTGTATGTATATAGCTGAGACCATTCCTTGTTTACTATTTCATATCATCATATAGGTCTTTTTTTTTTTTTTTTTTTTTTTTTTGTGAGAAATGCAGTAATGATGACAAATCAGGTGACCTGATCCTCATATCCTGGTTAGTTCCTTTTTAAATGGCTAAAGGTGCTCTAAACTATGGGAAACACTTTACAGGTGTAGGTTGGCCAGCAGGCTTCAATAGTGTGTGTGTGTGTGTGTGTGTGTGTGTGTGTGTGTGTGTGTGTGTGTGTGTGTGTGTGTGTGTTACCATTCATCATTTATTCATTTGAATATGTGTGTGTGTATGTGTGTGGTGTGTGTGTGTGTGTGTAATTTTGTGTGTACATTTCTGTGTGTGTGTGTGTGATGTGTGTGTGTGTTGTGTTTATTAGCCATTATCTGTTTTCCAAAGAACTTCATTGCATTATTTTTGTTGTATGCAGAAATTTCTTCAGCAGTTACACCATATACAGCAAGCAACTCAAATATTATAGAGGAACTCTTTTTTTTAAAAAAAAAATATATAAAAAAAAAAATAACATATAGTAATAATAAAACCAGTGCAGAACAACAAACTGACAGACATTTTCTATGTAGAACAATATAGTCCAGGGTTGAGTAATTCATTAAAAAAATTAAAAAACTCCCAGCAGATTTTTCATGCTTCAACTTCACTTTTCTTTCTTTCACTTCTATTAATCTCTTTGTTTATGTCCTTTTTATTGATCATCTTTTCATAAGTATCCTTTCTGTCTGTCAGTTCCTACACCTTTGTTTGCACTCTAGTAAAATGTTTTCTTTTCTCAGCTTCATTCAACTCCTTGCCTTTCTACTTCAGCACTTGTATTGTCTTGTAATAGAACAACTTGGTTCAATGCTGGGGTGCCTGTGTGTGGTGTCTGTATGTCCTCCCCTGCATTCATGTGTTTCCTCTGGAGTGCTCTGGTTTCCTCCCAAGACATGCTGTGTTAACCTACTGATTTTTGTACAGAATAGAACCAGATGTTAAAATTACTGTGCTCTCATTTTGGGATCCCCATACATAGATCTTGCCAGCAGCATATAGCCTCATCTTGCTAATTTCGTTTAGGACTGACAAAGAAAAAGGCAGGAGAAGAGAGGAGATGAAGGCATCCTGCAAAGAGATGATGCACTGTGTGACAGGTGACCTGTGACAGTTAGGCATGATTGGGCCTGCAAAGAGATGGATGGACTGTGTGGTGACAGACTTGTGACGACAGTTAATGATTGTTTTGAAGGAGATAGGAAAATGGCAATCAGTTGAGAGAGATGGTGAGAATTTACACTATGGTATGGTATGTATGGGGTGGTGTGGTGGTGTAAATTTCTTTGTTTGTTTTTGAAAATATCTTCAATAAATTCAGAGATGATTTTTTTTTTTTTTTTAGGTTTTTTTTAAATCAGTCTGAGTATTTTCTCAGTTTGCAAGTTGAATACAATGAAAACAAAAGTAATAGCAGTGAATTTTCATTATTTTAAAAAACACTAACATTTACTACTATGGTACTTGCTGTTGATGTCAACTTCAGGGACTCATTGTTAGGTGTTTATAATGTCATATGTAATATGCTATGCCATTAAGGAAAGGGACTGTGACTTGGTAACCAAAATATCTCATCTAGGAATGCCTTGAAATAGCATCTGGGATCCGCCACTGCCAATGGTGCACTCGATGTGGGAGCTAGTCTGGTGGTGAATGTATGAGTGTCTGTAGAGCTTCTATATCATAAAGACAAAATGTCAAAAGAATGAACACTCTTACATCGACCACAAATAATCGAAGTTGCAAAACCTCAAACAGCCCCAAGGAAAAAAATCGCTGAGCCAACAAAAAAAAACAAAGTAAATCTAAGCACAAAATAAAGTGGGGGCTTCGCCCCCCCCCCCATTTAAATATAACAACTCTGAGATCGCACTACAGTGGAGGAAATGGCAAAGCCCTGACAATGACCCAGCGATTTTTTTCCCAGGGAAAAAAATCACTGTTGTGGCCATTCGAGGTTTTGCAGCTTCGATTATTTCAGTCGATGTAAGAGCATTCGCTCTTTTGACATTTTGTCTTTATGATATAGACCCATTTGTAGAGGATGCAACAAGTTAGCACTAGATTTTCAGTGGCTATTTTGTACAGTTCACTGCAGGTGAGGCAGGACTTTTTCAGTAAAAGTCTTCTACATATCCTTCCTCCAGGTACCTCTGGTCTGCAAACTGCAACAGCAAGGCCCTGCCAACAAGATATGTAAGTATCAGTATGGTAGTCATATATTCTGTTATATAACTGTATTCCTGCTGGAGGTTCCATTTATTACAATGCTGCCACAGGTAGATTATCTTATGTTTGCATAGATTCTAGATTTATCCAGTACATGCCTGAAATCAGCATGTCACTTGCCTCACATGATGCTGGCAATGTGTACATGGCATGTTCTGATAACATAGTGACACTGTCAGCAACACTAACATCAGATGGTTCACACACATACCCCACATATAAGGAATCTGAGGCTAAAACCCTAACTTCACCATTGTTTGACAAATGACCTCTAACTGTGTGCTCAACCCAGGCTACACAGGACTCCCTAATTCATTTGGTATCTGTGAATCGCCATGCTTCCAGTAATGTGCATGTACCCCTAATAGGGGAAAGGCTTTTGCTGTGTGGTACCACCGTGACACCACATTTTTCCCTTGACCTGGATGCAGCACTTGTCCTTAATTACTGTATGGTCATATCAGTGATCCAGGTAACAGTAGCTACTACCAACACCATTATGGAGATGGTGAGTGCAGTATGTGGCCGGCCAGATGATGTGCAACACCAGTGTGGCCTATGAGATAATATCTTACACCTGTATAATGACATGAATTATAGAGACAGAA
This sequence comes from Protopterus annectens, assembly GCF_019279795.1. Classification (NCBI taxonomy): domain Eukaryota; kingdom Metazoa; phylum Chordata; order Ceratodontiformes; family Protopteridae; genus Protopterus; species Protopterus annectens. Next base: position 274,973,614 of record NC_056748.1, read on the forward strand.
AGGAGGTGTTGATGCTAAGGTCATTGGTAGCTCACTGGTATGCACTGGGGCATCCATAAGGTATGTAATAACCATCACCCTGTCTTCCTCTGCACGACCTGCTGTCCATGGCCATGGAAGGATCCAGATGCAAAATGTAATGTCTCAACCACTTACTTCAATGACGCAGGCCATTCCTAGCCACAGAGGCCACCACAATTGACACCTTGATGTCATTCATTTACCTATTCATTTCTAACTGCATATTTCTTTATTGCTGCATATGCTTTGAACTGTGTGATTTATAAACAGTAACTGCCTTACTGGTTCAGGTTGTAACTAAAAATGGTTTGTGGAACAGTTCGTCAACTCCGTTTGAAAACTAAGTAAATAAATAAACAATCTACCCTTAGGACACTGACACCTCACCAGGCTGCACACTGTCACTCCCATAGTTCTAAATCATCAATATCCCCTGTAAGGTATAAGTGGCCATTGTTCTATTCCTGGGTACTGTACATCAGATGGTTCTTGGTATGGGACACTATTTCATGGGACATATGTATGCCTGTATAGCTCAGCACCATCATTGCTCCAAACTGCATCAAACTCCAAGACCACAAGCCACCACAGTATACCTTGTCAATGTTCATGATACAGCAGATCCACCCTGCAACTGGAAAATGTGATCCTTGACTTTCCCCACCTTCTACCAGGCTGTGTGATGACAATATCCATCTCCCATGACCCTGATCCATATGATATCATTGCTTTCACATACCACTTTGTCCCCCCATTTATGCATATCTTGAAGATTGTGCCTGTCTATTCCCTAACTTTGTGTGTGTGTGTGTGTGTGTGTGTGTGTGTGTGTGTGTGTGTGTGTGTGTGTGTGTGTGTGTGTGTGTGTGTGTGTGTGTGTGTGTGTGTGTGTGTGTGTAAGGCAATGTCTGATACACAGCATGGCTAGCCCATGCACTGTATTGTGTAAACTGCATTTGATAATGCACACATGCATCATTTTTTTCTATGTTATTTGTGTCATGGTACATAGTTGTGGACCAGACACTACCTCTTAGACAGTGTTATGATGAATTTTGCCCATGTCTGCCTAACATGGGGTCTCATTGTTGCCTGCACCTCCTCTGACTAGCTGCTCTGCTACTCATCTTTTGCTTCAACAGTTGTGGTGTGATGGTGGGATAGTTCCTTGCTCTTTTTCCCATAATCATGTTTTGCAAGACAGCACATACCGCAAGTATCTGGCTGGAGGTCTCTAGTTAATACTACAGTACCCAGTAGATTCATCTAAGCAGCAGAAATGTCTTTCATGTTGACAAACACTCATTTCACCATGTTTCATGTTACTGCATGCACAATATTATATGACATTTCTGCCATTGTCTGGAGGTGGCTGAAGGGGACAGGTAGGGACCAATAAAAAGGTCCTTCACACTAAATGAAGGCCAAAAAAAAGGTCTTTAATGTGGAACATCAGGTAGTTCCACATTAAACACAAGTAGCTCAGTGTTTGGCGAATTTTGATTGGCCCGTATGCCGGTATACGAGCCAATCAAAAAATCGCAGAGCAGACCCTCTTCTGTTCAATGCAGAACATCAGGCAGTACCACTTTAAACAGAAGTAGCTCTGTTTTGTGATTTATTGATTGGCTCGTATACTGGCATATGGGCCGATCAAAAAAACAAAGTGGAGGCTGTTTTGCCGGGATTTTAACCAGCATTGTGGGTCTTGGGATCGGGCTGCTGATCCCAGGACAGTCCCGCTCAAATAGGGAGATCTGGCAACCGTGCCTGCAATACACAACATTGACACCATTTATATGCGGCCTGCTATTTGACTGCATAGTAACTGTATTCAGTGGCCTCTGAACTTGTCCATATATACCCTTAAAGAGTAGATAACTCTATGGAAAGTCACCCAACATCCTCTGTATCCCCAACAATACTAGCACTTGGTAAATATACAGTCATTTTATCCACAATTTTATAGAAGCCCATGCTTTCCACCATGCATCCCAAATTACAGCAAACATACAGTTAAATATATTTTAAATAATATTCTATATAAGTCGGTTAATCAACTGTTGTATTGAACTGCAAATAAATTCTGTGTTTCAGATTTAAATGTAAGCCAGAAATTAAATAATTGGACCACATTGTTTTCATGCTCTACAATAGTAGTTTCAAACATATAGGTCAAGAAATTAAATTAAAACAAATACAAACTTCCGTAACCGTGATATATAATAGTTCTATCATCTTAAATTATAAAGCCCAACGTTTGTATAATTGTGTCCCACACTACTTATCTATTAATAATATCATATTTAGTCCTAATATGAATAACAGCTTTGCTGAATTTTCCAGTCACCATTCTCTTCTTTACAGTCTGCCTTTCCACAATGGCAATGGAAGAACTTCTCTTGCTTCTCAGTGACACTGTGGATTGCCTGAAACACACCTTCTCCAAGCAGGAGTACTGGAAACCTATCAGCTTACTGATTTAAAACAGAAGCTGCAACTGACATTTCTCCAGAGGATACTTTTCTATCCCTTATTGCATTCCAAGAATTTTCAGGACTAAGTTCTTAAGAAATCATTGTTTTAGCACCTTTCCTCAAGTTCTTCAGTTGCTAAAGTACCAGCACTTTTTCAGTAAGAATAGCATTGTTCATGAGTTTCATGCAGAATGGATCTTTGTATTAGTTGGTGGCACAGTCTTCCCCATAGCTTTCAGCTCCTTCTCCATAATGTTATCAGAAGAGTAGTAGAGATTTATTTATCATACTGCAATATACACATTACTTAATATAAACACTTACAATAATTCAAGCAACAAAAAAATGAAATAAAAATATTCTATCAAAAATAAAGCTCAAAAATTTTTTTTTTCCAAATGCTTTGCATAGTAGAACTTTTAACCATGACCATTGGTTGTTTCTTAACAACATGTGACTCTACCCCCTTAGACGCTAGTAACATTGCTTCACATCGCTCTACCATCTGGCTCCAAGAAAGAGCCTTCTCATTGGTTATGGTTATATTTTATGTAAGGAAAAATAGCAAAAATATGAATTTTTAACTGTTTATGTCTTTTTCATGGGGGGTTATTATCTGTATTTTTTCAGTTGGCTCCATGTGGGGACATTATTTGTATTTCTTCAGTTGGTTATTTGTGGTTATGTTCTTTAAAGAACCTTTAATAATTTTGAGGGAATACATGCATTTAGGTGAACGGACATTGTCTAACATCCTAAATGTTGAAGGCAGTGACCCAAGTTTGCAGATCGTTGAATTTTCAGAAGCCAAACCCGGGAATACCAAAGGCCGGCCAGGCTAATATTCCCCCATATCGACCCATGGTAGTGTTTGTTGTGGTGGGTGTGCAACCAGGAATTTCAAATTCGCCATTGTGAACGACATTCTGAGCATTCGCTCCTGTGAGCTTCGACATTTAAGTTCGGAGTATATGACGGTCGGAGATGTTGTCTTCGACCATATGCATGTATTCCAATTTTGAGACATGTTTTAAAACATGAGAGGGGAATGTTGTGTGTTTTAACCAATGAGAGAGTGGGAGTGAGTATTTTATGATCTGTAATTGATTTGGTATTCATTCTGATTAAGTCTGTTACCAAGACAAAAACGTTAAATAAAGACACTGTGTAGTGGCACAGTTGGTCTTCTGTGGTTTCCTGCATCTTCTACATATTTATTTGTTGTTGATGAGCTGGTTTGTGGTTTTATCTTTTTAAATCTGACATTTTTTGCTTTTAAAGCTCTGATTTTTACTTCTTCCAATTATTTCCATGGGTATGCATAAAATATTTCACCATTACTTTTTATACCATGTTTTTCTTTCATCCTCTAAATCTTCTATACACATTTTTCACATTGCAATTCTTTCTTGATATATTTTAATTTCTTCATTCATGTACTTTTTTACAACTTTTCATCATATCCCATATTTTTACATTTGTTTTCCAATAATAGATTTATTACATTACCATTTTTCCTTTAACCATTTAAGCATTTGTATAGACGTAATGAAATTGAAAACCCTGCTACATTTATAAGTCCTAAAGTACCATCCTATTTTGCTATATAAAGCACACCTCTGTTTACAATTTTAAGGTGAGAGTCCCATATAAAGGAGAAGATAGTATTAATAATATCTTTTTCAATTGACAAAGGCATGCTAAACACACTTGTTATATATGAAATATTTCCTAACACAACATAGTTAAGGAAATAAACTTTTTCTTGAAAGAAAATTTTAAAGTCCTTCAAAAAGAGCATATTTTTTATTTTTCATAATGTTTTCCCATTGTAGCAATACATCTTGTTTTCCATATAATATTGAATAGCTTTATTTCTTGAGAATTCAGTTCAGTGCCTTTAACCCTATCTTCATGCCCTAAACCTTTACTTTTTTCTGTTTAAACACATACCAATTTTATCTAAACACAAATTCAACTTGCTTATAACTTCTTCCATTCTATTCAAATGCTTTATAACTAGAATGATGTAATCTGCATACGCTAGCATTATAAGTATATCAATATCTTCTTTTGTTATATGTCTAGCATTATCATTTACTGAATTAATAACTAGTTACTGCATTTATAACAAGTGAAAATATAAATATAATGTGTATTAAAGTACATTCTTGCCTTACACCTATTTTAATACTAATTTCTTCACTCAGCCATCCATTAATCAAAGCTTTAATTTTTTTCAGTGTGTGCACTGTAACACACATTTCCTATTTTCATGCTTAAATTTTAAGCTTTGAATATATCCCATAGTATATTATCCTGAATAGTGTCAAAAGCTTTGCTTAAATCTCCTGCTATAATTAGTCTTTTCTTGTTTATTTAGTATGCCATCTACAATTTCTGTAATAATCATTAATAATTCTTGACATCCATTTCTTTTAACACTATATATTGAATATAATAGAATATTCTTGCATTTTGATTCCATTCTTTTCTGTAGTATTTTCATAAATATTTTATTATCAGTATTATTCAAAACAATAGGCCTCCAATTTCTTTTATGTTTTCTGTCATCTTTTTTCCATATAAATTTAAATTTCTACTACATAATTCCTTATATTTAAATTCTTCATTAAACTAATAATTTAATACTTTTAAGAAATGCATCTTTTGACTAACTGTCATGTTCTTATACATTTCATACTCTAAGCCATCTGAATCCACTGTTGTATATACATCTTCTTATCTTAATACTATGTCCAGTTCTTCTACTCTTATATATTTTTTCCAAATCTAAATGTTCTTGCTCAGATAAAGTTCTTACTTTCCATGATATCCTTTGTTCTATAATAATATCTTTAAATAAATATTTTATATATTCTCTACAGTGTTTCTGGCCTTTCTGTACTATCCCTTTCTTGTCTATTAATTCTCTCATTATACTTTCTTCCTCAACTATCTAATTCAATTAAGGTGCAATCTCTTCTTTTTTACCTTGTAAGAAATATATTTGTTAATACAGCAACATTTTTTTTATTTTTTTCTTGGTTCATTGCATATAACTCTTGTTCTTTCTTGAAATATTCATTTTCATTCCTTTCTAAAATTTTAAGTTCTTCATTTAACTTACAATAACTTTTTCACTTCCTCTTTTTAACTTGCCAACCTTGGTAACATTTTTTATATTTCTTTTTAAAAGACATCCACCATTCACACCCATTTTATAGAACTGTCATGTACTTATGTGATCTTCCCATAATTCTAACTTTCTTTCTTCACCCTCAGCGACCAACCCTACTTAATTAATTCTTTTTAGACCTTTTCTTTTTTTAACATTACCAACTTTGTCTCAGAATTCTATCCAGATAGCTTTATTGTATGAAAAACCTGTTTCTAATGTACCCTCATTTTTTATTTCACATCCTTCCAAAAGCAAAAAATAGTCTATCTGTGTTCTATATATTCTTCTACTATATATCCATGAATTGTTCTTCAATAATCTTAACTTCCTACATGTCATAATATCTATGACTTTTTTACATCATTCCATTTCTTTTTGTTTCTCAAGTTACAATTAAAGTTCCCTACTATAATAACTTCCATATTAATAGCAATGTAATTTATTGTTAAGGCAAACTTATCTTCTCTTTCTTTACTAGTTGCATATGCATATAAATGCAATTATTCTATAGACGTTATCTCTTCGTGTAACATCAATCAGTATAATCATACCCATTAAAATTATAGCAATATCAAGCACCTTAACTGTCTTTTTCATAAATCTTGTCCTAAATTCAAGTATATCTCATTACACCACAAACATTCTGTTTGAAATCTTTCTTCGTTCATTAAAAATCTTATATCATCTAGTATAATGATACCACTTTCACATTTTTTACACCAGTCTATAATAGCTAGTATTCTACGTATGCTCTTAAAAAACTGTTTGCATCCAATGCTAATATCCTGCAATTAACATTATTTCTATTTAGGAAAATGTTCTAAGGAAAAAGAACAAAACCTTCACCCCTTTCTTTTCTTCTTTACTTTGTGTTTAATCCAGTAAAGTTTCTATTTCTCTCTCTCCCTCATACTCACTCTTTTACCTGTGGATTTTTTCCTTTTGTTTACTATCCCACATAATATTTTCTTCGTCACTTACTTCAGTACCTTATTCTATATTTGATTCTTATTTTTTATGTGTCATACTTTTATCATTATTTTTTTCAACTGTTTCTTCTGCATTTTTTCTACATTATTTTTCCTTGTTCTTCTTCACTTACTACTGTCATAAACCACTGAATATGTTCAGATGTAGTAGCTTCATGTATTTCTACTGTCTCTTCTGTACAATCCATCCACATGTGACCTTCCTTATTGAATTTATAACATTTTTACTCAAATGTTTTTGCATCATGACCTATTGCACCACATCTAAAACATTTCCTTTTTGTGCAATCAACAATCAAATTATCTAATTTTCCACAGTAGATACAAGTTTTGGTTGCCCCAATATTTAACAAAACCTTTTTGATCATCTATATTTATGATACTAGCGATATGAATGATTTTATCATTTTCCCATTTTTAGTACAACATTACAATCCCAACTCCAAGTCCATAATCCTTTATTGTCGAACACTTTAGAAATGTCCAATACATCTTTACATATGTTATTTAAATGTCTTTTCAAAGTCTCATTTTTAATTTCTGTTCTAAATTGAACACAAATTTTCTTCTTAGTTTTTCTGAAAAAAGCTTTAACTACATAAGCATTCCACAGAGCAGACTTTATTTTCATATAGACTCAAAAATGTTTCCACTGCCCGATCATTTTTCAAAAGTTATATCACAAAACCTTCTCTGGTTATATGAATGAAAGCTCCTACCTCTACTGGAGACATTCCTAAATTTGAAATAACTTTGCCCCATTCCTCATATATTTCCATTTCTCTTTCTTCCTTGGAGAAAATCCTAACAATATAATTTCTTCTTTGTTTCATAATAGTTCCTTTTTATGATATTCCTTTTTTGTTTTTTCCTTAACCTTGTCAGCATAAGTTTTTGTCTTACCAACTCCTGTTTTTTGTATCAAAGTACCTCCTCATTTTGAATTTTTCCATTATATCTCCCCATGCCACATCCTTGCCATTTTCAGGTTCACTTTCCACACATAATTTCTCCAGTAAAACATCCTGCAGCCCTCCCAACTGAAGAGTTATAATAATATATCCCTCATCATGCTCATTCTTTTCCTGGAATAGCGGCTGATATAAACATCTTTTGAATTTGAAAAAGGCTTGCTGCATTTTCTCCAACTATGCACCCTTCTGTTGTTTCAAAACTATCCCTAGAAGACTTGACTGTCTTCCTATGATCATCTCCAATCACTGAAACACCACTAGAAGACATATATGTCTTCTCTCTTGATTCTCCAACCTCAGACAGACATATAGAAGGCTCATCTCTCATCTTATCTCCTGAAATGTTTTTAAGCTGCTTTGAAGGATTGATTGCCTTCTTCTGCTCCAAATTGCTACCAAACAATTCTCTCAACTCTATTGCTGTATCTCCCTGCTTCTCTAAGCCACCACTGCTCTTGGAATGGAAGCAAGAAGTGTGCAGACTAAACATATCCTCCCAGCAACTCCAAACACAGTAGAGGAAGTTCCCTGATGTCCTGACCAAATTTCCCCTAGTAGTATAAATACAATCTTGGGTCTGCCCTGAAAAGAGACCACAATCCTAGACAGACTAACCCAGTCAACAAAGGATAAATAAAAATAAATATCACTAAGAAAAATTATACATATTTTTTCAAGTTACCAGTATTGTACATTCTTTCACTGCATGCTTATATTTCTTTAATCCTTCCTGTAATCTTTCTAGAATCCGCCTCCATACAAAATATTTTAGTTCTTTTTCACTTTTAAATCTTTCTTTTCTGTCTTATTGTTTTATTTTTTTGTAAATTCTCACCTTTCAAAATCCATCCATAAATTCACAACCACCTTTTTCCCATGTTTATATATGGGTGCAGGATGTCACATTGACAGTGACAATTATTTGGATCCAATGTTCACACTGCCAGGTGGCTAGACCTTCAGCTTTAATATAACAAAACAGTATAAGAAACTTCTCTGTGTGGAAGAATTTCAGTCCATATATTTCTAGTTAATCACTGTATATTAATCAGATCAGACAATAGTAGTAGAAGTAGCGAACATAAACTCGTCTTAAGTCAAAACAAAACAAAAAATAATAGAAAATATATAATTGTGCAGCATTATTAAGTATTCAAAAGTAATCCAAGCAAGGCAGGCAGTCTGTTTCCAGTCGAAAATCCTATCATGCAATATTTTATAATATCCTACTAATTATGCCCTTGTTAACAGCCACTTCTGCTCTAGGTTCAAATAAAAATTATACCAAACTATGCCTTTCACTTAAGAATCTCCTATCCCTTTTCTTGGTCTATACTTTGATGTCTATCCCCACTAGAAAGGAAGTCTCTAGTCTGCAGTACAAATGTCTTCTTGGCCTCTTCCTATTCTATTACCTTTTCCTTTTTAGTTATTTGGTCCAATACCTTAGTCACTTTGCCACTTTCCTCTAATTAATTACAACCCCCCTTATCTATTCTCTGTACTATTAATTACAGTGACCCCTATTACCAAAATCTCCTTTCTCCATTTTTGTACTGGCTTACTTTTTAAAATACTTTATACTACTTTATGAATTCTGCATGGCTGTTGTTATTTTTCTTAAAGATCTGAATCCAAAATCCTTTCTCTCCTTGTTTCTTGAATTCTCCCCGCTTCATCATCGTCCCTTTCCACTTTAAATTACAGCTTTCTGTCTGTGTTATGCTCATGCCTTAACTGTGTAGCTCTGAAATATCTCTTCAAACCAGGTAATCCTAAAACACCTTGTTGTATTGGAAGAATCAGCTTATCACACTTGACCCTTGCCCTTTTCCTCCTAGATCAATTCCTTCAACTCTTTATTAATTATTGTCCACAACTTCTCCACTGGTTGATAAATATATGCCTGACATGTATATAAAACTAAAGGACAAAAACATTTACACAGCTTGTATCTTGCTATTCATATCCATAAGCAAGAGCTTCCAGTTTCTCAGTTTTTGTATTGTCTTTTGTCTAGTCTCGTCCCACATATCCTTAGCTGCTATAACAGAATCCTTTTTAATCCATACTCCTAAATGCTTTATTTTATTATGTCCCCATAAATATGGGAATTACCAGTTTCTGTGTGGGTACATAGTTTACAGCTATAGCCTTTTTTATCTTTATTAATTTTATATTGCAAAAAGACTTGAAACTGTCTCAAAATGTTTCATAACACTGAGATGTTGTTTACTAGTTTTATCAGATACAAAACAATATCATCTGCAAATAAAGCCAATTTATCTTGATTACCATACCATTAATATCCTTGAATTTCTGAGGCCCTTATTTTATTTGCCAATGGCTTTAAATATAAAGCAAATAGCAAGAGGAAAGAGGACATTCCTGCTTGGTTCCTCTATTCAGACACAATTTTTTGGAGAGGAACCCTCACACTTTAATTGTTGTCTCCAATCCATATTCTCCTAAATAAACTTATTATTATATCAGGGAATGAAAATGCTTCAATTACCCTACTCATAAAATCCCAGCTTACCCTCTCAAATGCTTTCTCTGCATCAGCACCCATCAACAACAGTATTTTCTTGCATTCTGCTTCCCTCTGGATCATCATTGTTCTATTAATGTTGTCAAATGATTCCCCTCCACAAAGCCATGTTTATCCATATCTATAATTTTTTGGCATTCCTTTAGCTATTATAGACATAAATACTTCGTTGTTGTTGTTGTTTGTCTTTCGGCTTTTTCCCGGTAAGGGGTCACCACAGCAGAACTCTGGTCCGCTAATGATTGGCAGTAGATTTTTTTACGAAACACTGAGGTGCCAGCTCGATGCCCAACCTTCAATGAAGGCATGCCCATTTACGCACGCATGTCTTTCAAATGCTACCCAACCATGGGGAGGACATGCAGACTCCACACAGAAGGCACTCCCAAGCCAAACCGAGAATCGAACGGGAGAACCTCTTGCTGTGAGGTAACAATGCTACTGCTGTACCACCGTAGAAATATAGACATAAATACTTTGTAATAATTTAAAATTGAAATGGGCCTATATGAAGCTGGGTCTTGTGAGTCTTTACCATGTTTAGGCACTCAGCTACCACAGGTTTCTTCCACAATGTGGTGTGACCCCTCCTTTTAAAATACTGTTAAACAAAACCTTCCTGGCTTACAAACTTCCACAGGAATGACATCTATTCCTAGAAACATTCCTGCAGATTTATTATACATCACCATCTTTATCTCATTTCCTCCTATGTTTACAGTGAATTGTTGAGCCTCATTTACCTTTAACCTTGGCATACTGAGGCTGTACATAAATATTTCCACTTATGGTCTTTCTTGATTTCCATATTTCTCTACTTTCCACAAATGTTGATGACATTTCTGAAATATGTCTAATACCTCTACAGGATCTCTGGTTATTTTTCTTGTTACAGGCTCCCATACTTTGGCAACAACCCTTTCTATTTCCTATTGCCTAACTCATTGTCCCAAAGGTTATTTGTGCTCTGGAGTTGTTATGAAAAAACAACTGCTTTACAGCAATCTTTCCAAACTCATGCATATTATTGAGGCAGTCCTTTATTTTCTCTTTAACACTATGCATTTGCACCTCTCATTGTTCTGTGAGATTCCGCTTATTCTGCAACACTTTAGCCTTTGTTAGCCCTCTTAATAATTCATGTTACTTTTTAACTACATTTCTTTTTTCTTTTACTTCTACCCTATTTTTAAATTACACTTTCATTTTATCCCACTCACTAACTATAACATCTGAAGAAATCTCTGTCTTCCCTAATAACTCTTGAATAATTTCCAACGCCCATTCTTTAAATTTCTCTTTTTTTAATAGTTAGGGGGAGAAGTACCATTGTCTCATTTTTACTTCCTTTTTATCTTAGTTATATTTGGTGCATGATCTGAAATTTTTATTGGATGTGTGTTGAAGCTTTAAATTAAATTCACATATTCCTGTGAAATATCATAAACATTGTTTCTGAGTTCCTAGTACTGAAATCAGGTCTTCCATACCAAATATTTTCACAAACTTCTTAAGAAATCTAACCTGTTTTGCTTTCTTTTCCCTTCTAGATCCTCAAGATACATGTGTTGCAAGTCAAGTTCCAGTCCCTACTTATAAGTAATATTCTCTGAAGAAAGCTGATTTTTTTTCTCCCACTTTTTTCTTAAGCTCCATAATAGCAGTTTAGGTGGAATATAAATAAATAAATGCCAGTGCAGTATAATCCTCCTCCTTTGCCAGTATCCTCTTACTACCCCAAATCTACCATTGTCTTTTTTCCCCTCTTCTATCACTATTTGAGCTCCACTAGTAATTAGTGTAACTATTCCCCATTTTCTTTGTCCCTGATATTCTGCTGGGTTTTGTACTGCCTAAACAAAATTTCTTAGCAGGGCAGAAATGATCAAGACAAAGAACTTTCACTACAATGAACAAAGCTTTATTAGACAATACACTCTTACATTTTATATCAGGCAAGCATCAATATTAATATCAAACCAGCTATATTTCTATGTCAGGCAAGCATTAATATTAAAAAGAGTAAAAAGGAAGAAAAAAGTTAATACAGCACCAATAAAGTAAGAAACTTCATCCTAGCCCACACTTCGACCATGAATCCTGTTGAAGTTAGATAAGAGAGACTATTGAGAAATCCAACCAACAGGGAGTCCCGGTTTTTATACCATAGCTGTTTACCAGGTTTCCTGGGAACTTAACCTTTAGGGATCAACAAAGACATTTCAGAACAGACCAGAGATGTTAGCCACCCATCCCAGAATGTTCAGTCAAGCCTGCCAACCCCTATGACTCTGCAATTTCACTTGAAAAAATATAAAAGAAAGTAACAAACAAGTACTTTATCAGACTTCTAAAAATGTGAAAGAATATAATAAACCAGTGCCTTTTAGTAACGTAGATTAATTAACAGATGTTTTATCAAACTGATAGAAATGTAAAAGAACATACTCACACAGATGTTTCATCAAACTTTTAAGTGCTTTTTTTTCACATAGACTAGATGATAAAAAATAAGGGCAAAATAAACAGTATAGGGATGGCAGAGTCTATTTTGTTACAAAATATGCAATGATAATAGTAAGATGTGTGATATAATCAAAAAGAATTGGAATATTTTAATAGCAGATAGAGATGCAGCTAAGCTAATAGGTGCTGTACCTAGGTTTACCTATAGGAATAATCAGAATTTGAAATGTTTATTATGTAGAGATAGACATCAGTGATTAGTTCAGGGACAAAGACTAGGTAAATTCCCTTGTATGAAATGTAGGATATGCGATGTAATATGTAAGATTCAGCATTATAATCATCCTACTCTGAACTTTGAGTTTGAACTCAGGTTTTATGCCTCCTGTAACATAACAAATTTAGTATATCTAGCCAATTACAATGGTTGTGACTGTTTCTATGTGGGTAAGACCTTGAAATGTCTTAGGGATAGGGTATACCAACAACTATATGATGTCATGAATAAAAACACATTAAATGCTTTAGCCAAATATATTATGGAGTTTACCACACATAGCATTAGTTTTAGAGTTTTACAGCCAGTTGTATCAAATATAAGAGGGGGAAGATAACAATAATTATTTAGAATGGGTTGACTTAGGTGGATTTTAAGAATGCAAGCACACATTTATCCAGGACTTAATAATAATGTATGTGTTAAACCAGAACTTCATGCTCATCACTTTAAGAGGAATAAGGTTTGAATTGTTTTAAATTGTTATTAATTGCTATTAATCTGTTAATTGTTAATCTACTCTCTTAATTTGTTAATCTACTCTCCTATACACTTCCCCCATCTTCACTAATCTCTCCAAAAACAACCTCAAGAAACTTGCAATATCTTACCATAACATTGCTAGATTTGCCACAGGATCCCCATTTAGAACTCATCATTGTCTGAACTTAAAACATCTAGGTTGGCTTGAATTTCCCAACCTACTCAGTCTTCATCAATTATTAATAGCACACAAGATCTTATACCAACCAACTAAAATTCCTATACTCTCTAACCTCATTTCACCATATAACAACCTGAAACATCTATGCTCTTCCAACAAACTACTGATTAATATAACCAAACCCTCTAACTCTGCAGGTGACTGTCTCTTTTCCAACTCCGTTGGAAAAATGTGGAACAATCTACCCTCTGATATCACATCTCTATCATCCCTCCCTCTTTTTAAAAGACATTTGAAAGTTCATCTCAACAAACACTGGCTTTGCTCCTGCACCTACCAAGCTTAATCCTTCCACTTCCTCTCTATCCATTACTACCTCCTTAATCCTTACCATCTCTACTACCCTAGCCTTGTAAAGTCTACCTCATATATCAACATTATAGAAATATGTTATCCCTCACATACTGTAGAACTAAAAAAAAAAATGTTAACATATTCTGTTCATTATATTTGTTGAGTTGTGCTCTAACCTTATTTTATTACTATGCGTATTCACTAGCTCTTTTTCTATATGTTTCTATTGTTGTATTGTATTGCCTGACTATGTTTAAACCTTTATAATCATTGGAGCTTTTCTCCCCAGGCCTCTACTGAAAATGGACATACATCCAGCTAGACTAGCCCAGTCAACAAATGTTAAATACATAAAATAAAAATAAATAATTGATTAATTGTTTAAATTGAGTGCTTGGATTTTACTATATATATGCTCTGAAGTGATATTTGTTTTAAGGATATGATGAAACGTAGTTTATCTACGTGAAAGCACTTGTCTACTTTTATTAAACTGGAAATCTCAGCCATGGTGGTCTCATTGGGTTTATTTTACATTTCTATTGTTCTCAAGTTAGACCTTTGGGCTGTGTTGATAGCATTTTTTATTTGCATGATAAAAAAATAAAGTAAATTAACCCTTTCACACACTTCTCTATACTGAGGCAGAAGTCAATCTCTCATTCACTCAAGGTAAAAGCTTTTCATGTCACATTTATATCACATAAAAACATCTGGATATCCTTTATCAAATTCTCATGCTCACTTCTTTCCAAATGTGTCTCTTGATATTTGCACTCTGCATTTCTTAATATAATTCAAAACTCTTGCATTTCTGTATATACCTGTGAAATCATTCACATTCCAAAATAATATGGATAGTGTAGGCATTACGATAAGAAGATATTATTCCCACCTATCCTGCTCAGAACCTATATTGTGAGAGTATTAAACTTGCTGACTGGTTGAATGATTCCTTGGATTTTGGTGGTGGTGAGCTGATAGCTGTGCACTCCCTTAGCCACCTGATTGAGACATTTGAAAGAACTTTTATTAAATGCTGCAAGTTACAACTGGAGAAATCATAAGTTCAGGAATGTTTAAAAGTTGGCAGAGTGCCTAAGGGTTTGCAGATGTGGAAGTTTCCTACAGGCTTAATCCTGAATTCTGCTCTCCCGAAAGAACTCATTTGCCTATCTAATAGGCACAGGTGTGAGCTCCTTGAAGTGCTAATAAAGCACATTCAAAAAAAAAAAAAACAATCAATGGATTGATTTTGGAGGCAATAAGATGGATTTACTTATCACCACAGATTTGTTATTTGAATAGAACAAACAATATTACCAGGATATTTGTTCTAAAATTGATAAAGATATGCATGACATCAATGTGGAAAAGGAGAGGAAGATGGACAGAGATAAAACTGAGTACTCTGAAAGACAGGCATATCCCAAGCCCCTGGTTGCAAAATACAGTGATTCTGACCTGGATGGGGGCAGAGTAGCACCCAGTGGTGTAGAGCAAGAGTTAAATGTTGATGAAGATGCTGTCCCTTTAGAGAATGTTCCTTTCCAAAGATCAGAAATGTTAAGGAACTGGAGAGATCTTCAGCACAATCTGCCCCCTTCATTCAGGCAAACTTGCAATCAGCAGAACTTGCGGAACAGCAGGAAGATGGATCAGGGTCCACAGAGAAGCAGACGGAATTGCAGAAGAGATTAGAACACTGTTTGTCTGGTGAAACAAATGATGTATGTTATGAATATAGTCCTCAAATCATACAGAAAACTTTAGGTGACTTTAAACTCTTCAATTTTACTGATAAAATTTTGAAAGTGTCTATGTGAATTTGCTCAGTAAAGGGTATAATTTTGTACCCTCTTGTCATTCACAAATTGACAGATTACTTACTGACTTGAAAATATATTTGAGGAAGTTGAATTTTAAGATTGTTTAACAAGAGTCAAGCTTGCACTGAAAGTCTTTATCAGAGTAGTACTTTCAACACCCCCTCCGCCTATACTTGTTTTTGAAAAGTTATGTGAAAATTACTTTAGGTGTTTATGGCAATGTGGTTTTAAATCTAGGAGTGAGCAAAATTTATCTCAGGTAGAATATTTGATTGAACTTGCTCATGACAAAGACTTAAGTGTTATGAAACCCGATAAGGGGGGAGGAGTTGTTATTATGAGTAAATATGATTATCTTAAAATGAATGAGTATGTTTGGGGGAGTAGTTTTTATGATGAGGTTTCACTTAATTTTATTCACATTGCTTATAGGAAGATTATTATTTGAAAGATTTGGTTGACCAAGGACAGATTACACCTGAATTACTTTACTTCCTTAATGTTAAATTTCCTGCGGTGCCTTCTTTATTCGGTATTCTGAAAATTCACAAAAGCACTACTGACCGACCAATGAGACCTATTGTCAATGATAGGTGTTCAAAAACTCACCTCTTGGCCAAATATATTGAATCCAAGTTAAATAAAAATGGTTGGATCCCTTTCATTATTTGTGTTGTGATTCTTGGGACTTCTTGCTCAAACTCAAAAACCTTGGGGTACTCAGATGATTGTTTTTTGTACACTTGACGTGGTTAAACTTTTCAATGTTATACCTCATTTAATAGGCTTGGAGTGGTTCCAGGATTTTTTATTTGAATCAACTACCTTGGATAATAATGAAATTAACATACTGGTTTTGTTTATGGAAATAGTTCTCAAGAACAACTTTGTGTACCTAGATGGGCAATATTTTCAGCAAACTTCCCCCAGTGTGGCTATGGGGACATTTTGTTCCCCATTTTTGCCAACATTGTTCTCATTCAATGGGAAAAGCAGTTTGTGTTGAGAAAATTTCTTCCTGTTCCCATTAAGCTGTATGTGCGTTATTTGGACAACATTTTTGTTGTATGGGATGGACCTAGTAATAGTATTGAGCCTTTTATTGAGTATTTGAACTCTACTACCTCTTTTCTGATGTTTACTCATTCTTACAATAATTTGTTTATCAACTATCTAGATGTGAGTATTACAAAGGATGTTAGCAGTCAATGTATTGTAAGTACAGTGTATAGAAAACCCACCTACTCTGATAGTTTGCTACATTATTCAAATAATCACCCAGAACTCAAAAAATAGGTATTGTTAAAGGGCAATATATTAGGCTGGCCAGAATAGTATCCAAAGACAGCCTATTTGAACATGAGTGCCTTAAATTAGCTGACATGTTCATTGCACGTGGATGTCCATCCCACTTGGTCCATAATGTCCGCTCTTATTTTGTTATAAAAGGAAAGGAGAGAGTCTGCCCTTATTAAGAACTTGTTACAACTGTGTACAAGAGTTGTTCAAAGACACATCTAATGCTGGAAAGGATCACACATTGTCCTTCATTACTGAGTTTACTTTGGAGTCAAGCTATATTAGAGAAGTGTTATGTAAAAATCGGTATGCTTTTTCCTTTTTTAATGGAGTGGTTGAAAAGGTGTGGGCAAAACCATCCATAGTATATCAAAAAGGTAAATCATTTAGGAATATTTTGGAGTTTTAGAATTATACAGGTGGACCCACTAGTAATAAAAAACATGGTATAGCTAAATGTGGGTTTTGCCCCCAGTGTAAGTTTATTTTAGTTGGTGATTCAGTGAGTGTTAACTGCATCAATATCAAACCTTGGTTTCATTGTAATTGTAACACCAAAGGAGTCATTCATTTGGCCAAGTGCCAAAATTGTGACAGGTCATCATGCCTCATGAATGGAGAAAGGCAACAGTCATCCCTCTGCACAAAGGTGGACCATCTACAGACCTTGGACTTATATGTAAAGCCATGGAAAGAATTATCATGGATATGATCAAGAGAGATGTAGTAAATCTCCAGACACTGGACCCAACCCAGTTTGGTTTCGTCAAGGGCAGATCATGCCTACTCAACCTGGTGGCCTTCTTTGAGAAAATCAACAAAGCAGTGGATGAGGTCAAAATGGTTCACACTGTCTACCTTGACCTGGCCAAGGCATCTGACACAATACCTTACTCAGGCATTGTTAACAAACTGAAGAGGATAGGTACAAACCTGTATGTCACCCAGTGGATAGCCAACTGGCTCACAGACAGGACCCAGGAAGTTGGACCTGGAGAATCCACCTCTACAAAGAGGCCAGTCACACGTGGAGTCCTTCAGGGATCAGTCCTTGGACCACTCCTTTTTGGCATTTACTTCTCAAAAGTCAAGGCTAATGTCAGTGGTCTCTCGCTGACTAAATTTGCAGATGATTGCAAATTAAGAGCTGTCAATGAATCTCAGACTGACACAAATGTTTTCTAGGAGGCGCTGACACAGACAAATAACTGGTGTCAGAGTCGTGGACTAAAACTAAATGCCAAGAAATGCATAATAGTATATTTTGTGAAGCCATCCATCCCTGGTAACTATCATACTGACAGCACACTCCTTAGAGTTGACCCAGTAGTCAGGGACTTAGGGAAACACATAGATAGTAATCTAGCCTTTGATCATCGAGTGTCTACAGTGGTGAGGAAATCATTCTATGTTGTGCAATTTATAAGCAAAGGTATGGGATCTAAGTCCAAGGAGAAGTCATTGTTCCACTGCATTTGGTATTCATCAGACCTATCATTGAGTACAATGCCCTCTTTGGTATGTTCCAAACCAGGCATATCCAGCAAATGGAATGTCCACATAAGTTCTTCACTAAAAGAATACAGAGTGTAAGTAATATGTCCTATGCAGACCGCCTCAAGGCCCTATCCTTGTATTCTGTCTCCTATAGCCTTTTAAGGGGAGATCTGTGTGTGCCATACAGGGCATTGTCAGACCCCACTCTGATGGACCCTGCATATCCACAAAACAAACAGTACCAGAACTACTCATTCTAAAGACTTAAACCTTGCCTGTGATATAAATAGGACCTGCTGGAGAGATAAGTATGTATCCCAGAAACTACCCTGTCTATGGAACAGGCTCCCCATCCATGTGAAGCAGAGTTCATCCCTAATCCAATTCAAGTGCAACTTGGAAAGTTGGATGGGAAACTGGAAATTCATCCCTGGTTTGGCATCTATGTCTCTGATGTAAGCAGGTAACCTGCAAATGGTTGATCTCCCAGGCCCATGCCTACACTTATCAGGGGTATCAGAACTTCTCAGAGATTTGGGATGCATGGCTAGGCTTAAAATGGGCTGTGTGGTTGTTAGCGTAATAAATACCTATGAACCTATGTAGGAAAACCTCAAAGTTAAAAGAGTGCATTTATGAGCATCTTTTGGATATCAGGAAATGTAATGTTAATAATGCCATGTTTAAGCACATTTCAGATTATAGGTTTATAGGTGTGTACTAGGCTAATGGCACTGGAGCCTATATAAGCCTAGCCCAAGAAGATTCCCTGGCATCATGGCATTATACTGAACATTATTTGTTTTTGGGGTTGGAACAATTTGTGAGAAACTCTAGGGGATGGCTGTGGGAAGACTTAATTGAAAAATGAAAACTACATTGGCAACTTAAGCTAAATGCCATAGCCCTACCCAGTCTTAATGATCATGTTTATATAGGCAGTGTTTTGAGACTTAGATCTTATTTCATTTAAATTGTTTTTTTATTCTTGCAATTTTTGTTGTTAGTGTGGTACTTTTGTATTATTCATTATCATTTTTCATGGTACTTCAGATCTGATTGGAGAGGAATCATCATGTGACTTTGAAAGCAGGGATTTAGTGTTGTTTGTATTTGTGTTAATGATTCTGATGAATTCTGTGAACACTATCAGATGAAAGCCCTTAATATTTTTGGTGTATTTTTATTTTTGTGGATCATTAAATAATTTTTTACACCCCTTCATGCATTTTCCTACCTTTGTCTCCCTTTGTTCTGGTATTTAGAGCACTTTTGGAGTTTGTTTTGTTTGGTTCCTTGGGAAAACTCCTATCTCTTATTCACTTGTAATAATTTAAAACTGTATTTTTTTACCAAGCCGCTTGCCCATGTATCTTTTAATTTTACTATTCCTTCAGTGAACAATGGCCAGAACATTCCAGATGTATTGTCTGCATCTGTGGTCATCTTGTTTTCATGCAAACATAAGAACAGAATATAGAGCTGCTCTTGGGTGCAGTCTTCTCAGCTCACATTGAACATTTATTTCATAAAGGAAAACTCTTCATTACATTTGCAGTGTTCTCTTATTTTTAAAGCCCAATTCCTTACAGAAAAAAACTTCTTATTAGATTAAGCCAAGGGCATTAATCCAGACATTCTCCTATGCAAAAGTAAGAGTAAACATCTCAACTCTACAGATATTATAGTCAGTTTTCTTTTACACGATATCCCCAACCCCAACAGCCCAAGATTACAGCATATTGAGTTAAACATGCTTTTGTCCTGCCTTTCTTCTTTTTTACATTGTAATGCCTACATTTCTTAAAATTAAAAAAATACTTGTTTATTTTAGTATCTTTTATCACATACAGCAATCACTGAAAAAGCTTTACTATATAACATGGAATTTATATCCTGAAATGTTTTATATAAATATACTTAAGAACAAAAATAATTTTACTTACAGTTACTTTTTGTTTCCTTTTAGTGTCCTTCCAAACATTAATGACATGCAGTAGGGTATATGCCTTTCATTCCCTCCACAGGTTTAACAAAGTCAACAAAAGTCCAATCTTTCTCAGCTGTTTTTCTTGTAAAGCCATACTTCACAAATGTAATTGATGCTTTATAGTCTCAAATGTATTCACTAATTTCAGTGTTGCTGGTCTTCTTTCCATTCATCTCCCCCTCCCAACCCCAGCCCCTGGTTCAAGTCCAAGGTACACCAGATTTTTCTAGTCATCGCCTGCGTTTTTTCTGTCTCTCAAGCATTTTCCTTTGGAGCATTGGAAAAGCCTCTCTATGAGCTTTATTATCTAAATAATGAGAATCAGAGTCCCCTTCCATTTGATAGCTCACTTTTTTTGTTAGACAAACTTTTTGTATTTCCTCCTTAGCCTTTTATGCATCAAATCCTCCAGGAAAAAATATTCTGAATACAGCTGGATACAGAAACTTGAATCTCACTCCTGCTTCTCACCATTCCCTGATTGCTGAGATACATTTGCTTCTATTCTGCCTGGTGTACAGTGAATAATCATTTTTTACAAGCTCTACTGTCTCCAATGTTTAATATTTTGTCCTTCTGCCACAGTTTTTTTCAGTCTCAACTCTTTTTACTGGTATGATTGCATTTTTACTAACATAGGTATTTGTTGGCAGACAAAAAATCAATAACTAGAAATTGGAAGTCAAAGTCTAAACTAGTAAAGTTGGTTTAGACTTTGATTTCCATTTTTAGTTATTGCCAGGTTTGGAGCAACTCTTGATGTGCCCTTGTAATTAAGAAATTCTGTTTTGAAATACTAGTCCAGTTGCTTAGCTGTACTTTCATAAAGTTAACACAGTCTGATCCTTCCAGTATCTCTGGTACAGCAGCAACTCTCAGCTTTTCTCTGTGTACTATGTCCTCTTAACTCTACCATTTTTTGAAACAGCTCCTATTGAACAGTCTCATAGTGAGTCAGCCTTTTCTTCATTTCAACCTTGGATTTTTGCAGTTTTATCCATTCATCTGATAGCTGTTTAAAGCTTTTTTCATTTTTTCCAGTCAGTTGTCATTTGAGTTGATATAATCCTTTAATGTTTCACTTATTTTCTTATTTTAATCAGCTGTGAGCACATCTATTCCTCTAAATTACCAGAATCCATCTCTTGTACCAAACCAGGAGCTTGAACTTTTTTTTTTGGCTGAACAACTCCAGGATTACTCCCAATCAGTGTTTTCGGTTCAGTGTTCACCCATTTCTGGTTGCTTTTCTTTTAGGCTTCTTTGCTGGCAGCCAGACAGTGTACTTACTACTACTATTACTAGCCAGGAATTGAATTTTACTAAGAGTGACAGAATTACTAGTCTTTATCTCTCAGTTTCTTTTTTCATACTGGGAGAGCTGAAATTAACCTGTTGAAAATGTGTAGCCATCTTTGAAGTCCTCCCTTCATTTTTAACTTTGACTCCAAATCCATAATGCACCTATTTGTTTATCTGTAATCCAGCTTCAAACAGATTGTTTTTATTTCTTTCACTGCTTTAACTAGTAACTTTATATTTTTATAAAAAATATTAAATCATTTGCTTACTCCATATATTGTGGCATTTATACCATATCTCTTATACTACCCATTCCATTATTCATTCCTAAATTTGCTTGTTGAGTAATCGCATTATTAACCACCATAAATAAAACCTTGCTTAATGGACACCCTTGTTTTGCACCTTGTTTATTCTTAACTTCTTTATCAAACCATCCATTAAGAATTACTTTATTATATATATTCATATCTATACAGACTTTATTTCTTTAATTATTATTCAAGTATGCCTTACTGTTATAATATTTTACCATGTTCTCAGAGTCACACTACTATAAGCTTTCTAGATATTGCTTATAATCATATTATAACTCTATTTTCCTCTCAAAATACTACCTACAACCTTTTTAACAATAATCATGAGTTCTTTATTGTTTTTCTTTGCTATTCCATAAATATCAGCATCCATGGTCAAAGTTAAAATTGGAATTATTCTCATTTTCAATATTCTTATTTTATTACCAGTATTATTCAGGGTTAATGGTCTAGAGCTTTTAATTTCCCTTCCATTTCCTTTTTTTATGTTAAACATAACTATTCCTTCACAAAATCTGTTATCCATGATACCATACTCCAACCTATAATTAATAACTTGTAAAAAAATCCATCTCTTTTCATCTGTCATATCGTTTTACATTTCATAACCTCTACCATCACGTCCAGGTGCTTTTATTACATTTGCATCTCTTTTAACTTAATTTAATTTATCTACATTAATTTTTCCACTCTCTTTTCACTTAATGTACCTATAATATTTTTAGCATTCAATTTTTCAATATGTGTTGTATCTCTTTCATCATAAAAGTCATGAATGGGTTGTTTTATAACAGCTATTATATCATTTTGATTGTACGCAGAACTCCCATCTTCTAACTTTAAACTTGTCATTTTACAAAAGTCAGAGAAAACTTTCATAGTGTTTCATTATAATGCATCTGTCTTTGTAAAATATTCTTCACTCTTTTTATATTTTTCATATGTATTTTCTTTCCTTACTCGTTCTTTATTGTTCAGCTCCATTAATAGTTTATTTTGCTTAATAATTTTCTTATGCTTTATTTTTTTTCATCATTCCAAAATTGATACTCTAATCTCAAATATTTTATGTATTTTTCTTTATCTGTGATCCACCACTGCTACTGCATTGAACAATGGTCTTTCCAAAGTTGATTTATTTCCTCTTAAAAAGTCAAGTTTTAGTTGCTTTAGAAGTAAGCCTTTTGATACCCTTACCTTCAATATATCCATCAGCCTGGCTTCTAGCTGCTAGTACTGCACAATGATCTGAAAAAACTACATCTGTTGTATTATTTAACAGTTTCTTCAAACCTTCTGAATATATTACATAATCAATTTTTGCTTTTATATTGCCCTTTTGTATGTTAATCTTTGCTGTCATAATAACAACTGCCCACATTTTATTAACTGCTTCCATGTATGAATATTTTATTCATTTTTTCCATTTTTTTTTCTAAAATTACAGTTAAAAATAAGATAGTATTATTTGCATACTAATACATATTTCTTTTAATTTCTTCAAATATTTTTCTCTTTTTACCAAATATGTAGATTCATATGAAACTGCCAGCCTCCTGACTGTTGTACTATCTCTAATATGACATATTATACTGGGTCTTAATGCTGCTGTAACTAAAGCATGCAATTTATTTGAAAATTATAGTGAGTTCTGAACATGCATCTTATCTAAAACACAATCCCTGGGATTCAATAATGCCTACACTAAGTGTATTTCATTCTGAGTGAACAGACAACACAGACATAACTCATACCTTCTTCCTCCTAATTTTAGTTTTCCTACTTATATTCTTGCAGCTTTAAATATTGACAGGGGTTCGTAAAGGTTAGCACAAAGTTTAGACTACATGTACACTTAGTATAATCTTTATGAGTGACTAGAAAGCACAAAAATGTGATAAGAATTTTTTTGTATACATATAGTGTACACTTAGTGTAGACTTTATTGAATCTGACCCAATATTAATTTGTTATTCCTTAAAATGCCTATGTGAGCCCTCTATTTTTTATTTATGTGTCTAATATTTTATAAACATAGAGCATCTGTTCCTTGTTTTGACATCATCATAATATTGTCAGTCTTCTTTCATTATTATTAACATTTAATGAAAGTAGACGTAAATTAACATGTTCCTTTTTTTACATTTTTTTCTGTAATGATTTTATCTTTTTCTCACTCTTCCCAAATGGAAACTTTCTCTGTTTCTTTTTCTTTTATACTGTTTTCATCTTTTTTCATCAATAATTTGCACATTGTATTCATTTTTGTAAACATTTTCAGCTGTGTCACATTCCTCCTTCTACTTTGCTTCCCCCTTTCTTCTATTTCTGCTCTTCTTAACTGCTCACAGTGAAACCAAAATTGTTTATTACAACCACACATTTTACTTTTTACTTTCCACAGGTCCAAATTATCCACAATGAAAGCACTTTCGTTTTGGACACATGCTTATTAAGTGATCAGCAGGTCTACAACAAGAACAGGTTTTGCATTATCCCCAGTATCTAAGTATTCTTTTTCTTTCAAATTCATTCCATTATGGTACTTCAAATATACAAAACATTCCCATTCCTGTTTCTTTCATCAAAGTTTTTTTTAGCTTCATATATCAGTCTCATTAGCTCAATAGGTAATATGTACCTTTGATACAGAAAGCTGTGTTCTATTCCCATATCAGGAAGTTAAATTCATTGTCCAATACTAACACTGCACTGCCATACAGGGGGCATCCCTCGGATGAGATGTTAAACTGATGCACCATCTGCCTGAGTTCATAGTATCTCAAGTGGATGTAAAAGATCACATGGCACTTATTGAAAAGAGTAGGGGGAATTACCCAATGCCCTGGCCAAATTTCCCCTAGTCTTTAGGATACCCCCTCTGGTCTCACCTGAAAAGAGGCCATTGGCCTAATGGTACTAACCTGGTCAACAAAGTGTAAATGAATAAATAAATAAATTTGCTTACACCTTTATGGAACATGGAGGATAATGTCATTTTCAGTAATATCAGTTGTCCTAGACTGTACT
The DNA here is from genome assembly GCF_019279795.1 of Protopterus annectens. Lineage (NCBI taxonomy): Eukaryota > Metazoa > Chordata > Ceratodontiformes > Protopteridae > Protopterus > Protopterus annectens. The sequence goes on from NC_056748.1 coordinate 274,998,832, forward strand.
TTCAATTTTCATTTTAATATCATGTTATCTCTTTATTAAATATTTATTCCATTGTACACAAAAAGTCTTTGCATCAAATGCTAGTATAAATCCTACTGCTAGCACAGAAGTATCACATTTTATTTCATAGAATGACTCTGTTCCAGTGTGTATTTATGCCCGTATGTCCTCAGGTTTAAAACCTAATGATACAAGACTGTTAACTCAAACAAAGTACGTATTGATTATTGTGCCATGTTTAGTCTCTAATCCAAGTGCAGGATACTGCCTGTTGTATCTGAAGATTTATTAGCTGAAGTAAGTGCACTAGCATTTCTTTTTATTTATTGCATCATTTACCTTGTTTTTTCATGTAAAGTTACTTCTTTTAACTGCAGTATTCTTGTGAATCTTTCACCTCTGTCTCTTCCTCCCTTTTGTACAGCATCTCCTTCCTCACCCAAATGAATCCTGAGCATGTTTTCATCAGGAGAGTGAGTACTCACCATGTGCTGCCATAATGGCACAATAGCACTACACATTTTCACCTCATTTATCATTTGATGCAATGCTACTCCATTTTGCCCTCCTTGAACTGAGCTACTGTCATATGTGGCATTCCGCGGTCCACATTATTTATGCTTCCAGTGGTTTATTATCATAATTATGAGTACAGGTTATACAAAAAAGGGAATCTCAAACAACAGTTGGATGATTCTCATTTCGTCTAACCTGCGCAAGTGCGAGTGTGCAGATTCGCACACCTGTCATGGGCATTATGACTACAGATAACACAGTGGGGTTCAAGAAATTACCCTTTTCCCCACTGTAGTGTGAGCTCAGAGTTGGAATATATTATTTGCAGGGGGTGTGGGGGCTGTAGGCGGGCATAGCCCCCCCCCGCAAAAAGATGATATTATGTGGTGTGCAGTAGTGACTTGCTTAACAGAATATCGAAAGTGCAAATTCAACTATGTTGGTTTGTGCACTTTGACATTATGTCCTAATTGATATGCTGAACTTTGCACATCTGATTTGCAGATGTGGATGGATTTTGTTGTGAACATCAGCAATATGATAATAAACTGCTTCCAGTATGTTTTGTGATACAGCTATTCCAGAATCATTACTTATCAGCTGAATGTTTTGTCTACTACACTTCCAGATAGATCTGTCTTATTCTCCGTTGCTCATTCTTCCAGTGTCAGTCCTCCTTCCCTGACTTCAATTCCACTAGTCAGTATGATTACCACTTCGATTCTTCCTTCAGAAGAGACTGATGGCCTACTGAGACTAACCACACCAATGAAGTGTGAATAATTAAATAAACAACTTACTGACTCTGAATTGGAAATAAAATAAGATACTTAAATAGTTGATAAACATAAGTTTTACATACAATATTACAGATCTTAATAAATGTTCAGACTAGTATGGGTTAGATAATGAAAGACAACATTATTGCAGTGATTTAAATCTAAGACCATTCTTTCTGTTAAAATGTCACATAGCACATTTAGGTTTTCTGAGATGGTTTTCAAGTTATAAAGCAAACCTGGACAACAGAAGGCATTTCTGAAAAATGCAGGTTGGCATATAATATTTTTAAAAACCTGTGCCAGTAATACAAGTTCCACTTAACTAAATTTAAATTCTTATATGTACATGTCTACATATTCATCAACTTTTTAGCATACATGTTTTCTAAAATAAATAATTCATATTTTAGTTGTAATTCATTGATAATAACATGCAAAATCACAGAAGGTATGGGATAATAAAATGACATTTTGTTTTTGTATAAAATTGTGTCTAAGAACCTAGCACCACAGAAAGTGAACTGGAAATAATATAACATACATGTTTTACAAATGGACATGTATAAATTAGTATATTAAAATATTTATCTTCGCCAAAGTATAATGTTTTATTATCACTCTATTTACCAAGTATTTGTTAGCACTCTGCCTGCCTTATTAAGTTTGTCTCTTTCATCAGTTACCGTAAGTTAGATCCATTCTCAGAAACTAAAGAAAATGAAATTGTATACACTGTAACATATACAAACACACAAAAACTGTCACACAGACACCACAAAAAAAAACACACATACATGAAATTTAGCATAATTTAAACAAAAAAGATCATTGACCATTGACAAAAAATAATTAAAACCACAACTGCAAGCATTAGCAACCAATCAGGAAAAAAAGGTACCATCAACATGACACAGAAACTAGTAAAATTAACTAAATTGCAGTAACCAGAAACCTAGCATATATTAATAGCCAATCAGAGTGCAATGTTACCATCAACATGGACCTGAAGCTAGTAAACAGCACTAAATTAAAGTAACCTTTACTACCCCACTAAAACATAAAAAATTTACAAAAATGCAAAATTATCATAGAAATATAACAGAAGAGTACCCTTAAAGTAGCCCATTCATAAAAACCTTTGCAACCTATGGAAAGCCCTGTTTAAAGTACACACAAAGTGAACTTGGGGCATGTGATTGGTCACCCTTAAAATACCTCCCACTAGAGGAAGCTGCAAATTACTTAAATTCTAAATTCCTAGCCATTCTAGACCACCATGCACCAACCCGCTCTATCAGAATTAGGACTAAACCAGCCCCATGACTTACAAAAGAAACCAGGCACAAAATCCTACTTAGAAATAAATGCTGGGCCAAATGGCGAACTACAAAAAAACCCATAGATCAGCAGAAATTTAGACAGTTGAGAAATAACACAAACAAAGCTATACTCTCGGATAAAAGAAACTTTTACTTACAACTCCAGAAGACACACCAAAATAAACCACAAAAGTTTTGGGCAAGCATTAACAAACTTCTTCACCCAGATCATTCCATTACACCAACCCACAGGGCACTGACCATGAGAATCCCAAGCAAACTGTCAATACCTTCAATACCTTTTTCACAGAAGCCATTCAAACTCTTGCCAATCAGCTATCACCTGACAGCTTAACTTTGCTAACCTCAAGTACTAGCCCATTCCCTCCATTTCACTTGCAACCAGTCCCACCATCACGCATTCTCACCCTTATCCAAAAACTTAAACCAACTACCCCCTCAGCTGACCAACTACCTGCTGAATATCTGCAAATAGCAGCCAAATCCATAGCCTATCCCATTTCCATCCTGATTAACAGAACCATAATGGAAGGCAACATCCCAACTATCTGGAAAATCTCTCACATTATTCCCCTACATAAAGGTAGTAACTCCAATGAATTGTCAAACTATCGCCCCATAGCCTTACCTACTCCTCTGGCAAAATTAATGGAAAAAATGCATCCATAGACAACTCCTAGACCACCTTATCCAAAATAACTTGCTTTCTAAATGTCAACACAGATTTAGGCCATTCCACAGTACTACCACTGCCCTCTTATCCTTTTCTGACTGCATTAATAAAAACAGTAACAACAATATGCTTTCCTCTGCACTCTTTATTGACCTTTCAAAAACATTTGATATGGTCAACCATCAGATACTTTTAAATATCCTCAAATCCCTTTCACTAGATGCAATGACTATAAAATGGTTCCATTCTTACTTGGACAATAGACAGCAGGCGTGCTATGGGATAATAATCTATCTACCCACCTCCCCATTACCCTTGGTTTCCCCCAAGGATCCATATTAAGACCTTTGCTGCTCTCAGTTTTTATTAATGATCTTCCCTCAGTAATTCCCCTAGCTACTTGTATTCAATATGCAGACGATTCCACACTAATATGCTCAGCCTCCTCACCATCTGAGCTACAGTCCCTAACCCAAAAGGTATTTAATACAGTAGAACAATGGTTTACTCAGCACTGCCTCCTTTTGAACCCCAAAAAAACAAAACTCTTGATCTTCACTCCTACCCAGAAGTCCTCCACAGTAGATTTCACTGTCACATCTGACAATAGTACACTCATATCTCCCGCTCCAACTACCAAACATCTTGGAATAACAGTTGACAACAATCTTAACTTTGACACTCATATTAACAGCACAATAAAAACTGTAAATAGAAAACTGGGCTCCCTCTATAGGATCAAACCATTCCTTACTCCAGCAGCCAGAATAACTATTGCCCATACCCATCTAATGTCTACACTCCTCTATGCCTCACCAATATATAGTAAGCTGTCTAAAAATAACCTCAGCAAATTTGAAAACTCCTACAACAGCATTGCCAGATTTGCCACTGGCATTCCATTTAGAACCCACCACTGTTATAATCTAAAGCAGCTAGGATGGCTTGAGTTATAAAATCAACTAAAATTTCACCAACTTACCATTGCCCACAAGACCATTTACCAACCTACTAATACTCCAATACTTTCAACCCTCATTACCCTTATAGAAATCTTAACACCTTACGCTCTTCAAATAAACTACTTGTTACAAGACGTAAATCCAACAACCTGGCTGGAGACTCTCTGTTTTCCAATACTGTTGGGCACAACTGGAACCTACTCCCCAGTGAACTTGTATCACTATCCTCAATATCGCTTTTCAAATCTAAACTGAAATTATATCTTAGAACACACTGGCTATGCCTCTGTATTAACCCAGACTAACTTCCTCCTTTTGTTACTAGCTACTGCTTACACTCTACCTCTCTCTACTATATCCACTTTCCTGAATAACAAAGAGAAGTTTATTCTTGTAGATACTACCTTTGTTTGTAGTGATTTCTTTCTTATTATTTGTTATATGTGTGTGAGTGGTTTATGATTTACTTGTGGAATTACCTGTTATTATTTGCTAAATTGTATTTACCTGCAAATTTCTTTGAATTGTGATCTTGGAGCTTATGTCCCCGGGCCTCTACTGAAAATGGACATATATCCAGTTAGACTAGCCTGGTCAACAAACGTAAAATAAATAAAATAAATAAATAAAGTACAAAGTAACAATTAAATCATCCTATTGAAATGAATAGGATACAGTAATCCAAACTAAAAAGTACAGGAAAAAATTAATAGATTGACTGTGTGTGGTTTGCATGGAATGCCATAACGAGTACCTTGTCCCCGTGTGTGTGTGTGTGTGTGTGTGTGTGTGTGTGTGTGTGTGTGTGTGTGTGTGTGTGTGTGTGTGTGTGTGTGTGTACATATACTGTGCATATGTATTATATCAGTGTGCGAGCAAGTACAAAAACATACATATAATATTATATACACACAGACAAAAATGCTTGTATGTATGTATAAATAAGTAGACACTCGGGTACTATGTACATTGTTCTGAATTACCATTTTTATCATGAGAAAATTATATCTAGCAGTTATAAATCACACACATACCACAAGTTCATCTTGTCAAATGTAAAATGAACCTAACAGGATGCAGATACCGGGACACTTTTAACAAATGTGGAAGGGGTTGGAACTGAAATCAACTTGCATGCTGCTGTCATTGTCTTTATTTCTTTTATCTAAAATCTACCATAACTGCTCAAATCTCCTACTGAAGATGATCTGAAAATGCAAGTAATTTCATGGTAAAAGGACTGATGTAAACGTATGGACACATTTACACACACAAAAAAATGCCATTGTTTTGGCTTCCTAAACAAACAGAATACTCATTGATATTCTGCATCTAACCGTCTGTGGGTCACCCACCCATTACTTCAACAGCTAATAAAAAATAATGGCCTGTGGTGATATGGTCACAGAGGTTCAGATTTATCAAATCCAGAATAATATTCCAGTATTTATGACTAATGTTGGTACTGAGTGGCAGTTTCTACATTCAGAATGTTCAGAATCTGTGCTGAGTATGAATCTAGCTCTATTGGGCATTACTGTTACAGATTTTCTGCAGTTTGTAAGAAATGGCATTTCCCAAGTGTTTTCTCTTCACTACATTTATCTCTCTGCTAGAGATCACATTGTTGCCTTTTAGCCTTAATTCCCCTAGTAATCAAAGTTATACGTACTTCACAGACTGAGCTTAGAACAAAATGCTTTTCTTCCTGTGTTTGAAGACTAAATTATTTTAATAATCACTTTTGTTTAGTGCTTGTATTTCAATAACCTAAATTATATAACAGCAGAAATCTTCCATTTTATGGCTTATTAATTTTGAGATACAATATTATCAGAAGACAAAACCTGATTAATTATAAGCTTTAGTGCTGCTTTTCTTTTTTTATTTGTATCTCATTTTGAACTTTAATTTTCTTTGTGTTCTCATTTTGTTTTCTTTTTTTTTTTTTTTGTAACCCCCTCCCTTCCCTGCTGTTAACTGCAGCTAAGAAGTTTTGATAATGTTGTCAGTGTTCATCTACCCTATATCACTGAAATCTTTGTCACCAGGAAATTCTTTCAGCTGATATCTGTACTAGGACACTAAATGGTAAACAGGACAGCTGACATCTACTGGGGCTCTAAATGTTCAGCAGTGGACAATCTTGTATGTGCTGCTTCCATTAGCCATCAGAGAGTAGGGAAAGAAGACAGATGAGAAATACTCACCAACATTATATTGTTGTGACTTGTGTGGATAGGGAGGGTCAGCTTTATTCCAGGTTTTGACTTCTCGTGTGTACATATTTGTGGATTCTTGGTAACAGACTGTCATATAAAAATGAGGCACTAGACCCTGCATTTCAAGATGAAGAAACAGTTCTAAACGTTTACTAGGCATCCTGCCTGTGGATTAACGCTGAATGTTGTAGAGAGTTTTCCCTTAATTCTAGCATTGTGACTAGTCTCAGATGCTGCTAGGTTATAGTTCTGTCTCTGAAAATGAAGCCAAACAGCCAATCCTATGATAAAGTGACAGGTACTCAGATAGTCAAACATGGACCTGGCAGTGCATATTTAAAGGAAGGCCAGCTAACACATTTCTGCTGTGAATAATGTTACGCAATTAATTTCTCAAGCAAGGTGGTTTGACAGTAGTACAAAGGCTCAAACCCTAGGCTGCTGAGGCTTTAGGCAAATGAAAATAGTAGAAATTAAAAATTGTGTTTTTACATGCAGCTTAAAATGTAGTATGATGCAGACATTCTGTGAAGCAGACAAAACATAGTGAATACAAATGTAGGGTATAGTGCATAAAATAGCAAGACTTTTATATAAAAACTGATGTTGTACCAATGTATGTTTATAATGTTCTTATCTGGGAAGACAGGATATACATACAGCAGCAGCACACTGCACAAAATAAATGCAGAAATAAAAACAAGCATTAATGCAATGGAATAGAAGTACTGGACAATTTTAGCTAAGAAACCGACAGAAAAAAGTGCATATTACGAAAATGTGTCTGTTGAGATTATTAAGTACAGTGCACATATTTCTGTCAAATAAGAATATACACTCAGTAATGAGATAATATCCAGCTCTGTGCAGCATTTCCAACCTCACATCCATTACTTTAATTAACTGATTAGTGAGGACTTTATAGCTTAGCTTGTCAGTAATTCTCACTTCCAGGTACATAAGTATCCTACTTTTCAAAGTACTTTCATCACTGAGGTCCAATATTATCTGGAATTAATGGATGTTGCTTACTTCTAACTAGGTATGCCTTGAACTAAAGTGTTGCAAACCAATGCAGAGCAATAGAAAATGCAAAGCTGTCTAACATGCTTTGATCAACATTGCTTGTTCCAAGTCACCTCAGTCAGTAGTACAGACACTGAAAGACCCTGGAAAGCAGGTGGTGTGCTAGCCAGTTCTGTTAGAAGATCACATTTACATTTACTGTGCATGCCCATAATAAAGGCTAGACAGATCCGCTACTCATTCATTTTTTCCCAGGAAATATCTCAAATAGGGCAGCTGCACAAGCTAGAAAGTGTGATTGTTTGGATACCAGTAATGGCTTGTTAATTTTCTTGTGTTAATTGTCAGAACCATAAATGTAAAAAAAAAATTCCATAAAGGACAGAAGGACATGAAAGTACATATGATAACTGAGATGTGTTTCTATAATTTAATGCTACAACAGGACTTATATAATCTATTATGTTATGTATAATCTATTATGTTATGTGAAGCTATATGAATCAGGAAGTCATATGACAATATGAGTGTCAGTTATCTATAAGGACAATGGGACTCTGACTTGAACATCAATAAATTTCCACCCAAAGGCTAATTCTACTGACAGAAGTATCTGTGATTGAAGAAGATGAATGAAAAGGAAGGGTCTACTTAAATGTTTGTGAAGAGAAATTCAATACAGCAGACACTGAAGGACAAGCCTGCGACAATTTGCTTTAGCTGTCACATCCAAGGAATAATATTGGTACTTCTCCAGGTCCTCCCCAGCAATGATGTCTGCTACTCCTAAGATGCTTTTCCTTGCTTCAACCATAAAATAATACACAGAGCTAAAAATGAGGAAAGGGACTGTTTCAAATTAAGCTTATTTCCATATTCAGCAAAAAAAAAAAAAACAAATGGTTGGTCTACCAAACTGAGGACCCCATGTTATACAGAGTTTAATTATATATCTAATATCATATTCACTGAGTAGTGGTTCCCCTAGAAATGTGTACACACGATATCAGAACAACCAAATGTACCCTCATTCAAAGTCAAAGACAAAGTAAACTTTAGTGTCATTTAGAACTATATACATGTACATGTAGCCTAAACTAAATTTTATGCATCAGCTTAATTCTTGACATTACAATGAAAAGTGAAACAACACATACAAGTAGAGGAATAAACATAACTAACAAATACAATACTACTCCCAGTACACGCAAAAAAGAGCAGAGACATTTACCAACACTCATATAAGAAAAGAATGTCCTCCCCTGAGTTAAATTAACTACCCTATTTAAAGTAATACAAAACAAAAGTATTTTTCAAAGTAAATTTCAAAAAGTATTTTGTGTTTAAATGTTGAACAAGTAAAAAATGTGATTCTATAGATTTCTTTGTATGAATAAAAAAAACTTTGACCTCTGAATGCCTTCAAACAGTGACAACAGCAACTAGAAAACATTCTGAAACTTATAGCCACTTTAGATAGTTTACGTTGAACACTCCAAATGTAATTTAGGTGGCAAGTCAAGACAGCGGCTCATGTTTGGAGCTTTAAGTGAAGATTGTCTCACAAAAAATTATACCAAATCTGTATAAACTGTTGTCTGAACTGAGATTAAACCAGTTGTAAATTGTCAGTTTCCCACTAGTTCTCTGGAAAAGTGGGTTCCTATTACCTGATCGAACGTTTAGGTTAGCGAATACCTAACCATCGAACTGGTAATAGCGAAAGCAAAAAATCGTGAATGGCTGATTTAATGCAGGGAAAGAATTCCCTTGGCCGTTATGTAGATTTTGCCCCTTTCCCCACTGCAGAACGATCTTGGAGTTGGTATATTTAGTTAGGGGTGTGTGGGGGGCTGTTAGTTGGGGGTGTGCAAAGTCCCCACTTCATTTTGGTTTAATTGTTTTTTTTTTTTTTTGCAGTTGAGGGAATTCATTCCCTATGTTACATCGGCCATTCTACATTTTAATTTTTTGATATTACCAGATCAACGTTTAGGTATTTGCTAACCAAAATGCTCGATCAGGTAATATAGACCCGCAAAAGTTTGTGTCTAAGATAATGACATCTATTTAGTGGTCATACTGCATATAATATCAGCTTAACAATAAGCCAGAACAATGTACAACAAAACTAACTTGTCAGACTGTTTTTTTAATACATTATGAGCAGGATACTAAGTCGTGTCTTCTGCCCACATGCTCATATGACTATGGAGCATGTTTCATTTACATGGGACAGGTTATTTTAGCAGCTAACAGAAGAGTTAACTTGTGCTTCTGCACAAACATTGATGTTGCTAATAACTATTGAATATTTACTAAGATTTAGTAGCAGTTTTCTTCCTTGAACTCATTATTGCCAGATAGTGTTTAATATCTGTTTCGGGAAATGTTTAAGTAGTGTCACTTCTGGAGTCCGTTTTCTAGATAAGTGTCAGGAGAACAAATCCACACCTAAAAAAGCCATCTAAACTGAATAAAACATTTCTCTCTATAGGAAACTCCAGTTTTAAGCCTCACAGTAGTTAAAGCCTGCTTTCTGTATTATTCCCAGATCATGACTGAAGTGGATCATCACTTGGCTATTTCACCTGTTACCATTATTATTAAATGGAACAAAAGGTAAGTAGATGTGTGATGATGTGAAGTGTTGCTAGCTACAGTATGCCAGGAGAAGTAGGGAAGTGGATGTTTAACATATGCCAGCATAGCAAGCTGGAGTTTTGTAAAGAATTATATGTCATTTGTATATCAAGCTCATTTGTACAGCTGCTTGTGTTGAAAATGTATTTGTAAAGCTGCTTGTATTAAAAATGTACCAACAGAAATACACCTGTGTGTCAGACTGTATTGTAACTTTTGAAATGAATATATTGTAACAGAGGATAATGGAAGAGAAGAGGTTAAATCTCAGTCCAGCTAACTTTGAAAGATAGTCTGAAATTAAATTACCTAGTTTAGGCCATAAAGACTGTATCTTACAATTCTGATTGCAGCCAAAGACAGAATTTTTGTGAAAGCAAGGACTAGGAATCCTACTGTATTGTCCTTAGGGGTGAAATAATTGCTACCTTGGAAGGGTGGATGTTTTTGAAATAGTTTGCTGTAACACATCTTAACAAAGCTGTATGTGTGTGTATGGTAACACATATGTGCTAGATTCTGGTTCAGTTTCTGGTAAAGGGAGTAGTGTGGAAACCAGAGGTCAGATGACCAGATGTATGTGATGTCATTCTATAATCCAGCACTGAATTGACACTTTAATAGTTGATGAGACAGAAGTCTCTGATTTGGAACTGACAAGATCACTCACCCACTTCATCTTGCATTGCATATTAAGTAGGAAACAGTAATTCTGTAGCTAAGTCAGGAAAATATAGTGAGATTAGTTAAGCATTGTTTTTCTGCATCTGTGTGAACCTTTTCATCTGTGTTATTTTTAATATTTCCTGTGATTGAGACTCTGGTGTTTATTGTAAATAGATATTCTGTATTTCATCTTCTTTTATTATGTATTATTAAATATATTTAGACTTTTCATTGTGGCTGGTCTTGTAGAGAATATTTTAACCTTTGAGAGTACTTATATTTATTTGGTGACACTGTGGCTACTCTTGAAAGCCTTGCTGCATTGGTCAACACTACCATTTGTATTATTATTAATTTTACCCAGTATAATTGGATACCCTGGTAAGACCCTTAGAGTAGCTGGCTTTGGAGTGCTCTGGTGGCAATGCCTACCCTATAGTCTGGGTAGAGGGGCATGTCAGCTAAATCTGTGCCAGCCTATCCAAGATGCGTGTATGTGTGTGTGTGTGTGTGTGTGTGTGTGTGTGTGTGTGTGTGTGTGTGTGTGTGTGTGTGTGTGTGTGTGTGTGTGTGTGTGTGTGTAAACAAATCTCAAAGAGTGTGTGCATCAGCTAACACAGACCACTGAGAGAAGGTAGAGGACTTGGCTTGGAACACACCTGAGGATTCAACTCTAAAGCTGTGGTCAGTGTGGAGTCTTTTTGGGGCCTGGTGAAAGAGAAGGAAACCCAGCCACAGGTCGGGACTGTGTTCCCTGTGTGCTTTTAAGGGAAATTGTGATTGGTGCAGAGAGCTGCATCTGGAAATACCATGTACATCTATTTATGTTCCAAGTGAATGTCAGTCACTGGTGTCTGTGGTGAGGATTGAGACTCCTTGATTACTCACCCAGAGAGATGGACATCACAAGATGCTTAGATGATTCTTCTCGGAGTCTGTATTTTAACACAGCAACAAGTGGTTAATTGTTTTTCAAAAGTATGGAATCCTTTTGTGTTGCATTGCTTGGAAAAAGGAGTTATCCATTAGTAATTATATGCAGCATCAAACAGTTTTCATTTAAATGAAATTGGAATGGATTTAGTACCTGCCAGGCATCATTATAGTCCTTAAGAAAATATGGAGAAATCTTTTAAAATATGTTTGCCTGTAGCAAGTGACCAGAATCCCCTTGCCTACTCCTGCTTTTTATGCTGAATTTGATAACCTAGGCCTACTGTAAACAGTTGTGAACAACCTTAAAGCCATTATATGAAGTACAAGTTATCAAACAGTAAGAGATTGTCCAGTCTAATATTTACAGTATACTGTCAGTATATTTGTGCACTCATAGTCTTGATTTTTTTCTGACAGTTTCTACCTACATCACTAGATTTTCCAGTGTTATGGATTTTTTGAAAGTTTAAAATACATTTTATATTATGGTTGACTCCCTAGTTCTGTCACTAGGCTCTAATCTAAGTAGTTGGAATACTTGTATTAAGGTGAGAAATAAAACCATAGCACATCCATCCATCTATCCAACCACACATCTATCCTTTCTCAAAATCCAGTTTATTCAGTTTAGAGTTGCAGGAGGTGCAATGAATTTATGAAAATAGTAGCAAAACAGTATATTACTACTGGATAGGATGCCAGTCTGTTACAGGACACATTCAGATGCATACACACCTAGGGGCAAATTGGAGCATCACCAGTTCAGCTAACTGTATGTCTTTGAAGTATTGCAGAAAACCAGAGTATTCAATGAAATCCAATGCAGACTGCATATATATGGTGGCTGGATCCATAGCAGAACACTGAGTTCAACAAGTTAACCTTTCACTCTCCATAATTAGGGAAAGAAATGAAATGCCACCAATACTGATGCTTACTAGGGCTTCCAAGATGGCTGCACATAGAGTAACAGCTTAATTTCAGATCCCAGTGTGAAAACAGAAACTCAGAAAAGAGAATCAGTGAATTTTTTTTTTTTTTTTGGGTAAATTTCAGTTACTGGCTGGTAAGTGTAAGGCCCGGATGCCAACAAAGAAGAAATTTAGAGAACCCAAAGGAAAATCAACCACAAAAGGTAAGGAGAAAATATTGGCTGGGAAGAATTCTGCAGCTGCTTAGAAAGCAGTTCAAGCTCTATCTTTGGTGCAAGACATTGCTTCTAGTAATCTAGAGGAAAAAATAAGTCAAATATGCTCAGAGCTGATTAAAATAAACAAAACACTGAAGGAGTATAGCAACTCAAATAAAAAAAGGCTGGAAAATGGAAGAAGCTTTAAACAAATATTCAGATGAGCTGATAACATTTCAAAAATCTGAGGTCAAAATTAGAAAAGGTGGCTGAGTATGAGGCTGCTCGAAAGTAGATGTTTTAAAAAAAGGTAGAATTAGAGGACAGAACACATTTGGAAAAATTGAGATTTTCTGTTGTACCAGAGAAACTGGAAGAACCAGACCGTATTCATTTTATGAAAGCACAAATAAGGAACTGGACTGTTATCCAACTGCAGGATTTGTTAATTGAAAGGATGCATTGTGTGTATGCTTCAAACCCAGCCATGAGAAACAGTATGTGTTATCACTTTGAAGGATGTTTAGTCTGTGCAATATTATAGGTTCATAGATTCATAAAAGGTTACTAGGCTAATAATCCTAGAGCCTTTTCAAGTCTAGCCATATTTATCCAGGGTTGTCCCAATTCTCGAAGGTTAGGTGAGTGAAGTTCACAGAGGTAAGGGTCCGTGGCAGTTAATACCGACTTCTTCTGTCCATGAGTGACATGGGCGGCACCCCAGGAGTGAATTTGCAGTCATTCATTCATTGATCTAGGTCACATTTGAAGAGGGTCAGGGAGGGGCTCTGCTTCATGTATATTGGAAGCTTGTTCCAGAGAAATGGGAGTCTCTGGGAGATGTATATATCTCTCCAACATGACCTTTTTATGTCAAAGGCTACATTAAGATCCCTAGAGTGAGTAGCCCTTGTGCAGTTTTGATTTACAAATGTGTAGGATTTCCATCAGGGTCAAGTCAGAGATTGCCCTGTAAGCCAGGCACAGGTCACCCCTTAGCAAGCGATAGGAGACAGAATACAGTTACAGGGCTTTCAGTCTTTCTGTGTATGACTTGTTTTATGTTCCTGTAATTTCAACCTCTGTAGTGTCTCCAGTTGTTGCAGGTGTCTGGTGAGGTACATGCAAAGGGGAACATACACTAGTAACCATTAACCCTGTCACAAATACACACTGTTTTGCTGAGGAGATGTTCAGAAAGGGCTGATTTAAACCTTTAGAGAGACTTTTTTAACTCCAGTGGGAGTTTGTTCCATAGAGCCAGGCCTAATTTGGAAAAGGTTCATTTTCCTATATCTGTTTTGAATGGGGGCCTACACGATGTAATCCCATTTTCTAGGCTACTTCTTAGGGAACAAGTCTGTTGCTTGTGTGGGGAGTTTCTTCTTAGTGGCAGATAATGGCCATTAATTAGAACCTTATATAGTGATGTGCCTGGGAGACAGGCTGATATTTCAGTGACGGATAGCCAATTTAGATTTTTTAGAAGTTTGCATTAATGGGTAAGTGTGTCTGAAAGTAAAGCAAATCTACATATTTTGTTTTCTGCTAACTGTTGTCTATGTGTATTGTAGACAGGATAAAAAAACAGAAATGGGAAGCAGTACATTTTTACAAAGTGTTATTAGAGTGGCAGGAGAAAGGACACAAGTTATTTTGCAGGCTTTCCATGTTATGATTTTAGCAACTATGTTGTCTGTGTGCTATGATTGAAGAAAGGAAGAGACGAAAGTTTTTGGCTATAGGAAAAATGTTATGTTGTTAACAAATGAAACCAGATTAATTATTTGATTGAACATTCTTCAACATTTCCTTTTGTTAATATTTGAATATAAAATTATGTTTTGCAATGCATTTGCCAATTTTGTGTTCTCTAAATTTGCTGAGAAATTTCAAAACTACCATAACAGCAACATATTGTAGGATTTTAAACAACTCATCTGGAATGCTATCGTGTCCTGCAATCATGTTATTAGCAAAGATCTTGAGAGACTATCTGATTAATTTCAGATGCATGGCTCAAGGTCAGAAAACATGCCAATGTATGGATTAGAGATGTTAGGGTCCTTCTTTTACAGTTCTTCTGTGAATCCTGCCACCCCTTCGTAAGCTCTTCTGCCTGTGGAAGGTCCCTTCCAACTTCATGTTTTGTTATGTATATGTTTACAAGACTGTTTCCTTTGTTCTCTGATTTTATTAGAAATGCTTTTTGTCTTTCCATTCTGTATCTTTTACTTTTTTCACTGCTCATTTAGACATGCTTCTTTATATTTTCTAGTTATTCTCTGGAGCTGTGCATTCAGTTTAACGCATTTTCCCTACACCTACTGGTTTTGCTCTCCTCCTTTTTTCAGCTACAGCACACAGTTATTTTGCCTTCCAAATCTTATTTTCTGTTTGGAATATTTTTCTTGCCACATTCTGGAGAGTATTTGAATTTCTACCTGTAGTTCTTTGGGTATTCTATCCACCAGCTCTAATCCTTTAAGTGTGTTCTTCAACTCAACTCCTGGAGTTTTTCCTGTTTCCTTTAAAGTGATTCTAAACTATGCAATGAGAAACTGATGGTCTATCCCATGGTAATTTCTGCGTCCTGCTTTTATTGTCTGTACGCTATTCGTCCATCTGTGACTGCAAAGTATGTAATCAGTCTGATTTCAATATTGACCATTTATTATTCATGTACAAAGCCCACTGCTACCCATTTTAGTTAAATAATTCCTAAGATGTCACTGTTAGTTCTTGTCATTATACCTTTAACCACATCAAATTAACCTTGATTAATTGTTAAGGTCCAGTGGAGTGTGACACCTTGCAGCATTAGCTCTTCCTTTCATCTCCAAACAACTTTGCAGGTGAATATCTTCTTGGCTTCAATCCACTCATGTCATAACCTCTAGAACTTCTCATGCTTATCCTCTCTTCTTCCCCAAATATATGCTGGGCACCTTCATATGGGAGACTCTCATCCTGCAGTGTCATTTCAACATGTCTCTGGTTTCTTTTGCCCATAAGGATTTCTTGATAAAAAAATAATGGAGTGGCTTGCTATTACTTTTTACAATGGGTCGTATTTAGCCTGATGTCTCTTCACTTGCCTGTCTGTCTGTTTTGGGTGGCCTTTCATGGTATACTTCACGGTTTCAGGGAATAGCTAAACCCTCTAATTATGCTATACTGCTGAGCCCCAAAGAAGGTGAAACGTGTTTTAGCTAGTGAAGTTTGACTTTACTTGTCTGGATGCATTAGTAAGGACTAGTAGAATATGTAGAATCTTTCTGCAATTAAAAAACATTGAGCTGAAACACTTTCATGTCTTTAAGTGATAATCTGCATATCTCCCATGACTCCTTCATCAAGGGGAGGTTTGTACTCCTTTTCCACAAATGGTGCCTTGTTGTGCCAGATCTTTTCAGATTTGTCCAATATGCATTTGCTGTAGATCCATATGGGAAATAGAAAATGTTCACAAAGAGATTATAATAATCAAGCTTTTCTAAGGGCAGTAGGTTATAAGCTTGACAGTCAAACCTCTGATCCTATGAGTTTTCTTCAGATGTGGCTGCTTAAGCTGTCCTAGCAATAGATCATTTAATTCCTTTCAAGATGCTGTGGTAAGTATATAACAGTATCCTACTTCAAGGAGCCAATAGTGTTTGTGAATGCAGTGGGTAAAGTTCAAAATTCGTATTTAAGTGATTTAGCCCTAATTAAGCATTAAAAAAACTCAAATATGCCAGTAAGTACAAGTAAGGACTAACAAAGATACATATGGAACTCACAATATTCTATAGATATACATGTTTGTAGGAAAGGACCTGCATACTAATAAATATTAAATCCAACATAAAAGTGATCCACAAGCACATGCAAAACAAAACCCATTAACTACTGCAGCTACTTCACTGTATCTTGTGTGGACCTCCAGTCTACTATAAATGTCACCAAATTAATGGCTAAAATCCATAATTTCCCAACTAAATGCTGTGTATAAAACCAAACTGTGACATTCCCCATACCATAGTCTTTAGGAAAATGAGAAGAAACACTGCTGACATAAAAAGCATAATAATAAACATCGGGCAGGTATGGGGAAACCTGAAAATAATCATTCAAGCAGGCGTCCTTGTAGAACAGTACTGAATTAATTCCAAGCTAAATATCTACAAACAATGCAATGATAGTGCAATGATAATGATGTCCCAACAACATTATAGAGGAATGTAGTGTCTGCTGCAAACCGGAACATTTACAAAGCAGTACAAGTCTGATGCAGAAACTT
Source organism: Protopterus annectens (assembly GCF_019279795.1). Taxonomy (NCBI): domain Eukaryota; kingdom Metazoa; phylum Chordata; order Ceratodontiformes; family Protopteridae; genus Protopterus; species Protopterus annectens. The sequence continues at coordinate 275,016,009 of NC_056748.1, forward strand.
ATGCAACATAACCTCAAAGCAATTCATCCACTTAGAGCAAGTACCCCTAAGATAGCGTCACTCCATTACATTACTTAGAAGTAAAGTATGGTCTTATAATAATCAATAAAAGCAAACAACTGTTTACAAGAACAAGGTAGGATGAAGATGGTGCACCAGCATATAATTAAACAGCAACCCACAAATCCATCCACACAGTATGTCAGTAAATCCAACTGCAGGCTATACTGAACCATACAGGTTTCTTCATCTTTACTTTCCAACCTAAAGCTCTTAACCTGTAGCTGTATGTTTAAAACTGGTAATAGAATTTTGTTGTTTTAGCCTTTATGTGACTTTATATGGGTCCACTTTCAAATCTTGAAATAATGAAATATCAAATTTCAGTATCTCAAGATGAAAGTTTCAAAACTACACTACAACAAAAACTTAAAAAAACAAAATCACTTTACTGAAAGTTCATATTACTGAATTTTCAGTATGAGATGCTCTATTTTTTAATATACCCTCCACCACACAAACAACAACACATACACAACCTTCCTCCCTACACCATAACAAACTTACACAACACACACAAACAAAACCCAACTAATCTACACACAAGCAGGGGGGCAATCCCACCTCTGCCCCCCACACCCTCGCTACTTATATATACCAACTCCAAGGTCGCACTACCACGAATAACACAACAAACCTACTCCTACGCACCCTACACTTCCATTGCCAAACACACACTACACATGTACAAAAACCATCAATTTCAACACTTTCACACACACACACACACACACACACACACACACACACACACTCACCTATGTACGAAAACCTACTATACACCTTCCCAAAAAATAAAAACATAACAAATTCCTACCTAAAACCCTTACACAGAAAACACCTACTTTAACCTTCGCATATAACTACATATTGGCCGCTATCTCTAAATCCCAGACCACACTGCACCTTAAAGAGACAACAACCCAAAACAAAAACACCGCACTACAACTACCACAGATTCGATAACATAACATTCGTGAAAGTGCAGTTTCGAGTAACTGCACTTTTGACACTTTCATCTCGAGAAACTGAAATTCGATACTTCAGTATTTCAAGATTTGAAAGTGCCCATATATATATATATATATATATATATATATATATATATATATATATATATATATATATATACACACACACACACACACACACACACACACATATATATATATATTTGTATTTCACAACTATTTCTGAGCTCAAAAGTAGCAGTTCACATTTTAGGAGTATGATATAGTATTAATAACTTTCAATGGCTTAGCCTCATCCCTGGGATGAAAAACATTCACATCACCATGGAGGTCTGCAGTGCCCTTTCTTTCTGCACACTGATGTTGAAGGCCACCACCAGGTGATGGCTTGTTACACCTAACTCCTTCCCCTAGACTGCAGGTTTGCATTGCCACCCCTTTTCCAAAGGGTTGTGGCTGTGTGCAGTTGGTTCATCTCCTCCCCCTAGGATGGACCCACCCATCCTTTCTACTCGGTCAAGTAGACACCTAACCTGCTAATCAAACTAACTGAAAAATAGGTCACCTGAAATGTAGACATGGTTTCACTGTATTTTCTTTTCAAAGGTAGACATTAACAATAAAGTACAAACACTAGTAATCAAAGCATAAATTAGTAGTAGTTTATCTATTAGTCTGTAATTAAGCAGATAGTTAAAGCTGTATTTGTGTTGCTGAAAGGCAAACTTCTTTTATATCTTAAGGCAAGATTTATTTCCTAGAAATGTGTTACAAGTGCAACTTCCTTGTAAACGCAAGAAAATGTGATGTAAGGTGAAACAATGAAGCCACGGAGGGAGATTCAAACCAACAAGTTTATTCTGCTATAACATTGACGTTGTCCCAGTAAGTTTTTGTTTAAAGTTACTTTGTCAGATGTGGGTGTGCAATACCTTACAATAGGAAAAATGAAGTGTGGTCAAAGTTCCAGAAGACTTCCGTTACCAAATGGAAGAGAATGGCATCAGACTCAAGTTTTGGAAAGTGCGATTTCACAGCCTTCACTCCGTTGCCACAATGCAGGGGCTCGCATCGCATTTTCTTGCATTTACTGGTGTCGTTGTGCTTTGGTGATCACTTTTGATTATTGAAACTTCCTTGTCTTTCATGATTTACACAAGTGAGAGTACTTTTAAAATACATTAACATGATGGTTTAATATAGTGTCTGGCACATCATTTGTTGTGATGTAATGTAGTATAATAACATGTACCAGAAGGCTTTACTTTGTTAAACACAACATGAGAAGAAAATAACTATCTTTTGGGTTTATCAAAGTAAAAGTCCATTTCATTTTAAAACGTAAGGCAGTCTCTGTAAAGAAATTGAAAATCAGCACTGCCATCCTTTTTAAATCAAACATATCAAGAGATTGGCAGATGCCTGAAAAGCACCTCAGTCTGTGAAAGCCTTTACATCATGACTTATCAAACTTTGACATTTTTCTGCCCTTGTATCAAAGCCAATTATTTCTCATCCGATTGTTCTTCTGCAGATTTTGGCACGATCAACAAACGTTCACCTTAATAAATAAGATTTTTTTTCTAATAACCCCATCTTCTGTTCAGTATTTTAGCAATTTGTGTGACCATTCTATGCCTACCCTTACAACTTTGTTAGCCATGTTTATTATTTGTAAATCTTGACTGTTTTTCATCCATCATTTCAAAAGGCTTTGATTTAATAAATTAAAGCACAGCTGCATATTGGTGAAAGATGATTTTCACTTTTCTTCAAATTTTCTGCTCCTTGGGTCACTGAGCTAGCCCTTTCAGATGATGATTCAAGCGTCTTCATCTTCAGTACTTTTTCAAAGATTTCTCATCTGTATGTCATTTTTGTTCACACTGTAGAGAAACCACTACAGATGTCGATAGAAGACTAAAGTATTTACATTAACAAGCAGGTGGGTGCAATGTCCATTGTCATGTGCTTGCAGGTAATTTAGCTTTGGGAAATCGAGTGGCAAAACAAAGTGTTACTTTCAGTAGAATGTGTATTGTTTTCACAGTATTACGCAGGTTCCATACACAGAAACAGTATCAACATCAGTTACAAATAATAATAACTAACTGTGTTGTTTTTATAAAGAACCTATCCCCTCCTCCCTATGTTATTGTGTGTGCGTGTGCTTGTGTGTGTGTGTGTGTGTGTGTGTGTGTGTGTGTGTGTGTGTGTGTGTGTGTGTGTGTGTGTGTGTTGCAATCCAGCACAGGTAAGTGTGTGTGTGTGTGTGTGTGTGTGTGTGTGTGTGTGTGTGTGTGTGTGTGTGTGTGTGTGTGTGTGTGTGTGTGTAAAGCTTTCTCTCTCACTGTTTATTAAATAAGAATTGTCCCTTATATGTGCAGGTAAAATAGTCAGTATTACTTGTTAAAACAACTAATCATAAAAGTTTGTCTAGAATCTGTCATCTAATACATATTAAAAGCTGGCAGAAAAATATCCAGTGAAAACTGTCTCAAAAGCTATTGAGTTAAACTCTATATTCTTGACATTGTAGTTCTCAGTTATGGTGACAGGATAATGGCAAAAAAGGAACTATAACATCATAATTCGGTGCCTGGTCACTAACAGGTGCTCATAGATACCTTGTCATTACTCTCATTATATGGAAACTAGCCTGGCAGCCAAATTAACTGTTGAAGTTCTACTGTTACTGTAGTTATCCTGTATGATCTGGGTTCCATTTATCTGAAGGAGCTCCTGGGCCTTTACAGCCAAGTTTTGGCTTTACTGTTTTCCTCCTTGGAGATGGAGGTCATGCAGTACTCTTCCTGGTCTCAAATATTAATTTGGAGTCTCTACCAAATATGGTGGCTGCATCTAGTCTCTAAGAACATGTCACACAAGCAGTACATTGCAGTTCTCTAGACTAACCAAAATAGTCTTGGGTTTCTGTTTGTTCTGGCCACAAGTAAGTCCACTTCACTGTCAACAGTAAGACTTCTATAGCAGGACGTAATTAATGCTTGGTAGATCCATGCCAACCTTCATGTTCCTGATATTGAAATTATGGTTCCTTAGCATATTAGGCATACATTTCATTACTGTAGCATAGTTTATTAATTTTTAGCAGAAGGCCGTGCAAGTGAGGCACGTTTTCTTTTTCACTTGCTTATAAACAGGAAAAGAGAGTGCTTGTCTATATGGTTTACAAAGGAGAAATAATAACTGCATGTGTATGTCCAACTATCATTGTCTGCAATTTCAACAGTGTAAAAGGGTGACTAATGATATAATCAACATTTATAAATGTAGTTCTTTGTTCTGTATCAACAAGGATGAAGGAGAGAACATATCCCAATACCACTGAAGATTTCTTCAGTGAAACTAGATTCACTGAATTTGGTACTTGCATTGTAAATGATGTTGAAGAGGATGATAAACCATTTAAAAACATGAATCTGAAAAGGTACTCTGCTATCCAAAATGTCCCATAGCAGCCTTCTGACTGATGCCCATACCTCTCAACTGAACAGATTTTTATATAATGCCCAGAATTTTGGCTAATATGTTTGGTCTCCTCCTAATAAAATTTGTGGTTTTCTGGAAAATCACTGGGATGAGCTGAGGATTGAAGTCACTAAATAATGACATACATTTGAGTTTCAGAGTTTATATCCTTCAGAAAATGTATGCTAAAGCAAACCATGTTACTCTAGCAACTTTCCAAGTTTCTAAGAGCAATATTTAAAATATGTCCCTATTTTTAGGCCCCCATTTTGTCGAGCTTTGTCCAGATTTTTTGCTCATGCCACAGTGCACTACATGGACTGAAACACTGTTGTCAGATAGCAGGTGTATGAATGTCAGCTTGGACCCCTTTACCACCAGTTTACAATGCATAAAACTAGGGACGAAAAGTTATAAGAGATTCATCAGATGATTCAGACCTTTGTGAGGGACTAGCAATTTCACTTCATGGTGTTGATCTGTATAGATCTTAAAAGAGCAACTGATCCACCTATTCAGTGATGGCGAACCTTTTGGGTTTGGTGTGTCAGAAGATCCTGACACAAAATAATTCAGTGCATTTCACACGAGTAAGAAATGCAAAAGCAGTGTCTTTGGTAACTTGGGTGCTGGTGATCGCTGGTGTGTCACCCAAAATGTTGTGGTGTGTGTAACCTTTGACACATGTGTCATAGGTTCACCTTCACCATCACTGCTTAGTTGCCTTAACCAAGAAAGCAAAGTCTTTCATTTTTTTAACCAAGAAATCTTAGCAATATCTAGCTAGTTAAAAATATTTAAAGGGGCTTACATTTTATTTCTGGCTGGTATAGCTATGACTGAGATTTGCTTTATTCTACTGATTTCAGAGGAGAATTCAGCAATCTACAGAAAATATCACTGAATGGCAACTGCGAACTTTGTACTTTAGAGAGTTCTTTCTATTGTGATACCTGTCATTCCATGCAAATTCTATAATTTGTTATTTTAGCCATGTCTGAGTGCCTCCCTCAGAATTACTGTATAAAACGAATCTGTATGACTGCAGCTTAACTGTAGTGTCAGACAGAATGTAGTGTTGCTTTAGAGCTAATACATCTCAGTGCACAGTCTTGATAATGATTATAAAATTGAGTGAAGTAAACGCACACTGATGACTTTTAATTCTAAAGAGCTCAGTCACTAAACCAGAAAATAACTGTTCTTTACAGAACTTGTCCAGAAAACTGAGGCAGGCAAGCCAGCCATATCCAGTTACAGTGGTCACTTGTTGGAAATTTTTCTGACTTGACAGTCACTGAATGCTGATAGTTGAACATGCCATTTACAAATTAGCACTTCAGTAAATGTTGGTGCCAAAACACTGTGTGACCTCAAAAATATCATAGTAAAGTACGGGAGTATGGATGGTACAACCCCCAAGTGGGGCAAAGGGCAGCTTTTACTCCTACAGTATCATTTAGATTTTCTGTGTGGAGGGTTGTGAAAGTGGAAAAAAATGAAAGTTTTAGTTTTGTCATTGTCAGACTATTGCTGTTAGTGAATGTGGTTTCAACCATTTTATATTCTTACAATACATTTAGATGAAAACTATCCTAACCTCATTCTGCTTGCTAACAAGTGATTCCTATTGTTTCCTATAGATGTAGCAATCACATCTTACTTTAAAGACTATCAGAAGAGTCACAGCCAGAAAAACAATCAAGTAATTTTTGAAAGCTATAGATATAGATTTAGATATAATATAGATATCTGTCTCTATCCTGAAACAAGCCTGTATTCTAGCATGTAGTTGTTAAAGCTTTTGAAAACAGTGGGTACTAGGGACAGCAGACAGCCTAGGACTCTACATGCAAATTAGATTAATATTTTTCCACCAACCAAACATGCACTTCTACATGCAAATTAGGTAGATTTTTTCCACAAACCACACGCACACACACACACACACACACACTTCTATGTGCAAATTATGTGGATTTTTTTCATCAACCACAAACACATCCCCACACTTCAAGTCCAATCAAGCCAACCACCTAGCTCATGCCCTCCCTACTATAGCATTTAAAAACCCTGTTACCACTGCTTGATCTGAAAAAGTTTTGTAATTGACAAAAGCGTTCATTACAATTACCTTTAATAAAGGATCTGAAAAAGGAGTCTTCTTTGCTGTGGAGTTTTCTATTAAACTAGAGCTCAGGAAGCTTATGATCATCATTATCTTGCATCTGAACTACAACCATATTGCACATCCTTCTTCCACTTTTACATTTGTCCTGGTGAACTACCATGGTAACCCACCAGGTTTATATTGTTAAGCTCAGGGTTTCCACGTTCCAGATGACTATCTGATTTTTATACAGTAATAGACATAGGTGTTCCTGAGACTCAAATGGATTACCTTACCTTGATTTATAAATAAATTTCAGGTTGAAATGAAACTGTTTAAGAAGAACTTGAAACATAAAACTTACATTTGTGTTTCTAGCATGCATCTTAGGTTTATGAGCACAATATAGTAAAGCTGTAGTTTGTCGGGGTGCCCAGACATAACAGCAAATGATCAGTAATTCTTACTGAAAGTCAATGAATTTAAGAAACAGTTCATTGCAAATTGTTAAATTAGGATGTATTAGGTAAAAAAAAAAAAAAAAAAAACAAGAATTAGTTGATGGAAGAGAGGAAATCTGCTGGCTACAGTTATTCAACAGAGAAAATAATGCAGTGATTCTAGGTAATGGCTCATTTCTTAGGAAAGTTGGATATGGGTTTATTTTAAACTTGTAATATCAAGAAATATCTATGCTGCTATAAAAAAATTTAAAATTATTAACTGCTGGGACATTATTAATGGCCAGAAGGCATTGGTTTTCCTAATAGGTAATAATCCTGCATTTATTTAAAGAGTCAGAATACTAAACATTTTTGGAAATGTCTGATAGAGAGTATGCATGTTCAAATGCTAGCAGTGGAATTTTAAATGTGGTTTGTGTAACTATTAATAGTATATTATTATGTGACTTTACTTTTTTTTAAACATCTAGGCTCTAGTGTGATATGCATTTTTTATTTGGTATTAAAACAATGTTGTTGTTGTTGTTGTTCTTTCGGCTTTTCTTGGTTAGGGGTTGCCACAGTGAAACTCCAGTCTGCTAATGACTGGCAGTTGATTTTTATGGTGCCGAGGTGCCAGCCCAACACCTAACCTTCAACGAAGGCACGCCCATTAACGCATGTCTTTTGAACGCCACTTGACGGTGGGAAGGACATGCAGACTCCACACAGAAGGCGCTCGATAAAACAAACAAATAACTATTTACATAGGTCCACAGCTGATCAGTACATGAAAGTTATACATATCAACAACAATTAATATTTTTCAAGCAAGTATTTAACTTTAAGCCAAGATTTATATGAATATGTAATATTAGAAGTTCTCATCTTTATAATATGCAATTCACTACTGCAAACAATATTTGCCATAATACTAATAAATTTGGTACTAGAAGGGGTAACTTTTCTTTTCCAATTTTTAGTAAATACTTTCCTGGTTATAGCAAGAATAGACCAAGGAAGAGGCATTTGGGTGTTTGGAATTATCTCAGGAACTGGAGCATTAAATAAAACTAAAGATTTAGAAATATTACATCTACCTGACCATACAGCTTGAATTAAGTTATTAATTTATTTCCAAAAAGGGGAGATGACTTCACATTCATATACCATCTGCATCCAATAAGCTATTATTTTATAATCACATCTCCAGCATTTAATTCTATTTGATTTATACATAGTTGTAATTTTGTTAGGAGTAACCAAAGGTCTGTGGAATAATTTCCAAGTCAAAATGTTCAAATATAATGAAGATGTGGTTTTATCTATAGATTTTAATATTATTTCCTTGTATGCTTTAGAGAAGTCTTCATTATTAATTTTTGAGGAATAGTTCCAATATGAGTTGTCTAAATATATGAAATGGAACTTAAGCTTATAAAGTTGTGACTAATATGATTTATTTTTCATTGCATTATTATTGATATTTATTAAGAATTCCAATAATGTGGGGACACATTTCGTATCTGCTTTAAATATTTTGTTCATCTCTGTGTTCACAAAGTCTCTAAATATTTGCAAAATTAACCAGTTCTCAGAATCTTGATAGTAACTGGACCTTACATTTTCAGTGATATCTATATCAGTACTATTTAAGAATTGATGCCAATAAATTAAGTTAACTTGTTGTTTCAATACTAGCATTTTGTTGAAGTTGTGAGTTTCTAAGAAGTCATTTGTAGATGCACTTGGAAACATAGAAAATATTAAGTCTTTAATACAATGGTTAGAATATGTGAACTTTAGGAAAAAGGAAATTATGTTATTTAAATAGGGAATTTGAGAAGAGGATGTAATTCAATTTACACAAAAATCTTTTAATAACCAGATAAAGCTATTAGGGGCTATTTATTTATGACTGGTTGTGCTGTATTTATTATTTACTAATAATATTTCTTGATGTATTTGTTTCCATTTTGAATCATAAGATAAATTTATCCACAATGCAATAACTTTTACAATTGTTGAAGTAGCATACAATTGAATATAAGGGAATCCTATTCCATCATTATCCCAAACTTTTCTGTGCCAATCAAAGGAAACTCTTAATTTATTAGGATAACAAAATAATAAGTAAAATATTTATCTTTTTCATCAATTTTATTTGGCAGAGACAATACTAAAGATTGTGAAACAAACAATATTTTATGGAGAATTACCATCTTAATAAGCATTAATAATTCTTCCATGGTATAGAAGAATTTATTCCAATTTCTGACTAAACTTAAAATTTTATCAACAAACTGTTGAAGGTTTGCATAATTTCTTTACTACTAGACATAATATTTCATTTGCTTGCTATTCCAATTGAAGTTAGAATATTTTTGTACAATTTTTCACATTTTTATTAATTAATAATGTATTTCTTTTATTATAATTAAATCGTATGAGATTTCTTTAAACTGACTCATAAACTAATTACATGTTCTAATGATTTTCTTATTTCCTGTTAGTAAAATATCATTAGCAAAGAGTTGAATCTTTAGTTCAAAATCTTCTTTTATTTTGATACCATTAATGTTCTTATTGGACCTAACACTATTAGCAAAGGGTTCTATGGCTAATGCAAAAAGTAGATGTGATAATAGACAGTCTTGTTTTGTGCCTTTTTTAATTTAAAGAAATTAGAAAGAAAAGAACCTACTTAACATAAGCACAAGAGTTATTGTATAACTTAGAAAGTAATGCAGTTAGTCAAAAGTCTTATCTAAACTGAGACTAATGATAGAAAGTTATTTTTTATTTTTATTCACATAGTGTATTAATCTATGTATTCTTATTATACTATCCTGTACTTGTCTATTTAAAATTATATATTTTATTTATTTCCAGTTTGATTACCGGGGAAGTCCACTGGGTCAGAATGACCCATTTTCAGTGGAGGCCCAAGGAGAAAAGCTCCAAGATACATAATACAGATAAGGTACAGAAATACAAGGATGTCAGTCTTACATAATATGGAAACAGTTACAAGTAAGTACCTTGAAAATATGCATAATAAGCAGAAAAGCATTGAGTGTGGACTTATTGTTTATACATTTTCTTTAGTGTGCACACTCAGATATTAAGTGAGAAGATGTTTTATATACATACTTTTAAGTAAAACAAGGATACACTATACATGCACAATTTTAGAAAAAAAAAAAATTAGTAATGGAAAGCTGTATACAATATTTACAATGTTGAACCATAAGAAATAAGCACCTAATCGAGAAAGGAGAGCAAAGAAAATGCTTGTGGGAGATAGCTGAAGGAATGTTATTGAGATTATCGATAGCTATTGTTATTGTATTGATAGTTATTGATAGCTAATGGAGAAGGGAGAGCTTAGAAAATGCTTGTGGGAGCATAGCAGAAGGAGAGTTATTGAGGTCTTAGGAACCTGAGGGGAAAACCCCCCAGGAGCATAGCTGAAGGAGAGTTGTCAAGAGCTTAGGAACCAGAGTGGAACCCCCCCCCCCCAGAGGAATGGACTAAGGAAGATTAGGTTGGATGGTGGCAATTGCATTTTCATTTTGTGGCCAGGTGTTTGGTAAGCTGAGTTTTAAAATAAATCCAGTCTGATCATTGGTAATCAGTTTAGGTATAAGTTGATTAATTCTGTTAGTTAAAATGGACATGAACATTTTATAGTCCACATTTAAAAGTGAAGTGGGTCTATATGATGAACACTTTGAAGGATCATTGTCTTGTTTTAAAACAGGTAATATAAGGGAATATTTCTATGATGGGGAGACTTCAGCAGTTGTTTTTATTTCTCTATAGACATTATCTAATATTTTAACTGTATCATCTGGTAGTATTTTATATAGTTCTAAGCCTGATTACTTATATTTTTAACTTTTTATTTCTGTTAAAGTGAATGGTCTACCATATTTTTATTTGTTCACTTGTTATTTTATTATTTATACTTTCCCTTAGAAAAGTTTCAACTATATAATTATTTAGATTATTTAAAGCACTCAAGAATACCTTTAATATCTGTTCTTTTTTCTTTCTTTTTTATTATTTATATGTGTTATAATTTCTTTGATATGATTTAGTTTATTCATTTTCTTTGATCTAAGAGCAAGTTTATGCAAGCTTAAAGGGTTTACTGAATATGCTTAAAGTTTAAGTTTTCCAAGTTTATTGAAACTTTATGATTTAGAATTTCAGCATATTTTGTATTTCAGTTTTTTTTTAAGTTCAGACTGACTGATAAGGTCATTTGGTTTTAGATTTAACTTTAGTGAGTCTATTTTGGCCCATAGGATATTCAGTTCTTTGTCCCATTTTCTTGTTTTACTAATAAACCAGCTTGTAACTCTTCCATTTAAGTAAGCCTTTGGTGAATCCCACAGGACAATGTCAGATACTTCACCATTCATGTTTATTTCAATAAGATTTTTGATCTCTTTAACATAATCCTTGAATCCTTTTATTTTAATAATGTATGCTAGTAATCTTCTGTGATGTATTGCATTGGCAGTTTTTAAATAATATTAAAGATGATCCCATTTTGGTCCAATAATGGACATGAAATTATTGGAACTTCTCTGATATGTGATAACAGATTGTTTGAGACAAAAAATTTATCAATATTTGTTTGTGTTCTATATTTATATGAATAATGGGTAAACTGAAGTTAGCTTTGTTTTCCTCAGCTCATATATATATCCTTTAAATTAATTAGATTTACAAAATCTGTTAAGTGTTTGGCTGAAGATGTGATTCTCAGCTTTCTAGCTGCAGTGGAATCGTTGTCTGATAAAATACAATTAAAATCACAGCCTGTTATGACTTCATCTTTCATGTAATAGGCTATAGTGTCTAAGTAATTTTTTGCATCTTTAGATCCAACTCCTGGAATCCAATAAGACTTCAGCAATGTATATAGTTTTCTGTTCCAGTCATTTATAGCAATGCTTACCATACCATTTTTATCAACATAGGTATCTTTTACTTTAGGCATTACTGGTGAGTTCTTCCATAAAATAAGGGTGCCTTTTCTTTTAGCTTGAAGGCCAGAAACTGCTAAAACCAAATAATTTTTAATGAAAGTTTATTTACGTCTTTATTAAATAAATGTGTTTACTGTAAAAATACTATTTGAGCTTTATGTAATTGCAAGTATTTCAACAGACTCTCCCTCTTTACTGGATTGATTATTCAGTTGTTTAATATTAATATATATGTATTTAAAATCAGACAATATAACAGAGAAAAAAACAACACGGTATAATGAAATCACATTTATGTACAGAACTTATTATATACTTTATATATAACAATATGAACTCTTCAGCTATGGACAAAACTTTTGAAACAAATAAAAAATACCTATTGATATATCCCTAAAACATTCTACCATGGAATAATGTATTTGTAGTTTGTTGAAAAAAGACAAACAAACTACCTCTTAAACTCTCCACTAGACTAACAATGCTCAACTCGTGCTTTGGATTCATATTAATGTGTCTCATATTTTTAGTATGCATCATCTTAAAAAAGCCTGTCAGTGAGTTATTATGAATAAGAAAAGTTAAACAGATGTTTAGAATCTTTATTATAAGTTGACCAAACTGAATATTTCTACAATCATCTTTCCCTGTACCTTACGTTATCTCACTGATCTACTAGAGGGAGGAAGTCAGTTGTTATTTGCATACATTATTTTATAGGTTAGATGATTTTATATTGTTTTATTTTATTTACTATGTGTAAAGTTGTTCATAGGATCATAAGTTTATAAAATAATACCAGGTTAACTGTCCCTGTGGGTCATTCCAAGCCTACCCAATTATTCAATGCGAGTATCAAACCCTGCACCTTGTGCCTCTTAGGTGAACACCTTAACCACTATGCCAACCTCTTTCCCTTGTAGACATATTTATATTCTTTAATTATGTACATATTTACTTATTCTGATCTTTTTCTATTACTGTTTGTATACTATGTCTTGTACTATTACTATATTTCTAGGTGTTATATTTTATCTATAATCCTAGTGTGGAGTATCATATAATAGAACATCTATATTTACCATTATATATTTGATACTCTTTAATCTAGTACTGCTGTTAGAATCAGTCCTATTTTTTCCTTAAATGTTATGTCTAATAGTATCTGAACAAACATCTGAAAAATCTTCCCTTTTAAGATTCAAACTTTCCGTAATAAATTGTTCTAAGATATTAAGTTTAGTTGTCATTCAAAAGACACAATAACAGAGAAACACAATCCTAATATTTATCAGAAGTATCACACTATAGGCTAGTATAAAAACTATACTTCTATACTTTTGGCATATTGCAAGCATTCAGAACTATTTAATAACTGACAGTGGTTTAGAATGCAGTTCACTGTCTTTTGCTTATTATCTAACTTGTATTCATTGACATCTTAGCATATGATTCAAAATACTATGATTATTTACTTTTAGACAGGAAGAAGTAACCAGGACAGTTCTTAGACTTTTCAGAACTCCCACAGTATTACAAAAGAGCTCCTGACTCTAATTAAGCAGCTTCAAGCTAGTCCTCATGACAAGGGCTTGCAAATGAACACTTTATCAGCAACAATTCACACAAAAACATTCACAAGTGAAAAAAGATTGTACCCCTTTCTACTTCATTTTGCTGTTTGCCATATTATTACTGCTTGTTGGTAGCCTCACTAAACTGATGACAGTAATCTGCTGAATCACTGCTTTATTAGTGCTGTCTGTTACTGTTGTTCATAGGTTCATAGGTTCATATGTTGGTACTAGGCTATCGGCCCTAGGGGCCTATACAAGCCTAGCAATAACAATTCCCTGGCTATTTCTTCCCACACTATTTACTTCCCTGGACCTTGTCTAGCAGGGTGACTGACGTGATCCCTGGGGTGAATTTCCTTTCTCCCATCCAGTCATCAAGGTTCCTTTTGAAGAGGGCCAAAGAGGTGCTCTGCTTGACATGTATGGGCAGTCTATTCCAGAGTCTGGGGAGTCTCTGGATCAGGAACCTATCCCTCCAGCATGTTTTGTTTATTGTGATGACAAGGTTTAGATCCCTGGAGCATGTGTCTCTGAGGGATTGGGATTTCTTTAAGTGTAGCGTGTCCAACAGCTCTGGGTTTGATATGGCCTTGTATGTTAAGCAGAGATTACCTTGGGGTAGACGATATGCAACAGAGTATAGCTGTAGTTTTTTAAGGCGGTCACCATAGGGCATCTGCATTAGGCCTGTGATTCATTTAGTAAGGTATTTCTGCAGCCTTTCCAGTTGTTGCAGATGTCTTGAGAGGTACATACTGAATGTGGCATTGTATTCTATAATGGGTCTAATGAGGGATGAGTACAGTGGGACAATGACCTCCTTTTTTCTGGATGAAAAGCCCTTAGTGATGAGGTGTGCCACATAGAAGGATTTCCTGACTGTTGTGGCCATGTGGTTATTGAAGGTGAGACCACTGTCCACCTGTGTCCCTAAGTCTCTTATCACACTTTCAGTGTTTAGTGTACTGCCACCAGTGTGGTAATTCATGGCTACATGTTTTTTCCCCAAGGGGATAACTATACATTTCTTGGCATTCAGCTTGAGCCCATGGCTCTGGCACCAAGCATCTGTTTCTGAAAGGCCCTTTTGTAGAGTATCTACATCATTTGGGGATTCAATAATGGCTCCCAGTTTGCAGTTATCTGCGAACTTTGTTAGCCAGAGTCCTTTAGTGTTAGCCTGTACTTCAGAGAAGTATATGCCAAACAAGAGAGGTCCCAGGACTGCACCCTGAGGTACTCCACTTGTCACTTGTCTGGAGCTGTATTTGGAGTCAGCTACTTTTACAGTGTGGGTTCTGTCAGTAAGCCAGTTGGCAACCCATCGAGTGATGTAGGGATTAATGCCCAGCTTAGTAAGTTTATCGATGATTCCAGAGTGGGGGATGGTGTCAAAGGCCTTGGCGATGTCCAGATAGGCTGTGTGGACTGCCTTACCCTCATCCATGGCTCAGGAGACTGATTCGAAGAAGTCAATCAGGTTCAGGAGACAAGATCAGCCCTTCACGAACCCAAACTGGGTGGGGTCCAGTCTTTTAAGGTTGCCAATGTCTTTGTTTATATGTTCCATGATGATACATTCCATGGCCTTGCAAATCAGGTTCATCAGACTGATGGGGCAGTATTTCCCGGGATCCAAGGTGGATCCCCCCTTGTGGAGTGGGATAACTGTAGCTGTGCGCCACTCAGTGGGCATGAAGCCTGATGTGAGGGTATGATTAAACATGACGCTTAGGTGAGGTGCCAGTTCATTTTGCAGTTCATGTAGTACACAGCCAGGGATTTCATCTGGTCCCATGGATGCTGTATTCTTAGCTTTGGAGACTGCATTTTTTACCTGTGTGGCCATTATTACCAGAATTTGGCAATCTTTCAGTATTGAGATGAGCCATTTAGGGGGTGAGAGGGGGGTGAAGTTGGCACTGAATCGATCTGCCAGGATATTGGCAATATACTTGGGATCAGTATATTTAATCCTATTCTGTTGTAGCTCAGAGCAGATCTGAGCATTGCCATTTAGATTCTTGACATAGTTATAGAATGCCTTGTGGTTGTCTTTGGTATCTTTGGCAATTTTATTTTCGTAACTAGCTTTGGAGGATGTTATGAGGGATCTCAGCTTCTTAATGAGGCTGGTAAGTGAGTTTTTTGCATCCTGGGATTTATCTCTTTTCTGCAACAGTTTCTTCCTTTTGTTGTAAAGTTTGTTTATGGCAGGGGACCACCAGATTGGCTTCCTTTTTTTGGAGGAGAGCATCTTGGTTCTATTTGGGATGGCATGATTCATGCATGAGTGGATGTACTCGTACAGTGTCTTAGTGTAGGATTCAGCAGTTGAACTTGAGAAGCATGAAGTTGGCTTTGGAGAAATTTTTTATAGAGGTTTCCTTACCGGGGGGTGGGGGTGGGATGTGGATGTTAAGGATGATTAGCATCGATTTCCCATGTTGGTAATGACCAGGTCTAGGATACTGGACCCTCTGGTGTTACTATGGATTAGTTGATCCAGGGCATTGGAATTTATGAATTCCAAGAAACGTTGGGCAAAGGTGTTGGTACACGAGTAGTTTTCCCAGTTAATGGCAGGGTAGTTGAAATCACCCAGTATTAGGGTGTTTGGTTGTATATTAATATTTTCCAGTATGTTTAGAAAGGTGTAGTGAGAATCATGGGGCATGGTGGGGGATCTGTAGCAAGCTACAGTTTGGATTGCTGTCTTACCTAGTGTTAGTTGCACCTGGAGAATTTTAGATGCATTGTGTTGGGCAACTAACCTGGTGGTGTGAATATCCTTGGTGAATATGGACACTCCTCCACCTTTAGTGTTTCGAACCTGGTTTGGTGGCCGAAAAGTGTGGTAAGAGTTGTAGCCTGGTATTGCAGGGGTGCTCTCTGGAACCTTGAACCAGGTCTGTGATTTGTGAGCTATTGTTTCAAAGCAATCTACTGATTAACTATATTTCATTACTATCTACTGCAGTTTATTACTGTTTAACTGCATTTTACTGCATTTTTGTTGCTGTTTAACTGTATCTTTTCATACTGCAAGTGCTATTCTTTTGACTATAAGTGATTAATCTGTTTATTGTGAGTTTTTTCTTACTGAGTTCTTAACCTTAAAATTCAGTAGCATAGTCAAAATACAGGTCTGCAGCATCCACAGCTTTAGTTGTATGGTTTTAAATCCTTTTTAAGGTATTCCAGCTATATGTTAACTGCTTTTCTGTAAAAACAAAAACAAAGTACTAAGCTTGTTTTCCACCTTTCCTGTTACTAGAGTAGTCCAGATATAGATTTGCTGTATCCAGGACTGTTTTGTAAGTTTGAGTTCCCTAGACCTTTCTGTGTTAGAGGAAAGCCTTCCAGCTTATCAGTGGGAGTGGTAAGCACTAGGTAGCCTATCTTCCACAAAAGGAGTGGTTTCCGGCTTTGAAATTGTAGTTTATTGGCCGCTTGGGCAGTTTTTTCTCTCTCTCTCAACTTTCTTTTCTCTCTTGCACTTTAATTAGCTTATTCACCTAGGACTTCATCAGGCTTTTTGTAGCAATTATTGTAGCATACATAAATGCTATCAGCACTAGACATCCTATAAGGAAACAGCTCCAGTACTTAGCAATGATGACCATCCCTCCTGGCATGTCTAAAGGTCAGTTTCCTCTGCTTTCTCCTATTAACCTGGTGAACTTGGGCATCCTGAGGCAGTGTAGCAACTGCCTGATGTACACAGACAACCCTCTCCTCTTACCTCCCAACATTCAGACTTGTGAGAGATGCACTTATATGTCCAAATTGGAAACCATGCACTCTCCAGCCAAGATCGGAATAGCTTGTCAAGCGGAAAAGGTCAACACCTTCACCACACCACATAGAACACATAGCCCTCCAGAACACCCACCATCACAGCCCTCACATAAAAACACAAGCCACACACCCACCTTCGCAGAAAGTCTCAATAGAAATCTACCCAGACAGCAGAGACCTCCAAGGCAAAAATGCACTCAGCCACCACAACACAGCACAAACCACAAGACACATAGCTCACCTAGACAGTGTGCCCATCAACCTAAGCCCCTAAGGCAAAACAGCTTGCCCAATACAATAATCATAGGTGACTTAATAGTGAGGCACACTGATGTCCCACTTACTAGGTTGAATAAGGAAAAGGTAACAGTCAGCTCTCTATCAGGTGCCATAATCCGACACATAACACATGCACTCAGGTCACTCCACAACAAGTACAAGTATGACTCTGTCATTGTCCATGTGGGTGTGAATGACCTGAGATGCACCTCCCTGAACTACATGAAAAGAGACATGGTGGAGCTCTCAGATTATGTGGCCCAAGCATGTATGTCCCTAGTCCTGAGCAGCATCCTACCATTTCCCAGAATGATATCACAGTACAAACAGAAAATGATTTACTTCAACAATTGGCTAAGTTTCTGGTGTCATTCTAAGGGGATCCAGTATCTGTCTGCTTGGATGACATGATTGACAGACCTCGATGCTTTGCCAGAGATGGCCTACATCTGTCACCCCTGGGTTTCCAGGTACTGGCTAAGACTCTTGCCACCCCTATAGTGCCTTTTTAGGTGGTGTTCCAAAGACCAAATTACCACCATAACAGCTATAAATAAATGCAATCTAAGGGTCATGATGCTCAATGCTAGAAGTCTAAATCTCAAGATGTACTCGCTCGAAGCACTCCTCAAAATGGAGAACATCGGCATTTGTGCTGTAACGGAGACCTAGTTTAAAGCAACAGAAAGAACCCTTGCACTACCAGGCTCTAACTCATTTCACACCTTCTGGCCTCAAAACATGGACCGAAGCTCCAAAGGCGGTGGTTTTTCCATATTCATAAAGGATATGCACACCTCCAGACTAGTAGCCCAGCATAACGCATCTGAGATACTCCAGGTACAACTAACATTGGATAAGATGGAGATACAGGTCATAGCCTGCTGTAGGTCTCCAACCAGGTCTCAAGACTCTCAGTCCACATTCCTAAGCACCCTGGAAACTATTAAGATCCAACCCAATGCTCTCATATTATGTGACTTCTATGGGTCAATATTAAAAGACCGAAGAAGTGTTTCAGCGAACACCTCTTGGTCGACACATAATGAGTGAATGCACAAAAGTGTGAATGCTCAAACAGCGATTTCTTTCCCTGGGAAAGAAATCGCTTGGCCATCCCCATGTGTTCGCCCCTTTCCTCACTGTAGTGTGATCTCGGAGTTGGTATATTTAGTTATGGGGGGTGTGGGGGGCAAAGCCCCCCACGTTGTTATGTTTTAAAATGTGTGTGTGTGTGTGTGTGTGTGTGTGTGTGTGTGTGTGTGTGTGTGTGTGTGTTTGTGCTAGCGGTTTCTTTCCCAGGGAAAGAAACTGCTGTTTTGAGCATTCACGCTTTAGTGCATTCACTCATTATGTGTCGACCAAGAGGTGTTCACTGAAACACCTCTTCAGTCTTTTAATATAGACCCACTTCAAGTACCCCTTCATCAGCTGGGAAAACTACTCATGCACCAATGCACTGGCCTTCATCAATTCCAATGCCCTCAGCTAGCTCATTCTTACCCCCACTAGAGGAAGCAACATCCTTGACCTGGTTATTACTAACATGGACAACCGTTACTGTACACCAATAGTCACTTCCTCCCTAGTTAGATCCAACTACAAACTAATCACCATGGAAATCCACATCTCACCCACACACCCCACAAAGGTATCCACCATGAAAAACTTCTCCAAACTGACTTTGGACTCCTAAAAACTGAGGTGGCTAACTTCATGGCACCCATGCCAATGGAAAATTGATGCATGACTGCCAAATCATACACCAATGCACTGTACAAACATATACATAAATGCATGGAACTAGCCATACCCAACAGAACCAAGATGCTCTCCTCCAAAAACAGGAAGCCAGTCTGGTGGTCCCCTGCCATTAATAAACTCTACAACAGAAGGAAGAAACTGTTACAGAAAAATGGAGTACCAAGACTGGAAAAATTCCCTTATTAGCCACAACAAAAAGTTGAGATCCCTCATCAAAACCTCCAAAGCCAGCTATGAAGGCAGAATTGTGGCACACACTAAAAACAAACATAAAGCTTTCTATAGTTATATCAAAAATCTCCATGGCAATACCCAGATTTGCTCTGAGTTACTGCACAATGGTACCTCCTATGCTGAGCCAACAGACATTGCCAACATACTGGCCGACAGATTCAGTGCCAACTTTACCACCCCCAAAGGACCAATCTCAATGCCAGAAGAATGCCAGGCACCCAACATTACTGCAGCACAGGTTAAAACTGCATTGTCTAAGGCCAAGAATACAGCTTCCATGGGACCCAACAATATCCCTGGCTGTGTTCAATATGAA
Organism: Protopterus annectens; assembly: GCF_019279795.1. Classification (NCBI taxonomy): domain Eukaryota; kingdom Metazoa; phylum Chordata; order Ceratodontiformes; family Protopteridae; genus Protopterus; species Protopterus annectens. Next base: position 275,036,059 of record NC_056748.1, read on the forward strand.
TTACAAAGTAAACTGGCACCAGATCTGTGTGCTCTGTTCACTCACAGCCTCACCTCAGGCTTTGTCCCTACCAAATGGCGCACTGCTACAGTCATCCCTCTCCATAAAGGAGGGGCGACTACAGACACTGGAAATTATCGTGCCATTAGCCTGATGAGTCTGATATGTAAGGCTATGGAGCGCATCATCATGGACCTAATTAACAAGGATATAGGGGATCTCCAAACTCTAGATCCCATGCAAACTGGTTTTGTGAAAGGTAGATCATGCCTGCTCAACCTGGTTGACTTCTTTGAGTCAGTCACCAGAGCAGTGGATGAAGGTAAGGCAGTTTATACAACCTACCTTGATCTGGCCAAGGCCTTTGATACCATTTCTCTCTCAGGAATTATTGATAAACTCAGCAAACTAGGCATCAACCCCTATATCATTAGGTGGGTTGCAAATTGGCTCACAGATGGGAACCCACAGTGTGAAAGTAGCAGACTCAAAGTCAGACTGCCGACCAGTCACGAGTGGAGTCCCACAGGGATCAGTCCTGGGTCCTCTCCTGTTTGGCAGCTACTTCTCAGAAGTCCAGGCCAACACGGAGGGAGTCTGGCTGACCAAATTCACAGACAACTGCAAGCTGGGAGTCATTATTAACTCCCCAAGTGATGCAGACATCCTACAGAAAGGCCTCACTGATACTAATGGCTGGTGTCGAAACCTTAAGCTTAATGCCAAAAAATGCGTCATCATCCCCTTTGGGAAAAACTCAGTTCCCACTAGTTACTACATCGATGGGAGCCCACTGAAGGCATTATAAGAGATATTGGGACACAGGTTGACAGTAACCTCTTCTTCGACCATCACATTGCTACTGTGGTCAGAAAGTCCTTCTATGTGGCACATCTCATTACCAAGGGTTTTGCATCCAGGAAGAAAGAGGTCATCATTTCTCTACTCTTCCCTCATTAGACCAATCATAGAGTATAATGCCCCATTTGGCATGTATCTCACTAGACACCTGCAACAACTGGAGAGACCACAAATGTACCTTACAAAGAGGATCCTAGGCCTTAAACACATGTCCTACATAGACAGACAAAACACTCCAGCTGTTCTCTGTCTCATATCGTCTACTAAGAGGCGAGCTCTGCTTGACTTACAAAGGCATGTCTGACCCAGCTCTGTTAGAAATGCTACATCTAAAAAATCCCATTCCCTCTACACCGCACACTCCAGAGACCTCAACCTCATTACCACAATCAACAGAACATGCTGGGGAGACAGGTTTATAATGCAGAGACTGCCCATGCTATGTTATAGACTTCCCATACATGTCAAACAGAACACCTCACTGGCCCTCTTCAGGAGAAATCTTGATGAGTGGATGGGAAATAGAAAGTTCACCCTGGGGATCACTCCAGTGGCTCTACCTGATAGAGGCACTGGGAACTAACGACGGGCGGCACAATGCCAGGGCACTTCTATGAGTTAGGCTTGCAAAGGCCCCAGGGCCATTAGCCTGGTACAAACACCTATGAATATATGAACCAAGCCACCTCTACATTATACATCAATCCCTCAAATCCTTCCAAACCACTGCAAAAAAAGCAACAAAAAACATTTCCAAGTATGTTAACCACTAAAAAGCTATTGTATTTAAAGAAATAACATCTAATGTCTCAGTAAGCACTGTTTGTATGAGATGCTTAATATAAAGCAGACTGCCATTTTTATAGGAAACATAGCATATAAATTTGTATTAAAAGAATGACAATTGTGTGTGATCCAGTTTTAACTTGTAAAAGTGTGAATGTTGCTCTAATTATTTGATAACATTCCAATAATAACTTTTATATTTGTAAGAAACTATATTTTTATACTTTGTTTATAATATAGTATAACTTTCCTGGGTGTATGTCAAGTATACTATCAAAAGCAAGCATTCTGAACTATTTAATAAATGACAGTGGTTTAGAATCCAATTCACTGCCTTTTGCATATTATCTAATTTGTATTCTTTGGCATCTTAGCAAATGATTCGAAATGTTATAATCATTTACTTTCAGACAGGAAGAAGTAACCTGGACAGTTCTTAGAATTTTCAGAACTTCTGCAGCATCACAAAAGTGCTTGTTACTCTAAGTTTTTTTAAGCTGGTTTTCATGATAAGAGCTTGCAAATGAACAGTACATCAGTTACAATTCACACAAAAATGCTTGCAAGTGAATCCAAGCCACATCCATACCACACATCAATCCTTCAAACCCCTCCAAACCACCAAAACAACAAAAAAAGAAGTATTCCACTCCCTAAAAAGCCATTGTACTAAAAAAATAACATTTAATGGCTCAGCAAGCACTATTTGTATGAGATGTTTACTATAAAGCAGACTGTCATTTTTTTAAAAGAGACATAGCATATAAACTTCCATTCCAACAGTAACTTTTATATATGTAAAAAGATATATTTTTGTGGTTTATTATCAAAATGAAGAATGAAGGTTCGGTGAACATGGGAATCTAGAACGTCAGTTGACTGATTCCCATTTCACTGACCTTCAATTCTCTGAGTGTCTGTTGCAGCGAAAGCCACTGTGCATTCATTGATATGTGTTTGATGTTAGGAATAGAGATCGCGGTACAGGCAGATTGAGAAATTTATCCTTTTCCTCACTGTAGTGTGATCTCAGATTTGGAATATATGGTTTGCAGGTGGTGTGGGGGTGCAGGGGGGCTTACACCCCTTCAAAAATGTGAATTCTATCATTGTGCAGTACTGAACTGCATTTGTTCATACTGCTGGAAAGCAAGCAGGTAAGTTATGGCAGGTAAGTATATCCTGGCTGACATCAAAAACTGCCAAATTCAAAATGTTTGATATTTTGATTTGGCAATGTCAGATAATTAATATAGGTTTATAGGTTCATAGATTAGTACTAGGCTAACTGCCCTTGTGGGCCATTCTATGCCTAGCCAATTAACCTAGCCAATTAACCCATCTCAGAATCAAACCGTACACCCTGTTTCTATAAGACAAATATCTTAACTATTATGCCAACCTCCCTACACCCTCCCTCTCTGATCAAATCTGACCACAAACAAGCAACGTTCTGTATCAAAATCTCAAAATCAAGAGATATTGGAGGTTTTAGCCCTGTATTCAGTATCCTACAGAATCCTTAGAGGCAATCTATTCCTTGTTTTATGGACCAGTAGGGATTTGGAGGTCCAAGATCTCCTAACTCCACAAATCAAACAATCCCATTAACCTTAGGACCAAAGATCTTAACAACTTGCTTCAACAGATAAACAAATCACAGTGGAGAGTCAGCTTTGTCATGCGACAACTGCTACTTCTCTTGAGCAAACTTCCATTCCAGACCAAGCAATATGACACTCCATCTTCCTTTAAAAAAAGAATTAAGACAATTGGATAGGTATTCACAAATTCACCCCCAGCACAAATGCCTTCTCTATCTTTGAAAAAGTGAAGTAATATCTGATGGTGGGCACTGGCAAATTATAAATGTCAACATGGCCCAGTTGTCTTGTATTTTCGATGATTCTGATATAAACATTACACAATTCAAGTACTTCAGACATACAAAGCTCCTACAATTCTATGATGAAGTCTCTAAATTTGATTATAACTGGATTACATTATCTACAATGTTGATATGGCAAGATGTAAACAGACAAATTCTACTTGGACTTGGATAAATGAATTAACTTGGCAGCCCTGACTAGCTGCAAACAATTGGGGAAGTTTAAAAGCAAACCAATGCGGCGGGCCACAAGATTAAAAAACTATATAACAAAAGAAAGAAACTCCTTAGCCTATATAATAAAACAAAAGATTCTCAAATCATGTATAACATCAAACAGTTAAGAATCAAAAAATGTCCATTAGTAACATTAGCAAACCAAAGACATTCCATGAATTCAGACTAGCAAAAGACATCTACAAATCCTTCTTTAGATGTTATGAAAATAAGGAAGAACAATCAACATTGCTAACAGCTTATTTACAAAGATATGACCTGCTCTGATCCAGTGGATATTGCCACTATAGAGGCAAACAAATTTAGTGCCAATGTCACCCCAGAGACAACTACAGCAAGCCTGCTAATACTGAAGGGACTCAGACCACCAACCATCACAAAAGAACATATATTAAAAGTATTCACAGAGCTTTCAGTTGCCTAATAAATATCACTGGCAAACCCACTCCTTGCAATTTGTTTTTTCCATGGGCAGATTTTGTCTGATGAATCTGGTAACTAACAATATGGGAGCAAACTGAACATTTACCACATTTAAAAGTTCCTAAATTCCTTAAGGACCTTTGTATATCTATCAGTGGCATAACAAAAGTCCCATGTATAACACCAGAAGTGAAGAAATTGTAGGTATGGTCAAATATTACTGGAAATTTTTGTTGCAAGATAAATTTTTGGCAAAGATATTACCTGATTTTCCCTCTCTGTCTTACACGAAAGGTAAGAGTATAAAGAACATGTTGGTCCATGGGGCTTTTGTTATGCCATTGATAGATATACAAAGGTCCTTTAGGAATTTAAGAACTTTTAAATGTGGTAAATGTTCAGTTTGTTCCCATATTATTCATTCTCTTAGTATTATTAATAATGTCAAATTTATGTCTAGAGGGGTATACACATGTGATAGTAAAGGGGTTATATATATGCTTTACGTTGTCCCTGTGATTTATTTTATATTGAAGAAACAAAAAGGATGTTCCGTACTAGATTTATGGAACATCTGAGGGATATAAAACACCAGAGAGAAGATAATTTCTGCACAGTTTAAAATGGAACATAATAGTAACTCTGCATTATTGCAGGGCTCTATATTGAAACAAATTATATGTAAATGGGGAGATGGACAGTTATTGAAGGAAAAGTTGTTGTATAAGGAATGTATTTATATTTTAAAGTATAAAACATTGGTCCCTAAAGGACTAAACAATGAGTTAAATTGGAAAAGTTTACTTTAAATGTGAAGTGTTATTAATTGTTTAACTGAAACTCATTAGAGTTTAATTGGTGAACGGGTTGTATAAAAATGGAGGATTTAGATTGTATATTTGTATTCCTTGAAGGTGGTTACACAGAGGCACTAGAATAAGTGAATAAAAGCATTCTGTTTTACTATTGAATTGCTGCTGAACTGCTCTTTTTTTTCCAATCCTACATCCCATTTGGTTTTGTTCGTTGTTGAAACTTCTAGCTCCACTTCATAGCAAACATAACACACACACTCCAAAATAAAAGGTAGTGACAGACCTGGGTATCTGGGTGGATTTCTTCCTTACATTAGACCATCATGTTGCAATGGTGGTGAGGAAATCCTTTTACATTGAACAACTCATAGCATGAGGTATCTCCTCCAGGACAAACAAAATCCTTACCTCCTTGTATTCTGCATTAATACGGCCTATCATAGAGTACAATATCCACATTTGGCTGTACCTTACTAAGCATATCAAGCAATTAGAAATCCCCAAAAAACTCCTAATTAAAAAGATTAAAGGCTTAAAAGACTTCAGCTACCAAGATAGACTAGAGGCTGTATTTCTATATTCAATATCGTATAGAGCCCTGAGCCTTGCTTACTGATCCAATTGTCCAAGAATTCTTGTACCTTCAAAAAAATCAAACGGTGTCATACATATGATTGTTATACAATGTAAGATTAAACGAAATCTTTAAAACAAATTAAATCCCATGTTGGGCGTGTAAAAACAGTTAAAAGCTGATTGCTGTCATAATTTCTATAGATGTGAAAAATTAAGAAAATTTGGAAAGAGTTCCAAAATTTTCTTAAAACGTTTTTGATTAGAAAAATATGTGATATCTGAATCTAGTATATTAACTAATGCTCCAATTCCTACTGATACAGCACCTAAGCAATTTTATTTGTTGTGGACTTTATTAACAGTGGCAAGAATAAACAATCAGTCTAAAGTGGAAAATGAGTCTGCACCAAATTTTAAAGATTGTATTAAATTAGCCATGTAAATGTGTCATAAAGAAATTAGTGTTGTTTCTATAAGAATTAAACAAAAAAGGAAGATTTGTGATGAATGTGAAAAATTAAGGCCAGCGTTCATAGTCGGTTATGCAAATGCACTAAGGCTATCTGCGATATTCATCGACAAGCTGAGTTGAGGTGCTATTCATAAAGGCTATTTAACACCAATGGGTGACAACCTTGAATGTGCTTATGCAAATGTAAAAATAATAAGATGTAAATAAATGAGTAGTGATGCAAATCTTTGTATGCTAATGAAGTATATTTTATATCATTTGTTATTCATAGTCATATTTTCCAACTTTTCCACACCTGTTGCAGATGCACTATATAAAGAGAAACCTCACCAAATCTATCAGTATTGCAATCAGAAAAAATATGGTCACTTTCTGCTAGCTTTGCTGTTTCTAGGTCTGAGTTGCTTGTCTTGACTGGGCCAGAACTTTTTCTGCCAAGTAGGACTTGCCGGCCAAGAAGATGAAAATATAAGCAAATGATTACTCATTATAACTTTGATAATTAGGAAATACTTGACAAGATTAGAGTAGACAGGGACATTATAGAGGTCTTAACGAGTATGTTTGACCCCCATAGGGGCATTGGAGGAATGCATGAACTTCCTATCCCTGTGGATTCTAAGGTATGTATAGACCTCACCATAGTTGTTACAGGGACCTTCCAGAGAAAGAGTGGGGACACACACTGGGGATCTCACAGGCCTCTGCCTTGAGGATACTGCAGCAGTTTCTGGATGTACTTTTGGCAAGTGTGGACCAACACATCTGTTTCCTAGGATCACCTCAGGACCAAGCCAGGACTATGCATGCCTTTTAGGACTGGTACATTTTTCCTGAGGAACTCAGTCCAATAGATTGCACCTATGCTGAGATTAAAGCTCCTCTGGTCCACAGGAGGAGTGGTACCACAATAGGAAGGGCCAGCATTCAGTCGCCAGGTACTGTGTGAGGCATTGGGGAGTGTAATGCAGCCAGCCCAGCTAGCTGGAATTTTGTAAATAATTCTGTGTTATTTGTGAATATTGCTATGATTTATACATAACTGTATGCTATGTACTGAGCTTCAAGAATTTAACCACAGTGTACCCTACTGGAAAAGAACAGAAATGTATATAAACTATATACCTGTGCAAATATATGTGTTAATAGTAGCAGCTGGAACATACAGAGTTAACTTGTAAACCCTCAAGAAAATAAGTGGAAATTGTTTTACGATTCTGTTGTCTCAGTTTCAGTGCAGCAAGCAGACACAATGTCTAGAGCTACAGGTTTTCCTATTGTCTTGAAACAGAAATAATTACTAGGTTTCAAATGCAAAAGTGTTTAATTGTTTTACAACTTCCAGTTCTAGGCAAACATCTGAGAGATGTATTTTTCACAGAGAAATGTTAAATTTTGTTAAGTTTCTGTTAGCCTGGGAACTGAAGGCAGGTGGCAAAGAGTGATGTCATCCAAGCTAACCCAGCAGTAATTTTGATTAAATATATACATACATATATATATATATATATATATATATATATATATATATATACATATATATATATATATATATATATATGTATAGGGAGAGAGGAGGAGAGAGAGAGAGATATGAATGGGTTGCCTACAACCCACTGAAACAGTAACATTTCACAGGGAAAAAAGCAAATAACTGTTGACAGAAAATCAGCTGATCACACGTACTGCCTTTTTTTGTTCAGTACAAGATTGTGGTACAGTCGGGATCGGGGAATTTTCCACTTCCCACATATTGTGATCTCGAAGTTGTTATATATTTAATTAGCAAGAGGTATGGGAGTGCAGTCATGTGGGGCATTTAGGTGTTCTTGCCTCCTGCAAAAAAGTATCTGCACATAACATCAACTTCTGCATGTTGAACCTAACACAGAAAATAAAAATTATTGAAGCTTACACTGATCAAAAAAGGAGAACAGATGCTTTTCTTTTATGATCAGTAAACTAAAAAAGAAAAAAAGAAAAACTAATAGTACCATCAGACATAGCTTGTCTGAATAGTGATGCTGTTAGGGAAATGTATTTTTGTAAGGTAATGTGTAGGGTTGGAGTTAGGATCTGGTCCATCCCGCCTTACTTGTTGTGTTAATAATAAACATATCTCTACCAGTGCACTAACCCAAACACTAGACATTACTTTATGAATCAAACTTTTCCCTAACAGCACCACTACACAAGACACACACCACATAAACACAAATACACACAAAACACTAAATCTGTCCTCTTGCCTAACCTTTACTCTAATCCTAACCTGCAAATACATATGCACACCCTCTCCTGATCCTAATGTTAAAACTTCCCAAACATCTGACAGCTTCAGCATAAAAAAAAAAAAAAACTGACTTACCTTATTTTATTTGTATTTGTTGAACAGGGTAGAGCACTGGTCTCCATGGTCAATTGGCTTGCTCAGAGTCACACAGGCAATGGAGGCTGAGAGAATCAAACAGTGGACAACTGACAATAGGTCATTAACTGCTCCTTAATCTTCTGCACCAGCTAAAAGACAAATGCTTATCTTTATGTAAGCACACCTCAGACAGCACAGGAAAAGTCAATGTCCCCAAACTATTTCTGGCATTCAAACGTAGCTGTATTGCATCATGAACTGCAACTATATATATATATATCTATATATATATATCACATACACATATAGGTTTACAATGAAAACCTTGAAACTGCATCAGCTGACCGGCATGTGGTCGAATGGCAGTTTTCAAGTCGGCAGAATGTTGACTCAAAATGTATCAACTACACTAAAGCGAATGGGTAGCATAGTTCAAGTATTTGGATTAAACATTGTACAGGGAGATTGTGGTTCAGTGAGGAACAGAGAATTAGCCCATTTCCTCACTGAAAGCTCATATTTGATATATTTAAAGTGCAGGGGGTGTGGGGGTGCAGGGATGCATAGCACCCCATCAAAATAGTAGAATTAATGTACCTTTGACTGTAGAGTGTAACTGTATGTTAATGTGCATAGCAGGAGGTGAGTGACGTCACCTCCTGCTATGTTGAATATATTGAACTACGGATTTGATGTATTAATTTTCGCCTTGGTTGCTGTTTCAAAATTCCGAATACAGCATTTTGGGTCGACATTCTAAACGGTCAACCAAAGCGGATTTAGAATTTCAGTAGTAAACCACACACACACACACACACACACACACACACACACACATATATATATATATATATATATATATATATATATATATATATATATACACACACATATATATACATACATATGGGTCTAGGACACATGCTCGACTAGCATATGTCTGAATCACAAAACATCGAACACACATACACGAAAGCGCTTAACATCGAAGAGCGCTTCCATGTATGTGTAGTTAAAAAAAATCTATGTTTCTGCAGCCCCCCTGCAACCCCCACTCCCGTCTACTTTATTATTCTCACTCCGAGATCGCACTATAGTGGGGAAAAGGGAATTTTCCCTTACCCGCACTGTAGTCCAATCTACAAAACAGGCACACATACACGGAAGTGCTTGTCGATGTTAAACGCTTTTGTGTATGTGTGTTCGATCTTTTGTGATTCGGACATATGCTACTCGACCATGTGTCCAGATCCCATAGATATATATATATATATATATATATATATATATATATATATATATATATACATGTATATATGCATATGTGTGTGTGTGTGTGTGTGTGTATACATGTACATATGCATGCATGCATACATACATACATATGTATTGCAAAACCACTGCATTTTTTGAAATCTTTGAAATAATTTGTCAGTGGCAGTGAAACTAGTAAATGGACAGCTTTCTTCTAACCATAAGCTGATAATTTTTTCATCTGTGAAATGTAAAGATGTTATTACAATACGCTTGGAAGAAATAAGGTGCTTGTGTACTGTGATAGGCTAGAAAACCTTATATAACCCCTGAAAAAAACAAACTATCACTATTACACCACCACCCACCCACCTAATTCCCATTACCCACCTCTCTACTACATCTGACAGACTCCACCTACCATGTTTTCTCTTCCACCTAAAATCCTTATTTCCACATCTTTCTTCATTGTTCTTCTACTACCTCTATACCATGCTACCTCCTATACCAACTTCAGTCTACACCATCCCCCTCTTCCTCCCCACCTCCCCCTCACAACAGACTTCCACAACATTTTTGCCTCTTTAGTTCCCTCCCACCCTATTCTCCACTTAAAGGTAAAGCTTTTCCCAGTCCCAATTAAATACTACAAACCTAAACCTACTCACTGCCAGGCACAACTATCAAAGTACAAACCAAAGATACTTATTCATTTTCTCACTTACTTTTGTTTAGCCGGTGACATTCACCCTAATCCAGGACTGAACTTCTCTCCAGCAAACCACCCTAGCACCAGCAATAAATCTACCTTTAAATACCTCAAATTCCTCACCATCAATTCCCAAAGTTTAAAAAATAAATTAACTCTCTTTTATGCCTGACTCAATCACAACTCACCTGACATTGTAGCCGTCTCAGAAACCTGGTTAAAACCTCACATAAGTGACTCAAAATTCCTTTCCCCTGGATTTCCATCTCTTACATCTGTCCGATTAAGTAGGAGTGGTGGTGGCGTAGCATTAATCTACTCCAACCAGTTGTCCATGACTCCATATCCTAATCCCATCCCTTCTTTCAGTAATGCTGAACTTGTAACTGGCCTACTAAAAATAAATAGCCATAAAAGCATCTGCTTCATTTCCCTCTATATTCCTCCAGGTAACAACACCACTACTTTGGAAGACATCCTTTCCTGGACCTCCTCTAATATTAAGCTAGAAACCTACATATTGGGAGATGTAAATATTGATTGGAACAAAATCAATAACCCTCTCCTGGACCTCCTCTAATATTAAGCTAGAAACCTACATATTGGGAGATGTAAATATTGATTGGAACAAAATCAATAACCCTAATCCCACCATGTCAATCAATCTATTTAACCACACCTAACTTACTAACTCCATTACTAGGCCTAACAAAACCAACCCCCCTGGCTCCATACTAGACTGGATCCTAGTATCTCATCCTAAAAAAGTCATAAAATCATGTGTCATTCCTGACCCATTAGGAGACCACCTCCCAGCCTTCACCCATCGAGCTACCCTCACTTCCCCACAATCCCACCACTTCATTCATACTCGTAACCTCTCTAACTTTAATCCTACTACTTTTTCTGACTCCCTTAAGCAAACTAACTGGAGCCCCTTAAAAACTCTTCCATTATACGCACACGTTGAATTTTGCAACTCAACATTCTTAAATGTCCTCAACTCCCTAGCTCCAATAAGAACAAAAAGAGTAAAAACTAAGACCGTCCCATGGCTTACCAAAGACACATAACTCCAATATAAACAACCTGAAATCTTACTTAAATATAAACAATTAAGAAACCTCGCCAAAAAACAAGTCATTAGAGACAAAAGGTCTTACTACATCAAACTACAAGTAAATCATCCAAAAAACCCCAAACAATTTTGAAATTCAATTAATTCCCTCCTTAACCCAGGTAATAAAAACAACCCCTGTCCTGATGGCAGGAAATCTGACCTTGAAATTGCCTCACTATTCAATTCCTTCTTCACCACTTCTATTGCTGAGCTGACCAAGACCTTTACCAACAATAACCCTCTACACCACCACACTCAATCTTCCTCACCCTCTTCTCCCCTTCCCCCTACCTTCAAACTCAAACCCATCTCCAACTACCTTATAAAGAAACTACTCTCAAAACTAAAACCATGCTCCAATGCCCCCGACAACAATCCATCCTCCTCCTTAAAAATAGCCACCGATGGAATCGCTCTCCCTATCAGCATCCTGATCAATAGATCCCTACTTGAATCCTATGTACCCAAACTATGGCGCGCTGCCTATATTCTTCTTGAGTCACTTATATGAGGTTTTAACCAGGTTTCTGAGACGGCTACAAACTGCAACGTCACAAATTTCTGCCCCATAGCCACCCTCTCTCCAATCTCCAAACTGCTTGAAAAATGCATCCACCTTCAGCTCATGCCATTCCTTACCAAACACCAGCTACTCTCTCCTACCCAACACAGCTTCTGCCCAGGACACAGTACCAACACCGCCCTTCTCTCTTTCTTACATACTGTTAATCTAGCTCGTGACTGGCAAAATAGTATCCAAAGTTCTGCTGGATTTATCTAAAGCTTTCGATACCATCTCCCATACCCACCTCATAAATCGTTTGGCTAATCTTAATCTCTCCCACAAGACACTTTCCTGGTTCTCCAGCTATCTTTCAGACAGGTCTTAGGCTGTAAAATGGGGCCAAGGCACCTCCACTTTCCTTTCTGCCCCCACTGGATCCATACTTGGCCCAGTGGTATTCAACATCTTTATTAATGACTTTCACAAAGCCATACCCAATACCAAAATTGTGCAATATGCTGATGATTCTACTTTGGTCTGCAATGCCTCTAACCTAACAGATCTCCAATTACTGACACAAACAGCCTTCTCAACCACCGAAAACTGGATGCTCCAAAATCACCTCTCACTAAATGCCAACAAATCTAAAATCCTTCTGTTCTCTCCTTCAAAATCTTCCCCTGTTGTGAACAACTTACTTCAAATTACCAGCCAAAACAACTCCATTATAGAGGTCATTCCCTCTGCCAAACTTCTTGGTGTCACCAATGATGAACATCTGAAATTTAACACTCACCTCCAGCTAAACATTAAGAAAATCCACATAAAACTCTGTCTACTTTACAGAAACAGCTACTTCCTTTCTCCTGCCACCAGACTAACTCTTGCCATGACTTATCTCCTTCCCTCTCTACTGTATGGCGCTCTTCGGCTTACTAATCTATCCTCTACTCTCCCCTCCATACTGGAAGTATGTTACAATAAAATCTCCAGATTTGCAACCAAAGCCAAATCCTCCTCTCATCATTGTACCTCCCTTCACTCATTAAATTGGCTTGAACTCCCCAACCAACTAGACTTTCTCCAAATCGCCACAGCCCACAGAATACTGTTCCAGCCTACTAAATGCCCTGCTTTATCCAATATTCTACAACCATATACACCCCCATAGAACCCTTAGATATACCCACCAAAACCTAATCACCATCCACAAACCCAAGCGCCCAGCTGATCAGCTTCTTCTATCCTTCTCCTTAGCTAAAAAATGGAATTCTCTCTCCTCTTCACTGAGGATCTGTAACAACCCTGAAAACTTTAAAACTCTACTTTATTCTTATCTTTATTCAAACAGGAAATGCAACTGTACTCTTCACCCCATACCTCTCAAGCTCTCCTCTACTTATACCCCTGGCTAACCTTCACACCAAGCTGACCTCACTCACAAATGTAGATTGTATAAATAACTAAACTGTAATATGTAGCCACCATGCTATATGCCTGTCTTTTTCGCCTAAAGAAAATTGTAATTATTTGTTTTCTTTTCTGAATGCTACCTGTTGTTTGTAATGCAAAGATTCTTTGTAATTAATTAATTCATGTAACTAAACTATGTATTGTGGAGCTTTTCTCCCCGAGCCCAGTGGACATCCCCGGTCATCAAACTGGAATAAATAAATAAATAAATACCAGTACAAAATGACTGATAAATCCAGCAGTGAAATATATATATATATATATATAAAAAGTCTGTTGGCAAGGTGAAATTTATAAGAAAGATGCTTAAGGTTTCAATTTACTTTTAACACTGCACTTTGCATGTGCTTTTTCAAGAAAAAAATAATTAACAGAAAAACATACTGTGAGGACAGAACTGTGTTACTCAGCAAAATTTAACAGATAAGCAGTTTTGTTCAAACATTCTAACATCCTCAGAACAAAGTAATCTGAAAACACCACAGTCATATAATGATAAAAGAATGGCATCACAGTGTGACGTCTTGATCAGACAATACAGGTAAAGGTTGGGGAACCTTCCCCAAGATGTCTTCCTTTGCTCATTGGTACTTATAATGTTGCAGTTTAGTTTCCTGGGTCTGATTACTTATGGTTCTAATTTACACTAACTCATTTCAGGGTAGAAATCCCTGTACTCATGTATGTCCAGATTTGTCTTTCATGAGTTATTCACTAACATATGCTTCCACAAAATACTGCTTTAAGAATTCTTAAACCTAAACATATAGCTTAAGACATACATCACTACCGCTGTTTAAAAGCTCATATGCTTTTGATCATTTAGACTAGGCCAGCATATACCTTACTTGTGAATATTGATTATAGTTTACATTTAATTAACTTAAACTATCTGTGCTGCTATAACCCTGAATAGTAACTATACCCTATAATAGTGTCTCTGTAATAAGCATCATGTTATACACTAGTTTTTCCCCATGAGCCCCCAATGTGGACATTGCTCAGTGAGGCAAGCCCAGTAAACATAATACAAGTTGTTGTTGTTGTCTTTCGGCTTTACCCGGTTAGGGTTCGCCACAGCGGAACTCCGGTCCGCTAATGATTGGCAGTAGATTTTGACGAATGCTGAGGTGCCAGCTCGACGTTCAACCTTCAACGAAGGCACGCCCATTTACGCATGTCTTTCGAACGACCACCCAACCATGGGCAGTACATGCAGACTCCACACAGAAGGCAATCCCCGCGCTCCAGCCGAGAATCGAACGGGAGAATCTCTTGCTGTGAAGCAACAATGCTACCGCTGCACCACTGCAGATGTAAGTATAAATAAATAAAAAGCCTCTGTATTTATTATGTTCTCTATTAAACTTTGCTTACTTGTGTCACATTGTCTTTGTATGGCAATTTCAACCTAATCATTACTCATACCCTTTTACTACATAATACTGTATTATTTTCCATTTTTCTACTTTCTATGGAAATCATTCTTCCATATTATATGTTCTGCTAATTTACATTGTCAGATTGTGTAAACACCCCAAATATTAGACAAATTCGCTGTACCAAGCATTTTAACAAAGACCTTTTTCTAGCTGAACTTAGCGCTTGTAACTGGAATTCCCTAAAAACACTTCCTCTTGAGGATGCAGTTTTATTCTTTAATACTACTTTCTTATCCATTCTTAATAGACATGCTCCCATTAGAATGAAGTCAAAATGGCTTTCTAAAGACACTAAGAAACTCATCCTCACTAGAAATAAAGTTTGGACCAAATGGAGAAGCCACAGAAATAACCCAGATTTGAAATCAGGCTAAGAAATCAATAATCTCCGACAAAAAGAAATTCTACTGTGAACTTCAGCAAACTCATCTTAACAATTCCAGACAATTTTGGTTATCAGTAAATAGACTCCTCTCACCAGGTACAGCCAAAACTCCCTCCCCACTAAATGCCAACCCAGACACCCCTCTCCAAACTGCAAATACTTTTAATTCTTTTTTTTCTGAAACTATTCAATCCCTAGCTAGACAAATGAACACCAACTACCACCCCCCAAACAACCCAGCTAACTCCTCTCACAATTTCTCTCTAAAACCTATATCTACTTCTTACATCTACAGACTCATTCACAAACTGAAACCATGTACACCTTCAGCTGATACTCCAAAAAGCAGCCAATTGCATACCCAATATCCATACTCATAAACAGAACTATCCAGGAGGGTTCCATCCCAAACATCTGGAAAGTCTCCCATATTATTCCACTACATAAAGGTGGTAATTCTATTGACTACTCCAACTTTAGACCAATTGCTCTCCTTTCACCCATAGCCAAAATTATGGAGAAATGTATTCACCAGCAACTAGTACAATATCTCTCTCTACACAACATTATAGCACACTGTCAGCATGGCTTTAGACCTCATCACAGCACCACTTCTTTCCTTTATAGATACTATCTACAAAACAATAATCTTCTCTCTTCTGCTCTTTTCATTGATCTCTCAAAAGCATTTGACATGGTCAACCACTCTCTCTTAACTAACATTTTTCAATCTCTTTCATTTGATAACCTAGCTATTAAATGGTTTAGATCATATCTTAACAACAGACAACAAGCAGTCATATGGGAAAACCAAATCTCTACTCTTTTGCCAATTTCCATCGGAGTTCCTCAGGGCTCCATTCTTGGTCCTCTTCTCTTCTCCCTCTTCATTAATGATCTTCATTCTGCTATCCCACAAGCACTGCATTCAATATGCAGACGATTTCAACCCTTATTTGTTCTGCTCCATCCCCTACAGAACTGATCTCACTCACCCAAAATGTATTTAATACGGTTGAAACATGGTTCTCTAAACGATTCCTCCTACTTAATGCCAAAACGGACCCCCATTAAACTTCTCCATCTCCTCAAACACTAACACTATCATCTCTCAACACATTAACAACACCATCAAATTAGTTAACAGAAAAATAGGATCCCTTTATCGAATTAAACCTTTTCTAACCCCAGCAACTAGAACCAAGATAGCTCAATCCCATCTCTTAGCTACTCTACTATATGCCTCCCCTATTTATATCAACCTTAAGAAATGCAATCTAACTAAATTAGCAACTTCAGAACCCATCATTGTCTTAACTTAAAACTTTTAGGCTGGCTTGAATTCCAAAACTACCTGCAAATCCCTCAACTCTCTATTGCCCATAGTATACTACACCAACCTGACAACACCCCTATTCTCTCTCAACTGATAATCCCTTATAACAATCTCAACTCAATTAAGTCAAACAACTCTGCTGGTGACTGTCTCTTCACTAATACAGTAGGTAGAAATTGGAATCTTCTACCTAGTGATATAACTCTGACTACATCTTTGCCTCTTTTCAAACAGAAAATTAAACTGTACTTCCAAAACCACTGGCTCTGTTCCTGCAGTACACCTGACTAACTTATCCTATTTCTTACTCTGTTACTCCTCCACTCCTTTCCTGTCTACTCCAACTCCTGTTCTGATTCTACTACTATTAGAACTTTAAGTAAATTTGTTGGAATTAAAGAACAGTACATTTCTTTTTTTCAGGAAAATTGTTTTATTACTGTTGAATATCTCTCTTGCAATGTTATATTCCTTATAAGCTGTATTTCTTAGTGATCTAGTTGTATGTAATGTATTAGTAGATAGTGGGAAAATGGACTTGTTATCCAGCCAGACTAGCCCGGTCAACAAATGTAAAATAAAAATAAATAAGCATTGTCTTATTCTCTTGACTTTTTCAACCCTACACCCATTCCATCTGCCTCTGTGTCCCTTTATTCTTTCCTTACCGTCTCCATTTGCTTCTGATTTTATGTATGTATATATATGTATTTATATATTTATATATACACACACACACACACACACACACACACACACACACACACACACACACACACACACACTAATTGGGCTAAGTGCTGAAAGATCTATGCTTATGTTTGTGTATTTTTGGTGTGCATTACTCTATATTGCTATGTTGCATTGTGCATTTGTTATTGTTCACATCTGATATTTAATGTATCATATTTTTATATATGTTACTGTAATTTACTTGTGCTTATTTCCATTTTCCTTGATTAAAACATACTTCCCATTTTGATCCTGGTTAACAAATACAAAATATCAACAGATAAATACATGCCTTCACTTCATTAGTTTAATTATTTTTGTTTTTTTATTGGTAGGAGTAATAAGGGGGATACAGCTGAGCCCTATATAGGATCATAGGTGGTTACTAGGCTAACAACCCCTGGATGTTTTTTAAGCCTTGCCATACTTCCCATGAAGAGAATTAAACCCTGTATCTTGTGTCGATGAGGTGAATACCTTAACCGTTATGTTATCCCCAATATAGTTCATGATTCAGCTACTTATGACACTTGGATTATCATTACAGAATTCCATATTTTAATTTATTTTCCTTTCATTATGTGTTATTTGATGCTAAACTTTGGAAGCTGTCCTTTTGGGACTTTATCCTTTCAGTATGACGGCCCTGGTAGCTTTCTGCTTCAATCTATTAATGTGAAAAGCAAAAGGCACATTTGACACAGGTGTTTTGCTGAGTCTACCCCCCCCCCCCCCCGAATGTCAAAACAATCCCTAAAGCATGTGTTGAAGAACCTAACAGTAAACAACAGAATTATGCTCAATAAATATTCTTACAGAATCAAATGGGACTACGCAAACCAAAATGGTCTGTCCTAATTGCTTCACTAGAGAAAGACAAGCACTTCTGACTGCACCTGCTACTGTTCCTGTGAGTATGGAAACAGAAATGGCTCACTGCCTAACTATATCTTAGAGTTACACAGGAGATACAGCAGATGTCTGCTTTAAGAAGTCAGGCATCCATTTTTTCTTGCCATTCTAGCTTGACTGTCATCACCAGGTAGTTGGGATGATAATGATAAAAGCAATAGGAAAGTAAGTAACTCTACTATAGCTTCTGCTGCAATGTGTTCTATAGAATTAGCACTAGACAGAGATTAAATAGTGAGCATGTCAATTTCATGCCCATAAAGCAGCAATGTAATAAAAATATTTGTCTAAAATCTGACTTGTTTAAATCTTATACTCATCATAGCTATCTTTCCAAGTTCCCCTTCTCCTACATTATTAGCAATATTTATTTGTGTTATATGTAGGCAGGCATCCTTCCGTCCCAAAGAATCATGGGTTTGAACCTCCTGTTGGACTGATTTGAGCAGCGTCTTCTGTGACTGTGCAATCCTGTCTGAGAGTGGCAGTCCTGTCCACATTCTGAGCAGCAGTAGGCACGTGTTGGTCTGGTATCACAGACATGGCTCTTCCTGAAGGCTCTCATTTTCTGCTGTCCTTGCCAAGCTGGTTTCATACATAGCTATAGATTCCTTCACTTCCCATTTCCAAACATACTTGTCTGGGGTAAGGGAATTCCATGTGCATTCACCTGATGGAGAGGGCACTGAGGTCATGCTTGCTTATGTCCTTGTAGTGCAATTTGGGTAGCCCTTTTTGCCTCTTTACAGACTCCACCTCTCCAAAAATGAGGTCTTTCAGTATTCAGTCATCCGTCATGTGTGAGGCATGACCCCACCTCTGTTTCAGAGAGTAAACATGGAAATGTTGTCTATCCTCTCAAGCTCTGTGCTGTTGGGGATCTTATCCTTCCTTGAGGTGCAAGTATGTGCCTAAGGCAGCACGTATGGAATACATTGGGCCACTGCTCCTGTTTTGAGCACAAAGTCCATCTTCCACTGGCTTACAGTAATGTGCTCAAAACTCGGGCTGTGTAAACCTGCACTTTGGAAAACATTGTGGCATTTTTTCAGTGCAGTTGTTGCTCTAGCTGTCAAGTGACAAGTTGTTAGGATTCTAGAGCCTAGGTACACAAACATGGACAACCTACAGCTCATAATCATTCACCGTGATAGGTGACTCATTGTCCACATTTTGGCCT
Organism: Protopterus annectens; assembly: GCF_019279795.1. Lineage (NCBI taxonomy): Eukaryota > Metazoa > Chordata > Ceratodontiformes > Protopteridae > Protopterus > Protopterus annectens. Next base: position 275,055,536 of record NC_056748.1, read on the forward strand.
ATCACCTGGGTCTTCTTTAAAGTGACTGTGAAGCCAAATTCCATCCATGGATCCATGCATCCACAAAGCGAGTCATGAGTGACTGACGTTCTTCATGAGTGTGAGGAGCAACAGGTGTGTCATCGGTGAACAGAAACTTCCTAAGGTGCCTCCTAAGCACACTGGTCTTTGATTTAAGCTTTTGACAGTTTGAAGAGGGTGCTGTCCTTTGGGGTTTGGAGAAATGTACCCTCTGTAACAGTTCCAAAAGCAAATTTCAACATAACTGAAAAGGCGGCACCAAACAATACTGGAGCCAGTACGCACCCCTACTTCACTCCACTGAGAATCTCAAAAAGTTTGGATGTGGATCCATCATACATGACAGTTCCCTTCATTCCTTCATGGAAGGCCCTGATAATCCAAGCAGTATTAGAGGACAGCCAATGTTTGACAAAATCACAAACAGACCTTTCCTACTGATGAAGTTAAATGCCTTGGTCAGATCACTGAAGGCAATATACAGAAGTTTGTCCTGCTCCCTGAACTTTTCTTGTAGTTGCCTAATGGGGAAAACCAGATGTATAGTAGACAATTTAGCTCTGAACCCACAGTGAGACTCAGGGTAAACTTTCTCTGCATCAATGTGGAGCCCATGTGGACAACTTATGCAAACAGCTTCCCCATGGTATTGAGAAGGGAAATGCCACAATAGTTGTTACAGTCACTTTTTTCACCCTTATTCTTATAGATAGATAGCATCTCTTGTATATTACAATACACTGCCTTCTCTCCAGCATTAGCAAAGTGTTGCATGCAGCTCTGATTACAGTACTATTAGCACATTTAAGGATTTATGAGGGAATATCATCTTTTCTGAGGGCTTTTCCAGAACACAGTACTTTTAGCACATCATTGAGTTCCTCCAACATGGGCTTTGCATCAAGTTCAGTTATAGATGGTACAGGCTAAATGGCATTCTAGCCATTGTCTCTCTGACATATAACTGTGAACAGAGTTTCACCCAGCATTCCATCTGCTTGGTTCTGTCCTTCAAGACCTGACCCATGGCCAACATAAGTGGGGCAATCTTCCTTTGTGATGTTACAGTGGACTGCCTGATCCCATCTTACATTCCTCACATGTTACCAATATCTATGGCCTGCTGAATCTTGAAGCAAATTGCAGCCAATAATCTTTTGCACTGAGCTGAGCTACCTGTGCACCAGTGTGTTCGCACCTGCATTGGGTAGCCAGCGCAGCGTGCTGCTCTCTTCTCTTCCAATAGTGGTGCAGGGCTTCCTTGGCTTCAGCTTTCACCAATCACACACGCAGATGTCTTCTTCCCAGAGATAGATAGATATTTATTATTTTTGTATTTTCCATTTTTCCCTTCTTTCATTCCAGTCGTTGCCATGCAGGATTCCAAGAAGCTCAAGGGTCTTGCCTGAACAAACTTGCTTTTGACTGAGGATCATCTTGCCTATCAAAGCATCAAAGCTTGGCAATCCTTCCTGAAAGATCCTAAGAATGTGAATGTTCACCTCTTACTTCATGAGCAAGTGGAGTGTATGGTAGTCTGCACTGTGGTAACTACATGTTACCCCAACACTACCTAAACTGCTGCATTTGGTGAGGATGAGGTCAAGCTGGTGCCAATATTTTAATCTTGGATATCGTCATGAAATTTTGTGCTGGGGCTTGACATTGAAGAAGGTGTTGACGAAGGTGCTGGTTATGCAGCAGCCATATTGGGAAGAAAGTTCAACGAGATACTGCCTTTTTCATTCATCTTTCCTGTTCTGATCTGTCCCAGACAGGGTGGCCAGCTGTGATGGTCACTGCCAAGTCTGCCATTAAATTTACCCAGAATGAATAAAGGTTCATGGGAAGGGACCTCACTGATGGCAGCGCAAAGTTCATCATAGAACTTGTCCTTGACTTCCTGGGTAGAAGTTAAACTAAGTGCATAGATGCTGAATATGTTGACCATGGCCAATGGTGTTTATAGTGACCATGGCCACTGGAGTTTGTAGTGACCATGGCCACTGGTGTTTGTAAATGGATTTTCAGTTTTTTCTCATTTCCCACATTTGGTGGTATGACTGAGCAAATGAAGTTGTTTCTACTGCAAAACCAACACCATGTTTCCTGGTCCCTTCTGGAAGCTTCCCATGCCAGAAAAAAGTAAAGTCCTTCTCCCTGAGACATCCAGTGGACAACTTCCTTGTTCCTGGAGATCCACAATGTCTGTCTGCAATCTGCTTAGCTCGTTGCTAATGACTGCTGTCTTTGGAGCATCACTGATGTTCTATAGATCTTCCATAAGACCTGGAGCCATTGTCCTTACAGTCCTTGTGCCCAGCCTAAAGGCTGGTTTATTTTGTAGCTTTTTTAGTTTTTACAGCTGCATGATTAACAATTAACCTGATGGGGGCTCCCTAAGTCCCACACACCCAGTGGAGCAAGTGGATCATAGTGAGGCAACACCTATTTGGCTGGGAGCTGCCGAATTTAAGGCAGGTATTAGCTACCCAGTGAGATTAAAGGATCTATCTCACCGCCAGAAGCAGTCCCTAGCACCTCACTGTACACCAGTTGAGTGCAGTGACTTATTTACACTAACTGCTACTTCCCGTGTTGTGCCACAACTCGCAAAGTAATGCTGGAGTGTCCTCTCCAGGGTACAGACCTGGGTAAGTGAATTTTTAGGAAACAGCTGATGCCCAGTAGCAGATTCCCCCTCTCCCTGCCACTGGTGTAATCCTCAGGGAAAGGCAAGGCCAGTACAACTTGGCATCAGTGTCATCGCAGGAGCTGCCAGAATGAGGTTGAGTACAACATCAAACTGCCTTAATGTAGGGTAGTACAATTCTTCTGGTGATAATGACAGCTGAGAGGTGTAAGTGGTATTGCTTAAGAGCGTAACACTCCAATTTTCAAAGTTTTCGTTAGTGTAGGACTTACACAGTAGTCAACAACATCACAAGAGTTTCAAAAAGCATTAATTCATAATCTGTGGGATTCTGCTATCCACAAAATTTATATTTCACCACATATTATACATTTTGTTCAATTGTCACACACATTGTTTACCAGCCCATTTTGACTTCAGGTAGAGGACATTAAGTCTGGCAGCATCTACTTCATCATAATGTCATTTTATATTCCTTTACCAAGCAGTAATAATCAAAAATAATGAGAACTTCTTCCTTGGTAAAGGAGATGACAGCTACTATCCCACCACTATCACATATCCTTGAATGGGTCTTTGCTTCCACCATACCCTCAAACCATGGGTCATGCCTCCTTCATGGAAGTGGAACCTGAGAAGATTCTTTGTGAAATTATATATTTTTGCCTGGGGAGGTGTTAGCAGATGGGGGCATCAGATGGCAGTAGGACAACACAATGCAGAGACTGTTGTGGTTTTGTTAATTTGTGACTTTGGATGCTATTACAAAAGTAAGAAAGAAATGTTTGCCAGAGAAATTGTTTGTTTGTGTCTTTCGGCTTTTCCCGGTTAGGGGTCGCCACAGCGGAACTCCAATCCGCTAATGTTTGGTAGTGGATTTTTATGTACCGGGTTACCAGCCCTGATGCACATCCTTCAACGAAGGCATACTCCATTCACGTATGCCTCCACACAGAAGATGCTCTAGCTGAGAATCAAACGGGACAACGTCTTACTGTGAGTCGACAACGCTACCGCATGTTTGCCAGAGAAATAGTAAGTAAAAACTACCCTCTGTGTATGCAACCAGTTCAAACTAAAAGGTAACAACTATATACAGGTTAACATTGGTCCAAACATGAAATTTACATCACACAGTACATTAATACCATTTATCCTAAGTACACAAAAAAGAAAGGGATGTGTTCTTCCCTGTGTGCATATGCTGTAAGATTATTACAGTTTGCAGGGCATTCATTATAAGATTCATAATTAATGATATCAAGATGGTGAAGTCAATTATTTAGTAGCTGACATTGTTTACTTTCTCAATTAATTCTTGTATTACAACATATGGACAGGAATTCTTAAATGATATGTTGAATTTCAGAAATATTGAAATTGTTGCAATATTTTCATTGAGTGTAGAACCATGTTACAAAAATAGTATATGTGGACTAAGTCTTTATTTTATTATAAATTATTCTAATGATCTGCATTGTGCAGTAATTATGTTGGCATTATTTGGGAAAAACTGCAACAGTAGGTAATTCCAAGTAAATACAATCCAAAAAATAACCACAAGTTCTGTTATCAGCCTATAAACCCACCCAGTTTAAACACATCATAAAATAGATAAATTTATACATTTGCTGCATACAGATGCAACCTTTGATTTAAAACTACTTTCAGGATAATAAATTGAAGATGACTAAGCAACTTAAATAGTAAAGCAGGACCCTTGTCCTCAAAGTTGCACCCTTCTTTCCTTAGAATGGCCCTCATATTCATTGCCAAGCCCCTTTCCATTATATAAATGTTGCCACAAAGCACTGATGCATTCCCTGCATCATTTACACATACCATAATAATCTCTTTACCCAAGGTCCTGCAACCAAAGAAGTACAAGGATTATAGGTCAATAGCAAACCTTTGTCTTCTAACCAAAGTATTAAAAAAATAGTTTGCAAACAAATAATTCAACATATAAACAAATATGGCCTTATATGCACATCAGCATGGTTTCTGCAATGTGATTGGCCCCACTACAACTTTATAAACAGCCACTGACACTGTTCTAAGTAATATGAACGAGTCCCTGCTCACAGGAGGCCTGTTCATTGACACGACAGGTGCCTTTGAAACAGGGAATCAAACACTACTAGTTCCAAACCTCAGTAGATTGTCAGCTCTCTTACACTAAACCGACATTGAATTTATCTTGAAAACAGGACATTTCAAGTATATGTCCAAAATGTACTCTCTGCCTCTGGTACTCTAAATACAGGTGTTACCCAAGGATCATCCCTTGATTCACTTCTCTTTTCTCTCTACCAGTGATCTATCTCACTTATGACTTATCAAAACTAAATATAATTATGTATGCTGATAACACATCTCACAGAATCTAGCACAAGCCCTGATGACCTCAAAAAGAAAGTTGCAAATCATTTTCACAGACCTGTATAACTGGACTTACAAGAAGAGCCTTCTGATTAACCCAGTTAAATTAGCTGTCATGGTCTTTGGCACTAAACATAGACTACTTGACTTCACCTCTTTATTGGTCAAGGATAACAAACGCTGCACCTTTCCTCAGATATCTGGACAAGACACCTGGGGATTACTTTAGATCCTACACTAAGCTTCATGCAATGTACTGACAAGGTGGTGAACAAAACACAAGCACAATTAAAACTTTGTTATAAAATCTCCCATTTCCTTTGTCTGTCATCATAACAAGCCATTACACAAGATGTCCTTGCACCCAAATTAGAATATGGTCTACCATTAATCTCCTTCCACTCAAGCACAAATACACAATAATGATAAAGGGCTGTTAATATAATTTGCAGATTTGTGTTTTTTTTTTTTGGCTGACAAATCAGCCCACCTCCACGTCCTGCTAAAATATTTTAACTGGTTGCTGTTTAATACCAAAACTGCTTTACGGTTCAGTGCACAGCTCTTCAAAATAATCAAACTTCACCGATGCCCTCTATTAAGAGTTAAAGCACTCATTAAACATCAAAGTCACTCACTCAGAAAGGACATGGAAGAACCATAACAGTTATCACATTTTAAACCCACAATAGTTGAAAGAACATCCTGTAAATTTGCATGGTCTAGTCTGGACCATAGTCCTACTGAGATAAGAAAGTGAAATACATTGATTCAGTTTAAGTCTTTAAAAGAGTATCTTGCAAATGATGCTGCTTGCAATCTCTTCACAGATAGTAGCTAAAACCAGGTACTCCAGCTTAACCAAATTATTAGTTTGCTTTCTTCACACAGCCAAGTATAACTCAGCTGTAAACATATTGTAAATATCAGATACCATTTGTCAACTGTATATTTATATATTTCACATTTGTTGACTGGAAATAGTCCGACTGAGCTACAAATAGCCCTTTTTCATCAGAAGCCGGGGGAGAAAAGCTCCAGAATGTTATACAATACAATAAATTCAATTCCAGAGACAATGACATTTTTTGCTAGTATTTACAACATTCTGCATGTTTCAAATATTTATAAGTAATCTTTAATAATGCAGGCAATGTCAGAAATAGACATGTTCTTAACAGTATTACTTCCATATAGACATTAGTTACTTTCAGGAGGTGATTTAGGGGAAGTATTAAGGGAGAGAGGAGTTAAGCTGAGGCATAGGAAAAGTAAGTTAGAAAGAGACCAATAGGTAAGGTCAGGCGGGAGAGAAGTGTTATAACAGAAGAGCGTAGAAGTTAAAGTTAGGGGTAGTGGTCAATTAGTGACCAGTTTATGGGTGGGGGGTGGTTTATGGTGAATGAGTACAGAGGCAGGACCAGAGTGTTTTTAACTCTTCTTTGGCAGCTGCTTTGAATTGTTTGGGTTGATTTATTCATTTAATTTGAAGTGGAATTGTTCCATGCAATGGTAGGATGGTAGCGATATAGGTTGCTGCCCATTTTAGTCCTATGTTTGTGGATAGGTAGTAAGTCTTGGTCAGAGCTGCAGAGTGATCTAGGGGGAGAATAGTGGCATATAAAGGTGGCTAGGCTAGGGCCTGTATATAAATAATGCCTCCTGTTTTCTTCCTTTCAGTTACTGTGTAACTACTGTACCTCTGTGAGCATTACTGCACTACTGATGTGCGTATAACTATGTTGTTCCTGATGATTTTTACAATTACTGTTTCTGCATCCTATTCAACCTATGCTGCTAAGATATTTGTAAATTATATTACAATTCTTATTTTACTAGATTTATCCATCTGCCCTAGTGGTCTTGGTCATGGCTGAAATATGTCTTTAACTATTCTACTTACCCAGTTAAAAAGTGAAATAAATAAATAAGGTAGATTGTGATTTGTGCCTCCTCTTTTAAATAAAATAAGCAATCAAAAAAGCTTCACAGTGTACTCAAACAATCTCAAATATGTTGTGGCCGTGCCTTCCAAGAACCAGTTTGAATTCATATACAGTGGAAATTTCTTGGAAATAAAAATAAATAAATCATATTAGTTAAGCACTTTTGTTCTGCTATGTTAAGAACATCATCAGAACTACATACACTGACTCCATTTTTGGTTTAAATAATCAATGTAATCACATGAAAATTGAAACCACATTTTATTTATTTTACATTTGTTTACTGGGATGGCCCGACTGGGACAGTGCCCATTTTCAGCGGATGCCCGGGGAGAAAACCTCCAACCTAAGCTTACATACAAAGTCATCACATCAAGTAATAGAAATTATAGACAAATAAAATGACTGTTAACACATTTACAGGATAAAAATTAAAAAAACAAAAATACATACTATTAACTAGAACAAGACTTTATTAAACACTTGAATATAGACAAATATATGGTTGAACTTCTATATGTGGAGGAACATAACATCAGTTAGGAAATTAAGTAAGGAGAATCACTTAGGCAAAGGAGTGCATAGTAAGTAATACTTCCGTGGTGAGAGTTGCAGCTAGGAATGTAACTACTTATAGAGAAGTAGTTCTGTTAGAAGGGATATGTTATCAGAGTTAGTACATACAACCAAATTGTATAAGAGTGCTATATGTGCAAAGCCAGGATTCAAATAAGTGGTTTTTGAGAGATATTTTGAAATGATTAAGATTGCTTATGGATCTAATACTACAGTGGATATAAAAAGTGTACACACCCCTGTTAAAATGCCAGATTTTTGCAATTTAAAAAAATGAGATCACAATAAATCATGTCAAAACTTTTCCCACCTGTAATGTGACCTATAACCTGTACAATTCAATTGAAAAACAAACAAATCCATTAGGGGAATAAATATATAAAATAAAAAAATGTACAGTAAGCTGGTTGCAAAGTATGCATACCCTTAAACTAATACATTGTTGAAGCACCTTTTGATTTAATTACAGCATTCTGTCTTCTTGGCTACACACCTGCCATCAATTAAAGAGACTCTGATTAACCCCAAATAAAGTTCAACTGTCCTAGTAGGATTTTCCTGACATTTACTCAGTTGCCTGCTACAGCAAAAGCCATGGTTTGCAGAGAGCTTACAAAGCATCAAAGGGATCTCATTGTTGAAAGGTATCAATCAGGAGAAGGGTACAAAAAAATTTCCACAGCATTGGATATACCATGGAACACGGTGAAGACAGTCATCAAAAAGTGGAGAAAATATGGGACAATGGTGACATTGCAAAGAACTGGATGTCCCTCCAAAATTGATGAAAAGACAAGAAAAAAATGGTCAGGGAGGCTGCCAAGAGACATACAGAAACACTGAAGGAGCTGCAGGAATTTCTGGCAAGTACTAGTTGTGCACTACACGTGACAACAATCTCCCATATTCTCCATATGTCTGTGCTATGGGGTAGGATTGCAAGCCAGAAGCCTTTTCTTACACAGAAAATCATCCAGGCCCAGCTAAAATTTGCAAAACAATATATCAAGTCTCCCAAAAGCAGAAATTATTTGCTTTTTCTCATTCTTGCATAGGGAAATGACTGGATTAAGGCTCTTGGCGTTATCTAGTAACACGTTTTAAGAGCAAGCAAATAAAAAAAGAACATTGAATATAATAAAGCTCTCTTCCAGCAAATAAATAGTTGTAGAAGCAAACCTGTATCTGTTTTTCATGTCTCTATGGAGACAATCTGATAAAGAGTAATACACAGAATACCTCTTTCTTTTAATGGCTTTCTTTCAATGGCTAAGAGATGATGTTTTCTGAAAGCATTCAAGTGTTTTCTTTCTGGGAGAGCAATAAAGATGAGACAAAACCAGACAGCATTTAGTAGAAGCACAGGCTGGGCTGTACGTCTTAGCATGGATAGCCATCCTTTTAGGTTAATCAAAATCTGTGAGTGTGGCTGTCAGTTTGAGACAATTGTTCCTATTAGGAAGGTAAAACTTCAGTATTTGTAGATGTACATAGTTTTGTCTGTTAATACTAAGTCAATAGGTTTTTTGGGTATATTGGGGTCTTCTTCTTCTTTTGGCTTTTCCCGGTTAGGGGTCACCACAGCAGATCACCTGTCCCCTCATGATTGGCAGTGGAGTTTTTATGGTGTCAAGTTACCAGCCCGGTTCCCAACCTTCCACAGAAGGCACACACATGCACACACTCACCCCTACGGCCAATTTAGAGTGTCCAATCCACCTACAGCATATTTGTTTTTTTGTCTGAGGGCTTTCAACAAAACAAAATATTTTGTAATGTGTGACATATGCTCAAATGGATAAGAATAGAAACAACCATATAAAAGGTCAACTTGCCAAACATTATTCTATCCATGCAATACTAAAACTGGAACTAGATACTTAACAAAAAGCCGTTACAAATAAAAGGTAGGAATAATAGCTTTTCAATATAATGGCCTTTCAATGTTATCTTTAAATGTTAATGGACTCACAGATATATACAAAAAAGAAAGACTAGTGAACTATATTAAAAAATGTAGAATGCAAATAGCTATGCTACAGGAGACACATTTGGAAAGAATTGAACATGTGAATTTGATAAAGAAAGGTTTTCTGGATGGTTATTCAGTGTAATACCTGAGACAAAGGAAAAAAGCAGTACTTATATTAATTGCAAGAGTAGCCCCAGTAGAGACCGAGGATAAAAAAGATAATAATGATAGAGACGTAGTACTAAGGGGCTACTGGCAAGGAGGAGGATTACACTGGCATGTATTTATATTCCACTTAAAACTGCTATAATGGAGCTTAAGAAAATTTTGGGAGAAATAATCAGTTTTCAGCAGAGAATATTACTTATAGTTTGGGAATGGAATTTGATTTGTAGCAGGGAAGATGTGTCGGGGGGGGGGTGCAGAAGAAAAAATATAACAAAGGAGGGTAGATTTCTGAAAACATTTATGAAAATATTTGGCATGGAAGATTTGAATGGGCTAGTAGGAGTTTGGAGTAAATGTACATGTTATTCCACAGGATATAAAAAATTGGGCTAGGCTAGACAGAACTTATATTTCACAGGAATATGTGCATTTAATTGAAAGTTTTGATATGTATCCAATAACTATTTCAGATCATACCCAAATAATAACTAAAATGAAACACAGGGTAATGAAACAAAAATGAGACACTGGCACTTTCCCACCTATCTGTTGAAAAGAAAGGAATTTAAGGAATGGGTAGTTGAAATTATTCAGGAGGTATTAGAAAAGCCAGAATTTTTTTCTATAAATATAGCTAGATAGTGGGATAAAATTAAAGTGGAGTTTAAAAAAAATGTTATAGCTAAAAGAAAGAGAGATATGGTTAAGAAGTATTGCAGAATAGGCGGAATCTCACAGAACAAGAAGAGGACCAATTGCAGAGGGCTAAGCATAAAATAAAGGATTAACTTGATAATATGCTTGAGTTTAGAAAGACTGCTGTTAAGCAACTGTTTTTGATAATAATGCCAGAGCACAAAAACTTTTAGTGCAATGACTCAGGCAACAGAAAGTAGAAAGGGTTGTCACCAAGCTTAGGGACCCTTTAACCAGGAAGATAACTAAAGATCCTGTAGAAGTATTAGAAAGACTTCAGAAATTTTATGAAAGTCTGCATAAACAGAGAAATATGGAGACCATGAAAAAGGTACAAATGGAAAAGTTTATGGAAGAATTAAATAAGCCAAGGTTAGAGTTAGATAAGGCTCAATTACTAATAGTTAGGATAAGTGGAGATGAGATAAAATGGTGATGCTTAACCAATTAACAGGAAGATCACCAGGAATAGATGGAAATCCTGTGGAAGTTTAGAATCTAGGGTGGAAAATTTGATAAAGATCTGTAAAGTTTTGTTTAACAGTATTTTAAAAGGAGAAAAAGCACTGTCTTCCTGGAAGAAAGCGGTGGTGGTCTTAATACCTAAACAGGGTAAAGACCCATCATACCACACTTTATATAGGCTCACTTCAATCCTACACCATGATTTATAAAGTGTTTATGTCTATGATGGATAAAAGAATGGCAAAGGTAATGCCAAAATTGATAGACATTGGATCAGTGTGGATTTGTGGAGGGAAGGCAAACATTTGACAACATTAACAGAACATTGATGATCCACAGGGAAGCTGAATGTAAGAAAATACCATTGTTGTTGGTGGGTCTTGATGCAGAAAATGCATTTGACGGACTAAGCTGGGAGTTTATGAGGAAGTTAATGGAAGCATTAGCATTCCCTGATAAAATGATAAGGTTGATAAGGATATATGAGGGATCAGAGGTGACAATTAAAGTGGGAAGGTTCCTCTTTGATAATTTCTGTTTGAGCAGAGGAACCAGGCAGTGGTGTCCACTTTCCCCTTTATTTGCACTATATTTGAACCAATGATAAAAAAAAAATAAGAGACTCAGAAATTCAAGGATTTAATTGGTATGATCTTCAAGAAAAGCTGGCTCTGTTTGCAGATTGTGTTATTTTATATCTGATAAAACCAGATAAGGACATTTCAGTGTTGTGAAACATTATGAGGCAGCTTCGGATCTTTTCAGGATACAAAGTTAATGAAGCTAAAACAAAGGCAATAGATGTAAATTATGTACCCACACACAAATTAGTTCATCAATATCCCTGTTTATGCAGACATGATAAAATGAAGTAGTTAAGAGTATGGGTTAAAAAGGATTTTGGTGTGGCAGTTAAAGATATGTGGGAAGAGACTAAAAAGATAATAAAAAACTGAGAAATTTGAAGGTCTGATATATGGATACAGATATGGATAGCAAGACACAACCAGTTAAAATGTTTTTAGTCCATTTAATTTTATTCACAGGTCAGGCATATTTTTATCAACCAGAAAAAGAGTTGTTGATAGCAATTAATAAAGAACTGAAGGATTTTATCTTGGAGGACAAGATGGCAATAGTTAAGTGGGATAAGCTGATTCTAACAACTGAACAAGGTAGTTTGGGATTACCTGATTTGAAGGGGTATTTCAGAGCTACAATGTTAAGGCTCCTATACATAGCACAAGTAGAAACCTATAATTCAAAGTGGAAAGGGATGATGAAACAGGAGGGGAAACTCAAGAAACAAGGACAGACTGGGATTTTGGATACACATCCTTAAGGAGAATAACAATAATCATGCAGAATATAGGTTCATAGGTTCATAGGTTCATACTAGGCTATCTGCCCGAGGGCATTTACAAGCCTAGCCCATCGTTCACCCCTTTAGTATGGGGAACTATACCCATTATTTTGCTGTGCCTCTGTCGAGCAGTGACACTGAGGTAATCCCTGGGGTATATCTGCGATCTCCCATCCATTGGTCAAGATTTCTCTTGAACAAGGCCAGCGAGGTGCTCTGCCTCACATGTACCAGGATTTTGTTCCACAGCATAGGAGTCTTTGGGTGATGAATCTATCCCTCCAGCACGTCCTATTAATAGCCGTGTCGAGGTTTAAGTCTCCCGCCCTTGTGGCTCTGATGGATCTAGATTTCTTGAGGTGAAGCATATTCATCAAATCTGGGTTTGACATGGCCTTGTATGTTAGGCAAAGGTCACCTCTGAGCAAGCGGTGGCGACTGAATAGAGCTGGAGTTCTTTCAGTCGGGCAGCATAGGACAGATTTTGAGACCCTTTATCCTTTTGGTGAGGAACTTTTGTGGCCTCTCCAGCTGCTGCAAGTGTCGGGTCAGATACATTCCGAATGGGGCATTGTACTCAATCATTGGTCTGATGAGTGATGAGTAAAGGGAGACTATGACCTCCCTTGATCTAGATGAGAATCTCTTCATGATAAGGTGGGCAATGTAGAAGGTCTTCCTAACTACTTTAGCTATATGGGTGTCGAATGACAGACTACTATCAACCTGGGTCCCCAGGTCCCTGATAACTTCTTCTGTGCTCAGTGGATTGCCACCTATTTGGTAGCTGGGGTAACCTTGTTTTTCCCGAAGGGTATGACTATGCATTTTTTGGCATTTAACTTTAGGCCGTGGTTCTGGCACCAGTTATCCGTTTCTGTGAGACCCTTCTGAAGGATATCTGTGTCAGATGTGTTTTCTACTATGGCCCAGTTTGCAGTCATCTGCAAACTTTGTCAGCCATAACCCTCCTGTGTTTGCTTGTACTGAAAAGTAGATGCCAAACAAGAGTGGGCCCAGGACTGAGCCCTGTGGGACACCACTTGTGACAGGCTTTGAGTCTGACATGGTGCCAGCAACTCTGACCCTGTGGGTTCTGTCACTCAGCCAGTTTGCAACCCATCTTGTGATGTATGGGTTAACATTTAAGCTAATGAGTTTTCAATGATACCCAAGTGGGGTATTGTATCGAAGGCCTTAGCCAGATCGAGGTAGGCTGTATGGACTGCCTTTCCCTCATCAATGGCTTTGGTGACTGTTTGAAAAAGTCAACCAAGTTTAAAAGGCATGTTCTGCCTTTGACAAAGCCAAACTGGGTTGGATCCAAAGTCTGCAAATTCCCTATGTCTTTATTTATGAGGTCCATTATGATCCTCTCCATGGCTTTGCAGATAAGGCTTGTCAAGCTAATGGGCGGTAATTTCCAGGGTCGGTGGAGGCACCGCCTTTGTGAAGTGGGACCACAGTTGCAGTGCGCCACTCCTGTATCCAGAGGTAAGACTTTGATTAAACAGCTGTCCTAGCTGTGGGTTTAATTCCTCATTGAGTTCGTGGAGCACACAGCCGGGGACACCATCAGGTCCCATGGATGCTGTGTTTTTGCTTTGGAGAGAGCAGTTCTCACTTGGGCTGGAGATGTTTGGGGCGCTGCAATCATTTGCTATAGATATCTCTCCTTTTGGGGGGGGGGAGTTTGCACTGAACCTGTCAGCCAGTATGTTGGCAATGTCTGTAGGATCAGTAATCTTCACATCATTTTGAACTAGTTCTGAGCATATCTGGGAGTTTCTTCCTAGGTTTCTAACATAGCTAAAGAAGGCCTTATGATTGTCTTTTGAGTCTTTAGCTATTTTTCTCTCGAAATTTGCTTTGGATGATTTTATGAGAGCTCTTAGTTTTTTACTTATAGTGATCAAGGGTGTCTTACCTTTTAAGGATTTTGCTCTATCTTGTAGTAGCTTCCTCCTTTTGTTGTAGAGTTTGTTTATGGCTGGGGTCCACCAGACTGGACGCTTGCCTTTGGTACAAAGAGTCTTTGTTTTGCTTGGGATTGCCTTATCCATGCAGTCCTGCAGGTGCTGGTAGAAGGCATTTGTAAGTGATTCAGCGGCTTGAGTACTGTTTTCCGCTCGGGGCCTTAAAGGAGACCACACTAGTCTTTAGAAGTGTGAAGTCGGCTTTTGAGAAGTTCTTTACTGTGGTCTTTTTTATTTCAGGTGGGGGTGGGATGAGAACCTCCAGCGAGATTAGTTTGTGATCTGATCTCACCAGTGAGGGGTATACTTCCGGTGTTGAACATTGTGCTCCCATGTTCGTGATGATGAGATCAAGTATGTTATCTCCTCTTGTGGGGATGGTGACTAGTTGTTCCATGGCATTTGAGTTTATGAATTCCAGGAACTTTTGGGCTAGGGTGTTTGGGCTTGAGTAGTGTTCCCAGTCTATATTAGGGTAATTGAAGTCACCTAGTATGATGGTGTTTGGTGATACATTTATCCCTCTAGTGTTTTCAGGAAGGCCATGTGAGGTTCCTGAGTTTGTGAGGGTGGCCTGTAACATGCTACAATTTGCAGAGCAGTCTTGCCTATGGTTAATTGCACCTGGATGGTCTCCGATGCATCGTGCGTTGCCACCAGTCTTGAGGTGTGGGTGTCCTTGATGAATATGGATACCCCCTCCTTTCTTGGTATTGTCCGGATTTTGGGGCGGAGCATGATATGAGGTAAAACCTGATAGCGCTGGGGTGCTCTCAGGAGCCTTGAACCAGGTTTCTGTCACAGCACAGACATCGATGTTCTCCATACTGAGAAGGGCCGCATTTTGAGATTTAGACTTCTGGCATTGAGCAGCATTACCCTTAGTTTTCCTTTTTTGTGTTCTAGGGTGGTAGGTTTAGAATTTGAGCCTTGCCTAAAAAGGCACTATGGGGTGGCAAGAGCCTTTGCCAATATCCGGAATCCCAGGGTGACAGGTGCAAGCTGGCTGCTATAAAGTAGTAGAAAGTATTCTAATAACTAGGCCAACATAGGAATGGAGAAAGGAGATTCTGCTGATTGGGATGACTGCAACTAGGGATACAGACAATAGGCAAGACAGGACTGAAATTTATTGGAGAAAACTGGTAAAAGAACCAAGGTATTAGGAGCAAATAATTAGAGAGAGAAGGTAATAGAATGGGAAGAGGCCAAGAATGTATTTGGCCTGCAAGACAGAGACTGCCTTCCCTATCAAGGATTGATATCAGAGTATATACAAAGGGAAAGAAACAAGAGGATCATAAGTAAAAGATCAGCACTGGCAGAGTTTTTAGTAGTCTCTAGAACAGAAGCTGCTGTTAAAAAAGGAATAATTGGTAGAGCATACATATTATTGCATGTTGACTATAAGAATCAGTTAGAGGAGGTTAGAAAAGATTGGGAAGACAGACTGGATAAGCAATTCACAAAGAAATGATGAGGTGATATATGTATGCCTACCAAATATGCAACAATGTCTAGAAGATTTAGGATTTTAACATGGAAGTGTTTAAATAGGTATTTTTATACCCCAAGTAGAATCCAAAGAATTTTTCTTCAGGTAGACAGCAAATATTGGAGGTGTGGTAGGGAAGAAACAGGTAAGTGGGAACATATTTTCTGGGAATGTCATGGATTGGCAGACTGTAAAGATTCTCTGCAGACTGCTCTGTCAGAGATACTGGGTGATCAAATTGGTGTAACTCAGGAAATAATTTTTTGAGCTATGATACAGAATTGGAATTGCCTATGCATAGTAATCCTTTGCTGAATCTAGTTATGGTGGCTGTCAATAAAGCAATTAATTGAAAATGGAAATCAAAGTCCAAACCAGCTTTTCTAGAAGTAGTGAATATAGTAACAGAGATAAAACAACTGGAATTGGGATCTTTAGAAAAAGGTAGGAGCAAATTACATAGGAAAAATGGGAATTGTGGGAGCAATACATGCAGAGGAGGAATGAGGTTTAAAAGAAGACAGGATCTGAGTGAGCTATTTAATGTATGATTAATAATGACAGGATAGATTATAAGTGATATTTAAAGTTTGCAAGTACAATTATGTCAATATGGTTTGTGATGTATAATGTTTGCAACTAAAATTATGTCAATATGGTTTGTTTTCATTTATATAAATGTATGATTGCCTGTCATATGTGATAATTTAATAAAGAAAAAAGGGGTGGCTGCGGTGGTGCAGTGGTTCAATCCTCGGCTGGGATGCCTTCTGTGTGGAATCTGCATGTCCTCCCCGTGGTCGCATGGGTTTCTTCCGGGTGCTCCGGTTTCCTCCCACATCCCAAAGACATGCTGTAGGTGGGCTGGACACTCTAAATTGGCCCTAGGCGTGTGTGTGTGTGTGTGTGTGTGTGTGTGTGTGTGTGTGTGTGTGTGTGTGTGTGTGTGTGTGTGTGTGTGTGTGTGCTTTCAGGCTGGCAACTTGATGCCGTAAAAACTCCACTGCCAAAAATGAGCGGACAGGTGATCCACTGTGGCGACCCCTAACCGGGGAAAGCGAAAAGAAGAAGAAGATTTCTTGTTTAAAAAAGGAACATTTCAAAGTTAGTATACACCTTTGAATGTTTAGTGTGTTTTTTGTTCCCCTCTTTTATTGCATAGGTGTGTTTGTAAAATCTAGTCTGTAATGCACATTCAGTCTTCCCTACATAAAACTCAGGGAATGTAAGGCAAGGTGCAAGGTAAACTACCCCTCTTGTTATACATTTGTATCTACCTGTGCAAAACAAAGTTTTAAAATAGGAGGGGATGGTGATGTTTATACTATCAAAAATAAATCTACATTGTGAGCAGGCCCACACTTGTACATCCCCCTGTTTTTGCCAGTGTTTTCTGTCACTTCACTGTTCCCTTTTTCAAATACATTTGTACTGTTTTTAAATACAAATGTAGGAGCTTCTCCTAGTTTTTGAGTTACACCAGTGGAACCAAACACCTAAACCAATTTTTGCAGAAAATCTTCTTCACCTCACCTGTACTGTGGTTAAATGTGAGGATCATGAGATTAGATTGCTGGTTGTTCCTAGTGTTGTTTAATATCTCAAACTCAGATGACCCTGAATAGTCTAAAATTGGTTTGTAATTGGTCGCTGTTGTTCAGACCACTTCAACTGCTGTTCACTAATTCCAAAAGTAGTATCTTAAGTTTATCCAGCTCTAATAAGAACTGAATATCACCAGATATCAACCTAGATAGCCTCACCATTTGCCCTTTTACCAAACTCTCTTTCTGCCGCAAAAGGTGGTTACTTGAGTAATGCAGGTAACCACTGGAAAAATTTGGCTTCCTAAAAATGGTTGATTCCAGTCTAGTGCATGCCATGTTTTTCAAAACTGTGACATCCAAATAACTGATGTTTTTGTTACTCTTACTCTTGTCACATGTAAAACTAAGAGTCTACATTCTTATTAATGTAGCTGAAAAACTCATCATACTTAGCAGAGGAATCTATCCACAGAATCAAAATAGTGTCTAAAATCTTAGATATAGAAGAATAAATATTGGGCCAACATCCACTGTGAAACACAAAATACTTTTCGCAGTACCACATTAAAATGTTGGCAAACATGGGGGCACAGGAAGTTCCCATGGTCACCCCTTTTATTTGTTTGAAGTATTCACCTTCAAAGTACATGTAATTGTTTTTTAAGACTCTATCCATGTACTCATGAATAACAAAATATCCTCACTTGAAAAAAAAAACACATCAGTACTGATAGCCTGGTAAAACCAAAACATTCTAACCACATGGCATATTACTAAAAACAGGTCCTTCACATCTAAGGTAAAAAATGTATAGTGCACACAGTATGATGTAGTATTTGACAATTTCAGTAAAAAAATCCCATGAATCCCTTAAAATATGTGGTTTGTCCTTAAATTTTTGTTTTAGTTTGCTGCCAACCAACAGAGCTAAATGCGCAGTTTTAGGTCCTACTGAAGCCACTGTTGAAGCAGTAGTGGATCATTCTTGTCTTTGTGTGTTTTGGGGATTCAAAAAAATGGTTTGTATGACTGGCTGGTCAGCTTTGAGAAAATTGACCAAATCAAGAGAGAATTCAAATTCATGTAGCACTTTGTTCAACCAGTAGTCAGTTCTACTAAAAGCATAATTGATTTCATTTCTGGAGATCAACATAAAATAAGTAACATCATACAGATAGTCAAGCATTTTATGAGTACTAAAACAACAAACAAAGGACGGCACCGAGGCTGGAAACCACTGAAGTACAATTTATTAATCCCTTTCATCCCCTAATACATGAGACTTCTTCAGAATAAGAACCATTTTCTAACTACTACTTTTTATACCCTACCCACATTGTCTGATTAGATATCTAATTAACACATAAAAACAATTTATATACAGTTAAAGCAACAACATTAGTAAGCTCTATATTCGAAAATTACATGAATAACTAAACCATAAAGTGCACAGTTACTATTAAAAGAGCTATAAAAATATGTTTCTACCTTTCTGAGCTAGCTTTCAGCTTTAAAATACCGTTAATGGAACATTGATCATTTCAACTTGGGGGGGGGGTCACCACGTTTAATCTGAGCTGCCATTCTAATTCTTTTAATTCTAAAAATTCATTCAAAGAACCACCTCTCTGTCCAAGATCAACATGATCAATTATCACAAATTGAAATTAATACTGATTATGAGCTACAAGATGTCTGACAAGGGCATTATTACAGTCTCTCTTTTTTATACTGTAATTGTGTTGGTATATTCTAGTATGAAAACTCCTTGTTGTTTTTCTACATACAATGCTGGGCATTGCTGACAGTGTTAAATAAACCACCCCTTTGGTGTTACAATGATATTTATTTTTCAACTGGATGGGCCCATAGTTGTAAAGCACCAGGGATTCTACCTCTAAAACGTATTTGCATTGTGTGCATGTTCCACATTTTAACATTCTACCTCCAAACTCAATAACGTAATCCCTTTCCACCATGTTTTTTATACAAGTGTCCTTTTGATATACAATCCTCGGTGCTTGCCCAACAACTTTAATGTAGTCAGGAACTGTCATAAAAATACACCAAGTTTTCTCTATAATAGCCCTTGTATCATAAAAATCTCTATTAAAAGTCAAAATTAGGGCTCTGTTAAAATTATCATTCATAGTAATAACCTCTGTGTTCTGAATAAAGGATACATTGTTCCCCTTAGTACCTAATAAAGGAATAAAATGACCAGTTTGTCTCTTGTAAATTAACTCTTGAAAGATATTGTCAAGAAAAGAATTAGGGTAACCCATTTTTTTGTCACTGAATTAATGCTGAGGATAGTCTTTTTTAGATTCTAAACTCCATTTACCAACTGAAGTCCATGATACATTCCGCTGTCAAAGTAGGAAGAGCTGCAATTGAAACTACTTGAACTGAAATCATGTGGAATGACGTCTCTCAGGTCATCATGACTGCAGACAGCTACCACACAAACTTTGCTGCCTAATGTTTTAACAGCAAAACTAATAAGTATACTAATTCCAGTCTCACAATTGCAACCAAAGGCAATAATGTGGTATAGCTGACAAAAGTGTGATTTTAATAAGTTGTAATGGTTTCGCAAACAACCTCCTATCCTTTAAACACCAACTAAAACAGCATCTAATAAACAGGAGGCTATGTTAATGCAAAACACTGGGCTAAATTTGCCAAACTTATCCTACCCTATCACTATAACCATTTTATTACACTCCTAACATATCCTTCTGTCTCACATTCTGCTCTCTCTTTCCAAATATCTCATCATAACGTTCTTATATAAAAGTATTCCTTTTTTATTTTTATCTTCTCCGCTGTTTCTTCACACCTCACAGTAGTCTATTTTATAAGACCACTTTAACTCAGTTTAATTTACTTTTAATGGCAGTACATAATATATACTCTGTGATGTCAATGCTTGCCCTGTTGTTTACTACTTGAATCAATTCTACTCCATGCAAAAGTATGTATTATTTTTAATAATTGTTTGCATTACTATGTATTACACTGAATAGACATATTTGTATTATATAACTGAACATTAGATCTCAGTCATCTTCAACAAAACAAGGTTAATTAAAAGTACTAAAATCAAATGAAATTGAATGCTTACATTCTTTGTATAAAACAATGGACTTTTTCAAAACTGCTAGTACATACACCCACTCAGTATTTAAAAAACCCTGAACATCATATGACTGTTGAAACAGCAAATGCACACAGTGGCAGTTACAGTTAGACATCTCGACTTTTCCAGGCATTAATGAATGCATTTCCATTTTGTCTTGTTTACGATTGACGCATAATTACTTACAGCTTTAAATATGTTTTTTTATTTATCAAATTCATGTTTAGATTATTAATTAATGTATTGTCTGTGTGCATTGTCTGTTTCAACAGTCACATGATTAAAAGGGTTTTTTAAATACTGAGGGGTTATGTACAGTGTTGAAAACATCCATTTTTTCACACGAAGGACGGAAGCACTCAACTGTATTTTAGTTTAATACTTTTAATAAACGTCATGTTGAAGACAACTGAAGTGTAGTGCTTGGTTTGGATACTGTTTGGCCTCTGGTTTGTTCCTTGGATTGTTTTGATTATTTTTTTTATTATATCTTTCTTTGCCTCCGCTAAAAGGGGCTAAATTATTATCCCAGTCAGACTGTGTCAGTAAACAAAAGCAAATATATATAAGTAACATAAATAATATTAAATAAGTACTTGAAAATACTGACTTCAGAAGTACTAACATTGGTTTGATATGGCTCACTCACTTACCAAGTTTAAGCATCCACAAATGTTCAATAGCTCCTTAATACCATTCTAAAAGCTCTAACAGGGTATCTGGTAGAACTGAGCCAGTATTTATTTTTCCATCCAATGCACATGTTCCCTAGAGATTAATACTTGTCGGTATGAGAAAAATGAGTTGTATCTGAAAGAATAACCTACATATCCCATTCTACTTCTATGTTAGTGGATGTCTGCCATCCAGATTTATGTACATCTGTTAACCAGTTCAGCCCATTGGACTCAGTGTCCATTTTCAAGTTACGTGTCTTGCTCAGAGTCAGATAGTAGGCAAATAAAGGTGAAAGCAAACAAACCTTGTAAACTTGGTTACAGGAAACAGCACAGTAACAATTTGGAGCCTTAATGTCCTAATTTAATTGCCAGGCTTATAATTCTCAAATAGCCATCCAAAAATGTCATACAGTCAGTATTTTGAATGTCATGGTCCCTGTTGGACATCATCCCTTCTCAACACTGTATCCCAGTCCCCAACCCAGACTAGTATAACTTTCTAGAATGCCAAGTATTCCTGCATACTTTTTGCTAAGTCTATTTTCTGTGTACTGGAGGCATAAATGCATTAATAACTCTGGTTTGATCAGTTGCCCATGAAGACTTCCTTTGCAGCCCACATTTTTTCCAGGCCTGTTAACTATTTGTTGTTTAACCATAAAGGAAAACTACTTTTTAACTAAAATGACTATACCTCTCCCACATCCCTCTAAGTAATGTCCTAATTTCAACACTTTCTTATAATCATGCAGTGCAAGACTGAATCTCCTTAACTATATGAGTATCCTTGCTGTATTGACCTGCCAGTTTCATGCTATTTCAAAAGATTACATTTCTAGCTCCCATTAATATTTAATATCCACGAACTCCATTGCAGCAACCAAATTCTGAAATCTCACCCCACTAGTTCATCTACCTTCATCCCTTCTGGTAGGTTTATATCCACCTATCGTTCTTTATGCATCCAGCATCCATATTACCTTCATCAGCAAATAATTTCAAACTAACAAATTTCCATTCAAAAACATCCCCTAATTTTGAGAAAACCACTTAGCACTTTAATATACATACAGTTTCTATATACAGAATGTAGACCTCCAAGGAGAAGGTAAGCTGCCTCTATTAAGATGGGGAAAGCTCGTTCCATACACCAGTCGAAATGCAAATTGCCTCCATCAGAGAAAAGAAGAGGTAAATATCTTGCTCTTCAAATTACATGAACACACTACTCACAAATTTGTGTAAAATACAGCATACTTTCCATCCACCATGCTAACGAATCATACCTTACTCCTATAGTGTCCCTGAGAACAATCTCCATCATCCACAGAGTTTACTAAGCAAGGGTGAGGAAACCTAGGTAGATTGCCAAGCTGGTCTTTCATATCACACACACCTATGGACAGTTTGGAAGCAGTAATTTGCCCACCACATGTCTTTAGAATGTGGGAGGAAATCAGAGAACCCATAGAAAACCCATGTGAATACAAGGAAAACATCCAGACTCCACCCTTAAGACACCCGAGCAGAGAGACAAATGGGAGACCCACTTGTTAGAGTAGAGCAGTGGTGCAGCAGTTAGCACTGTCACCTCACAGCAAGAGGTTCTCTGGTTCGATTCTCAGCTAGAGTACCTTCTGTGTGGAGTCTGCATGTCTGCATGTTCTTCTTGCATTCACGTAGGTTTCCTCCCACATTCCGCTAAAAATGGGCTCTGTCCTAGTCGGACATTCCCAGTAAACAAATGTAAAATAAAAAATAAATAAATAAAATAAATTGTTCTGAGGCAACAATACTACTCACTATAAACACTGTATTCTTCAAAAACACTTCCCCATACATCCCTGATTCCTCCACCCCAAATGTCTACTACAAATTTGATTTTAGTTGTTTTCCAAAAAATCTTTCAGCACACTAAACTGCATTCATAAAAAGGAAACTTTTTATATACATTCTTATTGCAAAATATAGAATATAAAAAACATAAATCACATCAGTAGTCATCTAAGACACAGAAACAACTGCATTGTTTACTGAGTATTTTATATGAAAAAAATGAATTCTGTATCAAAATAAATCTATCCCTGTTGATTTTGTCAACATCTCTTGTCTTTGGGCTCTTATTTGAAATGCTTACCATGAAAAAGGCATAACATTCTCAATTTTAAATGTCTCACAAGATGTGAATGGGTGGTTAAGAGACAAGCCAGTGAAGCATGGGAGTAAGCATCCAAAACGGTCTTACCTCTCCCTGGGGAGAGATGCTGCTTAGGTGCACTGCAATCATAGCATTAAGAGTCCAGCAAGCTCCTCACTGCAAGTAGTTTACTGGTCAAGAGTCTGAACATGATAGGAAGCAAGCATGCACCTCCTGAGATCAGCCATTGTGGGGCTCACAAGGTGCCACACGGTGGTGAGGATTACAACAAACTATCTGGAAGCAGATTGGCTTTGCACCAGTGTCCTCAGTCTCCTCACTGGCCCCGAGTACAGGTCAAGTTGAGCCCAAGAGATGTTACAGCTGGGACAGTAGTCCCCATAAATGAGGAAAGGAGCTGGTGGCAGTTGATGGGGATGTTGAAAGGGGAAAAAATATGTTACTGCTGAAAACGGTATAACTGACAGAGGTGAATCTTACCTGCAAGTCCCACATTTCTTCAGCTCTAATTTAGTCAATGTTTTCATCTGACTTTCAACCTCCACCCGATTGTCAGTCTTTATCACATGGATCTTCCTTCTAAACAATGGGGATGGTCCAGGACATCTCCCTCAGCATTATCTGATCTGCTGTCTCTGATATGAGATGCTCATTAACAAATGACTCTTTGGAGTTCATCTTGGTTATCATCTCCTCTGGATATATGAATGTCTTGGTTCCACCTGGAAGAAAGACTGTCAACTTAGGCATGTTGAGCATCTTATATTGTCATTTTTTTTTGTTCTTAGAAATATGACCCAAGAGCAGAAGTGTGGATTTTTATCTCCTTTCTGCCCAAAAGCCCAAATTACGCAGCTTTGTATCAACACACAGCTTGATAATTTAGTAGGACAAACATACACAGGCTAGGATCATCTTCCACAAAGCATAAGTCTCCAGACTTATCAAAGCTGATCTGGACATCTTCGTCTGAAGCCTCTGGGGTAGAGAAACTGTGTGTGCCCTTTCAGTCTGGACTTCTTTCAAAAGTCTAATCCATTCTGAGAACTTACCCACAGAAAACATTTTATATTCTTTCCCATTTATGAAATTGACATACATTTGTTCTTTCAGTATCTGTTTCAAGAGTGGAAATTATATCTGCCAGCGTCTCCTTTAGCTTATCAAAACAAGCATCCATATTAATTTCTTGCAAACTGGAAATATCCTTAATGTGATTGCCCTGGAGCTTGGTTAATACTTGTAGTTGCAAGCTGAAATTGCCTTGTGGCAGGGAAGACTGTAACAGCAAGCGTGCCTGTTTTAACTTCTCTAAATGTCCTTTTTCAGCATTTAAAAAAGTGGGAAACTTTTCAAAGTCTATTATTGTCTCAATTAAGACTGAACTATTTGCTATAAACTGATTTGCTCTATTTATCAGCTGCTGAGCAGTAGGACAGAAGGACCAGATCTGATTCCATGCCTTACATATTCCATGCCATACCAGAAGTCTGAGGTTCTATATGTTCTGTATCGAGTAATAAGTGAGCTTCTGCATCTTATGTATAAAAGTGAAGCACATAATGTTTGTGAAAATAAGATGATTAGTATACCATAAGTTATAAAAAGCTGTTTGTAGAACAAATGTGCATGAAAATATAGTTTTTGACTAACTCTCTTTTTATTTCGTACAAGTGACAGGTGAGACATTTATTTTATTTCATTTCAAATTTATTAAATGGGGTAGAGCACTGAGCCCATTGGACCTATTTCAGTCTCACCTCGGGCTAACTTAAAAATGCTTAATAGTCTAGATGAATTAGCATCTCTAAGGAAAAAAAAGATAAAGTCTCATGCACCCTCGGCTAATAGCTCAATAAAAAGAGCAAATATATTAAAGAATAAATTATTAAAGAAGGAAATAGAGCAGGTGAAAACCAGTCAGCATTTTCTAAATAAAGAAATTATATAAAAATTGTATGCAGATTGAAAAAGAACTATTCCTGGAAGGAGAGGTTGTTGGACATCCAAGATAGGTCATCCCAAATAAGGAGAACTTTAAACTGTTTACTTGGGAAACAAATGGAAAGTATGAAAAATGTGTAGAAAATACAAATGAGATGTTGTTAATGAAGATAGTAAAACTGCAACTGAATTAAAAAAATGTAGTGCATACAATAATTCTAGACAAGATGTGTTTGATATTGAGAGCTGTAGTCGTTCAGTATTTAGTTTTTAATTATTATTTGATGCTCAGGGATATGTTCCTAGGTTACTGGTCACAGATCATTGTTCCTGTACCTGAGAGGGGAAAAAGCATGACCTTTTGTCTCATTTACCCCATCTGGCCAATTATCAGTCAGTCTAATTCATTAATTGTAGAGTATAAATTTTCTTCAGTCTAGAAAACTGTATAACTGGTCCACAGCTTTAAAAAGACGAAAGAAGAGCTAGTTAAAATTATTGCCTGGTAGCCATGTTATCATATAATGTTTTGGAACACGTACACTCAAAACACTATAAAGTTGTTTAAAAGAAAATGATCTGTTAGATGAATAAACATGACTTTCAGAAAGGTGGCCCTACCTGCTCAGCAGTGACAACATTCACTGAAGAAATATGCACAGAATATGATGAATTAAGGCCTTTGTATACCTGACTAGAGCTTTTGTTAAAGTCAGCTGCTGTGATATTATTTGTTCTTTGGAAGAACAATGGATCTGACTAAACAAGTGAATTTAATTCCAAGTAGTCAAATAAAATTATTTGTATAAAATATTAAAATGATAAAAATAATTAACACATAAATGTATAAATAAACATCAGTATGTAGTAAACTTTTTTCATGCTGTAGGACAACTCATCAGATTAAGTGATATTACCATCTGGTAGTTATGCGTAACAAATTTTGAAGGCCTAGCTCTTTATTATAGGTTAATATTCAGATTATCATTTAACTCAGTCTAGCTCCAGCATTCAGAAGAAGCTGGCAAACAATCTTCTTATATATAAGTACATTATTCTTATTACCACTTAAATCAACTTTGACAATTTTTAGAATATGAAATTTAAATATAGCCACTTCCTGATGAAATGATGTGTACTTAAACATTGTTTTCATTCTGTTTTCTGTACTATATGTTCATGCATCCTTTTCACTGAGTTTTCTCATATTCCTCACATGAAAAGGAAGACACGTTTGAATATATATACGTATATATATATATATATATATATATATATATATATATATATATATTACAAAGGTGCTATTATAAACTCAGTAGTATGAATTATAGAATTTCCTTTTTGTTTTAAGGCATTTGCATAGGTTAGTCATGTCTGTCTAATGGCATTGGCTACAACCCCACATTCAACAATATAATTTAATGTACAGCAAAAAAGGATTCTCCAATGAGTCATTATAATATTCTTAATGTTTTTCATAATTCTAGAGAGGCAAGGCTCCTAAGCCAGGCTCTTAGCAGAGTTATTATTTGGTTCTCAGCTCTTATATCCTTCTTAGTAATAGGTGAATCTCTCTGACTCAGCTTCTCTTCTAATTGCTACTGAATCCTCATTTCATCCATCAACTGACTATAAATCTATTTTATCATTAAAATCTTTGCTGTCTGTCAAGTATGCGTTCTCTAGCTGACAGAGAAAAACAAATGAAAAATCAAACATCGTTACAGAAAGACTCTGGACGTGAGCAATGTATAGGTGGTATTGACCTCTGGATCACCTGTTGCCCTCCCCTCTCTAACGCATTTGACCCCCTCCTCCTTTCTCAGCAAAACTGAGCAATAACCCTTAATCAAGAGTGCTTGGCCCTTTGAGAAGAGAAAGCCTTACTGCTTATGAAACATCTGACAGAGGAGGCCATCATAAAGTGGTCACTTTTGTCTCATATTATCTATACAAGCACATGTATGAACACTGACATGTACCCTCCTTCACTACTTCACTTACTGTAACAAGTTAACAGAAGTCACTGTGATAGCTAAACGTTCACTCTTCCCTGATACAGGAAGCTGGCCCTAAGCCATAATATCTTCCTTTCACTCCCCATTACCTGATCTTTTCTGTAATATTAAAACCACTAGTGATTGCTGGTGACAGAAAACAACATAATGGCTGCCTCTCTGCCATCTAGCTGACATGCTCAAGATGATCTTTGAATTATTTTCATATTAATGCCCTTGGATTACATTTCAAGGGATTGTGCAGTGCTGACAAGCCTTTTATTGAAATATATGATGCCACAAACAGTCATGTAGTAGGGTTTGTGTTGTGATTATTTTATCCATGCTCACAAAATCTGTAAATCACAACAAATGTCACATAAGTAAAAAGAGGAATAAGAACCCACCTTCACAGAGGCTCCCAATAAAAATCTACCCAAACAGCAGAGACCTCCAAGGCAGAAACACACTCGACCAACACAACACTAATCACAAGACACATAACTCTCCTAAACAGTGTGCCACTCAACGAAAGCCCCTAAAGCAAAACAGCATGCCCAACACATTAGTCATAGGTGACTCGATAGTGAGGCACACTGATGTCCCACTCACTAGGCTGAATAAGAAGAAAGTAACAGTCAGGTGCCAGGATCAGACACAACGCACGCATTCAGGTCCCTCAACAACAGGTACAAATATGACTCTGTCATTGTACATGTGGGTGTGAATGACCTAAGACATACATCCTTGGACTACATGAAAAGAGACATGGAGGAGCTCTCGGATTATGTAGCCCAGGCGGGTATGACCCTAGACCTGAGCAGCATCCTACCATCACCCAGAATGATACCACAGTACAAGGAGAAAATGATTGATTTCAACAATTGGCTAAGTTTCTGGTGTCATTCTAAGGGGATCCAGTATCTGTCTGCCTGGGATGACATGATTGATTGACCTCGATGCTTTGCCAGAGATGGCCTACATCTGTCACCCTTGGGCTTCCGGATACTGGCCAAGGCTCTTGCTACCCCTATAGTGTCTTTTTTAGGCGGTGTTCCAAAGACCAAATTACCACCATAACAGCTATAAACAAACGCAATCTGAGGGTCATGTTGCTTAACGCTAGAAGTCTAAATCTCAAAATGCACTTGCTCGAAGCACTCCTTAAAATGGAGAACATCAACATTTGTGCCATAACAGAGACCTGGTTCAAGGCACCAGGCTATAACACATTCCACACCTTCGGCCCCAGAACTTGGACCAAAGCTTGAAAGGCAGTGGTGTTTCTATATTTATAAAGGATGCGCACACCTCCAGACAGGTAGCCCAACATAATACATCTGAGATACTTCAGGTGCAGCTAACACTGGACAGCAATTCAGGTTGCAGCCTGCTATAGGTCCCTAACCATGTTCCAAGACTCACACTCCATGTTCCTAAGCACCCTGGAGAATATTAGGGTCCAACCTAACACTCTTACACTGGGCAAGTTCAACTACCCTTCCATTAACTGGGAAAACTACTCATGTACCAATACATTTGTCAAATGTTTCCTGGAATTCATTAATTCCAATGCCCTGGACCAGCTCGTTCTTACCCCCACTAGAGGTAGCAACATCCGTGACCTGGTCATTACTAACATGGGCGATCATTGCTCTACACCCATAGTCCACTCCTCCCTGGTTAGATCCGAATACAAACTAATCACCTTGGAAATCCACAACACTCCCACCCCACCCCACCCCACCCCCACAAAGGTAACCACCATGAAAAACTTCTCCAAAGCTAACTTTTGGCTCCTAAAAACAGGAAGTGGCTAACTTCATGGCACCCATGCAAATGGAAATCAGTTGCATGTGAGCCGAATCATACACTAATGCACTGTACGAACATGTACACAAATACATTGATCTCCCCATACCCAATAGAACCAAGATGTTCTCCTCCAAAAAAAGGAAGCCAGTCTGGTGGTCCTCTGCCATAAACAAACTCTACAACAGAAGGAGGAAACTGATGCGGAATAAGGTGAAGTCCCAAGACTGGAAAAACTCCCTTATCATCCTCAACAAAAAATTGAGATCCCTCATCAAATCCTCTAAAGCTAGCTATGAAAACAGCAGATAGTAAAGATAACCACAAGGCCTTCTATAGTTATGTAAAGAATCACCATGGCAATACCCAGATTTTCTCTCAGCTACTGCACAATGGTAACTCCTATACTGAGCCAACAGATATTACCAATATACTGGCCAACAGATTCAGTGCCAACTTTACCCCTCTCCCCCCAAGGGACCAATCACAATACCAGAAGATTGACAGGCACCCAGTATTACTGCTGCACAGGTTAAGACAGCACTGTCCAAGGCCAAGAATACAGCTTTAATGGGACCTGACAATATCCATGGCTCTGTTCTACATGAACTACAGAGTGAACTGGCACCTCACTTGTGTACCCTGTTCAATCACAGTCTCACCTCTAGCTTTGTCCCTACCAAATGTTGCACTGCTACAGTCATCCCTCTCCATAAAGGAGGAGCGACTACAGATCCTGGGAACTACCACCCCATTAACCTGACGAGTCTGATATGCAAAGCTATGGAATGCATCATCATGGACCTAATAAACAAGGATATAGGGAATTGCCAAACTCTGGATCCTACCCAGTTTAGTTTTGTGAAGGGTATTGTGAAGGGTAGATCATGCCTGCTCAACTTGGTCAACTTGTATGAGTCAGTCACCAGAACTGTGGATGAAGGCAAGGTGGTTCATACAGCCTACCTTGATCTGGCCAAGGCCTTTGATACCATTCCCCACTCAGGAATCATAGAAAAACTCACTAAGCTAGGCATCAACCCCTATATTACTAGGTGGGTTGCAAACAGGCTCACAGGTAGAACCCACAGTGTGAAAGTAGCTGACTCCAAGTTAGACTGCCAACCAGTCACGCGTGGAGTCCCACAGGGTTTGGTCCTGGGTCCACTCCTGCTTGGTATCTACTTCTCTGAAGTCCAGGCGAACATGAAGAGACTTTAGCTGACAAAGTTTGCAGACGATTGCAAGTTAGGAGCTATTATTAACATCCTACAGAAAGGCCTCACTGAGACCAATGACTGATGTCAGAAGCATGGCCTTAAGCTCAATGCCAAAAAATGTGTTGTCATCCCCTTTGGGAAAAACCCGGTTCCCATGAATTACCACATCGATAGTGGTCCACTGAATACAGAAGGCGTTATAAGAGATCTGGGAACATAGGTTGACAGTAACCTCTCTTTTGACCACCACACTGCCACTGTGGTCAGGAAGTCCTCCTATGTGGCACATCTTATTACTAAGAGTTTTGCATCCAGGAAGAAAGAGGTCATTGTCTCCCTCTACTCTTCCCTCATTAGGCCAATCATTGAGTACAATGCCCCATTTGGCATGTACCTCACTAAACACCTGCAACAACTGGAGAGGCATCAAAAGTATCTCACAAAGAGAATCCTAGGCCTTAAACATTTGTCCTATAGGGACAGACTAAAAATAAACTCCCAACTATTCTCTGTCTCATATTGCCTACTTAGAGGCGATCTCTGCTTGACTTACAAAGCCATGTTTGACCCAGGTCTGTTAGAAATGCTACATCTAAAGAAATCCCAATCCCTCCACACCACATGCTCCAGAGACCTCAACCTCGTTACCACAATCAACAGAACATGCTAGAGGGACAGGTTCATAACCCAGAGACTACCCATGCTATGGAATAGACTTCTCATACATGTCAAACAGAGCACCTCACTGGCCCTCTTCAAGTGAAATCTTGATGAGTGGATGGGAAATGAAAAATTCACCCCAGGGATCACTCCAGTGGCTTTACTCGACAAAGGCACTGGGAACTAAGATCGGGTGGCACGATGCCAGGGTAATCTTATGAGCTAGGCTTGTAAAGGCTCCAGGGCCATTAGCCTAGTACACACCTATGAGCCTGCTGCCAAATGGGGAATACTGGAATAATACGGTATTGTATATTAGTGTATCTGAGTCATGCATTGTACCACAGAGTTTGAGAATCAAACTTTCTGTATTCAGGGCCACAAAATTGCAGTTGTCTAACTGATGTCACTTTAGAGTTTGCAATCCCAGTTATGTCAGTGATTAAAAAATGCATACAGTGTATTGGTTAACAAGCACTATGTTACCTACCTAGTCATTTTTGTTTATTCTACATGTTATGTAGGCAACTGCAGTTGAAGTTAAGGTCATATACCTATGTGTTCATCACTGACTCTGCCATTGTGCATCTTCATTGCAAAGATGTTAACAATGAAGTGAGTTTCATCACCGTGTTTTGTGTTGTGTGAGCTGGCGGCATGCTTATTGTTTTTTTCCCCTTTTCTCCACTGTGGTGAGACGATAGGGTTGGTGTATATAATTTTGAGGAACTTGTGGGGCTTGTCCCCCCTCCACTCACACACACTGGGTAGAGGGGTGCAGGGATCTTGCTCCCCTGCAAAAAAAGATTATCCGATTTTATAGGTTTTTCAACTCACTGTTTTCAAAATTCTATTTTCTGTAAATGGTCAGCCAAAAAGGTATCACTGATCACTCATAGGTAAACTGAGTTAAGCTATTGTTAGTTTGGTAAATTCCTTGCATGTTAAGCGATTCTTCTGCTTACCAGTTCTGCCTAAAAAAATGGACTCGTACATGACCTTAACTGAGACACAACATTTAGGCTTTCCTTATGAGATGGCTGTCAGGACTTTAACTTAAGCCTTGACTGTATTTAATCACTGTTACATTTAATTTCTACTATGATAACAAATCAGAGTATGCTTTAATGTCACCCTATCTCTTACATGTGTTAATCACTGTTAATAGTAAAATATGACAGGTCACTGGATTTATTCTGTCAGCAAACTGTTATCAGCCATTGGAAGACATTGAATCCATGCAAGTTAGAATGACCTCCCCCCCACACCCAGAAGGGAAAGTAACCACAGAATATTGAAATGCTTCACATTCTACAAGATACTCTGATAACCTTTTTATTCCATAGAGGAAAGGCTCCTGTGCCTTTAACCTGGAAATGTATTTCTGTATTTCTTAACTTTATCTTCTTTATCATGTAGCATCCCTGTTAGAAGTGTGTTCATTTTCCATGCATCAACTACCCTTTCTTTATATGGTATTTCATACTGTTCTAATGTCACAGTCCTCTGACAACATATTATGGTTTCCAATTTTTGCCCTCATCTTTGTTTCTAAAATATAGTGTCACATTTATAGTAGTTTCTCTTTCAAGTCACAGCAACATCTTGATTGTGCCCAATCTTTCTTCAACTCTGAAGAACACATTTTCTGCATACATTTTCCAGGAGAGACCCTAAAGAACTGTTGCATTGTTTCTCTGGCCTGTGTAATACCAGTATCCTTTATGGCCTCTGGCCATAACTAGATTCTATAGTGTAATTGAGGGTCTTGTGAATTGCCTGTTTAATGGACAGAGCCCACTTAATTATATATAATTAACTCCTAGTCTTGCATAAAGTTAATAGCATATTAACAAAACACATTTGCTGTCTGCACAGCTAGAGATGAGATTTTCAGTGCTAATTAATCTATAGCTTAATGATATTTAATAAGAGCATGTTAATCAAATTCATCTTTTGTCTGCACTGCCAGAAACAAAATATTCAGTGACACAGCCTCACAGACTTATTAGTCAACAAAAAATACTACTTTTGTTTTAAATGATTTACCAGTATGTCAGACTTTTATTATCTAAAGCAACCAATGCATGAATTTCTTCATTGCAATATATTCTTTCATTGTTTATTTTTCCCTCAAAAGTACATCACTGTACTGTTTAATGTATTGCATTACATACTAATTTAGCAAGGCTTCCATGCAAACATTACCTCATATTAGTGCCATATACATAAATTAATATAATTTATAAGAAAGAGTCCAATATTTTCTAGAAAAATACTCTTGAAATAAAATATGCAGGTACCAGTGAAAATTTGAAAGAATTGCAGTGAATTCTCTCCACAGTATTTACTTAATAGTAAAACATTTTTCCCACAGGAGCAATATCCCATTTATCTTAATTTATTATCCTTACTCTGAGGTCAGTCCAGCATAAAGAAATTTTAAAATTCAAACTCTCAAACATTGCTATATCATGCAGCAAGCAAGAAAAAACAACACAGGAAAGCACTGTATTAAGAAAACAACTTAGCAAGCACACCTGCTCCAGAAGAGAACTAATACATGTTTTTTAACTGTAGTTTGTCTTATCAGTGTTAAAGTATACCATGCAAACTACTGCAGACATTTCTAGTACAGTATGGCAGATCATACCAGTATATTTAACAGATGGTGAATTTAATTCTAGTGCTTTTGTGAAGAGGTCTGCTCACATGCGTACCCAGATGTTGCGGCTGTGCCCCACACAATAATCTTTAAATATATTGTTTCCAGTGTTTCACCGACTTTGAGTGAAGAATAGAGTTATTTCTCTTTTCCTTGATTAGGTGTGAATATAGAGGTTCATAGGTTCATAGGTAGGTACTAGGCTATCTGCCCTAGGGCATTTATAAGCCTAGCCAGAATGTGTTGGCTTTCGCCTCCCTTTTAGACTAGATTCCTGAGCCTCTGTCCAGCAGGGCCATAGAAGTGATGTAGCTCTAATGGATTTGGTTTTCGTGAGGTGGAGCATGTCCAATAATTCCGGGTTAGACATGGCCTTGTACGTCAGGCAGAGATCACCTCTGAGTAGGTGGTAAGCAACTGAGTAGTGCTGGAGTTTCTTTAGTTGAGCTGCATAGGGCATGTTTGAGGCCCACGATCCTCTTGGTGAGGTATTTTTGAGGTCTCGCCAGCTGTTGCAGGTGTCGGGTAAGGTACATCCCAAATGGGGCATTGTACTCAATTATGGGCCTGATGAGCGATGAGTAGAGGGGCACAATGACCTCTCTTGATCTAGATGTGAACCCTTTTGTGATTAGGTGAGCTATACAGAAGGTTTTTCTAACCACTTTGGCAATGTGATTGTCAAAGGAGAGGTTACAATCTACTTGGGTCCCCAGATCCTTAATTACTTCTTCCGTACTTAGTGGATTACCTCCTATGTGGTAGTTTGTGGGCACTTTGTTTTTCCCAAAGGGGATGACTATGCACTTTTTGGAATTTAGCTTGAGGCCATGGTTCTGACACCAGGTATCCGTCTCTGTAAGGCCCTTCTGGAGGATGCTTGTGTCAGCAGGTGAGTCGATTATGGCTCCCAGTTTGCAATCATCTGCGAACTTGGTAAGCCACAGTCCTTCCATGTTTGCCTGTA
The DNA here is from genome assembly GCF_019279795.1 of Protopterus annectens. Lineage (NCBI taxonomy): Eukaryota > Metazoa > Chordata > Ceratodontiformes > Protopteridae > Protopterus > Protopterus annectens. The sequence goes on from NC_056748.1 coordinate 275,090,044, forward strand.
CCTCAGAGAAGTATATACTGAACAAGAGGGTTCCCAGGACTGAGCCCTGTGGGATGCCACTTGTGACCGGTTTAGAGTCGGACATGGTACCCGCGACTCTGACCATGTGAGTTCTATGCCTCAGCCAGATTGCAGCCCATCTCGTGACATATGGGTTAATATTTTAATATTTAAGCTGGTAAGCTTATTTATGATGCCAGAATGGGGTATTGTGTCGAAGGCCTTTGCGAGGTCCAGGTAGGCTGTGTGGACTACCTTTCCCTCATCTATGGCTTTGGTTACTATTTTGAAGAAGTCAACTAGGTTTAAGAGGCAAGATCTGCCTTTAACAAAGTCGAATTGGGTAGGGTCCAGTGTTTGGAGGTTCCAAATGTCTTTTTTTATGAGATCCATGATGATGCGCTCCATAGCCTTGCAGACCAGGCTAGTCAGGCTTATAGGGTGATAGTTTCTGGGATCTGTTGTGGCGCCACCTTTGTGGAGCAGGATTACTGTTGCTGTACACCATTCTTTGGGTACATAACCTGTGGTAAGGCTGAGTTGGAATGGCGAATTTATGTGAGGGTTTACTTCATTTTGGAGCTCTTGTAAGATGCAGCCCATCCGGTCCCATTAATGCTGTGCTTTTTACTTTGGAGAGGGCTGCTTTCACCTGTGTGTCTGTGATGTTTGGGGGACTGCATTCTTCTGGGATAGACACTGGCCCTTTTGGGGGGGAAGGGGGAGTAAAGTTTGCACTGAACCTGTCCGCCAGGATGTTGGCAATGTCAGTGGGTTCAGTGTATTTTGTGCCATTTTGCACCAGCTCAGAGCAGATCTGAGAGTTGCCACCTGGATTCTTGACATAGCTAAAGAATGCCTTGTGATTATCTTTAGAGTCTCTGGCGATTTTTCTTTCAAAGCTAGCCTTTGATGATTTTATGTGGGATCGAAGTTTCTTGCTAGTACTGATCAGGGATGCCTTCCCTTTTTGGGATTTTGCCATATCATGTAATAGTTTCCTCCTTCTGTTGTATAGCTTATTTATGGCTGGGGTCCACCAGACTGGTCTCCTGTTTTTGGAGGAGTGAGTCTTGGTTTTACTTGGGATGGCACGATCCATGCATTCCTGTAGGTGCTCATAGAGTGCATTTGTAAAAGATTCTGCGGTTTGGGTAGCATTTTCCATTAGCCCGGGGGCTTTGAAACTTTCCACCTTGGTCTTAAGAAGTGTGAAGTTTGCTTTTGAGAAATTTTTCACAGTGGTTTCCTTGGCTGGGGCTGGGGTCAGGATGTGCATGTCCATTGTGATTAGTTTATGGTCTGATCTTACCAACGAGGGGTTTACCTCTGGTGTGGAACATTGAGCCCCCATGTTGGTGATGACCAAGTCCAATATGTTGTCCCCTCTTGTGGGAGTGGTGACCAGTTGTTCCATGGCATTTGAGTTTATAAACTCCAGGAACCGTTGGGCGAAAGAGTTGGGACTTGAGTAGTTTTCCCAGTCAATGTTTGGGTAGTTGAAATCCCCCAATATCATGGTGTTTGGTGAGACCTTCATATTCTCCAATGTTCTCAGGAATGCCGAGTGGGGGTCCTGAGACAAGGTGGGTGATCTGTAGCAGGCTACAAACTGAAAAGCAGTTTTACCTACTGTTAGTTGCACATGGATAGTTTCCGCTTCCTCGTGCAGTGCCACTAACCTGGAGGTGTGTGCATCCTTGATGAAAATGGATACTCCCCCACCTTTAGTATTTTAGTCTGAGTTCTTGGGCCGAAAAGAATGGTATGAGTTGAATCCTGGTAGTGCTGGGGTGCTCTCTGGGGCCTTGAACCAGGTTTCTGTTATTGCACAGATATCAATTTTATCCATACTGAGGAGCGCCTCGAGTGCATGCATCTTGAGGTTTAGACGTCTGGCATTGAGTAGCATTACCCTTAGTTTTTTGTTTCTGGTATTGTCTATGGAGGTGGGTTTGTGTTTTGAGCCTTGCTAAAAAAGGCACTATGGGGGTGGCAAGAGCCTTAGCCAGTATTCGAAAGCCGAAGGGTGACAGGTGCAAGCTGCCCCTGGAGAAGCAACGTGGCTTGTCGAGCATGTTATTCCAGGTTGACAGACACTGGATCCCCTTTGAATGACACCAATAGCTTAGCCAATTGGTAAAATTGATCATTTTGTCTTTATACTGTGGCATCATTCTTGGTGAGAGCAAGATGCTACTCAGTGTCAGGGTCATACCGGCCTGGGCAACATAATCAGAGAGCTCCTCTGTGTCTCTTTTCATATAGTCCAGGGAGGTACGTCTCAGGTCATTCACACCAACATGGACAATGACAGAGTCATATTTGTACCTGCTGTGGAGTGACCTGAGTGCTTGCGTTATGTGGCGGATACTGGCACCTGACAGGCAGCTTACAGTGACCTTCTCCTTGTTCAGTCTGGTGAGTGAGACGTCAGTGTACCTGACAATAGAGTCTCCAATTACTAGTGTATTAGGTGTGTTATTTAGCCTTACGGGCTGCAACTGCGTGGCACACTGACTTTGTGAAGTATGTGACATGTGAACATTGTTGTGGGGTAGCAGTTGCTTGGATGTCTGCTTTGGAGGTCTCTGTTGCTTTGGCAGATTTTTATTTAGAGCCTCCGAGTATGTTTTTGTGAGTTTATGTGTCTTGTTTGCTGGTGTGATTGGTCTATGTGAGACTGGTTGTGTGGAGCAAGTGGTTTCCTTCTCCTCCTGACTAACTGTGCCAGTCTTGGGTTGAGAGTGCTCGGCCTCCAGTTTGGCTGTATAGTTGCATCTCTCACATATATTTGAGTTTGTTGGAAGGAGGAGAAGGTTGTCTGTGAACATAAGGCAAATGTAACATTGCCTCAAGATTCCCAGATTCTCCAACTGGACTGGAGAGTATACCTGAAATTGTGCTTTGGACATGCCTGGATGGTTTAAAGAACTGATTTATTGATTGTTCGGAATGGACGAATAGGTAGCCTTGTACTTCTGGACAGTATAAGGGGATGTAGTGCTAAAGTTTGTTAGTGCTTACTGAGAAATTTGAACAAGTGCTGGGCTGTAGAATGAAGGTTGAGTGCTTATTTTGAGAGTTTGACTAGTTTTAAGGGAAAAATTGAAGAGCAGACTTTTTGGAGCCGGAAATAGTTTAAAACTGCTTAAACGATGCTGCGCGAAAAACCACGCAAATGTGGGTTTTAAGGCAGGGAATTTGAAAGACATAGGAATTAGCCCAAAACGGCCAATAAGCTACTAGTTGCTGGGCTGAGACCACTCCTCCAGGGACAGATAGGCTGCTCAAAGCTCCCCACTCTCACTGGTGAACAGAGAAGCTTCCTCCTATCCAAGTAAGGATATGGGCAACACAGGAACTTATACCACAGCCCAGAGTTCAGCAAAACCTGAAATCTGGACTACTCTAGTTCAGAAAAGGCGGGAAACAAGGATATATATATATTTTTTTTTTTTCAACAGAACAACAGTAACTTAACAGAAAAACACTGTAAATGCTTTCAACAGGCTAGCACACTTGAGTGTGTAGCCTACAACAGTTAAACAATACAAAAATGATTTAAAGAAGTGTAGGAACTGTAAAAATGCAAAAACAAGCTTTTTTCAGCTATTAGAATTGCTAGAAACTCACTTTTCAGCGAGAATATGCAGTCGCAAGTAGAAAGGCAGAGAAAAAAATGCTTAATCTGTTTAAAGTCTCTCTTTTCATCTCTATGCTGCTTGTAACTCTCTGCAGGACCACGAGGTAGTATGTATAGAGCTCACAGGGTATGGTGTTTAAGAAATGACCAGCTGAGAGTTGGAGATGGTGCAGTGCAGTCCTCCTGAAAAAATATTGCACAATAGTGTTTTAGTTACTAGTTGCCATCATGGTCAACTGAAACGGTGGTATTCTGTGATCAGTAAATCAGACATCAGTAAGCCCAGCTTCTATACCATCAAGTAAATTTATGTTAACATATACAGATTACTATAATTTATTTCAAATGGCACTTTTTCATGACCTTTACATCTATTCTTACTGTTTGTACACTGTAGCAATAGTTGTAAATATAGCCCCACCCCACACACATACAGAAACATAGATTCTGAGAGTAACATTGCATTCATTAAATGCCTAAGTATTAGTTATTTTGTAAACAATATTTCTGGATGAACTGAATTTCAACTATTGTATATCATAAATTAAAAGTGCTTGCAATAGAAATGTATTTGCATGCAATCACACTAATTTCTCTGGTCAGTGTAAAAACATTTTAACTCTTTGTTTAATTCTATCAGAAATTGTTATATAATCATATACTCATATGTAGGTTGTATGTATAATTGTTGCACCTTTCTTAAGTTTTCTATTTTCTTCCAGGAAATTATTTGTACTATAACAACACATTATATAGTGTTATTATTTAAAATAATTGTCATGGTTTAATAGTCTCCTGATCAGTTTTGTTTTGGAAAACTAATAAATGCATTTTGCTAGGAAAGGGACCTTTAATTCATTGTATACAGCAGACATGAAATACTGGTTTGTTGTTGTGGTCCTCTGAGACTGATTCCTAATGTCAATGCAGAACTAGTATAAAAGCAATCAAGTACAGCCATCTCTTTGATTAGAACAATCTTTTATTTCACAGTAGGAATAAATCAGTCAAAAATGAAAACACTGGCTGATGATAAAATAATAATTTATAAAACGCCAATTTCCTCAACTCATGCAAACCTGCAGTGACAGCTTTGGTACCCCCACTGCATACTTTATACACACTTTACAGCATTACTCCATTTCAGCAAGGAAATATAAACATTTTTGCTGCATACTTATCTGGATTGCTTGAGGACAGTTTCTTCATTCATGTAGATTGTTTAAATTGTTCTTATGTACATAATTTGTTCAGCAAAGAAAATGGGTAACCGGTCCCATATTCCTACTAAAATAAATAACTAAAAGCAGAGCAACTGCCAGTTAGTTTATATTTTATGAATTATAATCCAAGCTATGAAAAAAAGCTTGATTAATTTATAGCATTCTGAAACTGTATCATATATTTATTTGCAATCCCATTTGCATGTTAAATGTTACCAAAGCAAAAAATAAATCAGGCAACTCCCTTTTCTTGAACTATACAGGTAAAATCTGGAATAGTTTACCTTCAGAAATAACACCAATTACCAATAATCTCCCTTCAAAAATAACTTTACAATCTCACTTAAGCAATACATGTACAAATCCTGGATAAGAATTCCAATGCAATGTCCTATTTACACTAAACATTCTTTCTCTAGATAATACTAGTTCTTTACACAAATCAGATCACATTTCACCTTTCAACAGACTTCTAATCATTCTTATTGCAATCTAAAGCGTGTATTCAAGGACTATAGTAAAACTATTCTCCTTAAGTTGCAATTATGTTTCAATATCTATACTCCACTGTATCTTCTCCTACTACAGGCGATCAGTCAGTGTAGTATATCTATGAAAATTGTAATTATGTTTCAATATCTATACTCCACTGTATCTTCTCCTACTACAGGCGATCAGTCAAGGTAGTATATCTATGAAAATTGCTCACCCACTGATTGTTATTAATTATACATGGTTTACATTTCATAAATCACTCATTTTCCTGACAGATTTTTTCACTTTGTTGTTTTAAAGAATAATTCTCTCTTTTCCTGTACTAGACTATGCAACAGTGCCATTAATAAGAATATTTACATGAATGCATATTTTTTCCAATGTTATATGTTTAATACAAATGTCAAGTTGTCAAATCATGTATATGTAAACCTTATATTTGTAATTATAACCATTGTTACATGTTAAATGTGGAGCTATTCTCCCCGGGCCTCTGCTGAAAAAGGATTTTTGTCCAGTCGGACTTCCCTGGTAATCAAATTTAAAATAAAAATAAATAAAATACATTTACTTTATATCCTTCGAGCACTGTAGCCATTATGGACCCTATATTGCTAATTATTACAACTAATTTAAACACTGCAAAATACATCTTAGCTATCTCTTTTTGTTTCATATGTAGTTGCTAGGCTTCCTGTCCAGGGAACCATTAAGAAGCCTAGCCAAAATTTCCAATTACCTCAAAGCAGTGCCTGTTTAAGTGGCTTGCACTAAGTCATATAACAGGCAAATGAGAGCTGAGGGAATCAAACCATGTACCACAAGAACTACAGCTCACAAGCGTAGCCCTCTGTGCCAACTGCCAAAATACAAGAACATACTCAGCTGCATGTATTACAGGTGTTACATTCTCTTTGGTCTGTACCATCAGACTTCTTTGCATGCAGAATTCCCCACATATTACAGTCCCTGATATAGTCGAAGGTTCTGGTTTACAGTTTTCAAAAAAAATTTAACTCTGTTTTCATGAGATGAAATCTGGGAATTATACATGTAATTTTTAAGTATGGTTTTTGGTCATTATTGCCATATAATTATAATTTTTCTTATATGCCAACATTTTGAAAATTAAAACAAATTCTAGGCACAGAAAACTCCACAAAGAAAGTTATATTATAAGAAATAAATGTAGTGAATAAGTGCTATGGCCATATATGTCAAATTCCATGAAAATGCCATGTTTTTCTAATATTCAATTCAAAATTAAGATTTACCAATACTTTCTTGGAAAAAAAGAAAATCAGTGTTCCTAGTTATATTTTGTTGTTTAGATATAAGTTTTTATTCCTTTATGTTTATCAGGCTAGTAGACTAATACCATAGTCACCATGTTGTCCACAGACTAGTGAAGACATTGTTAAATAACCACAAACTGAAACAGTTACATTACAGTATTCAATGTTACGAAGGTAAGTTTGTTATAGAAATACATATAAGTGCACTGACTCAGTGTAAGCATTGAATACTGTTAAAAGTGAAGGTATATATAAAATAAATATATGCAAACAATATATGAACACAGCTGAAGTTATGTACAATAAACAAATGATATTCCTGTACATCAGTGGCGGCTGGTGACTTCAAATCACAGGGGGGCTGCAGGAGACAGCTGAATGGGTGGGGTCAAGGGGAGGGGGTGTGGTCAACCAGAAATGGGAGGAGCTATGCACAAAACCACAAAAAACTAACTTTAATTAAATATGCTGCCCTGGGTGGCAAACCATCATTATGAAAGTCCAATCAAGACAAAAATAAGTGTAAAAGAACAAAAATATTTCAATGCATTGGCTGCATGACAGCCTACTTAATATCTAGATGGAAACAAAAGGTTGTGAGGCATGAAAAAATAAATTACTTTTTAAATACATTACTGGAATGCCAGTCAAAATCAAGTATAAGAAAAAACAGAAGCACTCAACTCAAACCACTTCTCCTTGCACTGCAGTCCTAATTATAATATATTCAGCTTTATTAAAGTACCAAGTAACATGCTGAAAGTAGAAATCTATGTGATGCCCCCACTTGTAAAAATGTTTCTTATCTAAAAAAGACCTGCTGCCTGACAACTTGTTTCATGGGGAAAACATGATAAAAGTAAAAATGAAAAGCAAACAAGAAACAAGCTCAAGATACATTGCTTAAAGGATTACTGTACAGGTTATGGACCACACATGATTGGCATTCTGTTTAGTTTACGGGTAAAGTCTGTAGAGATGACTGGAAGTCTCCAACAAGTGTAATGAGCTTTTAAAATAATGGAATCCTGTCCTTTAATACCCAAGGCTTATACATTATCTAGTCAAGTATTCTCTGCATGGCAACAACAGAAAGGCTTTCAATGTTGGCAATTCTTTAACAGTATGCTTATTAAAGCTTACTTGCATCTTACGATCTCAGACAAGCTTACCTTATGGTCATTAAAGCATTGCTACTTAAAACCAGAGCAACAGGCACTTTGAGTAATAAGCATAAATCTGAGTAATAAGCATAAATCAACAGTACAAAATATGACAGAAACCAGACCATTCTGCAAAATCAAGGACAGATGAAAAGCCACTGTAGTACTTATGCAGTGTGTCCTCCCCATCCAAGGTAGATACAACTACTCCTTGCCTTGCTTGGACACATCCAGAGTCACTACATGGGGGTGGGGTGCAACAAGCATGTCACAATTTGAAATCTCTCTGGCTGACTGTGATGGCCCTGACACATTTGTCATACCTCTCAAACTCAAGAGCAAGAAATCTGGACAAAGCCATACACAGAAGTGGGACAAAGGCCCAACAATAAGGACAGTTTTTAAATATTGCTCTAATAAACTTAGAAAGATAATAGAATAGGTCTTGCATTAGTATGAATTTTCTGAAGGGTATAAAATCTGAAACTCAAATGTCTGTCATTTTCTAACTTCAGTCTTTAGTGATTTGTCACTAATTTGCCAAAAAACACAATTTTATGAAAAATGGACCAAAAATGTGATGCAAAAATATAAAATAGACACACAATACAGCTGCCACCTGTCAAAGAAGGGACACTTTAATATTAGTACTGCTACCTTGAGCAGCTGACAAAATATAAAAGAATCTACATTCATTTCAAGTAATCTATAACTTTGATTATTACAGTTATTTCTTAATTGTAAACCCTCCATGTTTTCTTCCCAAATTGCTATTTTGCGGAGGGATTTTAAGGGGGGAAGAGCAACATTTTGAGCCAAAATTGGGGACAGTTGAGAGGTTGGCTATGCCTAATTCTATAAAGCAATTTATTTGCATGTACCTCTCAACCTGTTAATGCAGTAAATCTGAACAAGGCCAAATATATTATATAAACAGTACTAAAAATTGCTCTTGTATAAATTGAGACAGTTGATAGAACAGCTCTTACTTTAACATGCATTTTTCTGAAGGTTATGAAGTCTGAAACTTATTATTGAGTGACTTCTGGCAAATCATTTAGGAATTAAAACTACAAATTTTATGAACAACAAACCAAAAATAAGAAGCAAAAATCTATTCATTCTTTGAAAATCTGGACAGTTGGGAGGTATAGTTCAGCTGGGCCTGTCTGAGTTTGCTGCCCTTCCCCCCTGACAAAATAATGGTTGAATGGAGCCTCTGCAGCCATTCCAATGAACCATTATCTCCATTTACCATAAACACTAATGTGCATACTGCTTTACTTCTATGATGAGTTGAACTTCATTTGAAAGTTTTATTTTGTATTTTACAGCACAAACACTAAGTCATCTGTTAAACAAAGCAATGCAGTCTCACAATGAAAACTTAGCATTACAACTTCTCTGCCCTTGAAACTCACATTCATTGAAACAGCATTGAAACCCACATTCAAAGAAAATACATTTTGCCAGTGGCAGATAAAGATTAATTTTGGGCTGTTTTCGAATAATAGGCTCCTTGCATATGAAACATACATGTGCTCTTTGATACACCTTCCTCATTGTACTAAAATTATATTCCTTGTACAATACAGTACACTTGTTAGAGGGTGTTTTAAATTTGTTTTGAACATTTTTCCAGTAAGCAATGAAACAAACCATATGCACCCATAATGGCAAAACTGCCCAGTTGAGAACATTTATCATAAAAAAGTCTACTCAGACTTCCACAGTCCACCATTATTAGTAAATATACACAATCCTACAATCCACCATTATTAGTAAATATGCACAATTCCACAGTCCACCATTATTAGTAAATATGCACAATTCTATAGTCCACCATTATCCGTAAATATGCACAATTCTACAGTCCACCTTTATCAGTAAATATGCACAATTCTACAGTCCATTATCAGTAAATATGCAAAATCTCTGAAGTCAGTCATCTAAATAATTCCACATTAAAGAAATCTGCAACTAATGAAGCGGTTGCTGCTAGCAATCACCTTTATATTTCATGGTTTCATCGAAAAATAAAGTGTCTGTTGCCCCTCAGGAATAAATTGCCTATATTACATTAAAAAATGATAAGCTAGTAATAATATTGCAAGAGGAAATGGATGGCAAACTGATAGACTCATAGTTAGTATCTTCACCAAGGAGAACATTCTCAGTACGGCAGCATCCACCCCTTGTGGGAGTAGAACCCATAGCCTTCTGCATCAAAAGTAAGCACACAACCTGTTGTGCTATAGTATTAACTTGGCAAAGCACTAAACTTCTATTCCCCTGCAGCTCTCAGCTCCTTGTAAAATCTACTCAATACTCAACTGCATCTCAAACCGCAGCTCAAGAAAACTGGAAAAAGCCAAAATGTATTGGGGGGGGGGGGTCAAAAGCCCAAAAACAGGGACACATTAAACATTGCTTGCATAATCGTGGAAAGTTGCTAGAATAAAATGTTGTGTTGCCACCATATATTTTACTGCCAAGGTCCCTGAGCAAAAAACAGTCAGAGTAACATACCACTACGCCACATCAGCTGCTTTGTAAAAGAGGAAGACTGAAACTTAAATGGCTATCATTTAGTGAATTCAGTTCTCACCATAGCTGTCAACCTCTTAGTACAAAACACCTGGACAAACCCAGTAATGAGGGAATACAGCCCTCAAACATATTCAGTGAATTCAGTTCTTGCCATAGCTGTCAACCTTAGCACAAAACCTGGACGAAGCCAATAATGGGGAATACAGTCCCAAAAATAGGGACAAATTTAAAATATTCATCTTATAAACTTAGAAAATTGCTAAAAAAAAGGTTGTGCTACTATATATTCTGAAGAACATGAAGTTGGAAATTCAAATGCCGGTCAATTTTACTGCGGACAGAACAAAAACAATTATCAGCAGAGACGAGGATTAATACCTTTGTAAAATGGCAGGGCACCAGAGCAAATCCACACAAATACAGGGAGGAGATGCAGACAGAAGCCACCCCAACCAAGAACCAAACCAGAAAACCTATAGCTGTGAGGCAACAATACTACCACTGCACCATCAATTATGCAAGGAGTTAAACATTCAGAAATCTGAAGTCGGAAATTCAAATGCCTTTCAATTTTACTGCGGACAGAACAAAAACAATTTTCAGCAGAGACGCAGGGATTAAAACTGCAGACGTAAAATGGCAGGGCACCAGAGCAAATCCACACAAACACAGGGAGGAGATGCAGACTCCACACAGAAGCCACCCCAACCAAGAATCAAACCAGAAAACCTATAGCTGTGAGGCAACAATACTACCACTGCACCATCAATTATGCAAGGAATTGAACATTCAGAAACCTGAAGTCTGAAATTCAAATGCCTGTCAATTTGACAGAACAAAACAATTTTCAGCAGAGATTAAAACTGCAGACACGTCTTTGTAAAATGGCAGGGCACCAGAGCAAATCCACACAAACACAGGGAGGAGATGCAGACTCCACACAGAAGCCACCCCAACCAAGAATCAAACCAGAAAACCTATAGCTGTGAGGCAACAATACTACCACTGCACCATCAATTATGCAAGGAACTAAACATTCAGAAACCTGAAGTCTGAAATTCAAATGCCTGTCAATTTTACTGCGGACAGAACAAAACCAATTTTCAGCAGGGATTAAAACTGCAGACACGTCTTTGTAAAATTGCAGGGCACCAGAGCAAATCCACACAAACACATGAAGGAGATGCAGACTCCACACAGAAGCCACCCCAACCAAGAATCAAACCAGAAAACCTATAGCTGTGAGGCAACAATACTACCACTGCACCATCAAATATGCAAGGAATTAAACATTCAGAAACCCTTAAGTCTGAAATTCAAATGCCTGTCAATTTTATTTAACATTTTTTAATCAGGACAGTCTGACTTGGAACAAATAAACAATTTTCAGCAGAGGCCCAGGAAGAAATAATGCAGACATGTCTTTGTAACATGGGAGGACACAAAAGCAAACCCACACAAACACAGGGAGAAGATACAGACCCCACAAAGAAGGAACCCCAGCCATGAATCAAACCCAAGAACCTGCAGCTGTGAGGCAACAATGCTACTACTACACCATCAAATCTCAAGCATTGCAACATTTACAAACCACAGATATTATGAGGAACAGATCAGATCGAATATGAGGCAAAAAATGGTGGTGGGTAGGGAACTCAAGTCTTTAACACCTGCATACAGGGTACAGGGTTCAAGCCTGAGGTATTCCCTACCACACCACCATAAGCACCTGGGGCATTTACACACACTCCAGTAAAGCATAAGCACCATACACACACAATCCAGAATAAAGGTAAAAAGCACCATACACTTACCTGAATATATCCAGCTAACGTACATCCTTCCCATGCAATACTCCAAAGACCCGTGAGATCCCAAGCAAAGCCCGACGAGATCCCAATGCTCCTTCCCGACGATGCGACTGTTTTAACTGCTGCTCTTGCAGTCCGGATAGTCTGTGCACTTTAAAAGTGCAGCCTTGAGCATGGACCGACAGTAGTTGGGACTACTGCGCATGCGCGAAGTCCGCGAAATTTCAAAAAATAATTTTTTTTCTATTTTTTTTTCTATTTTTTATTTTGAGGGGGCTGCAGTCCGGCAGCCCGATGCCACGAGCCGCCCCTGCTGTACATTATAAAACAGTTGTATATTTATAAACTGAATAATAAATAGCTGTGTGCTCGGGGACAGGGAAATGCTTGGTGTACAGTACATGTTTATGTAACTACAACATGAGGTGTGCTGCAGTATGGATGAAATCTTACATGCTGCCTTAGTCATATTCACATTCAAGTTTGTGTTTTAGCCAATGATCCCTAAACTCTGTGAAGGGGGTGATGGTCCACATACACCATTAAAAATGGTACTGTTGATAGTCTGCTGCATTTTCACTGCCACTGACATTCTCATTGGATATCCTGTTGCTGATGCCTGCTATACTGCTTGCTGTCTGTAGGCGTCCAGAAGGACATAATATTATTTCCCCTCTCTGCACTTGGTTATTGAAGCTATGGGCATGGTGCTGCATGCTTCTCTATGCCCGTGGTGAATCAGCAACAGCCATATGTCTCTACTGCTGAATGTCACTCAGCCATGTGTCCTCAACCAAATGTGCCTGCAGGGAAATACCTCACCGCCTAGCAACCTACACCCAAATAATGAATATAACAGGATTATTTTGGGCAGTTACATACATTCTATATAGGAACAGAACGGATACATTATACAATACTGTAAATACTGTGTTTATATGCTGAAGATAATTTATTTATTTCTATTTATTTGCTTATTTGTTTGCTTACTTACTTACATATCTTTTTAGTCACTTCTGCCTGTGGCTTGTTTTCAGGAGAAATCTGAAATGCTAGTAAAACACACTCTGGAAGTCAGAAAACGATGCTGAGCAAATCCCCTTTCTCTTTTCAGCTGGAGGAAGTAGTCTGGGCAGAATACTTCCTCATTTGAACTATGACAGAGGAAGTGATTGAATTCTGGAAGGGGAGCCATGAGTTCTGAAGACAGTTCTCATTTAGTGCTTGGCAAGTGAATCTAGGTAGTTGGATTTGTTGACCTTGACTTTGGCAACTTATGTAATTTCTGACTTCCAAGCTTTGGTTTTGAATATTGTTTAGGATTATATTAGGGCTCATATGGGTAAAAGAATATTGCAGAAATCTAGTACAGTTTCTGGTGACTGATTGCAAACCATCATTGCTGGAATATTCTCAGGACACTAAAGTAGCTTCCATTACTTACTCATAAGCTATGAGTAGCTCACTCTGTTCATTTTTGTTGTTGAGTCTGGTAAAAAGAAAGCTGCTACTAAGAGAAATAATGTAGTATTGTTGAGACTGGTAGAACTGAGTCACTCCCTCTTGCCAGGTTTTTCATGAATGAAAAGAGGGTATACTTGCATTTAGAAAAGAGCTGTGGGCTACATTTAAGTGAATTTACTGTGCAGAATATAACCATGAAGAGATAAAAAGCATCTACACTTAACTTTCAGAACTCAGGCTCTGCAAGTGAAGGATACAATGACAGTTTTGCAGTTTCACTGATGTACCAGGATACATTTAATGGACTGAAGATTGTCAGGGGGTTGATAAAGGAGAAAAATCTGAACTTCTGAATAATATATTATTTGTTATTCTGATAACAGTGCTGTGTCATAATATAGTCAAATTAAAACATATTTTATTATAGTTAATATATATGTGGTAGCATTTGAGCATGCACTGCCCCTTTTAGAAGTGACTATGATGTGGGGAACAGGGTCATAGCAATGAAACCTGCAAAGTGTGGGGTGATCTTTTTGTTTGTTTTTGTGACTGCCCTGAGATTTTTTGGCTGATCCTGCTGGCAGACATATAGGGCCAGGTTTTGTGGGTACGCCCTGCTGGTAAAGAAGATTATATCAATAATACTTCTGTTAACATTGTCACATTGTCCTCAAAGTTCAAGGAGGAGGAGAAGTTTACAAAAATTAAAAAAATGGTGTATGATACACTGAAAGGATAAGGCGCCATCTGGGAGACATAGAGACTACATATTGCACAGTTTCAAAGGTAGTGAGGCAAGCGATTCTGAAGGGATGACAAGACATGGGACAAGACTGCATGAAAAAAAAGGAAAAAGAAACGGTTCGTAAACAATGAAAGCTTCTGGGTACTCATTATAGACTATTAATGTAAAAAAATTTACTAAGGGAAAGTAGAGGCTAGTCAGAATGGAAATATTAAAGTTAATAAGTACATTAGTTTTCTATGAGCTATAGGGTTTATTTCATCAACTTACAGATACCAGGTTAAATGTGTTTGGAATGGCAAATCTGTTGTGGTGTCTGGGAATGGAGGTCTGTTCAGTGGTGGTCCCACTATATCTCCTTCATTCATCGGAGCTTGTATCACAAAAGCTCAGCAAAAAATTCTTCTGTTGTATGAGTTTGAGTAAATGTAAACTCAAATGACATGCATTTGATGTTGCACAAAATATGAACAAATGGCAACAAGGATAAATAATTTTACCCCATTACTTTATAATTCTTTCCTCGGCTGGGCTTGGGAGTGCCTTCTGTGTGGAGTCTGCATGTCCTCCCCGTGGTTGGGTAGCATTCGAAAGACGTGTGCATAAATGGGCGTGCCTTCGTTGAAGGTTGGGCATCGAGCTGGCACCTCAGTGTTTCGTAAAAATCTACTGCCAATCATTAGCGGACCGGAGTTCGGCTGTGGTGACCCCTTACCGGGAAAAGCCGAAAGACAAACAACAACAACTTTATAATTCTTTCTCTGATATGACTTCACCTCATTGAAACAATAATCATTGTAAAGGCAGTCTTACTGATTCACCAGGAAGCTGCAAGTTCAGAACATTGACTCCAGAGATACATACAAGCGTCTTACTTCTACATGTCTCAAGTGGCAGTAAAAAGAGCAGCTGACAACTCGATCTCAAGCAGCCAGTCTGAAGCAACTGTGATATGAGCTCCGGTGAGCCAAGCAACTGACTGTAAGCCATTCAGAGGCTCTTACATTTTTTCAGCTCTTTCACTGGTAAAGTGCTAAGGACAGTGGAAGTTATGCCTGGAGAGTTGTTGTGCATTGATATTTTGTTACATTTCCTGTATTATAGGCTGTGTAATATTTGTATTCCTACAGGAGGTAAGCAGTATTTTGATATTTGTAAGAAAACTGTGCATTTTCTAAAAATTAAAGCTTGCTATAAGAGAGAGGGCTTTGATTGTTTGCTATTGTTAAGATTTAGAGGACTAGAAAAAGGATCGTGTAGGACTGAATGTCGAGGTAGTGCAGGAAAACGGGAATGGAGTAAAGCTGAGGGATGGATGTTCAGCAATTCAAATATACCTTAAAAAAGAGATGTCTAAAGACAGAAATTGGTTTTATATTTATGAGTGAATGATTTGAGGTATCTTGCTGGTTTGGTATTGAGTGTGGGGGGGTTTGGACCCTGAGGGAGTCATTTTACACATACCTGGGAGGAAGGCGTGCTGATATGGCATGGGAATTTTTGAAACTGAGTCTTCTGTATAATCCACCTTAAAGGGTATCTTCATTTTGTTGTGCATGGACCATCTGGATATGATGGGATTCACCTTACGTAGGTTGTCTTGGTTAGTACTTTCAAAGAAACGACACAGAATAAGAAGAGGTCTGTAGAGAATGTTCAGGGAAAATGAAGGAAGTTTATTTTTTCTATAAAGATTTAAGGCCTGAAAAGCATGGAATGAAGGGGAGATTGGGATGGCCCATCAGAAGGTAATTTTTATGAAATAGAGTAGATGCTAGTGACTTATAATAAGAGACAGAGCTCTGCACTACAAGACAGTGCTGGGGTAGTGCCCCTTATTTTAGCAGCTGCCAAGAAAGTAGATGCCTTATATGTCTGCATTGGTAATCTTTGGGCATGAATGCCATTAGACAAACACATTGTGTTCTATTAACTAATGTTTGTTTTGAGAGGTTTAACATGATAATTCATTAGTGATAGATAGGATGGCCTATTCTTTTTATTGCTCTTTGGAAGACTGGTATTTGTAGGCATTTGTCATTGTTTTAAAAGAGTGATATTTTTTGAGGAGGTTGGGGGGTTGGAGTAAGGAGCTTTGTAAAGGTGTTTTAAAATGTATGAGCAAAAAGGGACAGGCATTCCTTAGAGAGACAGCATCCTATCATCCTGCTCAATGTGGCCGAAATTGTTGACCAGGTTGTAGGAGAGATGGTTAAAGTTCAAATTACACCGTCTGAAAGAGGAAATGTTGGGTTAAAGGACAGAAATTAGATGGAAATACATTTGTTTAATATCAGAAAGAAACAATAAGCCTGCCTAGACTACCCTTTTAAGTGCGTTAACATTCTATTGATATTTAGGTGCATAAGCAAGCAGTAGACAATCAGTATACAGACCATTACAAACCAACCAAATAAACCATACTGAGTTCACCCAGCCTCAAACATGGCAATACTAGACAGGCGGACAAGAATTTGAGACATTCCATCTAATTATCAAGATTTACGCTGAAGGTGGAGAGGGTGCTACTCTGCTTGACATATAGTAGAAGTTTATTGAATAGATGGGATATGCATCAGTCTATCATTCCAACATTTCTTATTTCTGCATTGGTGAAGGTTTATGTCTTTTAATTAGGTATTTGAGGAACCGTGAGTTCTGCAAAGGAAAAAGTGGTCAAAGAAGGTCAAGTCTTTCATGGCGCAAAAAGCTAGACACAAATCACCGCAGAGAAGTTATAAGAAACTGACTACAGGAAGGGGGTTGCCAGTCTGTCCAGATAACTGAGGGTCTTCATGATATTGATCTTTTTAGTTAGGAATCTCTGAGTTATCTCAAGCTGAGTGTCATGTTTCAAAAAATGCATGCCAAAAGGGCCATTGTATTCTGTAGTGGGTCTGATATGAGATGAGTAAAGGGGAATTAATACTTCCTTGGATATACAGGAGATACCTTTGTAAATTAACCAAGCTACAACTGAGACATGATGTGCAATAAATAAGGATTTATCAAAAAGAGTGCCTATATCCCTTACGATAGTGTCTAATTGGAGTGGTATGTTGCTTGTATGGTATGATCATGAATAAAGTACCAAAATGAAATACACTGTTTTTTTCACATTTAGTTTTAGACTGCTTTCCTTGCACTAATTGTTAACATAGTCCAACCAACATTGGAGCAATTGTGAGTCATTGGCATAAAAAAATAAGTTTACAGATATCCACAAACAAATGACCATAGGCCAGTAGTGTTTGTTTAAAGGTCTGAAAAATAGAGGTCAGATAGGAGAGGGCCCAACATTGAGCCATGTGGTATACCACTGGTGACTCTTTAGCTTTCAGAGGTGGCATCTGCTACTCTAACCACATGGGTTCTCTCAGAAAACCAGTTAGCTAGCAATCAAATCACATTGGCATTGGCATTTAACCCCCTTTTTTCCTGTTTGTACATGGGGTCAGCTGTGAACATCACCTAAAGTTAATGTTCACACTGCTGACTGGATGGATTTATATTTAGAATTAAAAGTCTGTCAATAGTACCTGCATGGGGAATAGGGTCAAAGGTGTTGGCCAGGTCCAGATACGTTATGTATACTGCATAACCACCATCTACTGTTCCAGTGAGTTTTTCAAATAAATTGAGGTGGTTAAGAATGCAAGACCTGCTTTTCACAAAAACAAATTAATGATGCTCCAGAGTTAAGAGATTTTTCAACGTCCCAAATTAGTGCTGTCTGAAATAATTAATTTCCAGCTAATGGGGACCATAATTAACAAAGTCTGTGTTAGGCCACCCTTATGTAACAGCATTACAGTGGTTGTTTTCTGAGCTTCATGAATATAACCATTGGAGAGGATTAAAGAGGTGTGATAGGGTATGTTTGGTAACTACAGTTAAGTAGCCTGGTATATTATTAGTGACCATGAATGAAGTGTTGTTAACTTTTGAGAGGGCTGCAAGGACTTATTCCATAGTAATTATAGTGAGTGACTGGAACTGTGGAACCTGTGACATAGTTATAACTGTGGATTGTGTAAACATTCCAGTAAAATTTTCAGCTAGTATATAATATGTTTTCTTTGGGACTGAATGGCAGCATTATTGTACACTAGCTCTGAATATTGCTGGATGTTACGTCTTAACTTCCTGACATAATTAACGATAAATTTGTAGTTACACAGGGTTTCACTGGCTATATTTTAAGTTCATATTCAGATTTGAATGCCCTAATGGTGCCCTTAAGCTCTTTGCTAGTTTGCTTAAATGTGCTTTCAGAATAGCTCCTCTTATAAGCATCAAGTAATTTGTTTTGCTTGCTGTATATTTGTTTATAGAGGCACACTAGAGTAAGAGTTTATTTTTAAATTTGTGTTTGGTGTGACTAGGGACTGCCGTATCAACACATTTATTTAAGCAGGAGTAGAAGGTCAGGTGTATAGGCAGTGGTTTTAGCAATGTGGGTCTATTGGAAGAGAATTATAGTGCAGTTTATACAGCTCATCAAGTAATTGAAGAATGCTTGCTTTTGAGAAGTCCATAAACTCGGAGGTATTTTTAGGGAAAGCAGCACCAGTTTTAAAGAAAAAGATCACTGATGTATGGTCTGATTCAACAAGTGAAGATGATGAACGCTAGAAAACATGGACAGCTTTTATGAGAAAAATATTGATGGTATTTAGGCATCAGTCAGATGCTTAACTATCTTTACAAGAGAAGAAGCATTTATAATGTCAAAGAAACATTGTGCATGACAAGCATTGGCAACATAGGTCAGCCAGTTAGTTGAAGTCCCCAATATAAAGTTGCTGAGAGTAATAGGTGTTTCAACTAAGGAGTTAAAATAGCTATTGTGTTCAGTAGGAGACTTAGAGGATATTCTACAGCTAACTCTGAAATGATAATTAATATTGCTTAGGGTAATTTGGACATCTAAGAATTCAAATTTGGGGTTCCAAGGAATCAGTCTTAAGGTGATGGTATCCTTGACATATATTGATACAATCCTGAAATTGCCAATAGGTCTGAAGAGATGACAGACACTATATTCTGGAGCAAAATAAGTGCTTTCATTGCTTTGAAACTATATTTCTGTAACTACACATATGTGAAGATGTTCAAGTCACAGAAAGGCCTTAAGCTTGGGCATTTTTATTAACACTCTCAGCACCGAATATTTGCTAGAATCTACTCTCCAGTTTCCGAAGTAGGACATGCTGTTTCACTGCACTGTAACAAATTCCTGCCCACGTATGCATTGGATTCATGTTTAAAATGCTGTTGTACTCAGGAATACTGATAAGTATTTCTATTGTCTTCTATGCAAACTGTTGGGTAATTAGTTTTCTGTCATACTGCTGTCTTGTTTGGCTTGGCTTGTGGCTAAAATGGTCCTTGGACCAGTTTGCCTACCTGGTTAACAAATAAAAAATAAACTAAATAAAATAAAATGTGCTCCAAACTAGACTTTACTAGCTTTGAATGCCAGTAGATGGACTCTGCATAATATGACATTGGGGGGCAACAAAGGCTACACATAATGCAAAATACATGGTAAGAGATCTGCAAATCAGGAAGGCCACCAATTATCAACAACAGTGCAAAATTTACCTGAAGTCATATCAGCAGTAAGTGATAACACTTCCTTAAATAGTTTTGCCAGTATGTGACAGAGCAACAGTTATGGAGTTCATTATAATAGTTGTGATATATAAACAACAGATCTTAGCTGATTGCACCAGTTTTAATATACAACAGGTTATACACCTTACCTTATATAAACAGAATCCTGCCCTGTAATTCCCATTGTTAGCAGATTTAGATCCTACATGGAGATAGCAGTTGTATTTAGCTGCAGGGAATGTTTTTCCTAATATACCACTGGATTTGCAGCATCGGGTCCCATTCATTGCAAAAGCTTGATTTAAGCCTTCTTCCACTCATTTAAGTGGCACAGCAGAGCACAGCAGACAGCTGTTTAATCATCCCAGGAAAATGTCTAGGCTGTTCATTCAGGTCCCAGTATTGTAAGAGGTTGATTGAAGTTGTTTATCTCTTGTTTGAGTAGAGAAACAGAAGACAACAACCCAGCAATAAAGACCCCCAACCTGTGTAGATGTTCTCTTTACATACACTACCAGGAGTCAGACAAAAGTGACAATAGCCACTCAGTTCAAATCTCATGACAACAGGCAAATGGAGTACTAGCCAGAAAAGAGATACTAGCTGCCTTTCCTCTCACAAGAAACAATAAACAGGCTTACTCAAGCAAATAACAGAGAAACTGGCCACAGTTGTTGCAAGGGCTTGCTGAGGTTTTGTTCCTCTCATTCACGTAGCACAGTGGGCCGTGGCAGGCAGCAGCTCAGTAGCACAGATGATTCCACGTTGGATGTTCTGTGGGGATAGTGTGTGGGAAAATGGTTTGTCCTTGTATGATGATGTATAGGCATTTGGTTCTTCTGTCTGTGGCAAGTGATAAAGAAGATTGTCAGACACCCTTCATATAGGATGCCAGCAACAACCTGCTCACCAGTCCACAGGAAATCAAAGGCAGATAGGAGGAGTACTTCCAACAGCTTCTGAATAAAGAAAACCCCACAGAAGCTGCACTTCCCCAGACACAGCCTATGATAAGAGAAGAAGAAGAAGAAGAGCTCACCCTAGAAGAAGTAAAAACAGCAGTAAGGAAAATTAAGTCAGGGAAAGCAGCAGGCTCAGATGAGGTCACAGCAGATATGATAAAGATGCTGGGTGAGATAGGGGGAAAATGGCTCCTGTGGGTACTCATAGCAGTATGAAGAGAAAGGCGTATCCCAGGTGACCAAAGAATAAGTGTACTCATGCCATTGTACAAGAACAAAGGGGACATCTGCAACTGTGGGCAGTACAGAGGTATCAACCCCCTGTCACATTGCATGAAAGTTCTGGAGAGGGTGATTGATAAATGGATACACAGCGTAGTAGAAAGTAAAATGGGAAATGAGCAGTTTGGATTCAGATCAGGATGCAGAAGAATGGACCCAATGTTTGCAGTGAGACAGATAGTTAAGAAGAATCTGAAGATGAGGAAAGAGTCCAACTGGACATTCCTAGACTTGGAGAAAGCATATGACAAGGTCCCAAGAAAGCTGATTTGGGCAGTAATGCAGTGGCTCAAAGTCCCTGAAACATTGATAAAATTAGTGAAGGCTGTGTACAAAGACCAGATATGGACAGTGTTCAGTCTCAGAGAAGGTTCCCAGTGGGAGTGGATGTGTACCAGAGTTCAAATCTGAGCCCACTGTTCATACTGGTAATGAACTACATTAGCAAACAGGTTGGAGGGGACATATCAACAAAGTTGTATGCAGACAATGTGGCATTACAGGCAGACTCTGAGTAAGAACTTCAGCAAAAGATAGGGGAATGGAATGCAAAATTGAAGACACATGAGATGAGACTAAATACAGATAAGACAGTGCTAATGACAGCAAATTGGGGAAATTAGAAGAAGCTGAAAACTAAGATAGACGGGACAATAGTGAAACAGGTTAATAGCTTCAAGTATCTGGGAGGGGTTGTTGAAGAGGTCAAAGCTAGAATCAGAGGGGCTGCAGTCAATTGGCATTGTGTGTGTTTTGCCTAATGAGCAGGATGCAAAATGATAGACTAAATACAAGAACATTTATTAAGCCAAACTTTATTTTACAAAGACAGAAAGTAAATAATAATAGACGATACTTTCTGTTTTTAAAAAGTTATACATTACCGATAAAGAGAACTTCATCCTGTCTTCAGTCTTGACTGGGAAGTCCCATTGCAGTTAGGCAGGAGTCTCTATTGGGAAAACGGTCTAGTGCAGTGCATCCAATCCATAGGTGCGGCTTCTGCCTGAGTGCGGAAAGTCCCAGCTTATATAACCAGATTTTTTACCACAAATACGTGAGAATCTTTCCAATTTAGACTGGATCTTGCTAGAACACTCTATGGCATTGGCCACCTGCCACAGAAGGAACAGCAGACCCTGCCAAATACAATGACTTTGCAGTTTCGAGTACTTTCTTACTGGAATATTCCAAAACAAAAACACAATATCATACAATGTGTCACACAGAAAGGAATAAAGAGAATGTCAAAATATAGTGCGGCAACAGTCAATCATTCAGTCAGTCACTCAATGTACCCCTCTTTCGTGTCACATTAGTATCTCAGTGTGTCAGGTGTAATGTGTGACAGAAGAATGCCAAAGAAGTTGAAAAGTAAGGTCTACAAAACAGTGGTGTGTCCAATACTTTTTTATGGCATGGAAACCTGGCCATTGAAGGCAGAGCAGTTGAGAAAGCTAGAAGTGATGGAAATGAAGTGCCTGAGAAGGATGGTAGGGTAAAATACACCCTGTGGGATAGATGAAGAAATAAGGACATAAGAGCAGAAGCCAAAGTAGCTCCAGTGGCAGAAAAGATCAAAGATAATAGATTACAGTGGTTTCGGCACATGTGTAGAAAAGCAGAAGACAGTCTGGTGAAAAAGATTTGGGGCAGACAGGAAGAAGGTAAGAGGAAATGAGGGCATCCAGCAAAAAGGTGGATGGATTGTGTGAGAGAAGATCTGAGACAGTCAGGCGTGAATATCAAAGAAGGCAGGAGTGTGTCATTGAATCAAGAGAGATGGCGACAGCTAACATGGCACCCCGCACCCATGTAGAAAAACAATGGTGAAAAAAGGAGGTTGATGATGATGATATCTGTAATGAATGGGCATTTGTTGCAAAGGGTGCATACTAGGTATTAAGCAAGAGTGCTTTCTGCCAATAGTGAATGTATGTTTGGAACAAAGGGTACTCGACATGAAGCAAGCATACCTTTTAACTCCCTTGGCTTTTGGTTTATGTATGGCTAAATTGTTGAAGTTAAATGTGGATACATCTTTGTTTGTAGATTGCGGGGGCTAATTACTTATACTAATGATGTATGTTCCACAACTGCAGATTATGATGCTATGTATAAGTGGCTGATTCAAATGAGGTAAAACTGAAAGTGATGAAAGTCTGAGTAAAACCTGAAAAGTATGGCTGTTTGGTCACTCTGGTGGTATAAAGAGATGAAATCATGACTACAGCCCAGGTGACCCAGGTTCAATTACTGGCTCTGGCAACTGACATAGCAGCAGAGAGGATGGGCATGCCTATCCTGAGGGGAGGGTGATATGTAGGCTGGGCACTCAGAGGAATTGAAGTTTTCTGGCAGAGGCCAGGAAGGCAATTACTATGCACCCAGCCAAAGGAGGTGGGGGTACCATGGTCTGCCAATTGCATATCCCCTGAGGCCACCCATGTCATGCATGTCAGTTAAAAATGGGGTAGTATTAAAAGCTGAAAACTCCCCTACCTGATGATAGGATGGCGCTGACCCACCAAGAAGCCCTTAGTATCCACTCTGGCCTTGGCATCAAATTCTGTAATAGTCCAGGGGATGTTTGGAGTAGCCAGTAGACCCAGCATGGATTTGGGGCACTGGGATGGCTGTCAGGGTAAATCCAGGAGAGAAAAAAGTGAAAAAAGTATGGGTGTTTGGTTGTCTCTCTGCATGATTAGGTGACTGGGTTATGTGCAGCTTAGTATGAATAATTTTAACATATTGGACACAATGTTTGTAGAGAAGAACATGACTGTTTAAATGCATGTTAACTGTATGATGGATGACTTTTATTTTAGGATTGTGGAGGTATTTTACATTTTCTTTATGGTACATATTTCATCTTTTAAACTCTGCTATATATGGTATTAGCGGCTATATGGCTATTTTTTTTTTGTTTTCCATTGCAACATGATAAAAGGTTAACCATATGCTCAGTTTCTTTCAGGGCTTCTATGGTAACAAACTGAACTCCCTCAAAAGTGTGCTTTTATTATAATGGGGTCATAAACATTGGTCTGTGGATGACACAGCCTATTGTGCACTTTATTATTTGTGGACTATTTGGTTTCTTATTTTAATAAAGCTAATGCTATATCATAATATAATATAGTAATGTCCCAGTCCCTTATGGCTAGCCATCATTTTCTTAAAAAAGAAAAATTATCTGACATCAGTTATGTTTAATTAAAAAAAATAGTCATCTAACAGACTTGAACTATGACCTGGACTTTTGCAAGATGCCAGCCATTTCACACCTGTATTTAAAGAGCAACGGAAGACTCAGTGCGACTTTGGGAGTCTATTATAACCATATAGAAGTATTGGTTCATGATTGTTCCACAGCACAGACAGAAGATAGGCATTGCAAGAGGACCAATCAGGAATAAAAGCTAGGAAGTGAAAGTAAGGGTTAGGAATTATGCATGAGTTGCATTTTGTGACTACTTTTACTGGTACTTATGTGATTGTGTTGTTTTGTATTGGAATCTGTTTAGCAATTTAGCTCAGAGGATTAAGACCATGATGAGCTAATGAATATCATCCTGTAGTATTAGTACTGATTCCCTTAATGTCCACCTGCAAACCTGTGTGACTGCCAGAAGACACTCAACCAAAGTGCTCCTAAGTAATCCCTGTAAAGGGGTAGCTGTCCTCAGTAGGCATATCAATCAGGTTAACAGTCAAAATAAAATTAATAATGATCCAGACTAGCTTTCCAAAGAAAATATTCTGAAAAGATCAGTGGTTTGATTTCAGGGTGGGTTTCTGAATACATGTAACAGCAAGTGATGAATTGTGAATCAGCTAGTTAAGTGAAATTGGCACTTTTTGAATGTGCCTATTTCTTTAGGTTTTATTTCTGTGCCTGTAAAACTCTGAATTCATCTGCAGTTTGCCCCCAGTGTGCTCATCATAGACTCCCACCATTGTTACTAAGTGTATCGCTCATTTTTTTGCTAAACCAAATGTAGTATATTGCAGTGATTCCTGCCACCTCCTGCTCCACAGGTATTACAGTACAGAAAATGGAGACATTGCAAACTTCTACAGTGAGCTGCATGAAGATCAGGAAGGGAGGACTCATGACATTTGTTACAGTGTGACACTAAGTCACTAGATTCATACATTCAATTTCACTTATGGAAACATCCAGAAAATGAACAACTCCATCCCAAATAATGCTATTCCTCCCGTTCACACAAAGCCCTTAATGTTTTCTGTCAGTAATACAATTTCATAAAACAATTGGATCAGCAAAACAAAGAATGTGGATGATTCCCTTCTTGCTTCTGAAAGAGAAAATTGCTCACACATAATCTATAAATTGTCACTATTCAAAAGGGAGTAGTAGATTGTAAAAAAGAACTGTACAATTAGACTTTACCTTTCAAACATGGGAGCCTTCAACAGCTACAAAACAGCATCAATCACATTGAGAAGCAATTCAGGCAATGTCAGTCACAGCAGCTATAATATTTCCAGCCATTGTCAATGATGAAGCAGATATTACTATTAAAAACACAAAGTGGTACCAGATATAATGCATAGTGAACCAAAAACAAATAAATGGTTACAAAAATGCTTACTGGAATAAACAAACTAGAGCAAGTGCAAAGTCTAAGCATTGCAACAGCAGATTTCCCACAGACAAAATATGCCAAGAATATTTCACAGAACAGTCATTACAAAAAGATAAAGATAACATTAATAAAGCAAAATCCTTGGAATTCCAAAATAAAGAACTGCACAATAAAATAATGCTCTTGCAAAAAGAAAATAAACAGAAAAAGAAAACATTTAAACCAAGAAATGTGCTGTGAAATTTATAATTTGCACATTAGAGGGGTTCTTTAACATTAGGAGCATGTACAAAAAATTGTTACTAACAGTTCACTTATTTTTTTTTAAATAATTTTGAAGATAACCTCAGAAAATAGGAAATAACAGATCCCAATAGTGGCTGTTCATCGACTCAGACAAATGGTAACAGTACTACACAACAAACCCACAGCTATAATCATTATGCAGTGCATGGAGCATGATGATTACCCTCTTTATATCTGGAAAAAGACAAATCAGTTAAGTGCTACTATAGTGCGAGACCCAATCTTAACAAACATTATACAATGACTGGCCATTAGCATTCAAAAACGAGCACGCTGATTGGCCAGCCCAGCCAGCGTGCCCATTGTAAATCTGAGAATATACCAGCGGGAAAAGGTTCAGTCGCCTGGACTTTTTCTCATTAGTATATCTCTTTTAATACAAAACAAAAATGAAAGACATTTTATGTTTGGGAGATGGCATAGAAAGAAATAAAAGGATAATCAGGTATGTTTTACTAAAAAATTCTGACTGTCCCGACTCTCCCTAACATAAAAAGTCTCCCGGGTTCTACTACGTTTTTTTTTTTTTTTTAATTGATTATAACAAAGAAGAAAAAGAAGCAATGGAGATCTTCCTTTATCCATTGCTACCTCTTCACAGCCCCGATGTACTGTGTAAGCATTGGAGCACAAGTCCCATACGCATGCGTAGTACATCAAAACAAGGCAGCGATATACCACCAGCCGTGGAAGAACAGTAATGTGCCATTATGCAAAGACATTATTTAAGAAAAGTAAGTTTTTTTTTTCTTAAATAATGTCATTGTATAATAGCAATAACTGACTCCGTGGTTGTGGTATACTGAAATTTACCCATGGTTGGCTTTATTTAATCACTCGGGCTTTACCCTCATGATTAAACCACACCAACCGTGGGTAAATCTTCGTTATACCACACTGACATCATCGGTTATTGCTATATTAATCACTCCCTGCTTAACTTGTTAAGGTCAGGTCTTACAGTAGGCACTCAAATCTACCAGTACTGACCAGCAAACAACAATGGCAGAATAAAAACAGATTTGTGTCTACTTTCTGTGACTGTAATGTGTTCCTGACTTATAAACTTAGAAGGTTGATAAAATAATAGAATTTCTGTTAGCTTACATTTTGTGAAGAATATGAAGTCTGAAACTCAAATGTCTGTCATTATTTAGTGACTTCAGCCCTCAGTGATTTGTTAGAAAACCATAGATTTTATAAGGAACAGACAATATATGAGGCAAAAATCTGGACAGTTGAGGGGCATGGCAAGGTGAGTGTAAAAATAACATACATTTTTACACTGTCTTTTTGACAGTGCTCGCTAAGTGTTTTGTGGCTTTGAAAGCCATGAAAAACACTTAGCACTTTTTTCTTTAACTAGTAGTAAGTGAAGCAGATAAATCTCCATGCGTTACGAAGAATTATGCTCCACTCTCCGATTGTTGTTTGTCTTTTCGGCTTTTCCCGGTTAGGAGTCGCCACAGCGGAACTTCGGTCCACTAATGATTGGCAGTCGATTTTTATGGTGCCGAGTTGCCAGCCTGATGCCCAACCATTAGTGAAGGCATGCCCATTCACGTATGTCTTTCGGAAGCCACTCGACCGCAGGGAGGACATGCAGACTCCACACAGAAGGCACTCCAGCCAAGAATCAAACAGGAGAACCTCTTGCTGTGAGGTAACAACGCTACCGCTGTACCACCGCGGATATGCTCTGGTCTCCAATTATAACCCTTTTATTATATGTTCTAGACATGGCTGCCAAGGTACAAAATTCTTGACGTCCATGTCTCAAACACATAATAATGTGGTTATGATCAGAGACCTGGTCATAATCCTCTATGCTGTTAACATAATGGGCAATAATAGAGTTTTTCCAGCTTAGTGGATAAATACCAGTGCAGACTTCAACAGTCATGAAAAAATCAAGTTAATGATGGAAATAATAAAGTGTTCATTTCACAGTTATACAATAGGTTTTGTAGTCCATACAAACAACAAAATAAAATTTCTGCTAGTTTGGGTGTCATATACAACATAATGCTGATATTTTAACCAAATCTGTGGCTTATAAAATTAATGCATTTAGCATGCACAGATGCTTTTTCTTCCTTATTCAAGCTGAACAGTTCAGGTATTAGGAATAAACAATCTTTAAATGAACAGTTTGGTCTTTTGTGCAGAGCGAGGTTGCAATTTTATTTAGTTAATATCTAAAGTCCATTTAGAAAATGTAAACATCTATTCATAAATAGTGATTTCATACAGTATGGATGACAACCAGCAGAATGAGATGGTCAGATAATAGGATTATTAGCTTTATATTTGGGTCTATACCACATCATCGAATACATGAATATTGAACGCTCACATGAGCAAATATTCACGTACTCGAAGTTTATGAATTTTTTTTGCAGTACAGTAAAGATCGGGATTGTTGCCCTTTACTTACTGTAGTGCAATCTCGGAGTAGGAATATGTATTATTTATATTATATATATATATATATATATATATATATATATATATATATATATATATATATATATATATACACATATATATGTATATATTTATTTCATATATATATATATATATATATATATATATATATATATATATATATATATATATATATATATATATATATATATATATATATATATATATATATAATATATTTATATTTATATTATATAGATTATATATATTTTATATATATATATATATATATATATATATATATGTATAAAATATAGATGTAATACAAAACATTATTCTGCATGTATTGTTCCCACGATTTCCATCTTTCTATGTAATTTGCTCTTACCCTTTTCTAAAGATCCCACTTCCAGTTCTTTTATTTTTGTTACAATACTTAATACTTCAAATACAGCTGGTTTAGAATCTGATTTCCATTTTCTAGTAATTGCTTTATTGGAAGCCACCAGAATTAAACTTAGCAAGGCCTTACTATGTCAAGGCAATTCAGATCCCGTATCCCAGCTCTAAAAATCATTTCCTTAGTTACACCCATTTGCTAACTTAGTATTCTGACAGAGTACTCTGTATGGAATTTTTGAAGATGGCCAACTCATTACATTCCCAAAACAAAACATATGTTCCCAGTTATTACTTTCTTCCTTATCACACCTCCAACATTTGCCATCTACCTGAGGAAAAATTCTGTGGAGTCTGCTTGAGGTATTTAACTACCTATGCAAACACTTCAATCAAAAATCCTAAATCTTCAGGGCTTTGTTGCATAGTTGGGAGCCATACATGTGTCATTCCATTGTTTCCTTGGGAACTGCTTATCCAAGCTCTGTTCACAATCTTTTCTAACCTCATCTTATTGATTTCTATAGTTATTATACAATATTTTATATGTCCTACTAATTATCCTTTTTTAACACCAGCGTCTGTTCTAGATTCAGCTAAAATTGTACCAGAGTAGGTCTTTCACTTAGGATCCCCTATCCTTCTCTCTTTGCCTATACTCTGATATAAATCCCCGATAGGGAAGGCAGTCTCTAGCATGCAGTCCAACTATCTTCTTGGCCTCTTCCCATTCTTGCTCCTAATTCCTTGGTTCCTTTTTCAGTTTTCTCCAGTAAATTCCAAGCTCCTCTTGCCTATTCTCTGTACCCCCTAATTACAGTCATCCCTATCTGTAAAATCTCCTTTCTCAAGTTGGCTTAGTTCTTAGAATACTTTCTGCTACTTTATGAATTTAATATTTTGTATGGCTGTTGTCATTCTCCATAAGGATCTGCATCCAAAATCCTAGTGCCTGAATTTCCTCCCTTTTTATTATCATCCCACTCCACTTTGAATTATAGCTTTCTGTAATACTTTAGCCTTTATTAGCCTGTCTAAATAATGTTGCTTCTTAACCTGTATTTGTTTTTCTTTTTATTTAGATTCTATTTCAAACTCTACTTTCATTTTATCCCAGAAAGTAGCTAAAACTTCTATCTTTCCTATTATCTCTCAAATAACTTTTACTACCCATTCCTTAAATTAATCTCTTTTTAACAGAATGTTGGTGAAGCACCAGTTCTTCATCTTTACTTAATTACCCTGCATTTTATATTAGTTGTTATTGACACATGAACTGAAATAGTTATTGGATGTGGGCTGAAGCTTTCAATTAAGTGCAATATAGTGCAATATACTGTGACATCTGGACAGAGGAAGGAGGACAAGCAGACCTGGTGGTGGAATGAGGAAGTACAGGAGAGTATACAGAGAAAGAGGTTGGCGAAGAAGAAGTGGGATTGTCAGAGAGATGAAGAAAGTAGACAGAAGTATAAGGAGATGTGGTGCATGGTAAAGAGAGAGGTGGTGAAGGCTAAGGATAAGGCGTATAGAGAGTTGTATGAAAGGTTGGACACTAAGGAGGGAGAAAAGGACCTGTACCGATTGGCTAGACAGAGGAACCAAGCTAGGAAAGATGTGCAGCAGGTAAGGGTGATAAAGGATAATGAGGGAAACGTACTCACTAGTGAGGAGAATGTGTTGAACAGATGGAAGGAGTACTTTGAGGGGCTGATGAATGAAGAGATTGAGAGAGAGAGAAGGCTGGATGATGTGGGGATAGTGAATCAGGAAGTGCAATGGATTAGCAAGGCAGAAGTAAGGATAGCTATGAAGAGGATGAAGAATGGAAAGGCTGTTGGTCCAGATGACATGCCTGTGGAAGCATGGAGGTGTTTAGGAGAAATGGCAGTTAATTTTTAACCAGATTGTTTAATGAAATCTTGGAAAGTGAGAGGATGCCTGAGGAGTGGAGAAAGTGTTTTGGTACCGATTTGTAAGAATAAGGGTGATGTACAGAGCTGTAGTAACTACAGAGGCGTAAAACTGATCAGTCACAGCATGAAATTATGGGAAAGGGTAATGGAAGCTAGATTAAGAAGGGAGGTGATGATTAATAATCAGCAGTATGGTTTCATGCCAGGAAAGAGCACTACAGATGCGATGTTTGCTCTGAGAGTGTTGATGAAGTACAGAGAAGGTCAGATTGCATTGTGTCTTTGTGAACTTAGAGAAACCATATGACAGGGTGCCTAGAGAGGAGTTGTAGTATTGTATGAGGAAGTCAGGAGTGGAGGAGAAGTATGTAAGAGTGGTACAGGATATGTACAAGGGTAGTGTGATAGCAGTGAGATCTGCAGTGGGAGTGGCAGATGCATTTAAGGTGGAGGTGAGATTACATCAAGGATCAGCTCTGAGCCCTTTCTTATTTGCACCGGTGATGGACAGGTTGACAGACGAGATCAGACAGGAGTCTCCGTGGACTATGATGTTTGTAGATGAGATTGTGATATGTAGTGAGAGTAGGGAACAGGTTGAGGAGACCCTGGAGAGGTGGAGATATGCTCTAGAGAGGAGAGGAATGAAGGTCAGCTGGACTAAGACAGAATATATGCGTGTGAATGAAAGGGGGGATAGAGGAATGGTGAGGATGCAGGGAGTAGAGTTGGTGAAGGTGGATGAGTTTAAATACTTGGGATCAACAGTTCAGAGTAATGGCGAGTGTGGAAGAGAGATGAAGAAGAGAGTACAAGCAGGGTGGAGAAGAGTGTCAGGAGTGGTTTGTGACAGACGATTACCAGTAAGAGTGAAAGGGAAGGTCTGCAAAAGGGTGGTGAGACCAGCTATGTTATATGGGTTGGAGACAGTGGCATTGACAAAAAGGCAGGAGTCAGAGCTGGATGTGACAGAGTTAAAAATGTTAAGATTTGCACTGGGTGTGACAAGGGTAGACAGGATTAGGAATAAGTATATTAGAGGGTCAGCCCAGGTTGGACAGTTTGAAGACAAAGCCAGAAAGATGAGATTGCATTGGTTTGGACATGTGCTGAGGAGGGATGCTGGTTATATTGGGAAAAGGATGCTAAGGATGAAGCTGCCAGTAAGAGGAAAAGAGGAAGGCCTAAGATAAGGTTTATGGATGTGGTTAGAGAGGACATGCAGGTGGTTGGTGTGACAAAGCAAGATACAGAGGACAGGAATAAATGGAAACAGGTGATGCGCTGTGGTGACCCCTAACCGGGAAAAGCCGAAAGAAGAAGAAGAAGACTGTGCTATATAATTTCTGTCTAGTCTTGCCCTATATTGTATCTTGGGGAATAATATATAAATTCTCTCTGAGTTCCTGTTACTGAAGTCACATCTTCCATACCAAATATGTTCATAAATTTCTTCAGAAATCTACCTTCTTTTGTTATAATTTCCATTCTAGGTCCCCCATATACATCCTCACTGTTGCAAATCAAATTCCAATCCCCACCTATAAGTAGTATTGCTGCTGAAAGCTGATTATTTCTTGCAAAATGCTTAGAAGTTCCATAATAGCAGCTTTAGGTGGAATATAGATGCATCACAGTTTAATCCTTCGCTCTTGCCAGTAGCACCTTACTACCACAAATCTACCATCACTTTTTCCTCTTCTGTCACTAATGGAACTCCTTTAGGAATTATATTATAAATACCTCCCTTTTCATTTTGTCCCTTATACTCATCTGAATATCTGTCTTGAAATCCTGTCTTTATCAAATTCACATACTCACTTCTTTCCATATGAGTTTCATGTAGCATGTTATTTGCATTCTGCATTTCTTAATATAATTCAATACTCTTTCTTTTTGTCTATACATATGAGGCCATTCGCATCCCAAAATAATATGGATATTGTAGCCATTATGATAAGAAGTTAGTATTCCAACCTGTTAGATATCACAGTTTTTTTAAATGTCCATTTCCAGCTTTTTTGTTACAGCATCCACTAATTTTTGGCAGGTTGATTTTTAATACAGCTGTTTCTTCTCATCTCCATTTTGGCCTATATCACATTTTACAAGACTTTTAGTTTTAATGAAAACCCTCAAACAAGCAAACAAAAAAAAACAGCACCCAGAATACTACCAGAACCTGGTAACTTAACACCAATACTCAAAACTATGTACATTTTCAAATAATGAAGATTAACCCTCCTAAAAGGAGTAATTGTCCCTGTATCCACAGATATTATTTAACCAAAAATTAAGGTTATCCATGCTAAAACACATGCTGAAAGCCTGTGTTCCTACATACACTAATTGCTGTCTGTTCTTGTCTTATCTTCATTCCCCTCCCAGATGTGAAAAACAGCTTGTGTGCTTTCAGAAAATATTAACGTTTGGCAATAAAACATGCTCTGGCTTTTATTGTATGTCCCTGTAGTTAGCTTATCTCCATGGAAACATAAGAATAAAATGTACAGCTGCCTTCAGCAGTAGACGTCTCAATGCACATTGAACATTTGTTTGCTAAAGGAAAACATTTCATTACTTTCAGTGTCCTCCTATTTGCTTAATCAAAAAAATTATTAGATTAAGCCAAGGTCCTTAATCCAGACATTCACCTTTGCAAAAGTAAGCAAAACATATCAAGTCTTCATATTTTTTAATCTGTGCACTCTTACACCCCATCTCCCAACTCTGCAACCCAAGATTACAGCATATTAACTTAAATATGATTATGTCCAGCCTTTCTTCTCTTTTTACATTGTAATGCCTACATTTCTTAGAACTAAAAATTATATACTTGTTTACCTTAGTATCTTTATCATAAACAGTAACTGAAATTGATTTACTAAATAACATGCAGTTTATGCCATGGAATGTTTTATACAAATGCTGTTAAGAACAAAAAATATTTTACTTACAGTTGACTTTTTCCCTCCCTTTTAGTGTCCTTCCAAACATTAATTACATGAAGTGGGGTATATGCTTTTATTCCCTTACACATTTAACAATGTCAGCAGAAGTCTAATTTTTCCACTTTTTCTTGTAAAGTCAAATGTGATTGTTGCTTTATAATCCCACATTTATTCACTAACTTTGATGTTGCTAATCTTCCTTCTTTTCATCTCTATCTCCTAAACCCAGACTCTTGTTCAAGTCCAAGGTATTCCTGATTCTTCTAGTCAACTCCTGTGCTTTTTTTCTGTTTCTCAAGCATTTTTCTTTGGAACATTGCAAAATGTTTTACTGGCAAAGTCTCTCTATGAGATCTATTATCAAAAGAATAAGAAGCACAATACCCTTCATTTGATGGCTCACTTTTTGTTGGCAAAACTTTGTATTTCTTCCTTTGCCAGTTCTATTTCAAAAACTGACTTTGATCCTCCAGGAAAAACTATTCTGAAGACAGATGGATCAGCTTGAATGTCACATCTGCCTCTCAATACTCCCTGAAAGCTGGAATAATTTTGCTTCTTTTCTGCCTGGTGTACAGTGCTTAACTCAACTCCATTAGAACTCAGGAAATGTGCATAGCAACTTACAATGGGCAAAGCCTAAGACTTTTGATAGAATCAAATTATGTCCTCATATAATGGTTATGAAAGAAGTATAAATGGTAAAATCCTCACCATAAACGGTTTTACAGTGGTAGTATTCTTTAGGTTCTAGGTCTTAAACTGAATTTTATAAGTCTCAGTAAAAACAGTAACTATTACACTTGTATTTTTTTATAAACAACTTACAATATCTCTGCAACCACTCAAGTTACACACATACTGTCAAAACATTTTAATCATTTAGGTGAGAGCTTCCATATGAGGCTAAGGAGTTCTGTCTGTATTGCTTGGTTGTTGAGATATTTAGAAAAAATTGAAAATTATATCTATATAAATTAATATCATAAAAAGAACAGTTAATATCTATTTACCTGCACTAGGCAGAGATCAAGTATTAATGCAGTTGAGTTTGCCATTATGTAAGCTTTAAAATGAAATATTTTAAAATCTTGTACATAGCATGTTTTTAGAATTATTGATGCAAATATGAACAAGCAATCAGGCATCAGTAGGAGTTAACTGCAGATGCACCTTGATATGTCAGTTGGATGTAATGAGTTAATCATTTTCCATATATATGAATACCAAACACACACTCATTAAAGGCAGCTTGTGATATCCTACCTGTAATCCAGGGGCCTGGATTTCAGGACAAACAAAACAAGACTTCAGTTGGGATACAAGCAATTCTGACCCACAGTTGATCATAGATGGCTTATCTCCCCTTCCTCTCTACAGGAATAAGGCAATTGGTGCAGTTTTTAGAAAAAAATGTTTTAATTAGTTTTCACAGATGCTGAGCATTCTTGCATTCAACTCGTAATGGTTTTATAGTGAGCTCTGCTCTGATTATAAGGGCTTTATGGGGGCAGGGGGCAGAATAACCATGTGTTTTGATTGGAATAAGTCAAAATGGTGGTGTGTTTTGATTGGTGGAAGTAAAACACACCTCATTTGAATATGACCAAATGTCTACCATTGGGGTGGGGTATCCACACTGGCTAAATCCTCTTACAGTGTTTGTGTTGTATATCAATATCAATTAACCATATTCAAGATAAGTAAACAGTGACTCAGACAGTTCCTGCAAGATAATTCATTGTTCCTTGTTTATACAGAACCATGTGTTACTACTTTAATTGAACAAATCTCCTGCTTGAGATACCAAAGATTTCCTAACATTTTAACATTTTAAAAATGCTTTCTCCACATGGCTTCTTCAAATCAACCTGAGAATCAATATAGCAGTGTAAGTGCTTAAGTGTCTACCTTTTTCATCAATCATTTTTCTAGATCTCAAAACCAATTCATCTTGTTTTCAATAAAACAAACTGTGATTTAGCTTTCCTAGTATTAAAACGCTTTTGCTAGAAATGCAGGTATTGAGTCCAGGTGGTTTGCAAGCATTTAGTTGCTATCCCAGTGGAGCTTCATCTTCTGTAAGATGACATTCCTGTTGCTTTCAAGAGGCCCCCATCTGTAGTTTATCCAGTACATGAAAGCTGAATCTTTCATGTCTAGGGTTTTCCAGGTGGTGCTTCACCAGTGGATTTTCGTGTACTCGGAAAAATACTGGGTCATTCTTATCTTTAGTTTGTTAATAGTTTTGTTCATATGGAAACTTCTGAAAGAGCCACATTGGCTCTATATATGACAAACTGTTACAGTCTTACCTACCAAGGTTCCAGTAAGTCCTTCTGGCGTTGGGGAAACAGAAATGGTCAGAGTCACTCAGGTATTCACAAAAGGTGCAGTAAGGTGGTCCTCATTTGAAGCCTCACTGTTTTCCTCCATGGTTTTGCCTTTGCTCTCAACCCAGTCTCTTACATTCTCTGCTCTTCTAAGCACAAAAGAGGGCACAGATTCAATTATTTTTTCCAGCTGTTTGTTCTTCAAAATGATGATCCAGTTGTCTCTAATTACTTTACAGATGTCTTTGTAGTCAGTGGTGAATGTTAAAGCCATGCTACTTTTTCTCTTTTCATCACTTTTCTCAGTATAGCTGTGTCAAAACTCCCTAGCAGTACTATCTGGGTTCTCATTCAGGCTTGGGTAATGTTGCTTCATAGTTCAAATTGGCTCCAGGATGTTGTGAAGCATTTTTCCCATTACCTGTGACAAGAAAGTCACTTTGTAAGTTTGTTAGAGAGGTGGAAGACCTATTAATTCTTTCAAAACTCTCACAATCCTCATTCCCTGGATTTCACCACATTATTTTTTGTGATTTGAGAGTGTATGTTGCTATTATTTAGCTGCATGTTTACTTGAGTGGTTTTCCTAATGAGCTTTAGTTATGGTGAGGTCCAGAAAGTTAACTGCTCTTTTGCTGTACTCGCATGTGAATTTTAGGAAGTTAGTCGACTGATCAATGAAGTAAAAAAATCTTAAGGTAGATTTTTCTCCTTCCCATATGATAAAAACATCCTCTATAAAGTGTAGATAACATTTCATGGAATCCGTGTACCTACTTTGGAATGCAGTCTCTTCCTCCTATTTTCCAAGAACTACACAAATCAAGCTGGGTGCCATGGCTCCACCCATGGCTGTGTTTCTGGTCTGTCTGTAGAACTCTCCATGGAAAGTGAATTAATTGTTACTGAGGAGGATTTAAAAATAAAAACTACCCAGGACCTCAGTGTCTCCAGGCAGGGCTGACCTGTCTTTTAGATATGATTCATTGATGGCCTGTATGCAATATAGATGTGGAAGCACAGCATACAATGATTCCGCATGTAATGTTACTAAGCTAGTGCTGTCACTGATGGGCATGCATTTAATCTTTTTGAGAGAATCCAAAATGTCCAATATAAAGGATTTCTTTCTTTCTACAAGATCAATATGTGGCTTTGGGATTCCAAGGAAGTTGGGGATCTGTGGGTGGGCTATGGTAAAAAATTCAAACATCTTTGCTAGATCATCCTCATGCATCCTTCTAAATTCTTCATGGATATTATTGTAAGCCATTTGCACTGTGTCTAGGTCCTTAATGACCATGCTTCTGATCTTGTTAACATAACCAACAACATCTGTGACCATAATTCCCCCACCCTTATTAGCCTTCATGACTCTTCTAGTCTTGTCATTGCCTAGGTTCCTTGAATCCTTGATCACTTGTTTGGATAAATTGTAAAATTTCTTTTTTGAAAGTTTTACTGAGTATATTCCAGATGTCCACTTTATACTTGCTCTCTAAGGCTGTGATTGTAGGGTGGACTGGGGGCAAAAGATGCTGGGTAGTTTCCACCTGTCTGAACTTACATTACGCTGAACATCTGTATTGTTCTTTTGTTTGTCATTGAAAAATACTTGTAAGTTGAGTTTCTAACATAAAGTTTAAGATCTATAACAGCAATTACTTCTACTGTGAGGGATAAAAGTCATTACCTTACATAAACCCTTCTTTTATTGCCATGAGGGGCTTTGTTACATGGTTTAACCTTGCATTTTCCATCTTGCTGCTTCCCCTGTCTTGTGGGTAGTTCACCAAGTCCTTAAGATCTCTCTTCCTTCTCCAGACTCTGTTCCTCTGCCCATAGTGTCCCTGTGGTGACTGTGGTTTTGTTCCTTTATGTGGTAGTTCCATGGTGTGGTTTGATTGTGGATGAGTCTCTCCTGGGTTGGTGTCCATTTAAAGATGGTGTTGGTGTAGGTGGGGGATTGTGCAGATAAGTCTGGTCCTGGTGAGGACTCATCCCTCTTACAATCATGATTTGCCTCAGTAGTGTTCTGTCCACTTACTTGCTTTCCTGTATTGCTATGGTGATCCTGTTGGTTGTCTCCCATAGTGTCCTGTCCTCTTGTTTGCTGTTCTGTTTTTTGGTGGCTATGTAGGTGCAGCCTTCTGCAAACTCTCCTGTTGGAGTGTTGATGACTTCTGGTATGTCTGCTAGTGTTGTCTTCCAATACTAGGTTCTTCATGATCTTTAGTGTCTCTGCCCATTTTAGCTATTTTCTTTTCCTTAGTTTTTTTGTTTAAAGTCCATACACACCATACTGTCTCCAATTTTTAGTCTTTGCCTTTTTGCCAGGGTTTTGTCAGGATTAACTCTTTCAGCTGGTATGATTGCATCTTTACTAATACAGGTTTTGGCTGCTTTCTAATGGCCAGGTTTGGAGCATACACATGATGTGCCCTTTCAATTAACAAATCCTGCAATGGAACACCAGTCCAGTCACTTATTTATGCTTTTATAAAATTAATAGTCTGTTCCTTCCAGTTTTTTTGGTAGATTAGAAAATCTCAAGTTTTCCCTGCATGCTCTGTCCTCTAACTCTACCATTTTAAACAGCTCTTCTTGAGCAGTCTCATACTCAGGCAGCCTTTTCTTTACTTCATTCTCTGATTTTATAGCTTTATCAGTTCATATGAATAGCTGTTTAAAGTTTCTTCTATTTTTCCAGCCTTTTGCTATTTGAGTTGATGTACTCTTTCAATATTTCATTTATTTTAATCAGTTCTGACCACATATGATTTTTTCCCTCTAGATTACTAGAAGCCATATTTTGCACCAAAGCTGGAGCTTGAACTGCTATTTGCTGAAGAGCTGCAGGATTCTTCACATTTAGTCTTCAGCTTTTCCATCCGATTTTCTTTCAGACTCTCTAAGTTTCTTCTTTGATGGCATCCAGGCAGTGCATTTATTAACCAGTAACTGGATTTACTAAAACTGACAGTGTTGCTGGTCTTTATCTCTCAGTTTCTTTTTTCACACTAGGATAGGTGAAATTAAGCTGTTGATCAGTGTGTAGCCCTCTTGGAAGTCTCAAAAACTGAAGTTAGATGAAAAATGCCCCACAGCAAGGAAAGGCAGCTTGATGTAAGCCATGTAACCCCTGATTATTGCATTTAGAAGTTTGCTTGCTTTATCAAGTTATGAGGAGAACCACCACTATACATACAGAAATATTACTGTGTGAAAGTGCCCAGTGTATAAAAATGTGAAGGAAACTACAGTATGCAGCAATAAATATATATTTCTGCTGCTGGTATGACTTTAATATTATTTAAATGTGATTACCAGAAAAATTAGCAGGTTATTTATTGGAATGCATCTCCATCACATCCTGTTGTTACTGAGACACTTTTGCAGTTGAAATTACCTTTTCAGGATGTGTGCGTGACATAAATAACTGCACAATAAATGCCCCTAAATCTAGTCATTAGCTTTTTAAATATGGCACTTGAAAAGGACATGTAAGCCAGTAACTTAATTTATTACATTTTCAGTGTACAATTATATTAACAATATTATAAATAT
Source organism: Protopterus annectens (assembly GCF_019279795.1). Lineage (NCBI taxonomy): Eukaryota > Metazoa > Chordata > Ceratodontiformes > Protopteridae > Protopterus > Protopterus annectens. The sequence continues at coordinate 275,129,814 of NC_056748.1, forward strand.
ACTTATTTTCAATCTTAAAATTGAACACGCTATGTAATTTAACTTGTTGGTAGTATTTACCACTTGAGATAATCACTTCAATTCTCATTTTTATACTCTAAATAGGTGGCACTGTATACGCAGACATTATAGTTAAGATACAGATTAAGCAGAAGTGAAACATAACAGAATATTATATTGCAGTACTGTGATGCATAACCTGGTCATAGTATTGTACTTGTAAAGGATAATTACCTTGTGTTAAGACTCAGCTCAAGCAGAGATAGCACTTTACTGGCCATAATATTAAAATATGATAATATTTATATGATACTAATGCTGTGAAACAATATCTGGTTTTCTGTACAATAAATATATGCTTGAGAAATCGGAGATATGCTTAGCAGAAGAACCAGATCCCAAACCTATATGCCAGTTGTGTTCACAAAAAGGGTTAAGTGGACAGTATTACCTGGAATTCCCCTTCTTGGTCATGTGTCAGAAGAAAATTTAAAAGGAATGAATACTATAAAGATGTACCACTACTTCGCCTTTTAAAACAGTAGTACAAAAACTGCAAAACTTTGTGGTGCCATTTCCATACATTAGCTCACTACCCTCTGTGTGTGTGTGTATATATATATATATATATATATATATATATATATATATATATATATATATATATATATATATATATTAGATTTTCCCAAATAATCATGACCTGTCTTTAAGATAATGTATACCTGCCTCATTAATATGAATTGATGTAACGCCTTTCACTTCCTGGCATACTGTTTAACTGTCTGGTCTGATGTGTTGTCTCTCCTGCAGGTACCAAGATGCTTTTTTTAATATTTTATTGATTCAAAAAGTGCTTGTTGTCTACAGAACCCTCAGGTTCTGCAGTGATTGCTGGAGATCCCATTAACTGCACTTAGCCTGCAGTATGTTTGTTTGTCATGTAAAATATAACATAGGAAAATTTAACAGGAAATGTCAGTGTCCTAAAAATATTGTGCATTTTTCCTGGTATCTATTTCTCTAGAGTGTGGCTTTACAATGCAGTTCTCTGTGCACTCACTGTCATGATAAATCAATGATGCGTATAATATATTTTTTATTAAGCTATATTACAGGGTTATAATGTTTTAATAAAATATTGTTTACTTTAGAACTCAAACACTTCATTTTTATTAGTTTCCTTTCACAGTAAACAATTTTAAATGTTCTAATAAATTGTTTTTGCCGTGCATATTCTGTGTGACAGGACAATTATATCGTAACATTTAAACAGCCTTTGTTGGAAAGGTGATATCTTCACAGCTTTGAACCTGTAAATTATAAAATATGTATACACTGGTTCCCAAGCAGTGTAAAACTAAATTAGATGAATTACATGCTTAAAATGTCTTGAAACTAATTATCTTCACGTAATTTTTATTGTTCCTGTGTAAATGCTTATATTGTAAAATGGAATGATTTCAGTTTACAGTTTTCAAGCTACTTAAATATTACTTGTCTAGAGCTATGTATATTACATGCAGTGCTGTGTATTCTTACATTCTACAAATTACAAAAATGTTGTTGATAGTGGCATGCAGTGTTTTCTAATATTATATAATGTAGTAGTTAATGAACTGTATTATAATACTGGATCTTGTAGTAAAACAAAAAGGCAGTACAACATATGCTTTTCAGCTTTCATTAATTACTTTTCCATATTTTCTATACAAACATCAGGTTAAAAAATATCATGATACTTTTTGTGAGGAAGAAAAATGTCTTAGAAATTAACTGCTGTGAATAAGCAAAGGAGATGTTATCAGTATCATTTATTTGTTTATTTCTTTATTCATTCACTCATTCATTAATGTTATGAGCTTGTCCAAGGAATCTTTTTCTGCTAAAACTCAGTGCAATGGCAAGTTAAGTCATAACAGTGTAACAGGTATTACAGAAAGGATTATGTATTTTTTATTGATTTTGTTTATATGCTTAACTCACAGAAATTTGTTATTATGACTTGGTCTCTGATCATAACCATGTTTTCAGGTATTCAAGAAATGGCTTCACAAAATTCAATTGAGAGTAAAGCACAGGGGTGGCTTTTCTTTTTTTTTAATCCATTTCAAGAACACATAAAGGATTGTAATTGGAGATGTCAGCATAGTATTTCGCAGTACATAGAACACTTTAGCTGCTCCAGCATACTTCCAGTTTAAAAATAAAACTGTGGCAGTAAGAAGTGTGTAAAAGCTTTTAAAGGTGCTGTTTGATTAGAGAAGTTCTTCACTTCTGGCTGCTGTTTGTGTTGTTGCGTGAATTGTATAACAGCTTTTAAAGCTGTTAGTTGATTAGCGGTGCCTTCTGCTTCCTACTACCACTGGGGCATTGGTTTCTGATATGATTCTGTGGTGTGACAGCTGTCTTGGTGGAAGAGCAGGGTTCACTTAGTTAAAACAGTGAGGTTTGTTTGTAAAAATCTTGCTATCACAGGCTTTTTACAAATGGGTTCTTGCGTATATACCCCTCTATAATAAAGTTATCTCTCAATTTCATTTGGTTTTCTCAATGTATCACAACATAGTACTCTCCACAAAAATAATAAATTATTAAAACAATAATGTTGAGAGTGTTATAGTTCTACAACTTGGGAAAGGCAATCAAATGAGTAACAAAATAACAGCAAAAAGGAGCAAAACGGCAGAATAGCAAGATTATTTATGAAAAGAGTAACAGCTGCACTGAGTTAAGCTGATAAACTGGGTGAGTAGAAAGTGCCTCAGGTGACAAATATATTTCAAATATTCAAGTGGGAGGAAGTGCCAAACAGCAAGTGAGAGTTTTGAGAAGGCTCTTTCCAAACTGCAGAGAGCAAATGGCAGGTTATTAAGTGGAATAGTCCCTGTTTATGCAGGTAAGTGAAGATAAAACTTTATTTTATTTTGTAGGTGAGTTGAGAAGTAGAAACATAAAAGGACATGCAAAACTTTGAAAATAGTAATAGAAAAAGGAAATGCAGGTCTTTCAGTGATGGGGAGGGTATTTATAATGTTGATAGAGAGGTAGTGGTGTCTACAAGCATCAGACAAATTGATAAATCTATAGGATTTACACAGTGCTAATTAAAATGTTGCTGTGTTGCAAAAATTGCCTAAGATTAAACGAGGGAAGAACATATTCCAGTCTGGGGATGCAAAGACTTTTGATGATAGCATAATTGGCTTCAGGTGTGGAGTTGCTGAGTAGATTATAAGATAGTTTATGCTGAGACAGTATGTTCTTGATGGTGAGTTAGACACAGTTATGGAATCAGACAGTAAAGTCTAACTGAATCCCTAGGAATTTACAGGAATCAACAAGACAGATGGCATTACCCCAGGAAAGATGTGTATAGGATGAGTAAATGTCAGTCTCTAACCTGTACCAGACATTGAAGATTTTATTTTGGAATGGCTGACTAGCAGCTTATTTCTGCTAAACCAACCTCCTTCCTTTTCCACCTTTACAGCCAAATGCTGCAGTGTAAGTATACCCCCCATTTCTGTTAGTTTTCCTGACTTCCATGGTCTTCCCCAGAGAAACTTCCATTCTTACAAAACCAACAACCTAACTCTTTTTCCATCCCTTCCCTTCCTGAGTACTTTGTACCCCAGTACCATGGTTTATGTCCCATTTTCTATTATCATTACTTTGCAAATGCAGTGACATAAGTTCAGGTTCTGTGCTCCCAAGAAAAAAAAAAGATTAGGAATGAGACTCTCTCCCTTCATGTCGCTGTTAATATTAAAAATAATAACAATTAGAAAATACATTTAGGCTGTCAAACAATCAAATTATTAGACATATTGCATTATGAACAATTTATTTATTATACATGTTTTGAATATCCACAGCAAAATGAAGAAACCTTAATGACCTTTATGTGAGATAGTCTTAGTAACCATACCTCTCAGAGTAAGAAATCTAAACAAAGCCGTGAATAATGGGGAACAAAGGACGAAAAAGGGGGACAAACTTAAAAAGTTAATAGAATAGCAGGGTTTGCATTAGCATGAATTTTCTGAAGAGTATAAAGTCTGAAACTCAAATGTCTGTCATTATGTTCGAACCTCAGTCTTCAAAGATTTGCCAAGGATTTGCCAGAAAACCACAATTTTATGAAAAATGGACCAAAAAGTATGAGGCAAAAATCTGGACATTCTGAGAAAATCTGTACAGTTGAGAGGTACGCTGACAGTACCACCAGACATGCACATTTAAACTCACACCTAAGAAGTTTTTCTGAAGGCAGATGCTAGGTTCCAGAAGCAATTATTTAATCGGAATTGATCGATGTCATTGTCCAGATGTGTCCTGCTTGCCTTCTACAACTCTACAAGTGTCACTATTCCTTTTATTTCCTGAGAAGTCTACCTCAGCAATCAAAGCTTACCTGCAGTTGGAAACCTTCCCTGTCATACCTTGCATTGTCTCACAATGTGCAAGCCAGAAACTTACCAGACTCCCCCAAACTTAACTAACTCACACACACAAACATAAACACAAGTAATGTCAATCAACAAGGCCTTTTTTTACTTCTGACTGCATCTTTAGCATTTGCTAAATAAAACGCAGTTTAAAAGTTGTGCAGTTCAAGACTGATGTATGACTTGAAGAAACATACCCATTCTGTCTTGTAGCTACCACTGTTAAGTTTTTTATTCATTTATTAATTACAGAAGTGAACCAGGGATATAACTGCTTCTGTTCAGAGGTAACTGAGGAACACTGTCTGTTTAAGTCACTAATTCAGAATCATAGTGCTTGTAAGTGGAGATGGAAAAAATGAAACCTTGAACTACAGAATCAGCCTAAGCTACCAAACCCTCAAATTAAATAACTTATTGCATATTTAACATAGAATGTCCTGAATACTTATTTTATTACCAAATGGTTAAACAAGCATGAAAAAGCAAGGAAAATGAAATGCTTTATGATCCAAATTCCAGACAAACTCCCCTTTACCACTACCAATGTAACAATATTCTGAGAATGAGACTTTTACAACATCACCCAAGGGTATGGATCCAACTGCAGCAGACCTAAAGCAGCTTCAGTTAAATACCTGGGAAAATCGTCCTCCTACTAAGGTTATTTGTACTGTTCACTAATGAATAAACATGAATTCCAGTACAGAACACACTATTGTTAGATAATCAGCCTACATTTAGTCTTGTATTATGTCTACATCGGGTGTTTTTAGTAATAGATAAGCAAGCCACTTTCAACAAAACATGTTATTACATACCCTCTGACTCCTGACCATCAAGCTATCTCTTTTCCATGTAAATCCCAGTGCATTCAGACTTGTCCAGACATTCCCTTGCACACTGTTAAAGCTACATCACTAATTCAGCTAAGTGCACACATTTATTTTTAATTATGAAAATACATCATTTGTTAACAACATTTCCATAAATTATAACTGCCTTTCAATTCCTGTGCAATCCTCATGCATGGCACACTTTTACTGTTTACTCTGAAGGCTGCCATCTTAGTTTTACTTATATATACATCACAGCCCAGTGCAAGAGTTTACATTTTTCCCTCCAAGTAGCATTCACTGTGTTGATTGCATTCATAGTTTATTTACCTGGTATTCCAGATATGAACTCCAGCACTTGTCATTTTGACTTTTAATGTTAAACATTTGTTAGAATTTTTCACAACTCAGTGCTTAAGACTTAAACAAAACAAAAATATGGATTAGCAAATATTAATCTTTCCCCATGTTTCATATTCATATTCCTTCTTGATGGGTCTATAACTATAAGCACTATTTACTGTTCAGTGCATCAGTGAAAACTCTTTTTTTATTTCACCTCTTCTTTCCTTCTGTCCACGCCCCATGTCTTCTTAATTCTTCCCTAATAGTTATTTCCATTTCTGTGATAGTAGGTTAAATTTTGTTTTTTGTTTATTTGTTTTGTATAATTTTTGTTCCTAATTCATTCATTTACAACCAGCTCCTTCACTTCTTCTATTTTAGAGCATCTTTTTCTCTTCTTCATGGTTATTACCTTCTTTGCTACAAGCATGAAAATTCAGACCACTCCATATTGTTTCCCCCTTTTTGTTCCAAATTTACCTCTACTAAAAGCTCTTCCTTCTTTAATGTTTCTGATTGCCCTTTAAGTCATTTCTTAAGCTGTTTATTTTTTTTTTTAATCTCCCAAACTCACACAATCCCGCTTGTTGCCAATCTCCCACTTGTTGATCACTGCATTTCTAACATTGTTCCAAAGCCTCTGGATAGATCCTTATTTTACTGGTAATGTCTAGAATCTCCTTGCCTTTATTAAAGTTTTTGGGATTGAGCATAGTCCTAATCATCTAATTGTTAGCGTTTTATCCAACAAATCTTCCCATCTCCTCTTCATATGATCTGTCTCTTAACTGCCAATTTCCTTTAATGTTTTACACATTTCTGATATTGTAATCCTTTTAACTTTTTGTTCTAATCTTATCTCATGTACCCAGTTTATCAAATCTGGCCATTCTTTCCAAGTTATTTTCCCATAGTTTTGTTTGCCTACCTTCTGTTTAATTGCTCAAAATAGTACATATAGCTCTCCTCTTATATCATATTTCCCACTGAATACTTCTCTTTCCAGATGTTTCTCACCCCCCCAATATTTGTCCCAGAATTTCACAGCCATCTTCTACTATTGCCACCTCCATGTTGCTGTATACATTCTCTTATCATTTAGCCAACCTTCTATTGGGAGTATTGCTTCAAGCCAGCCTTTTAACCCTTTTTGAAATAATTTACTTATCTTCTGCAGAAAGTCTCCCAAATGCCCTTATTTTGCTCCTTTATTATTTCAAGTCAGTTATGTGGCTCCACTTTGGGGTGTTTTTGCACTATCGTCTATTTCCATTTGGCCTCATAATTTAAACCCACATTTGGCCTAGCCAGTCAACATCACTCCTTGCATGTAGTTTTCTATTGAGGGTGCTCCCAACAAGCCTTTTTCTACATGAAGTACCAGTCTCATCCATTTCATCCGGGGATCTATGTCCTGACCACAAAAAATATCTCATCCATTTTAGCAACTTATTTAGGTTTCCTTTATTTTGTAAGACCAGAAAAATTGTACTAGATAGAGCATGCTCAGAACCATGTGCCATTTAAGAATCATGATCTTATTGTCTAATTGTAAACTGAGGGTTCCCAGCTTTGTGACTGCTCCTGAATGCCCCCCATTGTTTTGGCATATGAACTATCTAGTTCTTGTTTATACGCATCTGCCAACCAGTTGCCCATGTACTTGAACACTTAATCTCTCCTGACATACTTGGATATTTTTCCAAATGTTCTCTCCCCCCTCATATTTTTGGCTATAGCTTTTGTTTTGTCATTTATTTTATATCCTGATATTCTTCCAAACTCTCGAATCGTATTGGAAAAACATATCTAGGTCTTCCACCAGCTCTCTTAAGGATACGATAGTACTATTTGCATAAAGACTTATTTTCAGCTCTCCTCCCTCCCACTCATAGCCCTTTAATGCAGAGCACCTTATCTTCTCTGCTAGGGTCCCAGACATAGAATGATTAACAGTGGATATAATAGACATCACTACCTTGTCCCTCTGGTGAGTTTAAATGGTTCTGACAGATTCCTCATAAATTTCACTTGTACTTTGGCACCTTTGTATATCTAGAAACAACAAACTGCACCCCTGAGCGATCATGTTTGGCTTCTAAAGTTAAAAAACAGATCTGTGCCGAATGTAAAGTAAATCCTTTATTGAGTACAAAAATACAGTTTAGTACATACCTGTGGCACACTCCTTTATCATGTGCTTTCATTCCAAATACCCTCAGGACTTCTTTGGAACAAAATAATGATACCTACGTTCTGCCTCATTTAAATACTCGGTGAATGTCACATGATAAGGAATCACTTCATTAATACTATCTTGAAGACATAGTGCCTTCCACATAAAAAACATTGAGTGAGCTAGTACTTAAAGTGAATGAAAATATTATAAGGTGAATAAAATATATAAGGATATATAAAATATGTAAAAATAAGATTAAAAATACAACTCCAAGTTCCCACAATTTAAAAAATGACTGCATTGGTACTATCCACTAATCAGGTTACCAAAAACCCACAATAATTGTAAACACACATAACATTTCTACTGATAAAATCCATACAGCAATCACTGTTTTCAAGTGAAAAAAGATGGTTTAGAAAATAACACATATATTAATACTGAGTGTAAAAAAATATAAAAATCATAATAATAATCATAATTACTCCAAAGTGCATATGGTATAAAATAATGTGTATAAACCTTGTTTTGAAAACTGTAAACTCTCCCTGGGTGTTCAAAGCTTGGCATTTCTTAGTTTAAAAACTGGCAAGATTGAAGTGGTGTCATTGATACCAGGAAAAAAACTGTTGTATTTAATCTCAACTGCTAGTAAAGCTTTCTGCATGAAATGAAATATTTTTAAATGACTTGCACAGACACCATGTTATTTTATCTTATGGGAATTGCAATACTAGTGGATTAGTGTATACAGCCAGATCTGATTCATGTCCAGCCTTTTACATCGGTAAGACTGAAAGGCCCCTTAAAGAGAGGATTTATGAACACTGGTATGACATTAAACCATCAACAAAACTAATGCCAATAGTGCACTTTACAAACATTCTATTCTTTGTTAAAAGTTAAAAAAATTCCACTTTGGGATTTTGGAAGTAGTACCTTGTGATCCCTGGGGAGTGGCTTGGGAGACTTAGCTGGAATACAAAGAGCTTTATTGGCAGTTGAGGTTAAACATATTAAAATATGTAGCAACATAGAAAATCATTGGTTCTTCACTTACACCCTCAGAAGACTTACAAGAGATTCACTACCTATGAAGAGACAGATAGATAACCAGTGACCTTACCCATCCTGCAAATGGCATGTTCTCCCACCTCTCCTTGGGTAGAAGATAGAGAAGCATGCACTGCAAGACTTCCAGGATGGGCAACAGTTATTCCCCTTATCCATTAGACTGTTAAACTCTGTCAACAGGTGACCCAGAAGAAAGTCAGCTCCTTCATCCCCCCATCACCTAGAAATGTATATAGATGTCTAATCAGGAATATTACACTTTACAGGCTCATGACATTCTACAAATTTTACTAATTTTGCACAGTTCATTTGAGTGCAATAAGATAGTCAGTGTTGATATTTGAATATGCAATTCTGCCTGCTCTTCATTTCTACCCTTATATGAGAAATTCAAGAGAGTGCAATATACACTGTGCAATTATCTGTATGTTCTATCAATTTCTGTTTATATGTTATGCTTTTGTGATGTCAAATTATTTTTTTTATTAAAATATTTTCTGTATGTATGTCCTTGCACTCAGAATGAAGCAATACAACTACACTGTGGTGTAGATTTGAATGAAGTTTACTTTGACTTTTGACTTTAACATTAAATATATTAGAATATAATTGCCAAGAAGTGTAGAGGTCTCTACTCTGTTTAAATACAGACTATCAGTCTATATGAGATGTTACAAGTATTCAGTCATCCGATTACTGTAAAGATCTGGAAATATTGGCCCCCTATTAAAATTCTATAGTGCAACTAATAGTCCCAAAAATACAAAAAAAAAATGAAAATACAGAACATTGAATATTAAAAATCATTATTCTCCTTTAAAGTTGTATATCCCAAAGTGGGAGACTGCATTCCGCACCCCCACTACTTACAGGTACTAACTCTGTTAGTGCCAAACCTTGGAGAAACAGAAATACTCTGTGATACAGTAATGTCAGAATTTTTCCATATTTTATTCAATGTTGCTATTCCAGCAGTTCACTAATGAATCTTGGAATTAAAAATGGTTACTGGGAATATTAATCTTTAGGGATTTATCTTTTAGTACTCGCACTCATGACATTTATTGGAAATCTAATAGCTTGCTAAGTTGATGTTTGAAAAGTATTTGAACACAACATGCAGAGGTACTAGTTCCTTATATACTGCCGTAATATGCCCAGTTATTGAATATGGTCCCATATTGTGACCATACCATATTAAAAATTTGGAAAGGATCCTGCATACCTTCACCAGGAAGGTCACCTCAGTGAAGCTGCACTTTTTGCCAAAAAGCTTGGAATCATTGAATTTATATTCAATGTATTATAGACAGCCAAGTGCCATTCCAAAGGGAAGGGTGATGGTCTCCGTCACACTCGGCCAATTAAAAGGGATAGCAAATGATCCTGGAGAAGCCAGCAGGGGCCCCTGGGAGAGTTCTCTTTTCTTTGCAAAGGGCAGGGTGCCCTGGGATGGGTTCACACTGAGAGAGCGGTGCATGCCATGGAAAGTGTCACGGTTCCAGCAGTGTCAGGTGAGCTCTTGCCAGCCCTTGAAAATATGGGGAGAGGGTGTAAGTCTCATGCTGGGCTATACCCATATGTGCAGCAGGTTAGAACAATGTAGGTAAGGGAAGTCAGCAAGCCAGATCCATAACTTTAGGACAAGGATTGGCTCTAAGGGCTGTGTCAGTCTGGCTTGGGGGTGAAGTGTGGATGGGCATGTGCTGCATCTGGATGAGGTGTCATCTCCTCACTGCACCCCACCCTTCTGGGGGGGCTGGGGGGATGGCTGCAGCCCTTCCTGTGTATTGCCCAGGCTGTGGTGGGTGCTGGTCCAGCCTGGAGTCCCACATTGTCCAGCAGCTAGTAGCTGACTTAGAACTGCTGCAGACTGGTGGACTCTTAACTGTTTAATTAAAACAAAACATCATGAAGGCCAGAGATGGGTGTTGACACAAACTGATTTCTGCCCAATGCTCTGAGGTAACTATGACTCTCTTAGGGTAGCCAAATGCTTGGTCATTTAATTAGTGATGTGCATGAATGGATGAACTCTCCCATGTTTATGAATGGATGAGCTGTCCCTATCTACTATCTAGTGACACCACAGCTGAGGGAAAAGCTTGGCAAAATCAGCAGGGAAAGAAGACCCTGTTGAGCTTGACTCTAGTCTGGCACTGTGAAGAGACATGAGAGGTGTAGAATAAGTTGAAGGCCTCAGCCACTGCAGAAATACTACTATTCTTATCCTTTTTTCACTTACCTCATGAGACGGGGAGCAAGCCCCACCAGGGCTTTCTCTTCTGGCTACAAGCACCCAAGAATCCAGGAGAGACTCACTCTGGAGACAGGGTCAGTTGGGGAGTTTGACTAGGGAAGTACACTTGTCAAAGAGTATTGCAGGTGTCCAAAGGCAAGCTGAAGGAGGACAGAATCCTCCCATGGAGCAGAAGGACAAAAGCTCGCTTGATCTTGATTTTCAGTATGAATACAGACTGTGAAAGCGGGGGCCTCATGATCCCTTTTTGGGTTTTAAGCAGGAGGTGTCAGAAAAGTTACCACAGGAATAACTGGCTTGTGGTGGCCAAGGATTCACAGAGACATAACTTTTCGATCCTTCTATGTTGGCTCTTCCTATCACTGTGAAGCAGAACTTACCAAGTATTGTATTGTTCACCCACTAGTAGGGAATGTGAGCTGGGTTTAGATCGTTATGAGGCAGGTTAGTTTTACCATACTGATGATGTGTTGTTGTGATAGTAATCCTGCTCAGTACGAGAGGAACCACAGGTTCAGATTTTTGTCATATGTGCTTGGCTGAGGAGACAGTGTTGCAAAGCTACCATCTGTAGGATTATGACTGAACACCTCTAAGTAAGAATCTTACCTAAACATAATGATACTGCAGGAGTGCAGATCTCCAATTGGCCAAGGATAGCTGGCCTTAAGGTCAGTGAGGAGTGCCACTCATCACGGGAGATGGAGCACAAACAGAAGGGGGTCACCTCTCTCCAGCAGTGTACTGACATTCGTCGGGAACCAGGTGCTAAATCATTCATAGATGACCTGATTCTGGGTCAGGGTTTCATACATAACAGAGCAGCAAAAAGCTGAGATCAACTTGAAAGTTAGCCCTCCAGCCAAGCTTTTGTCGCAGGTGGAAGGACAGGATCCATGCCCTTGCAGGGAGGATGGACTCATCCTTGATCAACCCTCTCCACTCCTCCTCCTCTGGCTGGTCCAGATTACTGGAGAGACACTGCTGAATGGTGGTAGGAGAGTCCAGCCAGCTGGGCGGAAGCATGGTCTGGCCTGATCCCCAACTGTGAGACCTCCCACTCCTGTGAAGGCCCCCCAATCCCCTCTTCAAGTCATGTCACAGTTATCTCAGTCCAGATAGCCTGTGGGGCTGTGCCCACAACTCCTGAGAGAAAAGGGACTAAGCAACACCTTCCCCACCTCCCAATAGTGGAAGAGGAGTCCCATCCATGTGGTGTGGTCCCATCCATGGGATCTGGCCACACCAGGTGCTGCTCTGTGGCTCAGAAATGGAGGGATGGTCATAAAGGAGGTACCCAGGGAGCAGCACCATCTGCCAAGTGCCCCAGAGGCAACAACACCCACAGAGGGGAAGAGAGTGCCATCCCAGTGGGGGACACTCCAACCTCCCCTCCCACCTTGGGGGGGGGTACCCCAAGGGTGCACCTGCATTCTCCCCTTTAGACAGCAGTTGCAAGTACCCAAGCAGGATGCCCTGCTCCCAGTGGGGCATTGGTTCAAAGACCTGGTAGGTCAGCGGGACCACCTCCTCTGATGGGAGAGGGTGGTGCTGGTTGCCGTAGGACTCCCTGCTGTCCCATGACATGGGTCCAGTAACCCTGGTCCAGTTGCCTGCTACGACACTAGTGAAACCTTGTCTGCTTCTCTTGTTGCAATGTTTTTTTAGCAGTGGTGCTGACAACCCCACTTGTGCCACCAAGCAGTGGCCAGGGTGGAATGAGCAACAGAGAAGACCAGTACAACTCTGAACAGTGGATCACTGGTGCATCAATGTAGAAAACAGCTAGCTGTGAGAACTAATGTGAATTGCAGGACACATTGATCATTGACAATTTGAACGCACTTTGTAGCCCCAGGTAACTCCTGGGGCTATGCCAGTCTGAGAGTTATCATGCCTTCAATAGCCCGTAGGGGAGTCCCCCCCAGTGAGGGTGCTGCCAGGGCATTTAGGGAGCCCTCGTGACCAAACCACGACAACCGTGGGTAAATCCAGCATTACCCACACCCAGGCGTGGGTTATTGCTATAATAATCCATCAAAAAAAGTTTATCTACAAGTGCAAATTCTCTTTCAGTCCTATGTGGGGGGCTGTACCCCCATACCCCCTCCTATTTAAATATACCAGCTCTGAGATTAGAAAACTGTGCAGGAAATGGTAACATCCTTACCTGTACTTAAATGTGCTTGCACATACAGGTACAAAGAAAATAAACATACAAACTAGCCATAAATTAATAGTAAAACAGTAGTTCCCAAAGCAACAACATCCCCCAATAAACACAACAAAATCCACCAAACCAAAACATACTCCAACAGCACAAAAAAAAATTCTGAGTGAAATGGGAGTTTGACCTAAAAACTCAAACTCCAAATGACATGACGTGTGTGTGAGCATATATTTAGTACTACAGTGACCCAGTCCAAAGTACAACATAAGAACTGGCCCTTAGCTAGAGTCAAGGAAGCCTACCTGAATGGAGGAGGCAGGGTACTTTTCTTATAATGGGGAAATGTTGTGGCACAGCAAGACAGTTAGTTACCTGTCAAAACAGAGACAAACAGACCAGTGGAACTGGGGAGATAAGGTGTCAAGGAGCCTCACTAGAGTTTCTTCAAGAGGTAAAAGACCTCACTAACAGAAAGTTGATTAAAAGTGGAGAGAGACAGTCCATTAGGCTAGAGAAAGTGAAAAGAGATCAGTAGAGCCCCATTAGCTATGTGAGTGAAAGTAGAAGTCCTCAATAATCAATAACATAAATTTAGGGACATTAATAAGCAGACTTGATATAGCTTTTGACTGAGAATTTCAGTTATAAAAAAAAGATGGGAGAATAACCCAGGAAAAGGCTGCTATTGCCAAGGACTGGAAGTATAGAGATGAATTTTGAAGGACTATGAGTTTTACTGTTCTTTATTATTTCTAAAGTATAACAGTCTCTGTCTCTGTCACTAAAAATTATTTTAATATAAGAATTGAGTTTTTGTTCAATAAATTAACTGATAATTTCAACCAGGAAACTGCCCTCTTCCTTCCTAAAATGATAAAATGCCATGTAGGACACGTATGCAAATTAAATGAAATGTTTCAGTTGTCAAAATATATGCTGTTATACTGTTTGATTTAATGTCCCTGAAAAACTAGCCAAGAAGGGTATGCTGTCTCAAATTGGTTGAGCCGTGTTGAGCAGACTGTTATTCTTACATGCAAACCAGATTATACCTATTTTCACAATATGTACTGAAACAGAGAGTATGAAATTTTCCTGCAGACGTTTGATGATAATTGTAAGCTTAATTTCCAGTTAAAAGTTAAATGGTTGGGTGTAACTTGTCTGTCTCAGAATTCAGTATGTGCACAAAAGTCAAATGGTGTTTATCCCAGAGGAAATATTTTGTTCCATTTGTCTGACTATTTGTTGCTGTTGAACAGTAATAAGGTCTTACAGCAGTACGATAATTTACCTTAGAAGTGTTGTACTGTATGTGTTGTGAAAAGAACAGCAAAGGAATTGCCATAGCAGTGGCTATTCTGACATTGAGCTAGAGGGTAATTCCTTGGGATGGGGTACTAGGAAAATCTGTGTGCATGCAGAAGAAATAGTAATATGTTTCTATTGTGGGTCAAAAGAAGCAATATGTCCAGAAGGCATTTGGAAATGAAGCAGCTTAAATAATTATAAAATATTATAGCTTGTGAAAAGAAGAAGAAACAAAATAGTGTCATATATACTGAAGAAAAATCATAACAATTCAGTAATGAGGATGCATTTTCTAACAACTGTTCTTAAAACTGTCTTGGGAAATATATTGAAGAGAGAGAGAGCCCTTTTATCAGTTGATATAAATGTTACTACTAATTGCGAAGTGTGACACGATCCTGTATTGACAAAAGAAACTGATACTACATGTGATTGTGTAACAAAAGAGTCTATAAGCCATGTGGAAAAAAATCACTACTTATCTTTAAAACTGCCTGGCTCTAACAAACTCTGTGTGGTATGTAAAATAAGCAGTTGTGTTGGAAATTAACATGAAATTAAAGGGGCATTAAACCATTGATTGGTGTGTTGTTCCTTAATAAATTGTACTTGAAGCGTTAGCCAGGAAGGTGTAGAGTTTATATATGGGAAAAAGTCTGGAAATCTGACAGCTGCACAATGTTTTTTTTTTTGTATTGAAGTTTAGCCAAAAAACAAAAGTGTTGACTATCTGATACCAGGGGGAGCTGGCTCTAAGTCTAGTGAACTTTTCAATAAATAATGAAAGGCAGAAAAATATTAAAATAAAGCTTGTAAAACTCTTGACAAAACTGCATGAAGTGCTTCTTTTGAGACAAAGCAGTGTAATGTCTGTAATGTAATGTATAAGGTCTTATTAACGAACAACTACACCATTTTTTGAAGGTTACAAAACCCTTCATACCCATATGTTTGGGATTCCCAAGGTCCATAAGGATGTCAGAAACCCACCCATTAGACCTATTGTCACATCTGAGAGTTCAAAAACACGGCCCCTGGGAATATTTGTGGACACAAAATTAAAACAGTACCAGTGCAAATACCCACATATTCTTATAGATTTGTGGGAATTTTTTTACATAAGATATGATGTTTAGAGTTTAAATCTGAATTTATTATTGTGACAGTGGACATCAAGGATTTATTTTCTGTTATTCCATACCAAAAAGGCCTAGAAGGTTCGAACACATGTTGATAGAGTTTGGATTTCTATCTTCAGCTGATTTTAGGTTGGTACTTGAAAATATGGAGCTGGTGCTCAAAAATAATTTTTTGATTTTTCAGGGAGAACTGTACCACCAACTAGATGGGGTTGCCATGTGTTCATCCTGTGCCCCCATATTTGCTAATATTATTATGTTATATTGGGAAATCCATTGTGTATTTCATTCCATGTATAAAGATTATATGTCTAGGTACTTTCGTTTTTTGGACGATATTTTTATTGTGTGGAAGGGACCCCTTGAGATGATTCCCAGTTTTATTGAATTCTTTAATTCCACCACAGAATTTCTAAATTTTACCCATGAAATAGGATTGAATAAAATTAATTACTTGGATGTTTGCATAGAAAAAGACTTGGATAACAACAGATTTACATCTAAGGTTTATAGGAAAAGGTGTTTCTCCAACTCTTACCTACACTACCAAAGTAGTCATCCCTATTTTCAGAAACGTAATATTGTGAAGGGACAGATGGTAAGAGTTGCAAGGATAACATCCAGCAAGGATGATTTTATGCAGGAGTTAGATTATCTTCATTCTCTTTTTTTAGAATGAGGGTACCTGGATGAATTGATTAGACCTATTAAAGAACAAATGCTACAAGGATGGGGAAATTTGTATATACCCTTACTCTATGGGGAACCTTTAATAAAAGAACAGGGTTTGGTTACAGGAACATCACCTGTTACACCCTCTCTAGTAATGACCTTTGACCAAGATACATAGTGGATAAAGAAAACTATAAATAGAGTATGGGGTATGTTTCAAAGAATGCCCTGTAGGTTAGATGTATTTAACAGACAATTGAGGTACAGTTATAAGAGAAATTATAGTCTTAAGGAAATATTGGAGAAGAAGAGCAGTACCATCGATGGGACAATAGCGAAAATGGGAACACATAAGTGTGGACGGTGTTCCCAATGTACTTTTATGGCTAACTATAAGAGTTTAGAAATACCAAATATACCTTCTATCCTTAAGACTTTGATGTACAACAGCTGTTATTCAAAAGGGGTGGTCAATCTTGCTTATTGCAAATATTGCTGGGCATATTACGTTGGTAAAACCGAACATACTTTGAGCAATTTGTATACAAACATAATTATGACATTAATAGAAAAGGAGAAATCATTGCTCTGTATAGGCATAGTCTGGTGTGCACACATCCAGATTTTGTAAGTTTTGGGTCCTGGAAAAGGTGGTTCCTAGTGATAGGAGTGGGGATTGGGAGAATATGTTAGAATATAAAGAAATTATATGGCAGTTAAAACTGGATGCCTGTACCCCACTCGGTATGAATGATCATATTTCACTTCTTCCTGCCTTAAAAATGAAGGGCTAAAATCTAAATTATGTATACACATTCATTAGTATGCCTATTGTAAAACCATGTTAACTTTTTATGGCTGTTTCCTATATGTTGTAATGGATATTTTTTTTTGTTTGTTTTACCTTTATGAGTAGTTTTAGAGTTTGAACAAAATCTTTCATATGTATTTATATCCTGATATACACTGAAAACAAAAGTACTATAAGTACAGAAACTGTTTTTTTTAAGCTGTCATACAGCGACTGCTGCTTAAATAACTTTACTAATAATACTGTTTTTTTTTTTTAATTCTAGTTCACTGGCACCATTTGCATAATTAATTAATTACTTAATTAATGTTTTATCCAATGGAAGATGAGTAATGTACTATAAAAATCGGTGTAGAGAAGGGTTCTGTTTATTCTGACAAAGTCTTCTGTAAGAAGATGAAAGCGCTTAATCTGTTGGTTTAATACCAGAACTGTTTGTTTTGTTTTTATTGTTTGCCTCACTCTGGTGCCTACTTGCTGGAGGAATTAAACTTTCATTTTTATCCATGTGAACTGGTGTTTCTGTTGATACTATCGTGCAGTCAATTGCTGAGGGAGGGACAGCCTTTATAGGAGCTCTGTGTGACTGGTTTGTGCTTTTGGTGTTTTGGAACCATTGTTTTCTTGGATTACAAAGCAGTATAATGACCAACTTTGTGTGTGTGTGTGTGTGTGTGTGTGTGTGTGTGTGTGTGTGTGTGTGTGTGTGTGTGTGTGTGTGTGTGTGTGTGCGTGTGTGTGTGTGTGTGTGTGTGTGTGTGTGTGTGTGGGTGTGTGTGTGTGTGTGTTTGTGTGTGTGTGTGTGTGCGCGCGCGCCTCAGAATCATATTAAATGTAATCTAATGGTGACACTCAACAGAGTGTTGATGATCAATTAAGTATGGTGCAACAGAATGAAAGAATGTGTTTTGTAACAATGTATTCCTGATATGCAGAGGCAAAAGCTGTTTCACAAGCATGTTGTACAACTGTGCACATTGAAAGCTTGTTTGAGAATGACGACAAGAATAGTATAGCTCAGACTGATACTGAAAAATGAAACAACGTTGTTGCTTGGTAAGACTCTATGGGAAAGGTCATTAAAACAGTAGCAAAGAATGTACTAACTACTCGACAAGCTGCAAGAGAAAATTTGCAATATACCAAAGTACAAACGGGCTGGTTTTAAATATGCCTTAGTATAGCAAATTATAAATTAATTTTCCTCTAACCTGAAAACAAATTATCAGCCTTGCATACCATTTTTATGTTAACAGTTTCACTTGCTGAAAATGTTGCAAAATTACAAAATAAAATAGAAACTTTATCTAAGGGGGTTGAAACAGGTAATGTCCTGATTTAAAAACTCGATCCTGCGATACTGAAACAAGAGCAATTTAAAATGGATTTAATCTCTCTAAGGCAGGAGGTCAACAATGTACAGAAGATCACAAAATCCAATGTAACTGAAAATGATGAATCGCAGAAGCAATCACCTGGGATGAGGTTATTAAATCTGGAGTAGAAACTGTTAGATGAGCAAATGTCCTCTGAGTGTAAATAATAGTTGATCCCGTGGGAAAAATCAACATATGAGTGAACAGACATAAATGAAAAAGGAAGGGGTTTTGTATTCAAGAGGGTATCAAAAAAGTTAATTGCTAACATTGCACAACTGAAGGAGAAAACAGGGCAAAAAATGAGCACCTTGTCTGTAAAGGTGTCATTTGTTTGAAAAAAGGTGGGGCAAATGCATATTAGCAAATAGAGACCCTGATTAAAAGACTGTCAAAGACTACTGAATAAGTTGGGGTAATGGAAAAGTAGTCATAAGTCTGAGCAGAATGGGAATGTCAATATTCAAGACCAAGTGACTATTCTTGAGACAAAATATATAAGCACATAAACATGCTGGGGCACTACAAGTTTAGGTAGATAAGCAAACTGATGACCTAAATCAGTGATGGCGAACCTTTTGGGCTTGGCGTGTCAACTATTTGGAAAATGCCTATCTTGACTTTGCTGGTGTGTCACCTGCCCCCCCAACAAAAGAAAAACAATTCTTTACATATTCATTTATTTTAAAAAAAGTCCAATCATGTGTGCTGCTATGTATTATAAAAGTAAAAGAAAAATCAACGACTTACTATAGAGAAAACAATATGTGTACTGATAATTGGGCTTAAAAAAGTGCACAAAAAATTACCCTACTTGGAATAGTAATTTTGAATTGAACTGAAAACATTTGATTTGATTAGCATCAATTAATAACTTTTTTGCTGTTGAGTTTTAATAGATAAGTGCAGGGTCACACATTTCTTGCATTTTTGTTCAATCGGTTTCTTTGGTAACTTGTGTATTGGTGAATGCTGGTGTGTCACCTAAAAGGTAATGGTGTCACCTTTGACACACGTCATAGTTTCACCATCACTTATCTAAATAAAAAAACGAAAAGTGCCTTGAAAGAAAATCCTAAGTAGAATAAACAGTAGGCAGCTATAAATCAGAGAAGTGTAATGCATAGAAGTGGAATATAAAACAAACAAAAAAAAAGCTGTGATTGTCAATGTCCACAGAGGTCAGAAAGGAATAGTATCTGAGCAGTGGAAAAACATTACAACTAAACTGGACAGGGATGTGAGTGCTTTGTCTATCCAACTCCGTGAAGATTATGAATCACCATGTAGAAGGCACATCAGTGGTATAAATGTGGCTAGGCAGGTTGATAAACTAAAGCCATGGGTCACTGAGGGCAATAGTGTTCTAATACCAAAGATACCTGAAAAGAAAATGATGTAAGTCAGAGTGCTGTGTCTTCTGAAAGTAAAGCACGATGAATCATGGATTCCAAAGGACCTGGGGTTAAAGCTGAAGCAAAATCACAGATAATAAACAATGACTTAAATGCAAAAGAATGAGTCCAAGTCAATGAAAAAGTGTGAGTCTGCAAAGGGTACAAAGCCACTGAGTGATATAATACTTGCTGTATTGGAAAATAGGTTGAATCAAAGTTCTGATGCAGAAACAGAGACCCAGTGGGAATAGAAAGAGTCTGTAAAACAGTCCACATAGTTGTGTAAAGAGCACATGGGTCAATCTGAAATTATTGCAACAGTCCCTGAAAAAGAAAAAGTATTGTGGAGAACACTGCAGCTCAAAGTAAAAGCAAAGGGTTGAAAGTGAAAATAAGTAGCCATACAAAAGCACTGGGAAACTCTGCAACTTTAACCAAGATTAGAGGTGAAAGTAAATAATAACAGAAAAAAGTATATTGTTCTGCCGTAAACCACATCAGGTAGAACAATGACTGATGCTTCCACACAAGTTGAACAGTCTAATGTGTTATAAAATGAGCAGCAGAACAAAATGCACAAACTTGGAAAATGTGTGAAATGAAAAGCAATAAAATATAAACATTTTGGAAATGCATAAAGTAGAAAGAGACTTGTAAAACACAAAACTCTGTCAAAATGAATGTTTGTTGGCAATGAAAAAAATGTAACAGTCTACAATACAAATGCAGCTTGCAGGAAAAGACCCAAAGACATGTCAGGATGAAAAATATGATAACAGTATTGCTTCAGAAAATTTATCACAAAGATCAAAGATTACCAAATTTAAACAGAGAGAGCATTTTTTGTCAAAATTATTGCAAAAAGTAGAGTCATAATAAAAGAAACTTTTCATAGGTGGTTTGGATTATACCACTGCTGATCAGGCCCTAAGAAGAATTTTCTTAAAATATGGCTAGGTTTCAAAAGCTGCTGTGATTCATGACAAAGGAATCACACAATCCAGGAAGTTTGCCTTTGTAACATTTTTGAATTCAGAACAGGGTAGACACAGTGAAACAATAATGAATGGACAGCGTGTAGAACAGCAGCAGATCAAGGTATTCATGGCATTTTTGCTTCAAAGTACCTCTGTATGAAGGTGGCCTGATTTAAATTGGCTGGTTAACCATGTTGGGAGATGGCAGGCCAATAGTGCCATTCATTCCCGTTGGTTAGAGCTGGAGGAGTCATGTAGTATAGTGACAGAGTCTAAAATTAACTATGAGAACTAGGGCCATAGGTGGAACCAAAGAGCTTACCTGAGTTGAGGGCATGGGATATTCCTCTTACTAAAGGGAAAATATGAAGCCTAGAGACGGAGAGAGAAAGAGGAAAATAATTGCTTGTTAGAGTAGAGAGAAACAGATCAATGGACCTAGAGAGAGAGAGAGAGAGAGAGAGAGGCAGGCCATTAGGCCTAGAAAGATAAGTGATCAGCTGATCTCACTAGAGAAGTTGGTAGAGGAAGGAGACCTCACTAAGTGAAAGGCCATTGGGCTCAAAAAGAGAGAGATATAGAAAGAGAGAAGAAGAAGAAGTCAGAGGACCTCACTATAGGAGTTAATAGAGTTAGGAGACTTCAGTAACAGAAACCAAGAGAAATATAGATGTGGGCCTTAAAATGAGCTTAATGAGCAAGCTGGTATAACCCCTAAGAGTCTCAGTTACAAAGAAACAGGACAGCTCAGAAGAAGACTGTTAACCAAGGATTGAAAACATAGAGGCTAATGGTGAAGTAATGTAGATGTTTTGTTATTTATTGTTTTTAAAGTTAGGTAGTATGTTTAAGAGCCTTTGTCACTAGTGGTTTGTGTTTGATGTATGAAATTAAGTTTCTGTTAAGTAAACCTTATCTTCAACCAGGAAACGGTTATTTTCATTACTAAAAGAATTAAATTAACTGTAATCATGTTGGAGGTGCACTCTAAATGGAATGGAGTGAAATGAAATATTGCAGTGGTGGAACCACGTGTTGTTTGAGCTGTTTTCCTGAGAAGTTAACCAAGTGTATGCTACCTCAGAATGTATGAAAGTCTATTTGAAATAAATGAAATACATGGTAGTGTGGGGTTTGAGAATGAGTTGTATAAGAAATAAACTAATTGAATTCCTCTACCCTACAGCAATAGATATTTTAATTTATTAGACTCCAACGTACAGCTATATTTGTTTATTTTATATATTGATTGATTGATTGCTTGATTGATTTACATTTTCTTATTCATTTCAATGGTTTGGTTTGATTTTTTTATAGGTATACTATACTCTGGGAATGATACACTAATACCACATCACCTTAGCTCGGCTTTCAATCTGTTTTGGTCTGTTTCAGTATATATTAATAGAGCAGTGCTTTCCTAGGTAAGTTTTTGATTATTTGGTGTTACTGTTATATTTATCGAATTTTTTTGTTGCTCTATTTTACATTGTTAGTGTATATTAAACACACACGCATGTGCACCTGCACACACACACACACACACACACACACACACACACACACACACACACACACACACACACACACACACTTGTTCCATCTGGCTGTTTCTTTGTTTATTTTTGCATGTTATTTTGCTTAATTTTTTTTGGTTGGTTTTGAGGATGAAAAAAAATGATCAAATAATGACACACTTCTTAACACTTGTCCTTTATTACTAAGGACTTCTTCAGAAAACAGATAAATGATGTCTCAACACTTAAATAGGGTAGCACCTGACAAACAAACCATGTGACCTAAATCAGAATAAATATTTAAATCTGCATTCATTTAAAAAAAATATATAAATATTTTATACTATGGGTTGATTCATTTTTAACCTTCTATTAGCTAAAATCATATTAATGTCATCAGCGCTGCGAACATATCAGCACTTCATGTGAATTACCAAATAGCCTCTCTTGTCTCATCCTTGTTCTTAAAAGACTCACCTCTTCAGGCTGGTGTAACATACTCAAGGATGGTAAAATAAAGCTTCTTACAGTCAAGATTATCAGATAGATGTTTAAAATGGTATTATTGTTGTTGTTGTTGTGTCTTTCGGCTTTTCCCGGTTAGGGGTCGCCACAGTGGAACTCCGGTCCGCTAATGATTGGCAGTAGATTTTTACGTGCCGAGTTGCCAGCCCTGATGCACAACCTTCAACGAAGGTACGCCCATTCATGCATGTCTCCAGACAAAAGATGCTCTAGCTGAGAATCGAACGGGACAACATCTTACTGTGAGGCGACAGCGCTACCGCAGCACCACCACTACAGTGTTTAAAATGGTATTATTAATACTCAATAAGTCATACAAATGTTCAAATGGCCATTTACTAAATTTTCCAGTAAACATAACTCCATAATAGGTGTCACAAGATGAGCAAAATGTGAAATAAATAATACCAACAGTATTATGTGCATAATGCCCATGGATAGAAATAGTTCTGTCTAGAAGTTTAACACAAATATATGGCCCTTCATAAATATATCTACAAACTGTACAAGCCCCACACTTAAGCATTTATATTTCTTTTCCAGTAGTAGATAACTGCAATAAAGCATTACCTCTATAAAATAAATGTTTGGCTGTATTCAACTGCATCTCACAGGAATGGTGGGGGAATCAGTAGACCACCAGGGAATAATCCCAGATTAGTATAATGGCATCAGAGGCATTAAGGGATTAGAAGTGTGGGGGAAACCACTAAACAACCAGCACATACTATTAAGTAGAGATTGAGGATGAGGAGAACGCACTATAGCACAAGGGAAGACTCTTAAGTGCCATAATGGCACTGATAGCACAACAGAAATCAGAGTGTGGGGGAACCACTAAACACCAGGGGTTACTCTGGTTACATCACCAACATTAGTACATTAGTACAGGGCTCAGGGAAGGAAGGATGCAATAGCTACCAGGGCATAATAGGTAAGTGCCATAATTCCACTTCAAATACTACAGGTGGTAGGGGGATGGAAATGGAAGAACAGACAGGTTAGGGACTAGTACAATTCCACTGCCACCACAAGCAGCTGTTTACTTCCATGACATACCGATCAGCAATCACCTACACGTTGTGGTAATAAATGGGATTCAGAGACATGCAAATTAGTCTTACCTCATCATGCTTGAAGTTTCTAAATTAAAAATGGGCATGTCATGGGAGAAGGGCTTCTTTTTTTTAGCACTAGCCATACTTCTCGTCCTAAGCACTTTAATGAATTCCTGGGTTAGTGTCTTGTAGTGTCATTTACTTGAGTTATATATCTGAGCAGTATGTTATATTTAGTGCATCTTTGTTCATGTTTTTCCTCATTATAGATTATGGGGAAGTAGATCTGGGCTGCCGTTTACTTCTGTTAGGATAATTTAATCAGCTTATATGTATTTTTGAAAATGTATACACTGCTCTGCATATACATATTTTTTGAATATTTTTACATTGCTCTGCATATATGCTTTTAATCTACCCACAAGAGGTTTAAGGTTACTATAAATAAAATATATTACACATGCACACACATTTAAATATACATCTCTCTTTCAATGTCTCACTCCATGTGTGTGTGTGTGTGTGTGTGTGTGTGTGTGTGTGTGTGTGTGTGTGTATATATATATATATATATATATATATATATATATATATATATATATATATATCTATAAGAGCGAATGCTCACTTGCTGTAAAAAAGCAAACGCTCATGTGAGTGAACAAGTTTCTGCAGTAGTCTTTTGAATGGGATCGAGATACAATGGGGTAAGGGAATTTGCCCTTTATCCTTTGTTGTGCAATCTTGGAGTTAGTGTGTGTAGATGTATATATATATTTGTTGTTGTGTCTTTTGGCTTTTCCTGGTTAGGGTCGCCACAGCGGAACTCCGGTCCGCTAATGATTGGTAGTTGATTTTTACGTGCCGAGTTACCAGCCCTGACGCACAACCTTCAATGAAGGTACACCCATTCACACATGTCTGCACGCAGAAGACACTCTAGCTGAGAATCGAACCAGACAGCGTCTTACTGTGAGGCGAAAATGCTACCGCAGCACCACCACCACGGATTACCAGGGGGTGTGGGGGTGTACAAGGAGGCTTGCCTCCCTGCAAAAAATAGAAAGTAATAAACTGATCACTGTTTAGAAGTTTGCTCATATGACTGTTCAGCATTTCATAAGATACTCCACACACATATATATGGGTACATGATGATGATCTATCAGAAGACAACTTTTCAAACACAACTTAATGATCAGTAGCCTGTTGAAATTTTAAAAAGTTGTTTTTGCAAGGGGATTCTTATTTATTTATGTATTTATTTATTTTTTTGCAGGGAGGCAAGTCCTCCACACAGCCCCTGATAATTATATATACTACCTCTGAGAAAGCACTACAGTGGGGAAAAGTCAAATTTCCCCTACCCCCACTATACCACAATCTCACACAGAAACACTACTGGCATGGTCAATCACCTGCGCTGGCATTCTCTGGGTTTGATAACTTGTCTGTTTCACATATAGGTAGACATACATACACATACACACTTGCATGCAGACACACACACACACACACACACACACACACACACACACACACACCGCAAATCAGTGAGATGTTTACACTGTTTTCTTCATATAAAGCTACCATTATTGTTGTGGCACAGACCGCAACATACTAACCAGTTTTACAGGCATCTGTATATTATACTAATAGGGTCTATATTAGAACACCGAGCGTTCAAAATTTTGAGTGTTCTAATATCGACCCGTTTTCAGCAAACGCTGAAAATATCGAAGAAACAGAAAACCAAATTTTTTCCTAGGGAAAGAATTTGGTTGTCCATTTTTGTTGCTTTGGTATTTTCAGCACTGTGGTGGAAAGTTACGGGTCGGGTTCAGGTAAGTGTGTGATTGTGTGGACATGAGGGTTAGGGCAGGTTAGGTGAGTTAGGGTTAGGGCACGGGTCAGGTAAGTGTGCGATTGTGTGGACGTGAGGGTTAGGGTGGGGTAGGTGAGTTAGGGTTAGGGCGTGGGTGAGGTGACTGTGCGATAGTGACGGACCTTAGGGTTAGGGTTTGGGTTAAGGTAAGTGGATAGTTAGTGGTGTATGTATAGTTTAGTGTAGGGTTAGATGTAAGAGTTTAAGTGTATGTGTGTGGATTGCTGTTTGTTTGGTGTGCTTGTGTTGTGTGTATGTGTTTTGGAACAGCAAATTTTTTCCCTAGGAAAAAATTTGCTGTTCTGTATGTTCGATGTTTTAAATTTTCGATTCACAGAGTTCGATATTAGAACACTCGAAATTTTGAAAGTTCGGTGTTCTAATATAGACACTAGTAATAGCATTATATCCCAACAAGTGGCAGAACAGAGTATAAAAATAAAATGAAAAGCAAATAAGCAGTGTTAGCAGTAAGCACGAGATTATTTTCTAAATTTTGTTACTCATTCCTGCATATTAATTCTAAGAATAATTTTTCACAGAGCATACAACCATTCCTGGCATGCAACACTGCACTGTCTGTGCCCAAGTGGCCATCTGTGTATGCACATAAAATAAGGTGCAGTTGTGTGGTATTCATACGGGAGTTTTGACAGTGCTACCCTGCTACTCACCTTCAGTATGCCCCCAGCCCCGGACACACCGTGTCTAGTAGTACCCTGACAGACCTAATGATTTATTGCATTTCCTGTTTAATAATTCAGTTCAGTGAACAAAAAGCATACTCTTATTGCTTAAATTCTCATACAGCAATGCAGAAAATGTTAAAATGTATTAAAGAAGAAAGAAACTGTTGCAAAAAAGAGTAAAATCCCATGACTGGAGGAACTCCCTGGTCAGCCTCAAGTAAGAAGCTGCGATCCCTCATAAAATCCTCCAAAGCTAGTTACGAAAACAAAATCGCCACTGATTCTAAAACAACAACAAAGCATTCTATAGATATGTCAAGAATCTCAATGGCAACACTCAGATCTGCTCTATACCGGAAGAATGCAAAATTCTTGTAATCACGGCTGCACAGGTAAAAACTACACTCTCCAAAGCCAAGAACATAGCATCCACGGGACCTGTTAACATCCCAGGCTGCATTCTATACAAACTGCAGAATGAACCGGCACCCAACCTAAGCACCATGTTCAATTATAGCCTCACCTCAGGCTTTGTGCCCACTGAATGGTGCACAGCACTGGTTATCCTACTCCACAAAGGGGGAGCCACCACGGACCCTGAGAACTACTGCCCCATTAGCCTAATGAGCCTGGTCTGCAAGGCCATGGAATGTATCTTCATGGATCTTATACACAAAGACATTGGTAATCTCCAAACTCTGGACTCCACCCAGTTTGGGTTTGTAAAAGGCAGATCATGTTTCCTAAACCTGATAGACTTCTTTGAAGCAGTCAACAAAGCCGTAGACGAGGGTAAAGTGGTTCACACAGCCTATCTAGATCTCGCCAAGGCTTTTGACACCATCTCCCACTCTAAAATTATAGATAAACTCACTAAACTAGGTATAAATCCCTATGTCATAAGATGGGTTGCCAACTGGCTCATTGACAGAACCCACACTGTGAAAGTAGCAGACTCCAAATCCAACTTCAGACCAGTGACAAGTGGAGTACCACAGGGTTCAGTCCTGGGTCCTCTCCTGTTTTTTATCTATTTTTCTGAAGTACAGGCTTAACACAGAAGATCTTTGGCTAATGAAGTTCACAGATGATTGCAAACTAGGAGCCATAATCTAATGATGTGGACATCCTACAAAAGGGTCTCATGGAGACAGATGCCTGGTGTCAAAGCCATGGCCAAAAGCTCAATGCCAAAAAGTGCATTGTCATCCCCTTTGGTAAAACTCTGTACCCATGAGCTACCACATAGATGGTAGTCTACTTAACACCGAAAGTGTGAAAAGAGACTTTGGGACACAGGTGGACAGTAGTCTCTCCTTTGATAATCACATCGCCACAGTAGTCAGGAAATTTTTCTACATGGCACACCTCATCACAAAAGGTTTCTCATCCAGGAAAAAAATAGGTCATTGTTTCCCTCTACACATCACTCATTAGACCCATTATAGATTACAGCACCCCTTTTGGTATGTACCTCACAAGACATCTACAACAACTGGAAAGGCTGCAGAAATACCTCACAAAGATGATTACTGGCCTCAAACAGATGCCCTACGCAGACTGTCTCAAAAAAACTCCAGCTTTACTCTGTCACATATCACCTACTCAAAGGCAATCTCTGCCTAACATACAAAGCTGTGTCAAACCAAGAGCTGTTGGACATGCTCCACTTAAAGAAATCCCAATCCCTCCGAGCTACATGCTCTAGGGACCTAAACCTTGTCACTACAATAAACAGAACATGCTGGAGGGATAGTTTCCTGTCCCAGAGACTTCCCATACTCTGGAACAAACTACCTATCTATATCAAACAAAGCTCCTCATTAGCACTCTTCAAGAAAAATCTTGATTGGATGGGAAATAGGAAATTCACCCCGGGGATCACCTCTGTGGCTCTGCTCGACAGGAGCACAGGAAAATAATTTTCTTGGGTGGCGAAAGCCAGGGTACATTTTTGGCTAAGCTTATATAGGCCCTAGGGCCAATAGCCTAGTACCTACCTTTGAACCTAAATATATACGGGTCTATATCAGATGAACGAAAAATCTGTTCATCGAACGTGTAAAGATCGAAGCTTCACAGACATCGAAAATGGTATTGTGGGGTAGGATATTTGCCCTTTCCTCACTGTAGTGCAATCTCGGAGTTAGAATATATATTTAGGGGGGGTGGGGGGGTGCAGCCCCCCACAATACCGATTTTGATTTCCGTGATGTTTTGATTATTCTGTATTCGATGAACGGATTTTTCATTCATCTGATATAGACCCAATATATACATATAAATTAATTTATTTTGTATTGGACTTGCATCCTCTGTACCTCCTGTGATGGTTGCGTTGACCTCATACTGATAATCACTAATAAATATATAGTAAATGTGCTGTCATACAAATTTAGAGTAAAAGGAACATTTTGGTTTTCTGCAACATCAGCTTTTCCAGGTTGGAGCAACCTTGAAGTTAGCTTATTTAGTAACCAGGGGTGTAGAAGCATAGTCCCCCATCAGTGGGTGAAGTGTTCATCAAACAAATATACATTAGTCAGTTATTCCACACTGTTTCAATTCCAACCATTCTTGTCACTAACATGTTCCCACTTTCACTAAATCACTCTTGATTTAGCCGAGTATAAAAAAAAGAAGACCAGCCATGTCAGGAAACCTATAAATATCAGACACAACAGACCTAGTGCAACTTCCTTAAGATCAATAATGTTTTGACCAGAAATGTCAACTCAGATAGAAATAATACAGAACTGTATGAACTTCAAGGCGTACTGTAACAGAAATAGTAAAGAAGAAAGGGCAGTATTCCCTGTTCCAAACAGATAATTATATTAGATAAAAAGCCAAGCAGCTAGACATGGTAGTATCCATTGTTAAATTTCTCATCATAAATGAATATTAACAGTGCCCTCTGCATGTCAGGGCTGTTTAGATCAAATATGAAACTTTGTACTCAGGCAGCATGCATCTCAATAAATTAAATGTTTTAGTTCTCAGTATCATGTTTATTTTTTTAAATAAATGCTCAGGTTTTTGACATACCTTGACATGACTAGACCCATTCCTAAGTTAGGGTACAGTTAGAGTTCATGAAATCATTATTAGTATTGCTTCAGTATTGATGTTGGCCAAGAATGCTCTTCTTACCACCCTCAATATACCCAGGATTGCCTCTTTCTGTAATTCATACAGAGTTACATGTATTGGTAACATATTTAAATACAGCTGTAAATTATTTTTTTATTAGTCCTGCTGTTCCTACAACTATTGGAACTGTCTGGGTGTATATCTTCTACCTTGCTGTCCTTTCTGCTTGCAAATCCTGGTATTTTATGACTTTGTGTCTTTTGGTACATAAACACTATAACCACTGTAGCAATTTCAGTCATTAATGCTACTTTTATCTTTTTTTTCTTGGACTATTATATCTGCTTTTCTTGCATCTATTTTTTGAAATGTTGGTATTTGGTAATCTTATATAAACCAAACTTCATCATTGTTAGTAATGCTTTATGGTTCATGTTTCCAGTGTTTCTCAACTACTTCCATACTGTAGTGTTTGTACAATCCCCAATGCAGCAGTCTTCCTGTATCATTGTGCCTTTCAGTATACAGACGATCAGCTATGAGTGCATCACAACTGGAAAAAAAGATGTGAAACTGTTTCCATCTCTGCTTTTACAGAACCTGTGTTTGTCTCTTTCTCCCATTTTTTTGGACTTTGTAAACCATTGTGTACATGGCCTGTTATGTCCCTCCATCTTTTGGTTTAAATTCACTTCCCCTTAATCATTCCTGCATCAGATCTTGGTCAACATGAAGTTGTTCTAGACGTTCTTTATACTTGTCATGATATTTGTGGACTTTCAAATGTTCTTAACCTTTCTTCTGGCCCTTTTCTTAATATTAATATTTGTTTTCCTTTTTTTTTGACTTTCCATTGGCTTTGAAGGCTCATTTCTCCATCCTGCAAGTCTAACAGTCATCAGAAATGCCTGCTATAGTAGTATTTATGTCTTTGTTAATATCATTCCAGCATGTTCTTTCATTTTGGCTACATCACAGATGACTAAAACTCAATAAAGCAGGCAATTTGCTTTTCATAGTTGAGATGAATAAGCTGGAGACTCATAGATGAAGGCACAGCAGTATAGTCCCCCTGCCCAGATGAGCTAAATTGCACTGCTCTGCCATTTAGCAACTCATCTTCATGCACATTCCTCTAGCACACTATCACACTCAATGGGAATTTACGTAACTATTAATCTTTCAGTTGGAGCAGCCGGTTCTGCTCAGTTCAGGTCATATATCTTGCACAGACACTCGGATACTGACCCAACATGGCAGACATACACACATCCTGCATCTGCACACTGCATCCATGATTTCAACCATTCATTCCAATTTGCTAAATTAATTGCTCTGATTGAGGTGGTTCTGAGCTGTCCCATTTGGTTTTATTTTATGTTATTTGACGTTTGTCCTAGTCTTCAGAAAGATGCGTATTTTTCATCCTTACTGTTGTTCTAGTCCTCAGAAAGACTTTGTTTTCTCTTTGACTGTTTTTTTTTATTTCCTATAGTTCTAAAAAGGATTTTTGCATCCTGTGCCTTTTTTAGAAGTTTTTAAGAAAATTGTTTTGTTATTAATTTTTTAAGTCATTGTATGAACTTTTAGTACCCTGTGGCTTCTGGTCCTTTTCAGGAGTCTTAGAAGAGATTTCCTTGGTAATGTTTCTCTGAGTCCTGTTAAGGACTTTAGTTTAGATAAGACTGGGTCCATTTTGACATTATTGTTATTTTCTGATTGGTTAACAGCAATCTGTGTTTTATTTATTTATTTTTTCTTTTATTTTAATTTCTTTCTCTAATATGAATGTATTTAATTTCTATAGAGTTGATTTATGTAGGTAATATTGTTTTTCAAGGGGTTGTTTTGTGTGCAGTTGCATATTTCTGCACTAAAGTAAATGTGTGTGTGTGTGTGTGTGTGTGTGTGTGTGTGTGTGTGTGTGTGTGTGTGTGTGTGTGTGTGTGTGTGTGTGTGTGTGTGTGTGTGTGTGTGTCTAAATCATAGTGTAGATTTGAATTTGCAGACTTGGGCTAGATGGATTAAGCCATTTTGGTGTGTGTGTGTCGGTCTGTATTTGTGCAGTGTGTAAACCTTTGCTTAATTTTCAGTAAACAGTGTAAATACAGCAAGTTCATAGGATTTTAGTAGGACTGATGATGCATCAATTATTCAGATCAACACTTGCCAGCTCAGATGTTGTGCCTGTTCTTGGCTGACTGGATTTTCTGTTATAAACGGGTCTGAAGCTACCAAAGGAAGAGGGGAAGCAGAGTTACTCTACACATAATTAATTATCTCTGCTTAAACCTTGCTGAAGATGCCTTTGCAGAACTTTTAGAACTGGTGATGAGCACATTCCACTGTGATTAGCACCAAGTACCATCACAGTCTCTGGGCAGCTAATTAGCATCATCAAAACTCACATTTCAGACTTAGTATGTAACTCTGTCACTGCCACAGATATGCTTACAGAAAAATGGAGTGCATCCTGGGCAGGTTATTACAACATTCACAGTTTTGAACAGCTTCTGAAATTTGTTCTTAAGCCCTCTTTGTTTTTTCATGTTACTTCACTTTGAGAAAGGGGCTATAATACACTGAAAGGAGCACCTAATCTAGTGTTAGAATGTCAAAAAAAAAAAAAAAAAACAGAATAAATGACCCAACTTATCTACAGTTGCACCCAAATCAAAAGAGCTCAGTAAATGGAGACTAAAATTACAAATGTTGGTGTCTACTTTTATGGGGTGGGATGTTATGGGTGATTAAGCTTATGGTCAGACCCTTGACTAACGGGTGACCACCATAGGTATGAGCATTATTTTCCATGTTGGTAATGAACCAGGTCTAGGATATGAGCCCCCTGGGGACTATGGATTACGGATTCAGGGTGTTGAATTTATTTATGAATTCCAAGAACCTAAAAAAAAGGGTTGGGAAGATGAGTTTTTCCCAGTTAATGGCAGGGTGTTAAAAATCACCCAGTGTTAGGTTCTATCTTAATATTTTCCCTCACCGAAGCCCGGAAGCTGACCATGGACAGCTTTTTTTTGGGGCTTTTTTTTAAGTATAGCTCTCTTTTCCCTTAGCAAGGTACTTAAGTACTTTAGGCTGTTTAGTGCCCACTATTAATTTCCTCCTTGTTAACAATGTTTAAGGCTGTTTAGGTGAGTTTTTAAGGCTTCCTATGCCTTTCCAGCAGGTATTAGAGAGAGAAAGGTAAGATTGGATGCTTGTAAGGTAAGTGAGAAAAAAGCAACACCCCTGTGCAGTGCACTAGAGTTTTTAGATGAAGTAAGGTAAAAGGTTTAGTCACCTGTTTAAAAAGTTAAGGTTTGTGGAGATACTCTATTTTAAAAACAGCAGATTGGATTGAAAGGGTGATCACTTTTGTATTTTGGTACTAATAAATACCGTAGGATGGTAAATTTAAAAAATAATTGAAGGGGTGGATTTCAAAAATTGATTTTTTGTGATTACCAAGACAAGCCAGTGAGTAGAGAGAGAAATTAGGATATATGGTTACTAGAAAGGCAGAGGCGGCACAGTGACAGACAGTCTTACAACTTAAATAGGTGGGAGGGAGGACCCTGCTGGAAAATTCTCAGAGAGAGCTGTGGTCTCTTTTGAAGTTCTTTGAAGTTTTAATAAAAGAATAAAACAAAAAGCAAACAAAACAGAAAAAAAAGAAACAACCATTCAAAATAAATAAAGAAAGGCAATACAGTAATACAAAAAATAAAAGCAAACTAACCTTTCCTTCACAGCAAAGTGTAGCTGAGTCTGGATGAGCCTTTCTGTTTATGGTTTCCCAGATGCTTGGCTCTAAATGTGTATTTTTTCTAGTTATATATAATCACAGGGCCATAGAATTATAGGACATTACTATGCTAATAGATCAAGAGCCTTTTTAAGCCTAGCTATTCATGTCTCAATTTTTCTCAATTATCCACTTCCCTGAATTAGAATGGCTTTGATATATACCTGTACCTTAGGGCATTTTCCCATGCAATCATCCAAATTGCATTTGAACACTCTTAGGAAAGAGTTCTGTTTCACAAGAATGGGAAGTCAGTTCCAGAGAATGGGTAATCTCTGAAAAACATACCTCTGCCTCCAGCAAGTTTTGTTTATGTCACATTCAAGGTTAGAATCCTTACATCGGATAATTCTAGTGCTGTTTGTTTTGTGAATGTATAGCAGATCCATCAGGGCCGGATTGGAGAATACCTTGTAGTTCAACAAAGCTCGCCCTTCAGTAGTAATAATGACATCTCCCTCTTCATATGACCATCTCCAGCTGGATCCTATATTTAATATGCCTCCCACTTTGCCATTCTATTGACAATAATTACATTTCCCATCACCCTTCCTCTTCACCACATCCATCCTAGTAGTAGCTTAATACAATATAGCAACCCCCTAAACCCTGTACTCATTACAACAGTTGTTACAATGTTAGACCCCATAAACCCTGTACTCATTACAACAGTTGTTACATTGTTAGATACTCCACCCTCCAGACAAGTCCCAGGAATGTCTTTTCCACACAATTTCCAGCAGTAACGATGTAATAAGAAATCTTCCCACCCTTCTCTCATCAGCATGCTGCTTCCAGGTAGTGCCATTAATAAAGACATTATTCCCCACTTAATCAATGCATATCCTTTTAGTCGGGGATATGTGTAAGAAAATTGTATCCCCCCATTTCCCCCAAATGCACCTTGCAGTTTTTTCATATATTGTGTGGATCTTCTATACAACCTATATTACCACCTGCTTCACTTTCACAAACTCACTGCCAACCTACAAAAGCTACTCTGCTTGTGATTGGCAGCAAGATAAACAGTGTTTTTAGACCTCTGTCATGTGAGTAGGGCTCTACACATCCCATTGTCTACATATACTGACTCTAAGATTACACCAGCTTGGAGAAAGATTATTAAGTGATTTTAGTGTATATTCAACACACTTGCACAGAATAGTGTGCTGCTTTGAGCAAGCAAACCATGAGCAGCTGTGCACTGAGTAAGGAAAAGGAAACCAAAACCATGCTATCACTCCACCCTTCCAAATGCATCTACAAATATTTGATATAACTTCAAATCCCCCAGCACCTGCAAACGCATCCACCAGGTCTTTTTCATAGTTTGCTACTTCTCCTGCTTCCAAACATGTCTTGGCAATAGCATTTTATCTGTTAGTACCCTAACCTGTACACACGTCCTCCATATAATATATTCTATAATTACTTTTCCCTAGACACACACAAAAATACTTCTAACATAGTCACAGTGTAGCCTAACTCACCCAGACAAATGCCCCTCACAAAGGCACAGTATATACTGTAACCATCTACTCCTCTCAACTATCCTATCAGGGGTAGTAGGACTTAGCCCCTTTGCCCGCTTTCACCTTCAATACACCCATGACATCCATGGTACGATCCATGGAATGACATTATAACATAATGACAGCTCCTTCCTTTTAGTACAACCTACATAAATATTATCTCTCTGGATTGAGTACACATATCCTGGCAGCGACAGACCATATATAAATGCTCTGCCTCTATCCTGGCAGTAGTAGAACATATGTACATGCACTCCCTCTGCTCTAGAAACAGATCCCCTAGTGGTGGCAACATTCCTAACTATAACCTCTGTTCCCTCTATATGCATACCTGTCATCAGCAGCATTCACTGATGAGGAATGTTTACCCTCTACATGCATTCCCTGTCTTGAACCATAGACCTCCTCAGTATCATATCTGCAATTTGTGCAATAGCGCAGACCAGTGAAGTCTTCACATATCAAGATTTCTTTGCACGTGGCTGTCTCATCTACTAAGCCAACTGCCAGCATTATGAATTATGCAAAGCGCTGGAGATGGGGCATTTACATGTCCCTCTGTTAATGAACTCCAACGTTAGAAACAACACTGGAGGCATGCATTCATTTTCATTATTCAGAAATTCATTACCTCTAGATCACGAGCAACAGTTTCCTCTCTAACTCAATGACTCACTGTGCAGACTTGCAGTTGGCATACGGTATGGTGTTTATTAATTGTGACCAAGAAAAATGGAATGCAAGGCACGGAGAGCAGTATCCATAGCCAAAAACACGTAACTAGCGTAACTTTATAAAATTAAAGTTTATTATAAAGAACTCTCATTCATTAACACTTCAAAAAATAATTGCATTTTCGTCCTCACACGAGACTTCATCAGATGTTAAAAAAATCCCTGAATACCATTTATGTACACTTAATTAAAACTCCTAACCAATAGATTACTAATCAATTAATTCAAATCAAGCAATCAGCTTCACCTATGGGCTCATGAATTATTCATAAATATTTCATCCCACCTATATAAAATCACAATTTCAAAAATTCATTTATTTAAAAAAAGACTTTTACTAAATAAATAAATTAATTAGCTTAACCAGCAAAACTTATAAAATTCATATCAACTTAATAAATAAATAAGAATTAATATAAATAAGTTAAATTTAATAAGTAAGTTTATTAATTGTGCCCATTTACATTACTAGAAAACAGCAACTACTTGATCTTACACAGTTTATTTTAAGAAATTAAAATGACAGTCAGCCATCAGGAATTATAAACATTGCTTATCCAGTTAGTGAAAACTATTTTTAATGTTGAATTGTCCAGTCTCAGTTCTCTCATCATATAACTTTCCTCACCAATACCAAAATAAAATGTAAACCCAGACATTGTCAATAAGTCAGTCACTATTTCAAGTTTTTACCTTACCTCTAATATTGGACAAGAAAATATAATGGCTAGACTCAAAAAATCACAGTAGAAGCCAAGAGTAACAATTTTTCCAGTACAAAAGTTGACAATATTACTAGCAGAAAACTTCAATACCACACCTACATTTCATAATAGTTCTGCTGTGAACTTGTTTAACACAGGAATACATGTCATTTCACACATACCAATATTTATTCCTGAGATAGAGCAAACAAACATGGCTCTTCATGTAGGCATTCTTCAAAATGTACTATTCCATTAACGCTGTTTTAACTCTTTATTGAATTACTGATTTCTACACTGTGCTATCCCGAATAACATTAAAATGTTTGTTGAATGTGCAATCAGCTTTTTATAGCTTCTTCAGCCTGACTACATCCCAGTAAAAGCAATATTTCGGTATAACATACATTTTCAAAATAATTTCAGTATAACATATGTTTTCAAAATAACATTTCTGTTTTGAAACAAACCAGAAAGCTTTTGATGTACTGTGGTTGAGCTTTTATGTTCCAGTACTGAATATTGTAAATCTCGACAATTAGTACTCTGAGCCCATGAAAACAAACAAGCAAGCAACTTGTTAAACTACAAGATCATTCAGCTGACCTAATCCTTTCACTCCACAGATATGAGTAGTAGAAATAAGATAACATTCCCTGTTACACAATTGCACTCTGGAATAATGATTTTTACAGTAGTTGTGTGATAATGTATAATAGTAATCTTTTGCAGTGGTTATGGCATTGATGGGGTGGAACATATGTTGGTCTGCATGTGCAGTTTAAATACAAATGCTCTAATGGTATACTGAAGATACTGGATAAATCTAGAAAACTAATACTAAAACCTCAGCCTTGTGGCATAGAAGGATAAAGCCCAAACTACATCCTAGATGACTTAAGTTTCACAGGTGGGTTTAGGCAAAGAAAGGGACAGGTAGTAGACGGTGGGAATTGAGTGGCTGTTGCCATCTTGCTCATTCTGGGGGTGACTAAACCTGCAGAACCACGGATGCCAATTAAGGGTTTGTGAGACTGTAAATAGAAGGCACTGTGGCTGGGATAGCACATGTTGAACTGGAAAGGCATTCTCAAGTGTATGTCAGCATGTATGAGCTCTTCCCAGATTTACAGTATTAAGGAACATCTTCAGTCACCGAGGGGAGGAAGTACAGCCCCATGTCTGAGTCAATAATGGTCTACCCTCCATATCTCTTGTCTCATCACAGAATGAATGCACCTATAGGCTCTTCCCTCAAGACAAATGGATCATAGGTTAATTGCCTAGGTCTCAAAACAAATGGGATGCTTCTTGCCCTCCCTAGGAATAAATGTGTTTTCAGGGTCAAAGGGAAGGGATTTGAGAATAGTCAGTCAGGGAAGCCAGAAACATTATATATGCGTACAAAACAAACATACATATATACATCCCAGTTTAAAAATATGATTATCTTCCAGCATAATATTAGATGCTGTGCTATTATATTCTTTAACTGCACAGTATTGCAGCAAGTGTTATATTCCCTGATGGTGCTAGAGATAGTCTGTTGAGAGGATACTAAAAATGAATACTATATAGTTCAAAAGATACATGCATTCCAATATAAAAATATGGTTATCTTCCATCAATGCAGCACTGTTACATTTTTAACTGCACAATACTCAAATTTTATCTTCCTTACTGCACATCATAAATAAACTAGTTGTATTCTTCACAGACTGTCATGT
Organism: Protopterus annectens; assembly: GCF_019279795.1. Lineage (NCBI taxonomy): Eukaryota > Metazoa > Chordata > Ceratodontiformes > Protopteridae > Protopterus > Protopterus annectens. The sequence continues at coordinate 275,168,081 of NC_056748.1, forward strand.
CATGTATGCTTGTCTGTATATATATATATATATATATATATATATATATATATATATATATATAAATATGGATCTACTTTATAACGTTGACTTACCATTTCATTGATGTTCAAAACAGCAAAACAACAATGTCACAAGTTTACAATCACAAACTCCTGGAATATCTATTTCCTCTCTGGGAAAGTAACCACTTGGCCACCAAAGATAACATTACAAACGGAAGCAAAACACTTTGCCCCCCCACACCCGCTACTTAAATATACTAACTCCAAGATTGCACTACAGTAGAGAAAGAGCAAAGTTCACCATGGTGGCCAAGTGGTTACTTTCCCGTAGAGGAAATATGATGTAAACTTGTTTTTGAATGTTGCCGAAATGGTAAGTTGACATTATGAAGGTGATCCATATATATATATATATATATATATATATATATATATATATATATATATATATATACATATACATATATATATTCTGTATAATCAAAGAAACACCAGCAAAAAATGTTTGAACATAAAAACAAACACAAGAAATCTCAAACTAAAAAATATTGAGAAAGGAAAGCTATTTCCTCTCCCAATATTAACACTAAAACCCCGCATAACACTAGTCTCAAATTTGTCTGATTAGTGGCAGTGTTACAGGAAAGTTTAGGGTTATCACCCATTATTAAGGAGAGTAATGGGTGCTAACCCTAATATATATATATATATATATATATATATATATATATATATATAGATATGTATGCCTATACATATAAATACATATTTACAGTTCAGACATATAGTAGAAATTGATGAGTATTTTCATGTCCTTTCTTTAGTGACAATGGTGAGCAGAAAAAATAATATTGGAACATGGAGGTGATGGCGTCATGGCTGCTTTACTACAGCCACAGGCACAAATACAGTTTAGCTTTTAGTAGTTTTGAGTGTTAGACATTACTGGCTACAATCAGATTTTTAGTTAAACTCGGTGGACTATTAATCTTTACTGACTTTTATCTCATGGAGTAGTACTGTAACCTCTCCCTTAACTATTAATTTGTTGCTACAGAGGTACATGTAACACAGCTGTAGTATATAGACCTGAAAGAGCCATTTTCTGTGGCATTTTATGAGAAAATATCCTTTAATGCTACTCTGCGAAGTCAAACACAGTGGCATGGATTTCTAGCAGATTAAACATTGGTGAGAACATTTCATCTTGTACGGTTTTCAGCTGTCAGTAAATGTTAAAACATTACCTGCTTCAGCAAGCTAAATGCCTCACCAAAGTGAATGTTTGAACTTCATGTTAGTGTGTCTCTGCATGCTGCGTATCTACAATAGTTAGAAGATTTGAGCACCAGGCATACCAATCACAGGTGCTCTTGTTTAGTCATATAACTTCATTTGCTTACATCAGATTTAATTTGAAGCAGATCAGAATACAGTGTGAACTGTTTCTGTAAATAACTCAGTAAGAGATGGAATTATTTTTGAACTCTACAGCTACAGAAACTGATGACAAAACATACTCCTCGGTAATTGTGCAGTCTTACTGTGTTTTAAATTCTTGCCTCAGATCATCTCGTTTGCACTTGCATGGCAGTGTTGTATGTAGTGAAGATAACATATACAAAAATTTCAAACAAATTTATTTATCTATATATTTAGACCGATAATCATGATATCAACTGTTCAGAGTCCATATTCAGTTGAGGCCTGGCAAAAAGCTCCAAATAAGATTCCCAATTAAGTCTACGCACATGTATGAATACATACATACATTATAAGTTAGAGGTGAAAAATTAAAGGGAATATTCCGGAAAACATTCATGCAGAATTCCTCAATGGATAGTGAAAGGCTTGTCTTAGCTGTACTGGCATGCTATGCATAGTAACACATAGTGTAGCCTGAATACGCTAATTAGAATTTATTTATGTAGTATTATCTGTATTGCTATATGATTCTTGAGTGTGCCTCACTCAGCCATATTGATTTTCAGGAGAAATCCCATGAGAAAAGCTCCAGTACAGGATACAGTACAGATGATAAGAGCACTCACATGGCAGTCCCTACTATAAGCACATGCAAATGTATCTTTTATTGTGTGTGTGTGTGTGTGTGTGTGTGTGTGTGTGTGTGTGTGTGTGTGTGTGTGTGTGTGTGTGTGTGTGTGTGTTAATATTTCAGAAAAGCAGTTTCAGTCTTTTGGTTTTGTGATTTTATTTTTACAGTGCTTCCTGATTCAGCTTTTACACTTGGGAAAGTGAGGCATACCAGCAGACTTCATAAGTTAGACTTGCTCTGTTGAATCACACACTGGATTACCAAGTTACACAGCAGGAAGACACAATAATCTCAGCAGCTCATTGTTTAAATCACGGTGAGAACTTCTCATTATGAGGGGTCATTAGCACACTGCCTAGTCACTATGATGCCTTATGCTTCACGCAGTATAGTATACCCTAGTTGTAATATGGAGTATCCCCAAGGGCAGGAAGGCTATCACACTGCAACTCCTACATACCCACTAAATGACTGCATGAAATAAGCACTCATGAAGTGTGGCAGTGTGGCTGTAACAGACACATTAGACAGTACCACTGTTGTCATTTCATCCAAATAGTGGCTATCGCGTACCTCATGCTTCCAGTGATTTTGTCATATGGGTGCTTCACAGAAAACAGTGGCTATTCAAAACATTGTTTTGTTTTGTTACCCTGAGTAGGCTGACTGGATGGGGCCTATATTCAGTGGCAGCCTGAAAATCAAAACATCAAAGGTTTGTACTTATACACAAAAGGCTATAACTCTGTAACACAGAAAACCATAGTTGTAATCATCAATTAGAGATCATAGTGAAATGTTTATGTATTGTCAATTTTTGGTGTATAATTGAACCTGACACATACTATCAAGAGAACAATGTTGTATAATACATGCATATATATTTTCAGTAAAAACAGTTCAGTGAAACCTATAAACCAGTTTTGTAATGATGGGAAATCGTTTAAGTGTTATAGTGTAAATCTTCTGTTATACCCATAGATATGGAACCTCATTTTTGTTAAAAGTAAGGTGTACATTAAGTCACCTTATGGTACCTTTGTCAGTCAAAGAACTGAAATATTGTAAAGCTGGTATTGTGAAAAGAAGACTGAAGTCTGTATTGCTTAGAAAATCTTACAGCTGCCTTTATTATCAAGAACTGTGCTAGGCTCAGAAATGAATCATTTTGCTGAAAATAAATGAATTAAAACAATGTTGAACACAAGACCTGCTCAGAGCATAGTTTTATATGAAAGAATAATTCTTCAAATCATAGCTTCATTACACTGGTAGAAAACATTGGCAAAACAGAACCATACCACATATTAATGCACCTAAAATTTACCGGAGAAACATAGGAACTTTACGTTTGTTAAATGTGAACAGGTAAATCATAGGATGATAGAAAGTTACTAGACTAATGGCCCTAGGGCCCTTACAAGTCTAGCCAAGTTCTCCCATTGTTTCCACAATCAGCACCTATTGCCCCTGTTCAAGACAGACACAGGTGGAACCCCCAGGGTGAATTTACGGTTACCCATCCAATCGTCCAGATTGTGCTTGAAGAGGGCCAAAGAGGTGCTCTGCTGTATATGAATTGAAACTCTGTTCCACAGGTGTGGTAACCTTTGGGAGACAAATTTGTCCCTCCAGCAGGTTCTATTAATTTCACATACCAGGTTAAGGTCTTTAGAGCAAGTAACCTGTGAGCCATTGGACTTATGGACATGCAGTATTTTCCAATAAAGCACAGTCAGAGATTGCCTTATACGCAAGGCAGAGATCGCCTGTGAGTAGTCTTTATGAAATGAAGTAAAGTGACAGCGATTTCAGCTGATCCACATAGAATAGAAGCTAAAGACCTTGAATTCTCCTTGTGAGGAATCTTTGTGGTTTCTCCAGTTGCTGCAGGTGCTTGGAAAGGTGCATACAAAATGGGGCATTGTACTTAATTATTGGCTTGATGAGAGAAGAGTACAAGAAGGTTATAACTTCTCCTTTTCTGGAGGTAATGCCCTTACTTATGAGATGAGCAATATAGAATGCCCTTCTTACCACTGTGGAGACATGGTGATCAAAGGTAAGGTTGCTGCCAAACTTTCTGCCCAAGTCTTTCACAACTGTGTGCATGCTTAAGATGTTCCTATTCATATGGTAGTAGACGGAACATTGATTTTACTGAAAGGGATGACAATACATGTTTTGCATTGAGTTTAAGGCTGTGACTTTGGCACCAATCATTTGTTTGTGTAAGACCCTCTTGTAGGATGTTGACATTGTTTGGGGATTCTATGACTGCTCCCAGTTTGCAGTCATCAGCAAACTTTGTCAGCCACAGACCTTTAATTTTTTCTTGTACTTTGGAGAAATAGATTCCAAACAGTAGAGGTCCCAGGACTGATCCATGTGGAACACCACTGGTTACAGGTCTGCTGTTGGAAGTGGATTGCCTTATTTTGGCTGTATGGGTTCTATCGATGAGCCAGTTAGCAACCCATCTAATGATATAAGGGTTGATACCTAGTTGGGTGAGTTTGTCAATAATGCTTGAGTGGGGAATAGTGCCAAAAACCTTGGCCAAGTCCAGGTAGGCTGTTTGCACAGTTTTCCTCTCATCCAGGGCTTTGGTGACTGTCTCTAAGAAGTTCACCAATTTTAACAGGCATAATCTCCCTTTGACAAATCCAAACTGAGTAGGGTCAAGTATCTGGAGATTACCTATATCTTTGTTGATAAGGTCCATGATGATTCACTCCATGGCCTTGCAGATAAGGCTAGTCAGGCTAATAAGTATATAGTTCCTGGGGTCAGTGGAAGCACCAACTTTGTGCAAGGGCATAATGGTGGCCATTTTCCATTCAGCTAGGACAAAGCTGGAGCTTAGACTATGACTGAAAAGAGTACTCAATGGTGTATGTAGTTCTTGTTGGAGCCAATGTAGGATGCAGCCTGGGATGTTATTAGGTCCCATAGATACTGTGTTTTTGGCCTTAGAGAGGGCGTATACGACCTACTTTCTGTGGATACAAGGTGGGGGCAGGTAGAAGAAATGTCATGGGTTATGTGTGGTGGGGACAGGGGAGTGAAGTTTTCACAGAACCTGTTGGCTAACAGGTTTGGTATGTCCCCAGGCTTAGTGTATATTTTATCATTAACTACCAGTTCAGCTCAAATCTTGGTCTTACCTTTTAGGCTATGGATGAAACTAAAGAATGTCTTATGGTTGTCCTTAGTTGAGGATGCTAATTTGGATCCGTAGTTTGCTTTAGAGGACTTCACAAGAAGTCTTATTTGGTTGCTTAAGCTTTGGAGAGGGTGTTTCCATTTTAGGGCACGCTACCTCTTACTTTTGGAAAACAATTTCTTCCTCTTATTATAAAGCCTATTAATGGCAGTTGTCCACCAGTCAGGTTTGCTCTTCCTTGACGGGCTTGTTTTGGTCCTATCAGGTACAGCTGCTTCAATGCAGTTTATATAGGTGTTTGTAAAAAGCATTGGTGTAGGACTCAGCATAGTTGCCAGTTCCATCGGAGGGGGGGAGGTGCAGTGATGCTATTTATACCATCCCTTAGAAGGATATAATCTGCTTTGGAGATATTTTTTAGTTTGGTTGCTGATGGGGGGGTCAGGTATGATAGTTATTTCAAATGAGACTGATTTGTCATCAGATCTGACAAGGGAAGACCTCACAGTGGGGGTGCTACTGTTGTCCCCCATATTGGTAAGCACCAGATCCAGGGTGTCGGTGCCCCTAGTTTGGGTGTCCACCAGATGGTCCAGGGCATTGGAGTTAATGAAATCGAGGAACCATTGAGCAAGTGAGTTTGAACATGAGTAATTTACCCAGTCAATGGATGGGTGATTAAAATCACCCAGAACCATGGTGTTCAGATGTATCTTGATGGATTCCAGTAGATCCAAGTAGGCAGAATGGGTGTCCTGATTCATGGATGGGGTTCTGTAACTGGCAATGACTTGGAATAGGTGTCCTACCAACAGTTAGTTGCACCTGAAGTGTCTCCAGGGAATCATACTGTTTAACCAATCTGGAGATGTATTTATCTTTAATGAATATTAATACATTGCCTCCTTTAGTTTTCATGACTTCCATTTGTGGTCTGAACGTGTGGTAGGAGGTGTAACCTCATATGGCTGGGGGGCTCTCCACAGCCTTGAACCAGGTGTCTGTGACTGCACAAATGTCAGCATCTTCCAAGGTAAGAACTGCTTCCAGTGAGTGCAGTTTCATACTACTACTCCTGGCATTTACCAGCATAAACTTAAGGTTGTTTTTGATGAAATTTTTAGGTTGGGAATTTTGTCCTTATGGCATTGCTTAAAAAAGTACTACGGGGGTGGCAACAGCCTTTGCCAATAGCAGAAATCCCAGGGGTGACAGATGAAAACCATCTATGGCAAAGCATCAAAGTCTATAGATCATGCCATCCCAGGCTGACTGAAACTGGATCCCCTTAGAGTGACACCAGAAACTAAGCTAATTATTGAAGTCAATGATTTTCTGTTTATATTGTGGTATCATCCTAGGCGAGGTTAATATGCTGCTCAAGGCTAGCGACATACCTTCCTGTGACACATAATCACAGAGCTCAATCATGTCTCTCTTCATGTAGTCCAGGGAGGTACTTTTAGAGTCATTCATACCAACATGTACTATGACCGAATCATAACGGTACTTGTTGTAGAGGGACTTGAATGTCTGCGTGATCTAACAAATCCTGGCACCAGAAAGACAGCTGACCATGACTTTCTCCTTGTTCATCCTGGTGAGGTGGACGTCTGTGTGTCTCACAAAAGAGTCTCCTATGAATAAGATATTTGGAGTGGATGTGCATTGCCTTATGAGGTTTGGTGGTGAGACACTGATGCTTGTGTCATTATGTGTATTGTGTGTTTTGGTCAGTTAAGTATGTATGTGTTTTGGAGGTCTGTGGTGTTTAGGTGAATTTTTTTATGAGTACCTCTGAATATGTTGATTTATGTGTATGCTGTGTGGCATGAGTAGGAGTTGTGACAACCCACTCTGTACTGCTGTCTACTGAGAGTGAGAGAGCTGTGATTACAGATTCATAATATAGGTGCATCTCTCATAAATGGTACAGAAATTATTTAGAAGTAGGAGGCTGTCAGTGTACATGAGGCAGTTGCTACACTGGCTCAGTAGACCCATGTTAACCAAGCTGGTAGGAGAAAAGGAGGGAAACTGACAGTTCATGGTCCCAGGAATAATCTTGGTCTGACGGTTCATGGTCCCAGGAATAATCTTGGTCTGACAGTTCATGGTCCCAGGAATAATCTTGGTCTGACAGTTCATGGTCCGAGGAATAATGTTGGTCTGGCTATAACAGTTGAAGAGGGACTACAGTAGGGGCAGGTATTAGTAGGTTTAGGCACAAAGAGCTCTGGTTTAGGTAATATTTGCAAGGCTAGTGAGCAGGCATCTGTAACTGGCAATCCCTCTTAGCAGTAGTGAGCGATGCTGTGCTGTGTGTAAACAGGCACAAACAAGTGCAAACCAGTTCAAACAGGCTTTTTAAAACAGAAAACCAAGAAACAGCCAAAGTTCAAATTATCCAATCAAAACACCCTAAACACAGCCCTGCAACAGTAACTTTATCTAGATCAGTCCAAACTGCACCTTCCTGCCATGAGAGTACGGGGGGGGCCTCTCCAGACAAAAGATTACATTTTTTACAAGCTCCAAAGTTCACAAATATTACTAAATTCAGCAAAAACCTGAACCTAGTCTATGCTAGTGTTTTTCAAGTGCAGCAAACAAGTGAAATGAACAAAGCAAGCTGATGAAGAGTAATTACATTTGTAAGAGGAAATCAATTAGCAGACAATCTAAAAAATTCAGTAAAACACAGTTGCACATTTTAAACAAACAGATATGCAGTAAATACTGTTACTGAAATGCTTTGGACAACAAGATCCCTGTTGCAGCCACAACCTTATTATATAATACAGTGATAAAACTGTGAAACATTTTTAAAATAATAACACAGTATTAGGAATTCTTAGACAAACATACTACAAAGATGCATAATACCATATACCCAACATTTTATATGGCAAAAACAACAGTCTACTACTGTGCTTTAAAAAAGAGAACTAAAGGCAAGAGATGCTTGCTGTACTAAAACAGTATTGCAAGGCAGATCTGCCATAGTTGCTTCAGAAACAAAATGCTAGTTCTGAAATTATATAGCTCAACTGTGGAAAATAAGAGAAAGAATTTACTTTAAGCCACAAATGTGTCAGTGTAATGAAGAGTAATGTCCTTCACAACTACAAGAAAAATGACATTACTCAAATGGTTTTTGATTTAAAAAAACAGCAATAAGTTATCGCAACACAAAAAAAATTAGAACACAGTATAAAACCAGAAATCAGGCAAACAATATGTAAGTATGCATTTCAGTTTTCAGTGTACAAAGATATGATTGAATCTGAAAAAAGGCAGTTATTTTTTTTTAAAATCTGTAAGTGATAAAAGTGGACTGATGCCAAAAGTATGACAGTCTGGCTATGCAAGACAGAAAATGCAATACAAGTGCAGTACAGACGACACGGGAAAGTCTGGAAATCTAAGTGACCTTCTACAATTTTGTGTGAGTCACAAAACCTGGTGATGAGTTTGCTGATCCAAAGGTAGGGAGAAATGAGAGTGGGACATTTGGAAAAGACAACTACAAAAAAGATTGGTAAAAGAGAGATGTGGAAATGTTAACTTCATCTAAACAGTTAAGTGCAAAAAGAAAAGTGTTGCTAATATAAAACTCCAATGTGTATTAGGTATACAACATGGATGAAGCACTTCTTCAGAACCATTTAAAAGTCTGACTCAACAAAATGTATCAGTCAGCAAACTATTGATGTAAAGACGTGTAGAAATAATGCTTGGCAATTTATTCACAGATAACCCCTGGGGTTCAAGAAGGATTACAACAATGTAGTAGCCTTAAGTCCGATGTTGCTGCAACATGTTAAGTCTTTCTGATCCAGAGACCCAGTGACTGCTGTCTTGCTATGGTTTCTTCCTGGCAATGACCATAGCACAGAGAAAGATCTCAGTGGGGGACACCACATGGTAATATTTCCAAAAAGTAATTAGTGCTAATTAGCCACGTTCTCTCTTTCTGAAATGGCCATCCAGACCAACTTAGTAGAGTGATTCAGAGAATCACTATGCAGATTTAACTAGGTGGAAAATTTGAATAGCTTATTTTGACTTAATTCATCCATTCACTCCTAAGTGAGTACTCACCAGTGGTGTGGATGCTTGGATATGTGTGGGAAGAATTTCTGGGAATGTGTGTGTGTGTGTGTGTGTGTGTGTGTGTGTGTGTGTGTGTGTGTGTGTGTGTGTGTGTGTGTGTGTGTGTGTGTGTTATAACCATACATATAAAGAACAGTCACAATGCTTTAGTTAGATGCTCTGCAGCTTTTTGTGACTTTATTAAATTCCATTTTATTGTTTTGGAGCAAGTTGACTTGTTTTTTGGGACTACTCAACTCTACTGGAAGTGAAAGAACTCAGATGGCAGCTATGTTTGGGTGTGGAGTTCTCCATGGGGTTGAATGATGCTTCTAATTTAAAATGTGTACTCAGATGGCAGCAGTGATGGTCTGATTGATTTTAATTTTATACCTTAAAGGACGAACTTTATTGTTAACTTGTAAGCAAGTCTAATTTTATGCATTGCTACAGCGGAAGAGATTACTACTTCTGTACACTTGGGAATGTAATTGTACTTGTACTTTATTACACATTATTACAGATGTTTGATTTCTTATTTTCAGTTAAGTTTACAGATTACATTATTATGTTGTTCGAGCTTGGCTCTGCTACTCTGTTTTCTGTTTGTTACGCTCACCTCATGCATATTTATGAGCAATAGAACTTTGAGAATTACACTTCCATCACGTTTAAAGGGGTTGAACTGTGACTTTGATTGGACAAGATTATTTCTATTTGTTTTCTTATACTATTTTAGCTTTGTATTATCTGCACAGTTTATTTTTTCTGATGAAGTTCTTAAATAAAGAACGAAAGCTCGCTCACAGTTTCCACTTGCTGCATTCTTCTTTCTTCTTGTGTTATACCTAGTTTTAGTTACATTTTACAGATGCCTTCAGAAGTTTTTTGTTATTTTTATATATATATATAGGGTTTCTATTAGAAGAACGAAAACGCATTTTGTCGAATGCGTTTTCATCGACACCTAAAGAGCGAACAGGCAAAACAGTGAAGTGGCTATTCAGCTAATTCTTTCCCTGGGAATTAAGTCACTTGACTGCTTTGTTGCTTTGCCGTGTTCTGCACTGTAGTGTGGTCTCATAGATTCCCTTGTCCAGTATAGCTCCCGAGCATAAATGTACAGCAGTTACTGACCTTAAGGTTAGGGTGCGGGTTAAGGTAAGTGCATATGTTTTAAAATGTTTACTGTTTTTTTTTGCTTTAGATGTATGGTTGAGTTACGTGCATATGTGTTTTTAGCTGTTTACTTTTTTTGGGAGGATAGAATTAGGGTTAAGGTATGTGTGTATGTGTTTGGAACTATTTACTGTTTTTTTTGGTTGGAACAGCATTTTTTTTCCCTAGGAAGGAAATCGTTGTTCTGAGGTGTCGACATTTTCAGCTTTTGCTAAAATAGGGTCGATGAAACATCGTTCGCTGTTTTAAGCATTCAGTGTTTTAATATAGACCATATATATATATATATATATATATATATATATATATATATATATATATATATGTATATATATATATATATATATATATATATATATAAATGTAGGGTCTATATTATATATTCAATGTTTCAAAAGTTCGAATCCCATATGTTCGACAACATATGATCGAAGTTTGAAACTTCGAATATATAATAAAACATTAAAAAAAAATAAAACTTACGTTAATGCTCCGAGCAGGGGGGCAAACCCCTCTGCACCCCCCTACTTAAATATACCAACTCCAAGATCGCACTTCAGTGCAGAAAAGGGAAATTCTCCCATTCTGCACCGGACGGCGTAATTACATTTAACCTTCGAACTTTTCAAAGTTCGATCATATGGTGTCGACCGTATGACATTTGAACTTTGAAAAGATTGTTCATGTAATAGTAACCCTAAACATATATATATATATATATATATATATATATATATATATATATATATATATATATATATGTATATATGGTTTACTATCATATCACAGAATTGCACATAATCAAATATTTATTACACAAATGCATGTTATGAAAATGTTGAAATGTTCTACCTTAATATTTTGAATTAATTTTAATGAATGAGCAGATACATTTAATTAGGAAAACTCAACATTTTGAAGTCTGCTGCTGTATTTATGACTGCACATGGGTCCCTATAACTTGATCAAGCTTTCAAAAACTGGAAAAGCTTTTGAATGGAGACTGTGGTACAGTGAGGATCAGGAAATTTACCCTTTTTCTCGTTATAGTGCTATCTTGGAGTGTGGGGGGTGCAGGGGAGCTTGCCCCCCCTGCAGAAATGTAAAAAAATGTAGAGTTTTGTGGGGGTTTTTTTTTTGCTGTTCAAATGTCTAGAAATTCAAACATCTGAAATAGACCCTTACAGACTTGGTGGTTTGGGGCTGTGTGACTATTTCACAATTAAATGGGCATTTGAAAAATGTGAATTTTAGCCATCGTGTTACGTTATGTTCAATATTTATTTGGTTCAGAACTTTAAAAATGCAGCAAACAACATTGCTGTTTTTTAAAAAATATGTTCTGTGATTCAGTAACATGATAGTAAACCATAATATATATATATATATATATATATATATATATATATATATATATATATGTAAGTGTGTGTGTGTGCGTATATATATATATATATATATATATATATATATATATATATATAGTGTGTGTGTGTGTGTGTGTGCGCAGCTAAGTGTTGTCTATGCTACTGAAATGTGTGGGCTAGTACAGAGCAAGACTCTCTTACATAAGGGCAAATCGAATGCCAAAAAGGTTGTCAGCACACACACACACACTCACACACTAACACACACACACACACGCTTCCCACAATAAACAGTTACACAACACAAATCCACATATGTGGAGGTGCTTACTAGTAGCTTTCCAAAAGACCAGTGGCCTCCCAAATGGAAACCACTTCCACACATAACAATGCAAAAACCAAACACAACACTTAATAATACAAACACCACTGTGTCAATAAATAAGCCCATAAGGCATAACACCACAAAACTTAATGTATTGGTCATATGTGACTCCATTGTGAGACACAAGGATGTCCCCCCACTAGGCTGGATAAGGAGCAGGTTACAGTTAGCTGCCTGTCAGGTGCCAGGATCCATCAAGTCACTCAAGTCACTCAACCATAAATACTGGAATGACTCCATCATAGTCCATGTGGGGGTGAATGGCTTGAGATGTACCTCACTGGACTATATGAAGAGAGACATGACTGAGCTCTCAGATTGTGTCACAGGTGGATATAAACTTAGCCTTAAGCAGCATTCACCTGCTCCAAAGATGATGCCACAACACAAACAAAAAATGATTGACTTTAACAATTGTCTCATCTTCACATGTCAGTCAAAGGGAATCCACTATCTGTTAGCCTGAGAAGACATGGTAAACAGGCCACACTGCTTTGCCGGAGATGGTCCGCACCTGTCTCCTCTAGGCTTTTGGATACTGGTAAAGGCATTAGACACCCCTATTGTGCCTTTTTAGACAGTGTCAAAATGCCCAACCTCTCAGCATAACAAAATCATCTGTAGATAAACTCCATGTACTGCTGCTTAATGCTAGGAGTCTAAACAAAAAACTGCTCTCCCTGGAGGAACTCCTTACTTTGGAAGATTCTGACTTCTACTTCTGTGCAGTCACCAAGACATGGTTCAAAGGTGAAGAAAGCAGCCTGGTGGTATAGGGCTATAATGCCTTCCATACATTCAGATCACAAACTGAGCATGAAAGAACCAAAGGAGGAGGTGTAACTCTCTTCATTAAGGATAATTACACGTCTAGACTGGTAAAACAGTATGACTGTCTTGAGCTACTCCATGTGCAATTAACTATAGGCAAAGACCCTACCACATCATAGCTAGCTATATGTTCCCCACTATGAAACAGGAAATGCGCACCTAATACCTGGACATTTAATTGCTGGAACCTGTGTTCTGAAAGACTGCCTTCCAGACTATCTGCAAATATACAGAGCTGAGTATATATTTTTTTGGTTATAGAGTTTGTTAATTGTTGCTTAGATCTCTGTTGAAACTGTTGTCTCACTGTTCTGAGACTGATCTGCAAATATATAGAGCTGAGTATATTTTTGGGGTTTTTGAGATTGTACTGTTAGTTGTTGCTTAGATCTCTGTTGAAACTGTTTTGTCCCACCCACTCTCACTATTTTTGGTTTGTAGTTTAAATTTGGTGGCTTTTGCAGTTGCCCGCCCCACTGTAGATTTGATCTGGGACATTACCCCAGTCCCATCCCTTTACCACATTCTACCTAATAAACTCTTTCTGCGCTTGCTTCTAGTCCTTTAATTTAATTGCATTTTTAAACTGTGTTTGGTCTAATATTGCTACATACTCAAGTGTGCTAGCTTGCATTGCATGTGAATTGTTTTTACTACTGTTTTTGCTACTTTTCTGTAAAAAAAAAACTCTAAGCCTGTTTCTTACCTTTCCTGTAACTAGAGTTCCAGATAGAGATTTGCTGTATCCAGGACTGTATGTAAGCTTCTGAGTCCCCCAAGCCTTTCTGTGTTAGAGGAAAGCCTTCTAGCTTATCAGTGGGAGTGGTAAGCACTAGGTAACCTGTCTACCACATAAGGAGTAGTTCTGGCCCAGAAATTGTAGTTATTGGCCGTTTGGACAATCTCTTCCATCTCTCTTAATTTTCTGATTTGAAAGCCTGCATTTGCACTTCTTTCTGTCCTGTAACTCGTCTAGTGCAGATACAGATTCTTAGTTTTAGCACTTAAATTTGCTTATTCATGCTCAACACTTGTTCAGAACTTGTAAGCACTAAATAAGCTACTAATTACTATAGCACTCAATCTTCCTCATTACCTAGAGGAAAACAGTTTTGGTACTTAATTTTCTCACTTGCTTAGAGAAAAACAGCTCTTGTACTCACTTTCCTCACTTATCTAGTGGAAAATAGTTTTTTATTCAGGCATGTCCAAGGGTCAGCTCCCAGTGTTCTCTCCTGTCTATCTGATGAATCTGGGCATCTTGAGGCAATGTAGAAATTGCCTCATGTACACAGACAACCCTCTCCTCCTACCACCCAACACTACAACCTGTGAGAGATGCACTTATCTAGCCAAACTGGAGGTAAAGCTCTGTCCAACCAAGGCTGAACTTGACAGTCATGAGGAGAAGGTAAACATTTGCACCACACCACACTCATCAAATAGTCTCACTAAATCTACACCACCAGAATCCACACATAGTAACACAAAAACATTCACGGAGGCTCTCTATAATAATCTGTCTAAGCAACAGAGACCTCCAAAGCAGAAATGCAAGCAACCTCCATCCCTCAACACAACCCAAATTACACATAGCCCACAGACGCAGTGTACCACTCAACCACAGCCAGTAAGCAAAACAACGTACCCAACACACTAGTCAGGCACACTGATGTCCCACTCACCAGGCTAAACAATGAGAAGGTTACTGTCAGCTGCCTGTCGGGTGCCAGGATCCGCCACATAACCTATGCACTCAGGTCACTCCACAGCAAGTACAAATATGACTGTCATTGTCCATGTTGGTGTGAATGACCTGAGACATACCTCCCTGGACTACATAAAAAGAGACATGGAGGAGGTCTCCAATCTTGTAGCCCAGGCAGGTATGACCCTCGCCCTGAGTAGCATTCTGCCATCACCCAGAATGATAACGCAGTACAAGGACAAATTGATTGACTTCAGCAATTGGCTAAGCTTCTGGTGTCATTCTAAGGGGATCCAGTATCTGTCTGCTTGGGATGACATGGTCGACAGACCACGATGCTTTGCCACAGATGGCCTGCACCTGTCAACCCTGGGATTCCGGATACTGGCTAAGGCTCTTGCTGCCCCTATAGTGCCTTTTTTAGGCAAAGTTCAAATAACAAATTCACCACCGTAACAGGAACAGGCAAGCAAAAACTGAGGGTAATGCTACTCAATGCTAGAAGTCTAAATCTCAAAATGCACTCACTCGAGGCACTCCTTAAAATGGAGAACATCAATATCTGTGCAGTGACTGAGACCTGGTTCAAGGCACCAGAGAGCACCCCTGCACTACCAGGCTATAACTCATACCACACTTTTCGGCCATGTAACCTGGACTGAAACACCAAAGGCGGAGGTGTGTCCATATTCATTAAGGATATCCACACCTCCAGGCTAGTTGCTCAACATAATGCATCCGAGGTTATCCAAGTGCAACTAACTCTGGGCAAAACTGCAATCCAAAGTGTAGCTTGCTACAGATCCCCCACCATGCCCCAGGATTCCCACTCCTCTTTTCTTGATGTACTGGAAAATATTAGGGTTCAACCAAACACCCTAATAATAGGTGACTTTAACTGCCCCACCATTAAATGGGAAAACTATTCATGTACCAACTCTTTAGCTCAACGCTTTCTGGAATTCATAAACTCCAATACCCTGGATCAACTTAGCCACACCCCCACCAGGGGAATAACCTAGACCTAGTCATTACCAACATGAGTGACTGGTGTTCCACACCTGAAGTCAACTCCTCATTGGTCCGATCCGACCATACGCTAATCACCCTTGATATCCACATCCCGCCCCCACCCCCCATTAAGGAAACCACAGTAAAAAATTTCTCCAAAGCCAACTTCATGCTTCTTAAGACAGAAGTGGTGAACTTCATGACTCCCATGCAGATGGACAATACCGTTACAACTGCTGAATCCTACACAAATGCACTCTATAAGCACTTACTCGAGTGCATGGATTATGCTATCCCAAACAGAACCAAGACGCTGCCTCCAAAAAAAGAAAGCCAATCTAGTGGTCCTCTGCTATAAACAAACTGTACAACAGAAGGGAGAAACTGTTGCAAAAGAGAGTAAAATCCCATGAGTGGAGGAGCTCTCTGGTCAGCCTCAGTAAGAAGCTGAGATCCCTTATAAGATCCTCCAAAGCTAGCTATGAAAACAAAATCACCACTAATTCCAAGGACAACCACAAAGCATTCTATAGCTATGCCAAGAATCTCGATGGCAACACCCAGATCTGCTCTGAGTGACAGCACAA
This sequence comes from Protopterus annectens, assembly GCF_019279795.1. Taxonomy (NCBI): domain Eukaryota; kingdom Metazoa; phylum Chordata; order Ceratodontiformes; family Protopteridae; genus Protopterus; species Protopterus annectens. The sequence continues at coordinate 275,184,471 of NC_056748.1, forward strand.
AGGCAAGAAAATTACAGAGCCAATTGATATTGCCAACATCCTGGCAGATAGGTTCAGTGCTAACTTTACCCCACTCTCACCCCCTAAAGGGCCCATATCTATACAGGAAGAGTTCAGAGTCCCTGTAATCACAACTATGCAGGTAAAAGCTGCACTCTCTAAAGCCAAAAACAAAGTATCCATGGGACCAGACAACATCCCAGGCTGCGTTTTACACGAACTTCAGAACGAACTGGCTCCCCACTTAAGCACTTTGTTCAATAATAGCCTCGCATCAGGCTTTGTGCCAACTGAATGGCACACAGCAACAGTTATCCAACTCCACAAAGGGGGAGCCACCACTGATCCTGGGAACTATCAACCTATTAGCCTGATGAGCTTGGTCTACAAGGCCATGGAACGTATCATCATGGAACTCATAAACAAAGACATTGTTAACCTCCAAACTTTGTATCCCACCCAGTTCGGGTTTGTGAAAGGCAGATCATGCCTCCTGAACCTGATCGACTTCTTTGAGGCAGTCACCAAAGCCGTAGATGAGGGTAAGGTGGTTCAAACAGCCTAAATTTGTCCTCGCCAAGGCTTCAGACACCATCCCCCATTCTGGAATTATAGCTAAACTCACTAAACTAGGTATAAATCCCTATATCACAAGATGGGTTGCCTACTGGCTCACTGACAGAACCCACACTGTAAAAGTTCCAGACTCCAAATCTGACCTCAAAGCAGTGACAAGTGGAGTACCACAGGGTTCTGTCCTGGGACCTCTCCTGTTTGATATCTACTTCTCTGAAGTACAGGCTAACACAGAAGGCCTCTGGCAAATGAAGTTCGCAGATGACTGCAAACTAGGAGCTGTAGTCAAGTCCCCAAATGATGTGGACATCCTACAGAAGGGTCTCGCTGAGACAGATGCCTGGTGTTAGAGCCATGGCCTCAAGCTCTATGCCAAAAAGTGCAGTGTCATCCCCTTTGGTAAAAAATCTGTACCCATGAACTACCACATAGGCAGCAATCTACTTAACACCGAATGTGTGATAAGAGACCTTGGGTTCCCGGTGGACAGTAGTCTCTCCTTTAATAGTCACATTGCCACAGTAGTCAGGAAGTCCTTCTACGTGGCACACCTCATCATAAAAGGGTTCTCATCCAGGAAAAAAGAGGTCATTGTTCCCCCTCTACTCGACACTGATTAGACCCATTATAGAGTACAACGCCCGTTTTGGAATGTACTTCACAAGACATCTGCAGCAGGTGGAGAGGCCACATAAGTACCTCACAAAGAGGATTACTGGCCTCAAGCAAATGCTCTACACTGACCGCCTCAAAAAACTCCAGCTTTACTCCATAGCATATCACCTACTCAGAGGTGATCTCTGCCTAACATATAAAGCTATGTCAAACCCAGAGCTGTTGGACATGCTACACCTAAAGAAATCCCAATCCCTCCAAGCTACATGCTCTAGGGACCTAAACCTTGTCACCACAATAAACAGGACATGCTGGAGGGATACATTCCTGTCCCAGAGACTTCCCATACTCTGGAACAGGCTACCCATCTATGTCAAGCAAAGTTCTTCATTAGCACTCTTCAAGAAAACTCTTGATGAGTGGATGGGAAATAGGAAATACACCCTGGGGATCACTTCTGTGTGTCTCCTCGACAGTGGCATAGGAAAATAACTTTCTTGGGTGGCGTAAGCCAGGAAACCTTGTTGGCTAGGCTTATGTAGGCCCTTGGGCTGATAGCCTAGTACCTACCTATGAACTTACTGGAGTCATTTGCCATACAACACAACACCTTACTCATGGGTGATTTTAATTATCCTACCATTGACTGGGAAATATATATTACCAAAAACATACTGGCTTACAGTTTCTTGGATTTTGTCAATGCAAATGCTCTGGAACAGCTAGTCAGCACACCCACATGAGATGCAAATGTCCTGGACATAGTACTCACTAGCATGGGAGAGCATTGCATCCCCAGTGTGATGTCTTCCCTGGTAAGATTGGACCATAAATCATTTGATATAATTATAAGACCACGTACCCCATCAAGCACAAAAATGCTTAAGAATTTTTCAAAGACAAATTACTTCCTACTAAATGATGGTATAAGAAGTTTCAAAGCCCCCTAGAATGCAGATTACATGGACTCCCATACAGAGGTGTACACCAGTGCCCTATACAACCACTTAAGCAATTGTATAGTATCAGCTGTACCTAACTGGATTAGAACCAGGTCTTGCCAAAAAACAAGCCACCCTGATAGACCCTTAGTATAAACAACAAGAGAAAGAAACTAACATCCAAGAACAAGAGGGATCTGGCTCAGAAGAGAAATAAATCCCTCTCTAGCTTAAACAAACAAATCAGAGATGTTGTCAAGTCCTCCAAAGCTAATTGCAAAGTAAAAATATCCTCCCTCGCTAAGGATAATCGCAAGGCATTCTTTAACTATGGTCAAAATCTAGAAGGGAATGCCCAGCTATGTGCTAAACTGGTTGTGGATGGCACCACCCATACTCAACTGGATGTAATAGCCAACCTGCTAGCTGACAGATTTGGAGCAAACTTCACCCCCCCCATCTCCTCCAGTCATCCTTCAACGTATACCTGCCACCATTCCTCAGCCTATTATCTCAAGAGAGCAGGTCATCTCAGCATTCTCCAAGGCCAAAAACACAACATCAATGGGACCATAAAATATCCCAGGTTGCCTTTTAAACAACTTAAAACATGACCTAGCAGACCCACTCAGATCCCTATTTAACCACAGCCTGTCAACTGGCTATGTTCCTGCAGAATGGAGGACAGCAAAAGTAATCCCTCTACACAAAGAAAGACCATCAACTGACCGTGACAATTATAGACCCATAAGCTTGACTAGCCTCATCTGCAAGGCCATAGAAAGACTCATTATGGACCTTATCAACAAGGATAGTTCAATTTTTTTAAAGGTAGGTCATGCCTGTTAAACATGGTTAACTTCTTTGAGAAAGTCATCAAGGCCCTGGACAAGGGAAAGAGTGCATACCACCTATCTTGACCAAGCCAAGGCATCTTTTCCCAACTGGGAATTAATCCCTACATTACTGGATGTGTTGCCAACTGACTCACTGACAGGATGCATGCTGTCAAAGTGGGTGACATCACCTCTAGCAAGAGATCAGTCACCAGTGGGGTACCACAGGGTTCTGTTCTGGACCCCTTACTGTTTGGAATTTATTTTGCAGAAGTCCAGACAAATGTGGATGGCCTGTGACTGGCCAAGTTCACTGATGATTGCAAACTGGGAGCAATCACCGAGCCCCCAAGTGATGTTAATATGCTGCAGGCATGGTTAATGCAGACAGATGATTTGTGCCAAAGCCATGGATTAAAGCTAAATGCAAAAAAAATGCATTACTATTCCCTTTAGGAAAGCTGACATCCCTGCTAATTAAAGTATAGACTTATTATATCCCACTATCTGTCTTATCTTTATTAATCTTTGTTCCTTCAGATAACCTAACTTGTAAAACTGCATGACCAATGTTGGTCTTTCAGAAGTGACTCACCTTGGAAAGCTACATGACTTATGTGCCTCATATATATTGTAAAAAAAAAATAGTATTCCTGTATACCTATAACATGCATGTTTATATTGTATTCTATTATTATATTTTGCTATAATATTTCTGTTAAGCTTATTTACATATTGTTAGCAATGTACTACTTAAACTAAGTTTACTGCTTGTACTTTAATAATGTTCTTTTTGTTGTGGAGCTTTTCTCTCCGGGTCTCTGCTGAAAACGTTTTTTTTTTTTTCAACCCAGTCAGACACTACCTGGTTAACAAACATAAATAAATAAATAGACAGCACCCCCTAAGAGTAGAACCAGCAGTATGTGATCTGGCTACTCAGATTGATAACAATCTGAAGTTTGACCACCACGTATCCACAGTAGTAAGGGAATCCTTCTATTTATTTTATTTTATTTAACATTTATTTATCAGGAAAGTCCAACTTGGAACAAGCCAATTTTCAGCAGAGGCCTGAGCAGAAGTGCTCCAGATGCATTTATTTGTAACGTGGGAGAAAACTGGAACACCCAGAGGAAACCCATACTAACACAAGGAAGACATGCACATTTTATACAGAAGCCACCCCAGCCAAGAATTGAACTGGAGAACCTCTTGCTGTGAGGTAACAATGTAAATCACTGAACCACTGCACCATCCATGTGGCGCATCTTATAAGTAAAGGCATTGCATCTAGAGCTAAGGATGTTATAATTCAATTATACTTGGCCCTCATCAGATCAATAACTGAGTATTCTCCGTTTTGCATGTACCTCACCAGACACCTGCAGCAATTGGAGAGACCACAGAGGTTTCTCACCAAGAAATTACAGAGTACACAAAACAAATCTTAAGCAGAAAGACTGAAAGCCCTGACACTGTATTCCATCTCCTACAGGTTGCTAAGGGATGACCTGTGCCTGGCTTATAGTCCAGTCTCTGACTTGGCCCTGATGGAAATGCTACACATTTGTAAATCAAACTGCACGAGGGTCACTCTCACTCCAGGGATCTTAACCTTGCCTCTGATGTGAACAAGCCATGCTGGAGAGATAGATATATCTCCCAGAGACTGACACTTTTCTGGAGCAAGCTTCCAGTTCATGTAAAATGGAGCACTCCCTGACTCTCTTCAAACATGACCTAGATCAATGGATGGGTGACCACAAATTCACTCCTGAGGTGGCCCCCATGTCCCCCCTGGGCAGGGGAAGTTGGTATTAACTACCATAGATCCTTACCTCTGGGAGCTTCACTCATCTAACCACCGATAATTAAGGCAACTCTGGATAAATAAGGCTAGGCTTGTAAGGGCTCTAGGGCCATTAGCTAGTAACCTTCTATGAACCTGTGAGAACACTAGCATGGTCAGGTCTGACAGACATGCTCAGTTTAGAGGCATGGCATAAATATGATAATGAAGTGTTTTGTTGTGCAGTTTTACCATGTCTCTCAAACTGGATATTTTTTGTGTCATGCTAATTATCCAACCTGCACAGGTGGAGAGAATCATCCTGACTCCTAGGGATGGTCTTTCAAAGTGGGTAATGTGAGAAAATAGTCAAAAATCCAATTTTATACCTGATGTTTTAGAAATGAGTAGTTTGGAAACATGAGTTTGAAAACTGCACCCATGTCTAATTCTGTGTTTAATAAAAGTCAGTCAGAAATGTTCATAAATAAATATTTTTTTTAAATTGCAATAAGAAATGAAGTTTCAATAATAAGGCTATTTCTGATTTCTGATAACTCTTTGTACAGTAAAAATTAAACATTCCTTTTAACATCTTCAAAATACAAGTTTTTGAACAAAGCATTTGCCTATGCTAATAATTTATACAGGGTGTCCTTAGGCTAAGAAATGGGTTGTGCGGTATGTTGCTGTTACACTGTTACCCTGGGTGTTATGTTTTCTTAGGAGTAAACATTGTGTTGTGACGTATATTTGATTCTTCTCAGCTGGTACACTATACACACTTGTTTACTACTCTCACTTTCTCAGCTGGTACACTATACACACTTGTTTACTACTGTCACTTTCTCAGCTGGTACGCTATACACACTTATTTACTACTCTCACTTTCTCAGCTGGTACACTATACACACTTGTTTACTACTGTCACTTTCTCAGCTGGTACACTATACACACTTGTTTACTACTGTCACTTTCTCAGCTGGTACACTATACACACTTGTTTACTACTGTCACTTTCTCAGCTGGTACACTATACACACTTGTTTACTACTCTCACTTTCTCAGCTGGTACACTATACACACTTGTTTACTACTGTCACTTTCTCAGCTGGTACACTATACACACTTGTTTACTACTCTCACTTTTCAAACTGAACTTTGGATATATTACTGAAGCTGTCAAACCATTTAGTGTGGACTTTACATTCAAAATTCAAAAATAGGACTATAAAACAATTTTCCACCAATTTCATGGGAGACTTTTGCTGCAATTCATGTAAATCTCAGCACTATTGTTAGGGTTTTATTCCTGATCTTTGGTGGGTTTTGGAGTTCTGTATGTTCCACTTATCTCTATAATACTGAATGCTCAAATATCAAGCCAAAAACCTCAGTTACCAGTAAATTTGAAAATAATGGGTTGTCTATTGTCAGGGATCACAGTACAGTTAGGATAGGGATTATTGCTCCTTTCCCCAGTGTGGTGCAGTCCCAGAGTTGGTATATATAATTAGCAGGAGGTGTGGGGGTACAGGGGGGCTTGTCATCCTGCAAAATACAGGTGTTTGGGGACATGTGGTCTGTTTCATTATTTCAGATGTTCAAGCTTTTTGGCTCAGTAGTCTACTATTTGCTCTCCTGAGTATTTGATAATATGATAGGCATCTCTCTCTCTCTCTCTCTATATATATATATATATATATATATATATATGTGTGTGTGTGTGTGTGTGTGTGTGTGTGTGTGTGTGTGTGTCTATGTATGTGTGTGTCTATAAATATATCCATCTATATGTATCTATTTATATATATATATATATATGTACACTCACACATATACATAAATATGTATATTTTATATATATATATATATATATATATATATATATATATATATATATATATGTGTGTGTGTGTGTGTGTGTGTGTATGTATGCATATTTCCCATCTTAAATCACAGATATTACCCTGATATGGGTGTGATAAAAATATGTATCTGGCACACTGTAAAGATATTATAAATATGTATATGCTGAAGATGTCATCAAGGAAAAAACTAACATTCTTGCAGATAAATTCAGCTTTAACTTTTCACCTCTGTCACTACCAAACTTCTCAGTACAAAGTATCCAGTCTCCCAGTGGTCTTCTTTGAACAGATAGTAAAAGTGTTATCTAAAACCAAGAATACCGGCTCACTGAGTCCAGATAACATAGGCTATTTCCTGGTCAGTATGAAATATTACCTATCAGATTTCATCCTTTAACTACTCAACTACCACCTCTCCACTGAATGCATACAAAAAGCCTGAAGGACAGCTGAAATAGTTCATCTTCACAAGGGTGACCCACCACAGAATCTGGCAACTATAGCCCTGTCAGTCTCACAAGCATCATATGCAAAGTGATGGGAACCATTGTCCTAGACTTTATAAACAAGGGAATAGAGAACCTAAAATCTCTAGACTCTAACTGATTTTGCTTTGTAGAAGATATATCATACCTATTAAACCTAGATGATGTCTTTGAAAGAGTCACAGAAGCACTCGATGAGGATAAGTCTGTGCATGCAGCTTACCTTGATTTAGCTTAGACCTTTGACACTCTGCCCTGCTCTGCTATAATTGACAGACTGGTAAAACTCAATATAAATCCCTATGTAACCCAATGAATTGCCAACAGGTTCACCGATACATACCATTCTATTATCATTGGTGGCATACTATCCTCCACGAGACTAGTTAACAGTGGCATACCCTGGTACTCTGCTTTGGAACCACTTCTGTTTGACATCTACCTCCCTGATTTTAAACCTGACATTGAAGTCCTCTGGTTGATCAAGTTCGTGGATGATTGAAAGCTTGGAGCTATTGCATTTCCCCAAAGACACTTGGATCCTCCAAAACAATCTAAGTCAAGCAGATTTATGTGTGAAAATTATAGTCTAAAGCTGGTTGCCAACATATCTATCATCATACAACATTGAAAAAAGAAACTCTGACATACCTACACTTAAATGACATGATTGATTTAAAATGGACACTCGTATTGGAGACTTTAACACCTTTGTGGATATCAAACACTCCTTTGACTAACAAATATCAAATGTCATTAGGAAAAACATCTACCTTACACAACTTATTACTAAGGGCATCTCCTCTTAATCTAAAGATGTTACAATTCCCCTCTACCCATCCATCATTTGGCCTGTGCTGGAATACAGTATGTCCTGCAGTGTGTACCTGCCCAAACAGCTACCTCAACATGAAAAACCTCAGCAAGTCCTCACCACAATGCTCTCAGGTATGAGCTCCTTGTGTTACCAACAGCATCAAAACCCCCTATTTCTGACACTTATACAGGATTATCTATGCCTGGCCTACAAAGCTGTAAATCACCCAGTTCTGCTTGATCTAGTACATAACCACATGACTGGTAGTGATGTAAATACAAGATCAAGGGAACATGACATAAATAGAACTTGTTGGCGTGACATATATCTCTGCTAAGGAATCCCTCCCCCTTTGAAACAAGCTCCCACTCCCTGTAACACGAAACATCCCCTATCTTCAAATCTTACTAAAATTAATGGACAGGAAACAACAAATTCACTGAAGGCCTACTCCTCCATCCTTGTCAGGTAACGGAGTGAATAGTTAGGTGCATCAGTAGGACTAGAGTGGTTAGGTCTTGCAAATGTTAACCATTCTACTGCCTGGCAGTAATCTTTGAAGTTATTATCAGGACTGGTTATATATGTAGTTTCTGATTTTGCCCTCACGGACTAGGTTTAGGCTGAAAATGGTCTAAGAGTAAGAATAATCAGTTCACTTACCCAGGTAACAGGTAAACCAAAAGTAAATATAAATAAAATGCATTTTAAGCACCTTGCTCAGTGCCTAAAGGCTGACATTGAAAAATGTAGATTCACAGAGAACCTAGACTGTCCCTGTCCTTTTCACACTTTTACTACTGCTATACTAAATGTATGCAAATTACATGAAAAAAACAAAGGTAGGCAATTCCTAAAAACAGATTGTTGCTAGCAAAGTCTATTGTTATATACCTAAAAAATTGAAAATATTAACCATCTGCCAATAACATTGTTAGTCAGCCTAATATTTTCCAAAGTCCCTCAATCCCTACATGTACACTGGAAGCATGTGACATCTATCCTATCCCCTTGCAATCCCAGCAGCTTTGCCAAAATCCCACCATTCTGTTTAGCAATGATCAGAGGTATTTTCACATCTGGCAGACAGGTCTGTATGGCCAACCCCCATGCTTGCTTGCAATACTCAGAGCGAATTTCTGCTGTCACCCAGTTGTTTAGTAGCCAACAGTACTTTTCTTCCGCATCATCTATTCTGATAAGAATTAGCCCTCTACATGGCCAATCATCAATTTACTCCCCATCATGGAGCAAGGGTTAACTGAGAGGGGCCATTATTTAGGCAGTAACTAGGGGTGGTTTGAGGTTTAATACTTAGTTTTCCCAGACCCTAACTTGCACATACCAGCAAGGTGATGGGTAGTGCTATCCTGTCACTTCTGCAAGGAGAGTCCCCCCAAAGAAGCCATGATCCTGCCCATGTGGCACATGTGGTTATTCCCCCAGTCTCTACTAGTGAAACTTCACCACCTAGTTTGCCCCAAGTGTGCACAGACCCCTCCCTCTTGCCCCAAGAGTGGCAAGTAGACACTCCTGTCCATTTGATTCCTCCAGAGCTGCAAATCAGCTGTTTCACAGTTAGGACTCCCATCAATGTATGTCACAGACCTAGGCAAATACTACTTCTAATTCCATTCAAATGTATAAACATCTGAGTAAAACGCATGTTGAACCCTTTAAAACTGAGCATTTTGATAATTTGATAATCTATGCATGTGTGTGTGTGTGTGTGTGTGTGTGTGTGTGTGTGTGTGTGTGTGTGTGTGTGTGTGTTTGTGTGTGTGCGCGCGTGATTATTGATTTCAATGAGCGGTAATATGAAAATGCCTGACACTAATTTAGTATGTAAACCGAAAGCCAACATTAACTCCTCACCTGCAGGGTCAATCCCATAAATGCTTTCAAGGATCAATCAAAATAGTTCTAGTGTTTTATTCTTAGACTGCTGAAAGAATACTGTTAAGAAACAGTTCATTCAGAGATAATTCATTCAGTCACCACATTCAATTAATAAATCTAACACACCAGAGATTGTATATATGGCAATTCATATAATGATTTTGTTCCTATAACAGTATTAGAACTACTAAGTATTTGGCATTCATTTATCATTTTTATTTTCAGTAAAGTCTTCTTTCTTCCTTTGTAAACAGATTATGTTACTACGTGCCATTCTTATGGTGTACTCTAAGGATGGGAACCCTCAGAAGATGAGGCTTGATGTATCTGTTACACATTTGGTAGGCAAATCTGCAGTCTAAATTAATCAATCAATAAATCAAAAATATATGAGGGTATTTACATCTAAGCATGTAACACTCAGGTTATAAAATGCATAGAATCAATAAAAGTTGAAAAATGCAGTAATATGACTAAAATACTTACAAGCCACTTGATTAAGAGTTTAAAAACATGGACAGTCATGTCTGGTAACACAGCAAAGCAAGGATTAGTATGGTTTACTATCATTTGATTGAAAGGTGCTTGTCTGAAAATGAAATGTTTGAAAGAATTGATAGAAAAGCAACTGACTGAAAACCCACTTGACTAAAACACATTTGATATAAACCCAGTCAACTGAAACGCATTTCACTGAAACACAAATCATTACAAATATTCAACATAAGAAAAAACATAAAATGTTTTTATAGAGGTCAAGACTCTCCTGCACTCCATATGTGGGGGCATTATCCCCACCCTCTTAATTATATATACTGACTCTATGAACACACAACCACTAGAGAAAAAAAAAAACATAGACACTTTTAGACAGACATGAACTAAAACATTGCAGAATAAATTCTGATAGTTTCAGTAACATAAAGTGGTATAAAGGCAGTCGGAAATGACTGCAGACTCTGCAAAAGCGATTTACATGCTCATATCTGAAAAAAATCCTGTTAGTTAGATGTGTTCTGCACCTGCTAAAATTACTGAAGATCTAAGTTAGCAAAACTTAGGTACAAGGAATGGCAGCAGTCAAACCACAAGGAGACCAAAGCATGAAGGACCATTGTATGGCCCTTAGATGGAAAAAGATGCCTCATCTGGATAACATTTCTCAGATGACAATACCAAAGTCTAACAAATCAGTGATCTGGTCCATGAATAATATTCAGTCACTAAGAATCTTTCCTGTGTTACATACCCTGGAAATGAAGACTCTAAACTAAAAAAGGGAGCAATGTTATTTGCTGCTGTGGACCTCAGATACAGTTAAATCGTGAAATCCTAGATCTTAGCAGAGTTCAGCTTCAGAGATATATTCCTCAGTCACCAAGGAATAACATTCAGTGTTCCTCTAAAGAATCAAGAATTTACTTACATTCCTGAGGGAAAGAAAGGTAATGATAGGTATCACAGGTGTAGCAGTCATACCTGAAAGCTCACTTTTGAATGAAACATTTCTACTGGATATGTATCAGCTATGACCAGTTGTGGGTCTAACATGGAGCACTGCACCACCCTACATGACAGGCGGAAGTTAAAAACAATTATACTAGAAACTACTCTCTGAGTGAACCCCAAAATTAAGAAGTGAGCCTAATAAGGACTACAGCTGGGAGAACAGAGGCAATCATTCAACATTCCATGGTCTTTAAAGTATCAAACACAAGAAAAGGGTCAAGGATGGCCAGTAATGAATAACACTGATTGCTGACCACTAGTCGGTCATTAGCCATTCTAGTGAGAGCAGTATCAATACTTTGTCAGATCCTGAAACTGTACTGATAAGGATCAAGGCACAGTGTGTTGCCAAAAAATATTGGGGTTGTGTTTAAACTATCCGCTCATTAATATCTGCAGTAAATAATAGGACTAAGTCTAGGACAGATTTTTTTGTGTCATGCTGACCAAGATGTGATTTTTAAGGACTGGAGAAATCAATTATGTTTATGTAAAGATGGAATAATGTCAGTGTAGACAGATGAGAGTACAACCTGAGGAAACTATTGAATGTGGGATGTCCAGGTAAGATAGAATCAGTCAGGATATACTAGGGTCATTTCTGCATGTAACAGGCTACAAGCCTGAAACCAAACTCATGAGAAGAGAGTGCACAAAGCAATGAATCTCAGGCATTGCCAGTCTGGGGACGCCAATAAAAGACAAAGCTATATCCCAGTCGAAGGCCTCTAAAGAGTATCAAGACTTATCTTGTTCCTTGTCCATGACAAAATATCAATTATGCAAAGCCACACTTGACATAACTTCTTAGACTTTGCCACCGCAAAATGAAGTGACCCATTTAAAGTTCATGTCATCTTGAAACGTGCCACATGATGACCTAATAAAGAAGCTTGATCTTCTGAGTCTGAGGTGATCACACATTGTTGGATGTTCAGGTCACGCAATTGTCTAATTTTCATGAGAAGTGAGGTAACTACTTGAACAAACCCAAATCTACTCATAATAGATAGAAATTAGTGGGCCTGAACTATAGACTAAGTCTAGAATTATAGATAAACTCACTAAACTAGGTATAAATCCCTATGTCACAAGATGGGTTGCCAACTGGCTCACTGACAGAACCCACACTGTGAAAGTAGCAGACTCCAAATCCGACCTCAGACCAGTGACGAGTGGAGTACCACACGGTTCAGTCCTGGGTCCTCTCCTGTTTGGTATCTACTTTTCTAAAGTACAGGCTAACACAGAAGGTCTTTGGCTAACGAAGTTTGCAGATGACTGCAAACTAGCAGCCATAATCGAAACTCCTAATGATGTGGACATCCTACAATAGGGCCTCAATGAGAGAGATGCCTGGTGTCAAAGCCATGGCCTTAGGCTCAATGCCAGAAAGTGCATTGTCATCCCCTTTAGTAAAAACTCTGTACCCATGAGCTACCACATAGGTGGTAGTCTACTTAACACCGAAAGTGTGATAAGAGACCTTGAGACACAGGTGGACAGAAGTCTCTCCTTTGATAATTACATTGCCACAGTAGTCAGGAAATCCTTCTATGTGGCACACCTCATCACAAAAGGTTTCTCATCCAGGAAAAAAGAGGTCATTGTTCCCCTCTACTCATCACTCATTAGACCCATTATAGAGTACAACACCCCTTTTGGTATGTACCTCACAAGACATCTACAACAACTGGAAAGACCGCAGAAATATCTCACAAAGAGAATTACTGGCCTCAAACAGATGCCATATGCAGACCATCTCAAAAACGCCAGCTTTACTCCGTCGCATATCACCTACTCAGAGGCGATCTCTGCCTAACATACAAAGCTATGTCAAACCCAGAGCTGTTGGACATGCTCCACTTAAAGAAATCCCAATCCCTCTGAGTTACACGCTCTAGGGACCTAAACCTTGTCACCACAATAAACAGAACATGCTGGAGGGATAGATTCCTGTCCCACAGACTTCCCATACTTTGGAACAAACTACCTATCTATATCAAGCAAAGCTCCTCATTAGCACTCTTCAAGAAAAATCTTGATTATTGGATGGGAAATAGGAAATTCACTATGGGGATCTCCTCTGTGGCTTTGCTCGACAGGGGCACAGGAAAATAATTTTCTTGGGTGGCAAAAGCCAGGGTACCTTTTTGACTAGGCTTATATAGGCCCTGGGGTCAATAGCCTAGTACCTACCCATGAACCTATGAATCACTGACCTAGACTTTAAAGTTGCCAAGAAAATATCGGTTTCAGTAATAACACTGAGTTAACGAGGAGCCCATTAAACCTTTTTAGGAAACTCTTACATGTCCAGATATTCGGTTAATAAAGAGGTATCTATAGTTTCTTCCTACTCCCTGGATATACTTGAATGGTTGGTTAATCTGCCAAGAATCAAGTCAATTTCAAATATGGATCAAAAACAAACTATTACCACTCTTCACTAATCACCTTGTACCTAAGGCATGATATAACAAAAATTCCAAAGGAATGGCTACCTCCAAGTTGGGCATGAAGTTATCATACAAGTGGGTTTGTAAGGAATGCAGTGAAAGGCTGGATATAATATCTGCCTTGTTGTGTATTAAATTTGTACTAATGTGCAGGACAGTATAAGAGCCAACAGAGTACAGGTACTACTTTAAATACTTATTAAATTAAAAAATATATTAAACAATGGCAAAGCTGTAGATAAATTACCCTGATATCTTGGCACACTGCTTTCAAAGAGATGTATTTCAACAGTACAAAAACAATTGTATTTAAAGACTTCCTATGACCATGGTAAGAATAAATGAGTATTGTAATAAATCTGATAAATGCTGATTAAAACATTAGTTTTTTAAAGATTAAGCACATCCTCCTATATTGATAGGTAGATACTAAGTACTTGATTACTGAGACAAAAAGCCAATCTATTGAATAAAAAAAGAAAAAAAAAAGACTGAGACAAAAAGCCAATCTATTGAATAAAAAAAGAAAAAAAAAAGAACTTTTTATTATTATTCTATTAAAAAATTGTCAAAGAAAATCAACATTGTTACCTCTAGGACTAAACATTTTACATCTGAATGTCAACATATAGTTAAGAACATTTTATCAGTTCTGCGTCTTATCACCTCATTTAAATATATCAAGATCTTCATCAAGCAGCGCATAGGTGCAGCAGTTAGCATTGCCACCTTACGGCAATTGCTCATACGTTTTGATTATCGGCTGGGGTGCCTTATGTCCAGAGTCTGCATGTCCTTCAATCATTTGCATGGGTTTCCTCCAGGTGCTCCGTTTTCCTTCCCCATTCCAAAGACATGCATCTGGAGTGTTTCTCCCCAGGCCTCTGCTGAAAATGGTATATGTCCCAGTCGGACTTTTCCAGTAAACAAATGTTAAATAAAATTAAAAATAAATAAATAAGAACATAATGCTTAAATACATTAATATCCCCACTGTGCACTTCCAACACATGCACTGATAAAGAATTATACACATTTTAATCACTTATATCACAGAAATATACTTTTCAACTGTCCACAAGTTTACAGAATAATCAGATCATTTTCCTCATATTGTTTGGTCTGTCCCTGGTACAATTTGTTGTTTTCTGGCAAATCATTGCAGATGTTCTTCATCTCACATTGCTGCAGTCATAACCTGTGGGTAGTCCAAAGTGTTAGGCTGGCGTCGGTCATGGTCGCTCAGATCTGAGGTACTAAAGCGCATGACCGATGCCATATCCTCAGTCTTTCTTGCCGCATGGTCATTCTGAGTTTCAGACACCCGTGGGGAATATTTTTGTCTTTCCTTGCCTCAGTTAAATCCGGATGTCAGAAAAAGTGAATAATTGTATTTCTTGTGGGAAACAGATACCTCATAGGGATTACCACTCTCTCTGTATTCCTTGCTTGGGGCCTGAACATGGTGCTAGATTTAATAAGCGCACCATTAAGGTTAGATTGTGCTAGACTTGTCTTAAAGTCCAAGCAGGATGAGTTGTCGTTCTTTGGAAACTACGGTGGAATCTGTGGATCCAGCCGAGGTTTCAGCTGAATCTCAGGGGGAGCCTTTAATCTTGCAGGATGTGGCCTCTCAGGAGTCGGGTCAGGCTGAGGGGGCCTCTCAAGTCTCTGTAGTCCCTTCTTTGCATAAGGTGGTTAGGCCTTCTACTTCTGTCTCTAAGGCACCTTCCAAGGTCAGGCCTGGTTTGTCTTCCTCTGGCGTCAGCCCTAGTTCTGCAGGTTCTGTACCTAAAAAGCATATGCTGAAAATGGCAGAGGATTTGATTACCTTAATCAGGGGTTCTATGCCTCCAGATAAGAGGCCTAGGGTGGAGCCAGAGGTGGAGGGATTGGAGCATTCCTCAGATTACCTGAAGACATTCAGGATTTTCCTCCTTATTCTGATTCAGATGCAGAGGATTCTAGTCCTTCTGCTTCCTCCAGAGGATTTTGAAACCCTGCATTCCATGAGGGAGCATTTTAAGTGGGAAGGTCAGGATTTCTCAGATTCTCGGAAGAGGCTTAGGGAATTTTGTTTTACCACAGCATAGGCCCTTGGCTATTCCCCCTGTTTTGGATGTTGTTCAGGATGTTTTCTCTGAGGCTTCCCTTAATCCTGATTCTTTGCCTCCTGCCCAGGTCAAGCCAGACAGGTATTACAGAGTGCCAGAGGCTCATAAATATTTGTATAAGAGCCCTAGAGCTGACCCAGAAACTATTAGCCAGGGACCTAAGGGTGTCAGGGCTTCTGTTGTAAAGAATCCAGTTCCTCTGGATAAAGATTCTAGAGCTTTGGATAGGTATACCTCTTCCACTCTAGCGATGAGGGCTTTAAATTGCCAGTTTCATATGCTGAAGTACCAGAATTTTCTGACAAGTCAATTAAAATCTAAGGTAGATGCTTTGGCAGAGGGTATAGAGTGTAAGGAATTGCAAGATTTAGTTCATGCCTCTGATCAGGTGGGTAAGCATTCTTTGCAGTGTGGTTTTGATGCTCTACAGGCTTCTTCCAGGGTGGCTGCCACTGGATCAGTTATGGATCAGAATTTGTCAGAGCATGTTAAAGCTCGAATTTTGGATGCTCCCCTTCAATCTGAAGTTCTGTTTGGTTCTCCTGTGGAGTCAGTTTTGAAGAAAATGGAAGACAAAGCTAAGTCCATGCAGACAGTTAAGGATTTTACAGGTGCAGCTAAGTTTAGCAGAAATTGGCCTACTAAGGGATGGGCTTATCCTTCTTCTGATTTACAGTCTAGGGGCAGATCTCATGCTCAGGGTTCTTTCAGGCCTAGGACGTGGAGTTCCCCTGCACAATCTTCAGGTGAGGGCAGGGGTCAGCCTTAACAGACCCAATGACCTGTATCTCCAGCTGCCAGATCCCTCCTGTCTGGCAGCTCCTCTGGGAGGAAAGTTTGCACTTTTCAGGCAAAATTGGCTTTTAGTCACCCAGGACAAATGGGTGTTGGACATTATAGACCGAGGCTACAAGTTTTATTTTCACACCTTGCCTCCTTTCAAAGGCATGCCAGATGTTCCTCCTCAGCAAAAGTTGGAGGCTCACAAACAGATTTCTTTACTTTTAAAAATGGGGCTATCCAGGGAGTCCATTCTCACCTGTTTCTTGTACCAAAGAAAGGAAACACTTGGAGGCCAATTCTGGATTTGTCTATTCTCAACACATACCTGGACATTCCAAAGTTCAAGATGTTAACTTTGCAGCAGCTTCTGCCTCTGCTAGGCAAAGATCACTGGATGGTAACTCTGGATCTCAAAGAGGCTTATCTTCACATTCCTATCAGGCCCAGCTGCAGGAGGTTCCTCATTATCAGTTCTCTGCATTGCTGTTCACAAAAGTCCTGGCTCTGGTGATAGCCTTCTTAAGACTAAGGGAATACAAATTTATCCTTATTTGGACGATTGCCTGATTCTTGCTCAAGACAAAGTCAAGTTACTTCACCATCTTCAGTATGTTATGGCAGTGTTAAGGTGCCTAGGGTATTCTGAAACAAAGTCCAGTCTAGTACCCTCTCAGGACATGTGCTTTCTGGGTGTGAGACTGAATACAGCCTCTCAGATGGCATTTTTGACCCCGGACAAACAAAGAAATCTTGCCCTTTACTTCCAGCAATTATCTCTACGGTCCAGGCTGACTGCAAGGACAGTCCTTCAGGCCTTGGGGTTCATGGCATCTTGTATTCTGGTGCTTCCCAATGCCAAACTGCATATGAGGAAGCTACAATGGTATCTCAAAAGCGTATGGACTCAACACTGCCACAATTTGGACACTGTCATTCAGATAATACCTTGCATCCAAAGGGAATTCTTGTGGTGGGCTCAGGAATGTCACCTAAACAAATGACAGATGCCTCAGACATGGCAAATGGGTTCAAGACACGTGGCCTCCCAGACTACAACATTTGCATATCAACATGAAGGAGATGTTAGCAGTCCAATTTGCCCTGATGGCTTTCAAGGATCTACTTCAACCAGGACAGGTGTTGATTCAAACAGACAACACAACAGTCATGTGGTACATCAACAAGCAAGGGGGAACCCATTTGTACCCTCTTTGCAGACAAGCTATGATTTTGTGGGAGACTGCTCTCAGTTTGCACCTCACTCTTCAGGTAAGGTTTCTGCCGGGAGCACAGAACTCCTTAGCAGATGTTTTGAGCAGACAGATGGTGGATCCCATCCTCATGTATTTCAACAGTTGATGGTGGCTTGGGGAACTCCAGACATAGATCTGTTCGCTTCTCCACTAAATTTCCAACTGCCAAAGTTTTGCACAAAGCTGTTTCACCCAAAAGCATGTAAAGTGGATGCTCTATCATTCAGTTGGAACAACCTTCACGTCTATGCCTTTCCTCCTCTGCCTCTTCTTCCCAAGGTGCTCTTGAAGGTCAGACAGGGCAAGCCTTGCATGATTCTCATAGCTCCAGATTGGCCACGTCAGCACTGGTACCCTCTGCTGAGGAGTTAGCCTCCTTGGCCTCTGCCATCAGTTCCACACCTTTTGTCCCAGGCAAGCAATCATTTCCGCAATATCAGGATTCAGTCCCTGCATCTGACAGCTTGGCGTATTCTGTTTTAGGCCCTGGGGGATTGCAGCTTCCTCAACAAGTTTTGAATGTTATTTTGGAGGCCAGACGGCCTAGTACCAGGAAGGTTTATGCTGATAAATGGAGGAGATTTTTTCTTTGGAGCAAAACAAAGAGCTTTGATGTTTCTGTGCCTAATTTGAGTGTTTCACTTCAGTATCTTACAGAATTATTAGACAAAGGTTTGTCTTTCTCCTCTGTAAAAGTTCATGCTGCAGCCATTTCTGCTCACTATGACTGTGACCCACCTTTATTCTCTCACCCTTTGTTTAAGCAATTTCTTAGAGGGGCAAAGAACATAAGACCCAGAGCTCCTACTCCTTCCTGGGATCTCAATTTTGTGTTGGAAAAGCTCACTTTACCTCCTTTTGAACCTGCAGCTACTACGGAGTTGAAGTTTTTGTCTTGGAAGACTGCTTTTTTGTTGGCCATTACGTCTGCTAGAAGGGTATCTGAATTACAGGCTCTAATGGCAGTTGAACCCTTCCTAATATTTCAACTTTTCTGCCTAAGGTTGTTTCTAATGTGGCCTTAAACCAATCTATTCATTTGCCTACATTTTATGCTGATCCCCAAAATAAAGGAGAAAAAATTTTGCACTCCTTGGATATTCACAGGCAGTTACGTTATTACTTGAGCAGAACTAAAGGGTTCAGACAGTCTCAACAGTTTTGCTTTGGGTTCTCAGGGGAGACCTGTTTCAAAACAAACTATTTCTAAGTGGATTGGCCATTGTATTGCTTTTTGTTACTCTCATCATGGTAAGGAGGTTCCGGCTGGAATCAGACCTCATTCCACTAGGGCAACTGCCACTTCTACTACTTTTTTAAGGGGAGTAGCTACTAAGGATATTTTGGAGGCAGCTACTTGGAGTTCAGTGCACACTTTTTTCTAAACATTACCATCTCCCTCTTTATTCCAAATCTAGGGCTGGTTTTGCCACTGCAGTTTTACAGGGCATGTTAGCAGCTCCCATGATTTTGCCAACCTCCCTTTACCTTTGCTTTGGGATTCTACCCACAGGTTATGACTGCAGTAATGTGAGATGAAGAACATAGTACAATTTTGTACCTACCATAAATGTAGATGTTCGAAGTTCCACATTGCTGCAGTCCCTCCTTCCCCTCTGTAGTTTGGGGTGACTGTGTGGTTGGTGGTGTAACTATTGTTTCTACATGGGTGATGGGTTTTTTTCCATTTTTGGCTATGGCCTTTCTTTTTTAGGCCTTCTGACATCTGGGGCAAGAAAGACTGAGGATATGGCGACCATGACTGACGCCAGCCTAACACTTTGGTATTCGGACTACCCACAGGTTATGACTGCAGCAATGTGGATCTTCGAACATCTACATTTATGGTAGGTACAAAACTGTACTTTATTAAATTCTGACAGATCATTTTTGTTTCACGCTTTATATCCTTCAGAAAATAGATGCTAATGTAAAACCTGTTTCCTAGCAAGCTTCTAAATTTATGAGAGCAATATCTAAAAGCTCCCCCTGATTCTGGTTCTCTATCCCCCAATCCATAATTTTTGCCATTGTAAAGAATTCCTCTACTAAGATGTTGAGAGGTATGCATGCAAGTGTTCTTGTATCCTGACTTTCACTGCATGCGATATTTCGTCTAATATATCATTTTGAGTCTACATAGAACAAAAGCCACATACTACTTTTGTGGTATTAGAAGTAAAAATGTTTGATTTATTTTAATCAGTCCTTTTTAATACATGACCCAATACCACATTTAATGAATGGAAACGCGTTCCTTTTATCTAATTCTCTAGATTGACAAATTTCAAAATGCACAATTTCTGCAATATTTAATGACCTTTTATTTGAATAACAAAATAGCTTTATTTGGAAAAATAATACTGAGTTCAGTGTCAGCTACGAGAATGTGTCAATATAATTAACTTTTGCAGAAATTGTAGTATACAGTTAACACAAAATACTGAACAAAGCATTGTAAACTTGTACTCAGAGTGTAAAAACATAACTAAAAATGAAACAGAGCATGGCTATGACTTTAATGTAAAGTTTATTGTTTTTGTTGACAATTGCTTGAACTTCAGTTTGAATCTAGCTCTAACTCCTATTTTGTCAATTTTGTGGATGTTTGTAGCACTTAAATGAGGACTCTAATTCAAAGTAAATATAGGAACAGATATTTGAATGTATCTATTGATGAGTAATCAGCACTTTCTTCCACTTGCAACATGTCAAACCTTCATAGGTTCATAGGTGGGTACTAGGCTATCTGCCCGAAGGCATTTATAAGCCTAGCCAGAATGTGTTGGCTTTTGCCACCCCCCCTTAGATTAGTTCCCTGTGCCTCTGTCCAGCAGACCACTGAAGTGATCCCCAAGATAAACTTTCTGTTTCCCATCCACTCGTCAAGGTTTCTTTTGAAGAGTGTTAGCGAGGAGCTCTGCCTAATGTAGATTGGAATCTTGTTCCAAAGCACGGGAAGTCTCTGGGAGAGGAATCTATCCCTCCAGCACGTCCTATTCATTGTTGTGGTGAGGTTTAGATCCCTAGAGCATGTGGCTCGAGGGGATAAGGTTTTCTTTAGGTGGAGCATGTCCATCAGTTCTGGGTTGGACATGGCCTTGTATATCAGGCAGAGATCACCTCTGATTAGGCGGTATGCAACAGAGTACAACTGGAGTTTCTTCAGTCGAGCTGCATAAGGCATCTGTTTGAGGCCATTGATCCTCTTGGTGAGGTACTTCTGTGGTCTTTCCAGCTGTTGCAGGTGTCTTGTAAGGTACATCCCAAATGGGGCGTTGTACTCTAAGATGGGTCTGATGAGTGATGAGTAGAGGGGCACAATGACCTCTTTTGATCTGGATGCGAACCCTTTTGTAATTAGGTGGGCCACTTAGAAGGATTTTCTAACCACTTTGGCAATGTGATTATCAAAGGTGAGATTACTATCTACTTGGGTCCCCAGATCCCTTATTACATCTTCCATATTTAGGGGAGTACCACCTATGCGGTAGTTTGTGGGTACTTTGTTTTTTCCAAAGGGGATGGCTATGTACTTTTTGGCATTTTAGCTTGAGGCCATGATTTTGACACCAGGTATCCATCTCAGTGAGGCCCGTTTAGAGGATGTCTGTGTCAGATGGAGAGTCAATTATAGCCCCTAGTTTGCAGACTGTTGTGAACTTGGTCAGCCATAGTCCTTCTGTGCTTGCTTGTACCTCTGAGAAGTATATGCCGAACAGGAGGGATCCTAGGACTGAGCCCTGGGGAACGCCACTTGTAAGCGGTTTAGAGTCGGACCTAGCTCCCACAACTCTCACCATGTGGGATCTGTCCGTGAGCCAGCTGGCAACCCATCTTGTGACGTAGGGGTTTATGTTCAGGCTGGTGAGCTTGTCTATAATACCAGAATGGGGAATGGTGCTGAAGGCCTTAGCGAGGTCAAGGTAGGCTTTGTGTACCACCTTTCCCTCATCTATAGCCTTGGTAACTGTCTCAAAGAAGTCCACCTGGTTTAGAAGGCATGATCTGCCCTTAACAAAGCCAAACTGGGTAGGGTCGAGTGTTTGGAGGTTCCCAATGTCTCAGTTAATGAGTTCCATGATGATGCACGCCATAGCCTTGCAGACCAAGCTAGTCAGGCTTATAGGGTGATAGTTTCCAGGGTCTGTTGTGGCTACACCTTTGTGGAGTGGAATAACCGTTGCTGTGCGCCACTCTATGGGTATGTAGCCTATGGAGAGGCTGAGTTTGAAAAGTGTGTTTAGGTGAGGGATTAGTTCGTCTTTGAGCTCATGTAGGACGCAGCCTAGGACACTGTCCGGTCCCATTGATGCTGTGTTTTTGGCTTTGGAGAGGGCTGTTTTAACCTGAGTGTCTGTGATTTCAGAGACTCTACATTCCTCTGGTATGGTTATGGGCCCTTTTGGGGGTGAGAGGGGGGTGAAGTTTGCGCTGAACCTGTCTGCCAGGATGTTGGTGATATCGGTCGGTTCAGTGTAGTTTGTGCCATTCTGCACTAACTCTGAGCAGATCCGAGCATTGCCACTTAGATACTTGACATAGCTAAAGAATGCCTTGTGGTTATCTTTGGAGTCCTTGGCAATTTTTCTTTCAAAGCTCGCCTTGAATGATTTATGAGGGATCATAGTTTATTGCTGATACTGATCAGGGATGTCTTCCCTTCTTGGGATTTTACTCTTTTCTGTACTAGTTTCCTCCTTCTATTCTATAGCTTGTTTATGGCAGGAGTCCACCAGACTGGTTTCCTTTTCTTGGAGGAGTGAGTCTTGGTTTTGCTTGGGATGGCACAATCCATGCATTCTTGTAGCTGCCCATAGAATGCATTAGTAAAGGATTTTGTAGCTTGGACAGTATTATCCTTCAGCATGGGAGCTTTGAAACTTTCCACCTCGGTCTTAAGTAATGTGAAGTTTGCTTTTGAAAAGTTTTTCATGGTGGCTTTCTTGTCTGGAGGTTGGGGTGGAATATGGATTTCCAAAGTGATTTGTTTATGGTCAGATCTAACCAGCAAGGGGTTGACCTCCGGTGTGGAACACCGGTCGCCTATGTTGGTGATGACCAGGTCCAATATGTTGTCACCTCTGGTGGGAGTGTTGACCATTTGAACCAGGGTGTTTGAGTTTATAAATTCTAGGAAAAGTTGGGCAAGGGAGTTAGTACATGAGTAGTTCTCCCAGTTAATGTTTGGGTAATTGGAATCACCCTATATTAGGGTGTTTGGTAGGACCTTTATGTTTTGAATTGCAGTTTTGCCCATTGTTAGTTGCATGTGGATGATCTCTGAAGCATCGTGCTGTGCCACTAACCTGGAGGTGTGGGTATCCTTGATGAATATGGATACGCCCCCACCTTTTGTATTTCGGTTTGGGTTCTGTGGCCAAAATGTATGGTATGAATTGTAGCCTGGTAGTGCTGGGGTGCTATCTGGAGCCTTAAACCAGGTTTCTGTTACTGCACATATATCGATTTTCTCCATACTGAGGAGTGCCTTGAGTGTGTGCATTTTGAGGTTTAGACATCTGGCATTGAGTAGCATTACCCTCAGTTTTTTCTTACTTGTGCTATTTATGGCGGTGGGTTTGTCTTTTGAGCCTTGTCTAAAAAAGACAGTATGGGGGTGGCAAGAGCCTTGGCAAGTGTTCGAAAGCCTAAGGGTGACAGGTGCAAGCCGTCTCTAGTGAAGCAGCGTGGCTTGTTGAGCATATCATCCCAGGCAGACAGACACCGGATCCCCTTTGAATGACACCAGAAACTTAGCCAATTGTTGAAATCGAGAATTTTTTCTTTATACCGTGGTATCATTCTTGGTGAGGGCAGGATGCTACTCAGGATCAGGGTCATACCTGCCTGGACTACATGATCAGAGAGCTCTTCCATGTCTCTTTTCATGTAGTCCAGGGAGGTACGTCTCAGGTCATTCACACCAACATGGACAATGACAGAGTCATATTTGTACTTGTTCTGGAGTGACCTGAGTGCTTGTGTTATGTGGCAGATCCTGGCACCCGACAGGCAGCTGACAGTAACCTTCTCCTTATTCAGCCTAGTGAGTGAGACGTCAGTGTGCCTGACTTAGAGTCACCTATTACTAGTATGTTGGGTATGTTATTTTGTCTTAAGGGCTGTGATTGCATGGCACACTGGTTTTGTGAAGTTTGTGTCTCATGGTTTGTGTTGGGGGGTGGAGGTTGCTTGGATGTTTGCTTTGGAGGTCTGTGTTGGTTTTGCAGATTTTTATTTAGAGCCTTCGAGTATGTTTTCGTGCATTTATGTGTGTTTTTTGCCGGTGCTAGTTTCATAGGTCTATGTAAGACTGGTGGTATGATGCAAGTATTTCCCTTCTCCTCTTGACTGTCTAATCCAGTCTTGGGTTGAGAGAGCTTAGCATCCAGTTTGGCTGTATAACTGCATCTCTCACATGTATTAGTGTTTGGTGGTAGGAGGAGGGTGTTGTCTGTGTACATGAGGCAGTTGTAACATTGCCTCAAAATGCCCAGATTCACCAGTTGGACTGGAGAGTACACCTGAAACTGCCCTTTGGACATGCCTGGATAGGTACAGTGAACTGTTTTACTGGATGGCTGGTAAGGTCGAATAGAGAGCCTTGTCCTACTGTACAATACAGGAGGGTCTAGTGTTAGGGTTTATAAGTGCTTGCTATAAGTTTTGAGCAATTGCTGGGCTGAGAAATGAATGGCTTAAGTTGAAAGTTTGTCTAGTTCCAAGGGAAACATTGAAGAGGAGACTTTGTGGAGCCGGGAATAGTTTTACCCTAGCTAACTGGCACTGCCCGGCACGCAAAACCGAGCAAATATGGTATTTATAACATGGAAATGAAAAAGATAGAAATTAGCCCAAAATGGCCAGTAAACTACTAATTTCTGGGCTGAAACCACTCCTCCAGGGACAGATAGGCTGCTCAAAGCTCCCCTCTCTCACAGGTGAACAGAGAAACTTCCTTCTATCCAAGTAAGGTATGGGCAAACATAGAGATTTGTAACACAGCCCTGAATTCAGCACTAACTTGAAAACTCGACTATACTAGCTTAGAAAGGCGGGAAACAAGTATATATATGTGTGTGTATACATATATATATATATATATATATATATATATATATATATATATATATATATTTTTTTTTTTTTTTTTTTCAGAAAATAAAGCAAATACACTAAAAAAAAACAGTTTAAAAGCACAGAAAAGGATACTTATTGTTATATATCGCAGATCAGAGTTGTAGTCAATGCCCCAGTAATAAAGTAGGAAGAAACACAAATACAGTAAAAGCAGATGAATAAAGTGCAATTTCTTTTATATATATATATATATATATATATATATATATATATATATATATATAAAACAATAGAAAATGAACAAACTGATTTAAACAAGTTACCCAATTAACCAGAAAAAAGCTCAAAACTGAGCCCTGTTCCAGCAGTCTTCAATCAGACAAGTTCTAACTGCACACCCCTGCTTACTAGGATGCAGGGGAACCTTCTCCAAAAAAAGATAGCCTGGATCAGTACTCAAGTTATACAAACAAAGCTAGATTCAGCAGGCCTGAATCTGGTCTATGCTACAGCAACAAGGCACACCAATTTCAGAAAGAAACAGTTCAAATAACAGTCACAATAAGCCTGTGACCAGAAATTCCCAGCTCAGAAGGGTAGAATCCAGCCTCTCCTCACACAAGAGTGCAGACCACAAACGTTCTTAATGTAGAATAACTGGCCTGAAGCCCAAGTGCTTAAGCCAGAACTAATACACTTTTAGAATAGCAGACACTGGGCCTTCAATCATCAATTCCCAGCTTAGAAGGATGTAAGCTACCTGTCCTGCCACAACAGTGCAGATCACAAACCTTCTTAATGTAAAACAGCCTGTATGAAGCCCAAGTGCTTAAACCAAAACACTTAGAATAACAGTTACAATTTAATCAGGCTACAACCAAGCAGTAATAAATGCAGCAGAATAAATAAAATTGAGTACTTTTAAGAAAAGCAAAATAAAGTAGGAGGAAACACAAATACAGTAAAAGCAAATGAATAAAGTGCAAACATTTTTTTTTAGTGCAAGAAGAGAGGAAGGAAAAACCTAAGTGGTCTGGCCTTCTCAAATATTCTTTCTGTATTTAGTAAAGTGAACACTAGACTCAGAATATGATCTAATTGTACTCAGTTAAGTGAGCAAATGAGATGGACCCAGGAGGAGTGTTCTAATACAGACTTACAGGAGGGGTGGGCAATTCCAGAGCTACCAACACTAATACCAACATAAGAACAGGGAGGAAGGGTGGGGGACTAACTGCAGAGAGACACACAGCACACTGTTCTGAAACACACAATTAGGAAACAGAAAAAGATGAAAATACAGTACTTTTAAAACTGCAAGTTTGTACTTAACAAAAGACTAAAATTCACTACTGCAAGTTTCACTTATGAAGAACAATAAGGTTAATGGTGTAGTTATCAAAGACAAAACTAAATACATCCACAACATTATCTGATGGAAAGACCTCCATAGGTATCACAAGGGATAAGAAACTAAGAGTAATGCTACTCAATGCCAGAAGTCTAAACCTCAAGATGCACACACTCGAAACTCTCCTTAGCATGGAGAACATCGATATCTGTGCAGTAACAGAAACCTGGTTCAAGGCTCCCGAGAGCACCCCAGCACTACCAGGTTATACCTCATACAATGCTTTTCAGCCCCAAAACTTGGACCGAACCACAAAAGGAGGGGGAGTATCAATATTCGTCAAAGATACTCACACCTCCAGGTTGGTGGCACAGCACGAAGCATCAGAGACTATCCATCTGCAACTAACAGTGGGTAAAACTGCCTTCCAGTTTATAGCCTGCAACAGACCACCCTCCCAAACCCAGGAACCCCATTCGGCCTTCCTGAGAACACTGGAAAATATGAAGGTCTCTCCAAACACCATTATATTGGGCAACTTCAACTACCCAAACATAGTCTGGGAGCATTACTCTAGCTCCAACACCCTAGCCCAAAGGTTCCTAGAATTTATAAACTCAAATGCTATGGAACAACTTATTATCACTCCCACAAGAGGGGAAAACATACTGGACCTGATCATCACCAACATGGGGACTCTATGCTCCAGACCAGAAGTGTATCCCTCACTGGTAAGATCAGACCATAAACTAATCTCACTGGATATTCACATCCCAACCCTACCCCCTGCCCAGAAAACCACAGTGAAAAACTTCTCTAAAGCAAATTTCACACTCCTCAAAACTGAGGTGGAATCCTTCAAAGCCAGCGGGCCTGTGGAAAATATGGCCCAGACCGCAGAATCCTTTATAAACGCATTCTATGAACACCTTCAGGAATGCATGGATCATGCAATCCCAAATAAAACCAAGACCCAATCCTCCAAAGGCAGATGTCCTGTCTGGTGGACCCCAGCCATAAACAAACTATACAATAGAAGGAGGAAGCTACTACATGATAGAGCAAAATCCCAAAAAGGCAAGGCATCTCTAATCAGTATTAGCAAAAAACTACGGCACTCATAAAATCGTCTAAGGCCAGCTTCAAGAGAAAAATTGCACAGGACACTAAGGATAATCACAAGGCTTTCTTTAGTTATGTTAGGAACCTGGGTGGGAATTCCCAGATATGCTCAGAATTAATTCAAAATGACAAAAAATACACCAAACCCACAGACATTGCCAACATCCTAGCTGACAGCTTCAGCACAAAATCCCCCCCCCACCAAAAGGGCAAATATCTATCCCAGCAGAGTGCTGCACCCTGACATCTCAGATGCTCAGGTAAGAGCCGCCCTCTCCAAAGCAAAAAACACAGCATCAATGGGACCAGACAGTGTCCCGGGCTGTGTCCTACATGAACTCCAAGAAGAGCTAAACCCAAACATAAAACTACTGTTCAATCTCAGCCTTACTACAGGATATGTACCCAAAGAGTGGCGTACAGCAACAGTGGTCCCTCTTCACAAAGGTGGTGACTCAACGGATCCTGGAAACTATCGCCCCATAAGCCTGACTAGCTTGGTCTGCAAAGCTATGGAAAGGATCATCATGGACCTCATAAATAAAGATATTGGGGACCTACAGACACTGGATCCTACCCAGTTTGGCTTTGTTAAGGGCAGATCCTGCCTCTTAAACCTGGTCGATTTCTTTGAAACAGACACCAAGGCCATTGACGAGGGGAAGGTGGTCCACACAGCCTACCTGGACCTCGCAAAAGCCTTTGATACAATGCCCCACTTGGGCATTATAGATAAGCTCACCAGCTTAAATATAAACCCCCTATGTCACTAGATGGGTTGCAGACTGGCTCAAGGACAGAACCCACATGGTTAGAATTGCTGGAGCCATGTCAGACTCCAAACCAGTTACAAGTGGCATCCCACAAGGCTCAGTCCTGGGACCTCTCTTGTTCGGTATATATTTCTCAGAGGTACAGGCCAACACGGAAGGACTGTGGCTGACCAAGTTTGCAGATGACTGCAAACTGGGCCATAATCGACTCTCCAGCCGACACAAGCATCCTCCAAAGGGCCTCATAGAAACAGACAACTGGTGCCAGAGCCATGGCCTCAAGCTAAATGCCAAAAAGTGTATAGTCATCCCCTTTGGCAAAAACAAAGTGCCCACAAATTACCACATAGGTGGTAATCCATTAAGTACAGAAGAAGTAATTAGGGACCTGGGGACCCAGGTTGATAGCAATCTCTCATTTGACAACCACGTGGCCAAAGTGGTTAGAAAAACATTTTATATAGCCCACCTAATCATGAAGAGATTCACATCTAGTTCAGGGGAGGTCATCATGCCTCTTTACTCATCCCTCATCAGGCCCATAATTGAGTGCAATGCCCCTTTTAGGATGTACCTTACCAGACACCTGCAGCAACTGGAAAGACTCCAAAAGTACCTCACCAAGAGGATCAAAGGGCTCAAACAGATGCCATATGCTGCCCGGTTAAAGAAACTCCAGCTCTACTCAGTGGCATACCACCTGCTCAGAGGCGATCTGTGCCTGACGTATAAAGCCAATTCAACCCGGAATTAATGGACATGCTGCACCTCAGAAAATCCAAATCCCATCGAGCTACACGCTCGAGAGACTTGAACCTCAGCACTGAAATAAATAGGACATGCTGGAGGGACAGATTCATAACCCAGAGGCTCCCTTCACTCTGGAATAAAATCCCAGTCCAGGTTAGGCAGAGTCCCTCATTGACTCTCTTCAAGAGGAATCTTGATGAGTGGATGGGAGATTGTAGGTTTACCCCGGGTATTACTTCTGTGTCACTGTTAGACAGAGGCACAGTATACTAACCTCAAAAAGGGCATAGCAAAATTAATTTAAAATGGGTGGCGAAAGCCAAACACACTCTGGCTAGGCTTATAAATGCCCTAGGGCAGATAGCCTAGTATGAACCTATGAACCTTAGTGTAATGCCATTATAGTTAGTACACAAAAGAACTAAGTTGAATTCATATCTCCAGGATTTAGTTTATCAAGAGTAAGACAGCCTTGAATTACATACTTATCTTGTCATTACACATTCTAAAAACTGGCATTCTTTCTGGGGTTCCCAAGATCCACAAAGACCCTACAGACCCCCCCCCCCCCCATTTTGACTAGTTGTGGCCAGTGTAGGGTCAGAAAGTGAATTAATTTCTTTTCTGGCCCACATTCTTATTTTTTTTCTACAAGAGACCAGTGCCTTTATTAAGGATTCATAGGGCTTTTATGGCATTTGAGATACTATGATTTTACTGGTAGGAAAACTTATCATTCACTATTGATATATAGTCATTAAATGCAGCTATACCACAAATAATTGACAATGAGTTTCACTATAGAATGTCTTGGTGATGTTTCTAAATTTAGCAACACTTAGATTAATGCTACTTGCACTTTGCCAGATCTACATTTAATAACAAAATTATCATCAAATTAGGGAGATTGCAATAGGGGCCACATCAAATTAAGGTTTTGTTAAACGCAGTGTTAGCCTTGTGACAAAAGAGTAACTCTTTAAACTCATATCATGAAAGACTGTGTCATTCTATATAAGATTTATTTACAAACTCTTTTATATCTGGCAAGATAAAGGTGATGATATTGAGTCTTTTTGAGAGACGTGAATTACAGTATAGTAATTTTACATTTTATATGAAGTAATATGGGCCAAGCTGTTAACTTTTTAAATGTAACCAAAGCAGTAGTGGAAGGCATAAATGTAGGAACTAAGAACCAAAGAACTAAGGTTACACTGGGACCACAAGCAGGATTCAGTAGAAACAAGATTCAGTTTAATTTAGCACTTCAGCACTTTTGCCCAGGTAAATGATTTCTTTAGAATTGAGTACAGCTTGCAAACACACACACACATTTCTACAAAGAAACAGCCATGTGACACTCATGGTAACTGAAATTTAAAGGTTCCGGGTTAAAATCATTTAAACTATTAAGTAGAGAAATATAAGTAGTAAAAACAATGTTTCAGACTGTAAACAGTCAAAGTAAAAGTAATAGTAATAAAAGGTCTTTATATAGATCTGTGTTTGTAAATAGTATTGTTTACCTGAACACACATCACAGAATAAGAAAAGAGAATTTCTTAAAGAACAAATTAATTATTGAATGTATTTTGTAAATATTTATATTATTACCCTGTGTCACTACTTTGTAATTTATACATTCATTTTATATAATTACTTCCATGCTCTTACTTACTTACTTGCTGTTTTCTTGATACTTGGTTGCCTATTAGCCTGGGCTGTCTTTTGACCAGTGTACTTTCACAGTTAAATGAAAACATAAACAGATAGGTAGACAGACGACTTGATATATAGATGGATGGATGGACGGATGGATGGATATTGGTGCTCAGAGTGTTATATTTACTACTATATCATGAACAAAAGAGCTCTTTGGCACTGTTTCTACAGTCCGTCACTTATACGTCATAC
The DNA here is from genome assembly GCF_019279795.1 of Protopterus annectens. Taxonomy (NCBI): domain Eukaryota; kingdom Metazoa; phylum Chordata; order Ceratodontiformes; family Protopteridae; genus Protopterus; species Protopterus annectens. Next base: position 275,215,417 of record NC_056748.1, read on the forward strand.
AGTGTTAAGGTGGCCACATAATGTAGTATTGCCATGTAAATATGTCTCTTTCCAGTCAAACTGATTTAACAAAATCAGAATGTAAATGCATTTATAGCCCTTGTCTGCAATGTATTACATTGCATAAAGCTCATTCTTTAAAAATAAAAATAAAACACTCTTAGTAATAACATCAGAATACTTACATTACTCTGTAAATTACAGATCTTCCAAATGTGGTATAATAGCTACCCAGTATAACTATTAAAACACTAAATACTGATTAGGGACATCAGTCACTGCATTAAAGACTGCATATATAAATGCCAGAAGGTTCAGAAGAAAGCAGACACAGCTTCACTGCTGGACAGAGACCTACAGATCTAAACAAATTAAAAGGCACAGTCTCTTGTTAAATTTTACAGTTGGAAAAGGAAAGGCATAGGATGCATGCATATTCCCCAAGTTTGCTAATCACCTTGTTGAAGGCACATTACAATGGATCTCTAACAATATAAGAACAAACATATTATTGCAAGTGATGTAAATAGTGACTGAAATAATACAATGACGTTTATTCTCATTCACTAAAATATCTATGGCGTTAGCCCAAATCATTAAATTGCCCACTAGATTAAACTATGCTTCTTGCCAGCATAGACTGGGCACTACTCTCTACAATCATCAATATAACTTACATTTACAGAGTATCCACTGTATCAACTACATGAAGAGCCATCCAAGCTAAGGTAAGAATATTTTCCTTCATTAACTACACTTGTACTTGTTTTATACCGTGATCATTACTGTGTTTGAGCATATTTAAAGCATTTATTTAGTTTTGTGGCACAAACAGTAATTTCTCTGCTTTTTGGCTTTTCTAGTCTGTGTGCCTCCACATCTCTTTGCAGAACGGTGAATTAGCCAAGGACTTAGTTGTTTAATAGCTGTTTGTTGTTTCATCTGCACTTGAGAGCTGCTTTTGCTGTACTTTTACATTAAGAAATTCCAGGATCAGATATTTTGTGGCAGAAGGTGTTTACCTGGTCTCTGTGATTTGGGAAGCACTGCCACTTGTTTGTTGTTTAATCTGCACTTGATAGCTGCTTTTGCTGTGCTTTTACATTAAGAAATTCCAGGATTAAACATCTTGTACCAGAAGGTGTTTACCTGGTCTCTCAGCATTGGGAAGCACTGCAGGAAGCTCAAAGTGTGGTTATTTACTGGCTGGAGGGCTTTTTTTTTCTCTGTGCGGTCTTGCCCACTGGGCCTCAGCAGTTAGCAGTGTCCTGTATAGTATTAAATGCCTAGACAGAAAATTTTACTTATAAAGTTAGGATTTGATCCAAAACCTATTAAACAGTGTGGCATTGTGCAGTGTACCTAGACTGTGCATCAGATAGCACTACCATATCCTAACACTATATAACAACTTGGCCTTAACCCAGAAACTACCCTAGGAACCCCCTGTCAAAACCCAATCCTTAATCCTAAACAGCCAACCCTAATACAGGACAAGGCAACATGGATACATGATTTCCAAATGCCTCTGTGACCAGCTTGGCAGATCTGGGCATCCTAAGCCAATGTAGCAATTGTCTCATGTTCTCAGACAACCAATTAATCATTAAAGAAAATAATATGGTATGCAAGAAATTTAAATACACAACTTCTTAGAAGGCAAAAATCTCTCATACAAATGATTCCCACACTACATCCCCTTACACACACCTTTCTCCACACACACAGATTGTCTTATGCTGAAAAACTTAAAAAAACCTCAAGGACCTCCAAAGCCACCTAATGGTAACACTGCTCCTCAGCAATCACTAAGGTTCACACCAAAAGCAGCACCAAACATATCACATAAGCCTGCACCTAATAGCCCCCCAAATGCAAAGCATACACTTTACCTAATATCGGGGACTCCGTTGTGTAACACACAGATTCCCCACTCACCTGGTTTGACAAGGAGAAGATAACAGTTAATTGCCTATCTGGAGCCAGGATCTACAATATCATGCACATACTCATATCAGTGCACCCCAGGTACCAATATGATTCTATCATAGTCCATGTGGATGTAAATGGCCTGAGGTATTCTTCACTGGACTATATGAAAAGAGACATAATGGATGTCTCAGAATGTGTGTCACAGACAGGTATGAACCTTGCATTGAGCAGCCTTCTACCTTTACCAAGGATGATGCCATAGTATGGACATAAAATTATTGCTTTTAATAATTGGCTTAGTTTCTGGTGTCACTCCATGAGGATTAAATATTTGACAGCATGGGGCATGGTCATAAAACCATATTGCTTTGCCAAGGATGGCTTGAACCTGCCCCCCCCCACCCAAGACTTTTGAATATTGGTTAAAACTTTATTCACCCCTTATAGCCTTTTTTTTTGAGAGGTTCAGCAAGGCAATGGACAAGAGTAAAACAGTGCATTCTATGTATCTTGACCTGGCTAAGGCATTTGATACAATACACCACTCAGGCATTGTTGATAAACCCTTTGATCCAGGCATAAGCCCTTACATAACTCACTGTATTGCCAGCTGGTTCACAGACAGAACCTAAGAAGTCAAGATCAGTGAGACCACCTCCACCAAGAGACTGGTCACTAGCGGAGTACCCAGGGCTCCATGCTGGGCCTGTTTGTGATTGGCATCTACATCTCAGAAGTCAAGGCTAACGTTAAAGGCCTCTGGCTCACCAAGTTCGCAGATGACTATAAATTGGAAGCTATTATAGATTCCACCCAAAACACAAACATCTTGCAAATGGGTTTAACACAGACAAATGACTGGTGCCAATGCCATAACCTAAAACTCCATGATAATTACTCCATGCATAAAACACTCCTAAAAGTCAACCTAGAAGTAAAGGATCTTGGAACATATGTTGACAGCAATCTGTGCTTTGACCAACATGTAGCTAAGATAATAAGAAAATCATCCTATTCCACCCACCTTATAGTTAAAGCTATGGCATCCAGGTCCAAGGAAGTTATAGTTCTACATTACTGGGTACTTATCAAACCTGTCACTGAATTCAATATCCCCTTTTGCATGTATTTAATCAAACATTTGTAACAGTTGGAATGCCCACAAACATTTCTTACCAGGAGAATTCAAGACATGAATACCCTGTCCTACACTAATTGCATAAAGGCTCTGTCTCTGTATTCAGTCTCCTACAAGTTGCTGAGAGGAAATTTTTGCCTAGCTTACCGGGCTTCCTCATACCCTGCCCTGATGGATCTGTTGCACATGCACTCTTCCTGCTCCAGCTCCTCTCTGATATAATATGCTAATGACTCTACCCTTATCTCCTTCTCTGATGACATCTCCTACCTCCACTCCATTACTGAATACACATTTCACAATGTCAAGCAATGGCTAACTGATAACCAGCTCATCCTAACCCCCCCAAAAAACAAACTCCTCCTTTTTTTCCCTAAATCCCTCTCCCACCATAAAACCACCTTTACCATCTCATCTCATGACAATACCCTTATCAAAGTTGACTCTCACACTAAACTTCTTGGTATTATAGTTAAGGACCAATTAAAATTTGACCACCACATTCAACACTGTATTAAAAAGACAAATCAAAAAATGGGCATACTCTATAGAAACAGAAAATTCCTAGCCTCTAACACCAAACCTTCTCTGGCACAGGCTTTCCTCCTACCCTGTTTTGTATTCCTCACCAATACTCAGATCTCTACATTCGTCCTTAATGACCAAACTAGAACAAACCTATAAAAACATAGCTTGATTTGCCAGCAATCAACCTTACAAATCCCATCACTGCCTCATTTTAAAACACCTTCAGTGGCTTCAGTTCCCCCAACTTCTTCTTTCCCAACTACAGTTCACTCACACCTTAGTAAACAAACCCTTAGCCTGTCCATCTCTCACCTCTCTCATATCCCTCTACACTCCCTCTCAAACTCTACGCAGCACTGATCAACACCTCTTTAATATTTACAAAACCAACAAAAACATTGGTAAACTACTTTACGAAAGCACAGTATACCAAGCCTGGAACAAACTCCCACCCAATATTCATAACAACAAATGTACAACCCACTTCAGAACTGAACTCAAAAACTACCTACTAAATTCTAGCTCCTGCCATGGCAGGACCCTATTTAACGCCCCCCCCCCCCCACATTCCCCTGTCTATTACAGTACTTTTAGCTTTCTTCTTCCCATACTCTCTGCTTATTTGCAACACTAACATGTTTTCACTACCAAACTAGAGCTGTTCTCGGTAATAAATGACATACTAGCATTATATAAAGGCTGTTTCATTTTACCCTTGTGTATACTTTACATGTAATTTATATTAATGTAAATATGTAAAATGCTGCAACTATATAAGTTTTCCTGCTTTATGAATGTGTGATATAACTATGTAATTTTCTCTTGTTTTTTGAATTTCATGTATGTCAGTGTCTTGTAATTGTTTGGAGATTTTCTCCTCGGGACTCCACTGAAAACGGGCCTTTGACTCAGCTGGACCAACCCAATTAACAAATGACAAATAAATAATAAATAAATAACAAAACATGCAAAACAAACAGCACCAGAAACACTACATCTAGGGATCTGACCTTCACTTGTGGCATACAAAGAATATGCTGGAGGGACAGATATGTGTCTCAAAGGATCCCCACATTATCAAGTAGGCTTTCCATCCATCCATCTAAACAGAGTACATGCTTGATCCTTTTCAAGCAAAACCTTAACAACTGGATAGGAAATTGTAAATGTGCCCCCAATCTTGCCTCTGTGTCCCTAACTAACACCCTCCACCCCCCCACACACCCCCACCCCACACACACACACACACACACACACACACACACACACACACACACACACACAAAATCCTTAGCTACCTGCCTACTAACATGTCCCACTCTTCTGATACTTGGGACAATATCCAGATCATGGTCAAATGGAGTCCTAGGCAGGGTAATGGATCAGGTCCCCCAAGCAGCACCCCCGGCCATTTCAGTGTCCTATTACTTGACTATTTCTCCTCATTTACCATAAACACTGTTCAAAAGTTGTCAGTGTGCATACTATTTTTTCTTTACTTCTGTAGTGATTAGAAATATTTAAAACTTTTATTTAAATTTTTATAACACAATCACTGAGAGCCATTTGCTAAACAAAATGGGTCTATATCAGCATTTCGAAAATGTAATAGGTCGAATCACTAAATGTTGAACTGAAATAATCGACATATTAAATTTTCGAATGCCGATAGAAAAAAAAAACTAAAGAGTGTAGACAGGGGGGCAAGCCCCCCTGCACCCCCCGCAACTTAAATATACCAACTCCAAGACTGCACTACATTGAAGTAAATGGAAATCTCCACTTACAGAGATTTCCGTTTACCCATTCAATGTTCTGCATTTTTGGCATTCTCGAGGTGACTATATTGAATTCCATATTGTCAGCGTTAGAGATGCTGATATAGACCCAACAAAACAATACGATCTCACAATGAAACAGACAGAATAAACAGTAAGCTTCTTTGCCCTTGAAACTCACATTCATTAAAACTGCATTGAAACCTGCATTTAAAGAAAATGCATCTGGTCAATGGTGGATTAAGTTTACCTTTAGACTGTTTTCAAACCAAAGGACCCTTGCACACAGTTTTTGGAACCATGCATACATGCATGTGTTATCTGATGCACCATTCTGATTGTATTAAATTATATTCCTTGTATATAACACTGCACCACTTATTAGAGATTGTGTTTTAAATTTGTAAGTTTGAACATTTTTCTAGTAAACAATGAAACAAAAAATATGAACAATGACAAAACTACCCATTACAGAACATTTTAACCACAAAAAGTCACTTAGATTTCTGTCATTACAATCCACCAATATCAGTCAATATACACAAGCTCTGCAAAAGTAAACATCATCTGAATAATTCCATTAATTATGAAGAGGTTGCTGCTGGCAAACAACTTTACATTTCAGTGTTTCATGTACAAATTCAGTGCCTGCTGCCCTTGAAGAATAAACTGCCCACATTACATTTAAAAAAATGTTAAACTGGTAATATTGTGATAGGAAATGGCTGCCAAACCAGCAACAGGTTCATAATTGCCAGGCTTCTCATCCAAAGGAGGACACAGCAGTGCAGCATCCCCATCCACCCTTAAAGGGGGCACTACAATATTAGCACTCCCCCTACATGGTGTAGGAATGGAACCCACATCCTTCTGTCCCAAAGGCAAGTGTGCTAACTGTTGTGCATCCAAAACTGCTTTTAAAATGTATAGCACAAACACTGATGATGGCCATTTGGTAAATAAAACAGTTACACATTGAAAACAAAGCATATCTCATTTAAGTCCTTCCTTCTTTTAAACCTCATTCCTCCCTTGTATGTATTGTTCCCACAATTCCCATTTCCCTTTTTCCAAAGATCTCAATTCCAGTTGTCTTATCTCTGTTACTATATTCACTACTTCTAATATAATTGGTTTAGATTTTGATTTCCATTTTCCAGTATTTGCTTTTTTGATGTTTAAAAAAAAGAAAACAGACTTAGCATAAACAACAGTAAACTTCTGTTCCCTTGAAACTCAACATTCCTTGAAAATGCACAAAAAGTCAACATTCCTTTAAAATTCAGAGAAATTCAACTTTCTGAAAATGTACAGAAACTCAACAATCTTTGAAAATGCACAGAAACTCAACAGTCCTGGAAAATGCACAAAAACTCAACTTTCTTTGAAAATGCACTTGCTGATGACATTTTGGCAGTTGGTGTAGAGGATTCAGGCTCTAGAATCTTGTATTCAAGGTACAGAGTTTGAGCCTGAATGAGTTAACCAACCTGCCATCCTTAATTCAGACATTTCACACACACACACACACACACACACACACACACACACACACACACACACACACACACACACACACACCTCTCATTATATTTCACAAACAACCCATTCCCATTCTCCATTTTCATCTGGAACAGCAACAGCAGATGCCCTTATATTCATTGCAGTATTCCTTACTAATGGGATTCCCTGCCATGAAGCCCTCTGTCCAGCCAGTTTACAAACGTTTACCATTGCTTTAAGGTACACTGAATGTCACCTGCTTACTCCTTGCGTAAGGTAAGGCATAAAGTTGACATTCAGGCGTACCATCCTCAAAACTTTTTTGCCACCAGTCCAAATGCTGTTTTAAACCATTGGTCTGTTGCATACATCCGTTTTTTTTTTTTTTTTTACCCTTTTTTTGTTTATTAGCTTTTTTGTGCTTACTCCTGTTTGCTGGAGTCCTCACAGTTGCAGATACATACCCAGTTCAGTTTTGGTTGTTTTTTCTGTTTGTTTAATGCTGTTTGGGATTAATGTCATCCAGGAAGGGTAAATGCCAATATGGGAGACTGATTCCCCCTGAAGACTGTCACGATAAGTGTCTTCTTTGCCTTGGTGCTGCTCAAGACCATATGTCTTGTTCAATTTGTCAGGCGTTTGTCCCCAAACATCTTCATAGTAGGCTTTCTTCCCTTTCCTTGTACCTTGAGAACCAGCGACTTAAGCTTCTTGCTGTGGGTACTATGAATGGAACTTCCTACCCTGAAGGTCAGCCATCTGGGAAGAAGAAGGTGCATATGGTAAGGCTGGAATCCTCTGCTGTCCAACCTCTGCCGGGTGTTTCTCCTGAGGTTATTATGCACCTATAGGCTCACCTGGTTGTTTTGTCAGATTCTTCTACCTCGTCTGGGTTAGAAGCAGGTGAGGATCGGGCAGGCAGCATGTCCGATGAGGCTTTACAGGCATTCATTTTGGGTGCTCAGAGGGAACCATGGTTGACTGTTTTCAATGGGTCTAATGGGGTTCTGCAGTTTCGCTTTCAGGAAGAGATTCCTACTGCAGTTGTGGAATGTTGCCCTGAGTCTGGGGCTTCTCAGGTTTCCAGGACGTCTGTCCCTCTGAAGAAGAAACAGAAAACTAACCATGTCTCTTCTGCTCCTAGGGATCCACAAAGTGAGTGGCAGGCCTTTACTCAGGGGTTATTTAATGCTTTACTGTCATTGTGGTCTCCACAAAGGGTTTCAGTTCCTACTCCTACTTGGTTCGCCTCTTCCCCTAAAAGGCCCAGAGAATCCCATTCTTCTGAGGTGGATTCTAATGATGACTCCCTTGCTTATTCTGCCCAGATTCCTTCTCCTTTAGACTACAGGTCTGAGGAGGAGGATTCTCACACTCTTGATAATCTCTCTGAGGAAATTTCCTTTGGGGACACGATCTCTAGGATGACAGACTTTTTTAAGTGAGACTGTGCCCAGGTTTCGGATATCCATAAGAGGTACTACGAGTTACTGCAGATGGAATCTCCTAAACCTGCAGCCACTCCTCCTGTCTTGCCTGCTTTATTGGAAGTTTTTTTCACTGCCTCTAAAGCCCTGGATTCTCTGCCCCCTGCTCCCAGGAAGTCTGATAGGTTTTACAGGGTGCCTGAGGATTGTTCCTTTTTGTTTAAATGTCCTGCTGCTGACCCCTCTGTGGTGTCTGTAGCCTCTGATAAGCCATCTCAATTGCTTCCTTCATCCAAGTTACTGCCTTCTGACAAGGAGGTAGGACCATGGATAGGCTGGGTAAGAAAGTTTATACTTCCTCTATCCTGGCTTTTAGAGCTATTAATTATCAGACCCATATTTCTAGGTATGTCTTGGCTCTTCTTTCACAGACCTGTCAGGTTCTTTCTGATATTCCAGACTCTGAGGGTAAATCTTCTGCTCTTTCCTTGCTTGTGACTTCTTCTCAGGTGGTTCATCATTCTAACAAATGTAGTTATGATGCTGTAGATGTCTCTTCAAGAGCTGCTGCTTCTGGTTCAGTTCTGAAGAGATATTCATGGCTTCAGCTTCAGCCTTTGCCTGATGATATTAAGGCTAAGTTGATGGATGCTCCTCTGGATAATACCTTTTGTTTGGTGAAGTGGCTGCTGGTTCATTTAAGTCTCTTCAGGACAAGGGGAAGGCTTTACAGGAGCTTAAGCATGTCTTTGTTTCTCCTGTGCCTAAATTTCAATGGAACTACCCTTCCAAACCAGCCTTTGTTCGTAGGCAGTCTTGCCCTTGTTCTAAAGGTAAAAAGGGTAGTAAATGAACTGCTGCTGTTAAGGCCACTCAGACTGCAGGGATTTTTAAGCCTTCCTTTCCTGACAAACCAGGTACTGTCTGACTGTCTGCCCATTTCCTGCCACATTCCTCTGTCTCTTCTTCTTTCTCTTTCTCTTCCTGTTTGGCTCCAGATCACCCAGGATTCTTGGGTTTTGCCACTCATTCGTCAAGCGTACTTCATGATCTGGATTTCCCATCCTCCTTTTATGGGCATTCCTCAGCCTCCTTGGGAACAGCTTCCTTTTTCCCCAGAGGTTTTTCAGGACCTCTTGTCTCAGGGTACTATTTAAGAAATTCCTGTGTCCCAAAGGGAGAAAGGGTTTTATTCAAGAATGTTTCTAGTGCCCAGAAAAGAAGGTACTTGTTGACCTATTCTAGACCTCTCCCATCTGAACACCTTTCTGAAGGTGCCTTCCTTTCAGATGTTGTCCCTTCAGTCTCTTTTTCCTCTCTTGCTCCCTCAGGCCTTCCTGGTGTCTCTGGACCTCAAGGATGCTTATCTCCATATTCTGATAATCCTCTTTTCAGGAGATTTTTGCATTTCTCTGTTGCTTCCTGGCATTTTCAGTTATGTGCTTTGCCCTTTGGCCTTTCTACTGCCTCGCTCCTGTGATTGCCTTTTGCAGGCTTCAAGGGATCCAAATCTTTGCTTATTTGGATGACCTGCTAATTCAGGCGTCTTCTCCAGAGGTCCTTTTGCAAAATCTTCATTTTACCATTTCTCTTCTTCAGAGCCTGGGTTCACAATAAACTTCAAGTCTTCCCTGACTCCTTCCCAGGATCATGTCTTTTTGGGTTGCGGGTTTCAAATGGTGCCAATGCTGGCATCCCTGCCTCCTCCAAAGGCATTGATTCTTATTTGTTTCTTTCAGACTGTTCTTCCCCTAGCCTCCATTTCAGCCAGGCAGTTTCTGAGAACTCTGGGGTTCATGGCTTCCACCATTCCAATACTTCCTCTAGCCAAACTCTACATGAGGAAGTTCCAGTGGTTTCTGAAGTGGGTGTGGCTTCAGCATGTGCATCCTCTAGACTTTCCTGTTCCTCTTCTTCGTGTCTCTAGGTCGAAGTTCTGTGGTGGATTTAGCAGTTGTCTCTGAATCCAGGGCTCCCATTTCAGCCTCCACTTCCCTCTCAGGATCTGTTCACAGATGCTTCAGATGTGGGATGGAGAGCAATGTTTGGCTCCCTGAAGGTTCAAAGAGTGTGGTTGTCTCATTAGTGGAAGGAGCACATCAACATCAAAGTGATGAGGGCTCTTCTGCTGGCTCTTCAGGCCTTTCATCCTCTCTTCTCTGCAAGGCCTTTCAAGGTATTCATGGACAATACCACAGTCATGTGGTATATCCACAAACAGGGAGGGTACGAGATACTACCATCTTTGCCGGCTGGCACTTCTGGTATGGGATCTGGCTATAAAATAGCATGTGACTCTTCAGGCAGTTTACATTCCTTCAGATCAGAACATTGTGGCAGACACACGGAGCAGAAAAATAAAATATAAATTAATTAAATTATTAAAAAATAAAATCTGAGCTACATACCTTAGATGTGCATAGACAGCTCAGATTTTATCTGGATAAAACTAAAGCTATCAGGAAGTCTGACCAGTTATTTTTTTTCCTTTCATCCTAGGTCTTTAGGATCAGCTGTTTCCTAGCAAACTATTTCCACTTGGATTTCAAAGGCTATTTCCTTTTGTTACATTTTTCATGGCGAGAGGCTTCCTTCTTCTATAAAGGCTCATTCCGTTAGAGCTATGGCTTCTTCTGGTACCTTTTTCAAAGGCTTAGCTGCTAATTCTATTCTTGAAGCTGTTACCTGGACTTCTGTGCATACCTTTACCAAACATTACCAGTTGGATGGTATCTCCAGAGCTGGTGTTGTTGCTGCCCTGCTACCTGGCCTTCTGTGCATACCTTTACCAAATATTCCAAGTTGGATGGTATCTCCAGAGCTGGAGATGGTTTTGCTGCTGCCATTCTTCATGGCTTCTTGGAGGCTCTGCTGCTTCCTCCAGCCATGTTTTGTCTTGATCTTTGGCACTCTCCTATTTGTAAAGAATACTGCAGCGGTGAATGTAAGGACATAGTACAGTTGTGTAAAATCTTACCATAATGGTAGATGTCCTTGCCTTCACCGCCGCAGTATTCACTCCCCCCCTCCATCCTCCTGGTCTTTTTCCCTTCCTGGCTGTGCAGATTCTCCTTGGTTTTCCTTGGACTGCTGTTCCTTCTGGGGTAATCTGTTCTGAGGATGGTATGCCCGAATGTCACCTTTATGCCCTACCTTATGCAAGGAGTAAGCAGGTGACATTCAGTGTACATTAAAGCAACAGTAAACTTTTGTAAACTGCCTGGATGGAGGGCTTCACGGCAGGGAATCCCATTATTAAGGAATACTGCAATGGTGAAGGCAAGGACATCTACCATTATAGTAAGATTTTACACAACTGTACTTTCTCAATAAAAAATCCAAATCTATCTTCATGTTCTTTGTTCCACTGCTTAAATGTGTGCGCATCATACTAAAGACGTACGTACTGGTACTAATAACGATGCAGACTGCATGTGTCATTAAAGAAGAAACGTATCACACATAGAGCATGTTCTTAAAGAAAAAAAATTAATTTTTGTGGTAACCCCCCCCCCCACTCCCAGCCAATGAGCCATAGGCAACTGCTTAGGTCACTTAGTGCTGGATCTAAACTCTGCTTGGTACTCAAATGGTTTGGGATGCACAGCTAGGCTTGTAAGGCCCCTAGTGATTGTTAAGTAAGTAGTTGCAACCTATGAATCTATGAACCTATAAATTCCATGGGTACAATGGCCAAATCCTTCAGCAACCACCTGCTAGCCTGCCTAGCTTCTGAGCATGGCCATGTCCAGTTAAGACATACCTTCATGCAAGCAAAAAACCCTGAAAAGTTCCAGCCAATAACTACTTGAAGTGCTCATGAATCATGACTAGACACCCCCATTTTACTTACCCTGCTATGGTTCCCTAGCATATTTCAGATCAAATTTTCTCTGTATCATTAATAGTACACCTTCAGTCATGCATTTTACAGTTAAAAAGTATGCAACACCTTGAATAACCAGTGAAATTAAGCAGGTGGTACTGCAAGAAAAAAATGAAAACAGTGGAAACAATATCACTTAAGTATAAATAACACCACACCTCATCGCTATAGAACAATGTATAACTCATATCTCTCAATTTGTACCTCCAGGGTTATGAACAAAGCAAAAAATAATTAGTGAAAAGCCCCCAACTAAGAACACTTTTTAAATGCTGGTACTATTAACTTAGTAGTTCTCACAATAACTTTCAATTTCAGGAGAGAATAAAAGTTTTAAAACAAATTAGGGGTGTACCTCAAAAACCAAACACTTCTAGCAACTAATCAGGAATAACAAACATCAATTATCTGGCAAATTGCAAGGCACAAGTATAAACTCCAACAAACAGATCTAATCAGGACTCTAAAAAATATTACATACACTAGGTAAGAATTAAACTCCAGCTCTTTTCTATAGTATCAACCCTGAGAGAGGTTTATGGACTACTATCATTTCAAAAATTTAATGATATGAACTATTTGCATGCTTCATACTGTATTGTCTCTGCAAATAGGTACAGAAAATGATGCTATATCTTCATGTAAATATAGATGTTCTTATCTAGCCAGTAAGTTTGCTAATAAACAGAAACATCTCTGAAGACTAGACAGAGGCAGTAAACACTCCACTGTACCTAAATGACCTGTCAGCAGATCTTAGAAACTATCAGCCTATAGTTATACTGTCCCCCTCTCAAAATGTCTTGAAAGAAATCAAATGTTAAATGCAGACATATTCACTCAATAAAAATATAGCCCATAGTCTCAAAGGAGTTACTTCATAGCATTTCTAACCTTGACATTTTCAATGAGCCATGGTTCCCTGGTAGTGTTTAAACATAACTGCCAAGATAATTCTCTATATTCCAGAAGTGTCTTAATGCCTCTTTCCCTTTTTCTAAAAATACTTTTTCTATGTGTGTGTGTGTGTGTGTGTGTGTCTGTGTGTGTGTGTGTGTGTGTGTGTGTGTGTGTGTGTGTGTGTGTGTGTGTTTGTGTGTGTGCATGTGTGTGTGTGTTTGTCTCTGTGTGTGTGTGTGTATGTGTCCATGTGCCTGTGTCTGTGTGTGTGTGTGTGTGTGTGTGTGTGTGTGTGTGTGTGTGTGTGTGTGTCCATGTGTGTGTGTGTGTGTGTGTGTGTGTGTGTGTGTGTGTGTGTGTGTGTGTGTATGCACGCGTGCGTGTGTGTGTGTGTGTGTGTGTGTGTGTGTGCACATGTGTGTGTCTGTTTGTGTGTGTGTGTGTGTGTGTGTGTGAGTGTGTGTGTGTGTGTGTGTGTGTGTGTGTGTGTGTGTGTGTGTGTGTGTGTGTGTGTGTGTGTGTGTGTGTGTTGTTTACTCTGTCCTCCTAAACTTTCTCATCAGGTCAAGTATTTGCTCAGAGACAACAGGACAGTTTCAAGACTTTTTATTTAATCAATGCTTCAAATGTTTATACAGGTGCAGCCTCTTCTTCCACTTCTCTTAACAAGGGAGTTTTTTGAGGTTCTATATTGTCCCCATTTCTGTTCTCCTTGTTTGTAAACAAGCTTTCCTAAGATCTCCACCTCCATCCAGTCATTAAATATACAAATGGCATGGTTATTTAGAGATTTGACATTCGGCATTCGTGAAAATCTACTGCCAATCATTAGCGGACCGGAGTTCCGCTGTGGTGACCCCTAACCAGGAAAAGCCGAAAGACAACAACACAACATTTAGAGATTTGACACTTTGCCAGTATTTGTAAAAAAAAAAAAAAAAAAAAAAAAAAATTTGAGAAAAATCTCACCCTACTCTCTAACTGGATAACTCAACATAACATCATATTGGAGATTAATAGAAAACATGCCAGTTCAATATATACTATAAACTGTCCAAAGACAGAGCAAACTGAACTGTTGCTTACAACTACAATAGCAGTAACAACAACGAATCTGTAGAGAAAGTCCTTTATTGTAGGCACCTAGGCAGATGGTTATACACTTCTTTGAACTTCCATTACTATGTCCAAGTTACCAAAATCAGCATTCTCCTTTTATGGGCTAAAAGTATATAAAAGTCTTTTGATATACTGGTTAATCCCATGAATGTTTACACAGTGATGGTTTTATATTGTGCTTATCCGTTTAGTGCTATGTTATGATAATGTGTTCTCTATTACTCTCTATGCATACTGTATTCTGTTGTTTTCTTTCAGTTTATCTCCTGCTAACCTACTTTTAGCTTATATGCATAAACTTTTTACCATCTCTGTATTCTTATACTTTCCCACATTCTCTTGCTTTGAATCACTGTGGTCCTTCCTCCATCTCTTTTTATAATAAGTAGTAACTTTATTGCTTCAATATAATATATTTTAGAAGAGTTTTTCTCTTTTCCTTCCTTTCAGAGCTTGTGGTCACTACATCTGACTCTGATACTGCAGGAGCTTTGCCACAAGGGCCCAGTCCCAAACATTTTCACTGAGAATTTTGTCTTTGTATACTGTAAGTAAATTTAACATGAAGAACCTTGCTGTGTATTAACTTCAACTAGTCAAATAACTATCTGTGCTGGAAATTGGCTTTAGTGATCCCTGCCACCACAAAAGAGCAGGCATTATATTCTAATAAGAACCATTTGCTAAGTTGGCCACTGTCCTTTCTCTTGACCAGTAGGTTAACTAGCCTATATGGCTGATAGGTTTCTGCATTCAGGAACTGAAAGAACACCTGTTCATCGTTGTACTTCTCTGCTAATTGCTTTGTATTGGTTATAAACTGATTATTTTCTGTTATAATTTGATATTAAGACAATTCTCTTCCAAAATCTACTGTAACCTGCAACGGTCAGCCCCCAACCCCAGTAATCTAAATTTTGCTGTAGTAAATGTTAGAAGCATAATAAATAAAATTGTTGAAATACATGTCTGGATTACCCAGTGTAAGCCTGATATTTTCTCTGTAATTGAAACTTTGCTTAAACCCAGTAAAAACAACTCTGAAATTATACCTCCCAACTATAATATCATCCATAATGACTGTATAAATAGGAAAGGTGATGGTATTGATTTAATATTTTCCACCGACTACCATATTTCCCCGTAAAACAAGCCAATACCAAAATTCAGTTCAACAGTGCTTCTTATCACTTTCCTGAAATTAAACAATTATAGACAAATGTGTATTACTGTTCATTACATCCCTCCTGGCAACAATACGGCTATACTGGAAGATATCCTACAGTAGATACTTATAACAATTCCACAAGAACAAATACTACTGGGTGATCCGAATGTCAATTGGTTGAACATAAACTCTATGACCCCTACAGCTAGTGTGAACTTATTTGGTTTCACACAGTTAATTAATAGCCCTGCACATTATACCAACCCATCAAATTCACTATTAGACTAGATTCTAGTATCAGACCCAGGTTAATACACCATCTTTAGTACAAAGTCTAACTGTCTCAGTGATCATCCCCTATTCTTTACAACCAGACATCTCACACTTCCACTTAAACAGTATATTTATAAAACAACATGCAATCTTTCCAAGTTTAACCCACAAATGTTCATTACTACCGTATCATTTATTAACTGGAACTTCCTAAAAATCTTCCCCTAAGATAATGCTGTAAATGAATTCAGTACAACTTTCCTGAATATCCTAAATAGCTTTATACCTCCTAGAAGGAAGAAACTAAAAACAAATAATGCAATTTAGCTATGCAAAAAAAGAGTAAAAAGCTAATACAGGATAGAGAAAAAGCATAGAAAGAATGGTAAAATATAAAACACCACAAGATCGTAAAACCTTCAGAATGCAATTAATGAAGACAAAAACTATGCTATAATAACTTTCAGAATAACAGTAAACAAACCCTAAAAAATTCTGGACAGCCATTAAAGAAAATCCTGCATCCTGGCCATAAATTCCACCCTAATCCTTTTCCCAATAACTCATCACTTAAAACCGCGATACAATTCAACTCTTATTTCATAGATAATATAACATTTCTAACCAAGGATTCCTCAGCATCTAATCCTAATCCTGCCCAGCAGCCATGTAGCACCAAATCCACTTTTGCCTTCAAACCAGTGCCCACATCTTATATAAAACTACTCTCAAACAAACTGAAACCATGCTTTACTTCAGCTAATGACCTTCCAAGTGAGTACCTTAAAATACCAGCCGATTGCATTGCCTACCCTGTCTCAGTCCTTACAAATAGGTCAGTCTTGGAATCCCATGTTCCCTCTCTCTGGAAAAAAGTCACACAAGTAGGAAATTCAACAGACATCACTAACTTTATACCTATAACATTTTATCCCCCTCTCCAAAATACTTGTGAAATGTATTCAAAAGCAATTGCCAAACTACCTCCTACAGGAAGTACTTTCCCCCACACAACATGGCTTTCATCCTTCCAATAGTACTAACACTGCACTTCTAACCTACAAAGATACTGTCAGTAAAGCTAGAGATAACAGCAAATTAGTCTCCTCCTTATTTCTAGACTTGTCTAAAGTTTTCAACACAGTTTGTCACAGCAAACTTATACTTTGATTGTCTTCATTGGGTTGCTCTCAGCCCACCCTTCTGTGGTTCAAAAGCCACCTGTCTAATAGGTATCAGTCAGTAAAATAGCACTTCACACACTCAATGGGCGTACCTTCGTTGAAGGTTGTGCATCAGGGCTGGTAACTCGGCACGTAAAAATCAACTACCAATCATTAGCGGACCGGAGTTCCGCTCTGGTGACCCCTAACCGGGAAAAGCCGAAAGACACAACAACTACTCTCTCCAGCACCCCCCAGCCACCACCAGCGTACCACAATGCTCTGTCCTTGCTCTTTAACATTCTCACCAACACCCTCCACACATCCACACAACAGGCCTCCCTAATAAAGAACACAGATGACTCCACACTCATTTGCACATCTGATAACATGGCACATCACAAACAAATTACTCCGGAAGCTTTAACAGCAAGTGAAACATTGCTTTCTAACTCACAACTCATGCTCAGCCATAACAAAAAAACTACTACTTTTTTCCCCAACTCCCTCTCCCATAACAAAAAAAAAAATTAAAGTCCTCTCTCTTGATAATACAACGATTGAGGTCAGTTCTCATAGCAAATTATTAGGGATGACAGTGGATGATAATCTTAAATTTGGCATGCATATACAAAACTTGTATAAGAAAAAAAATGAGATGCTTTATACAGCCAAAAATGTTCTCACTGATATAACTAAAGCTACGCTTGCCAACACTAATCTCCTCCCCACACGTCTTTATGGCCCTTCCGCCCTTACTAACCTTCATGCATCACAAAAATCAAAACTTGAACAATGCTATAACAAAGTTGCTAAATTTGCAGCAAATATCCTTTCAGAGCCCACCACTGTATAGCATTAAAAAGCCTAAATTGGTTAGAACTACTTCATCAATTAACATATATACACAGCTTCTTACCACCTATAAAACTATCCAGAATCCATCTGCTTGTTCGTCACTAAATAATATTCAATACCACTACATTCCCAGATGGTCAGTACGATCCTGCCTGACCAAAAAGCTATCAGATCTGCTGGGCATTGTCTGTACATATTCTTTGTTGCTAAGACCTGGAACTCCTTATCTCTGTCCATCAGCTCAATACCTTTCTTCCCATCCTTCAAAACCATTTTGAAAGACTTCCTAGTCAAACACTGGCTGTATACTTGCTCCTCACCAGGATAAACTATATCCCTGAATGTGAACAAGTACTTATTCACACCTTACATCTCCTTACTACCCCTTCTTTAATCGCTTCCTTACTTACATCAGTTTCTCTCCCCTGGCTTTTTCTCTAAATATACCAAAAGTCTACTTTTCTCTCACTTCATATTGCAATTCCTGTTTGCGTTATACTACCTTATCTTTAATTTCTCTATAAACTGGTTAAAATGTCTCTAACAATTAAATCATTATCATATAACTTGTATCTATTCTTAACCAACATTTTTACATTATGTCTAATTTGGTATAATTATTTAAACTATAGTTGTTTTTGTATTATTTTTAAAGACTGTAAAATTATTGTTCTTAAGATGTTTTGTAATACTTTGCAGCTTTTCACCCTGGGCCTCATCTGAAAATGGACTCCTACCCATTCAAACCTTCCTGGTAATCAAATGTCAATAAATAAATAAAATATACTATTTTCTCACCCCTGTCAGAAGAACAGGCAAAAGAATAGGAGTTCTTCCTCCCCAACTTGAAACTAGGATACTTATCATTATTGCTGCTTGAAAAAAAAAACATTAACATCAATACAAGCCAAACTTAATAACGTATGTAGATTTATACCCCTATCACCAAAAAGAGAACAGCACTACTCCACACTTGCAGAAGCAAAGTGGCTATCTACACACAGGACAAGTCTCTTTCTGCATCTGTGATCTTAAAATCATTAATATAGATTTATTTCCCTATTTTGCATGTAGATAATCTGACAGACTGTCACCTTCAACCCCCCCCAAACAAAACTGACATGCACTCAGCACTTCTTACCATTTCATGCTCCCAAAACATTGAAATACCTTCTTAACACTAAATAAATCCATAAATTCTTATCTAAAATTTCAACATGAGATAATGAAGCACCATTTTAAGCAAACAAAATGCAAATGAAACCTAAAGAGGGCCACATAGCTCTCAATGTTTTGGCAACAAAATTCTGGACAAAGCCCTAAAAATAAGGACAATTTTAAATATTGCTCCTATAAACTTAGTTGTTAGAATAAAAGGTATTGTGTTACCATCCATTTACTGAAGGATATGACGTCTGAAATTCAAATGCCTGTGATTATTTATTGAGTTCAATTCTCACTGATATGGCACAAAACTCCAGAAAAAAACACAAATATCATGACAAACAGACCAAATAAATGAGGCAAAAAATCTTGAAATTATCCAAAAATCTGGATAGTAGAGAGGTATGGAGGGCCATCTCCACCATTACTACTACCCAGAACATTTACCTATCATAGCTGAATGGAAAGGCCTCCAGATAAAAACTCTTACCATTGTTAATATAGAAATTCCCATTCCTCTTCAGTAATTCCTCATTATTTTTTTTTCTTTAATGTTCTCGCTGCTTAAATCTCGCTAATGATTTTATGACTCTGTCACTAATCTCTAAATTTGTTTAAACCTAATTATTCCCATTTACTCTTCTTGGCAAACATTTTGTTAAATTTAGCATTCTAACAGCTATTTACTGACAGACAACAAACTTAAAAACATTGAGCAAGGAAAAGTTACAGGAGATGTCTTTCTAGATCTTAAGAGGACTTTTGAAGAAGATGACAGTGTCATGCAGTTGCATAAACTGTCAAGCACAGGCTTCTCCATGGAAGTGGTAATTTGAGAATTTTTTTGAAAGCAGAGATTTTTGAATGATTAGATCTTAAATTGTCACTCAAACTGGGAACATAACATGAGAGGCCCCACAAGGTTCAGTCTTTGGTCCTCATTTATTCTCGTTGAATATTAATGATGTACTCTAAGATCTGCTTCAGATTAAACTGCATAATATATGCAGATGACATTGCCCTGATCAGGTTCAATGAAATGTCATATGTTCTGAACAGTGAGCTTCAGAAGGATTATGAAGCTGCGTGGAACTGCCATTGTAAAAATAAGATGTCCTTCAATATACAAACAGACATAAAAAAGACAAGGATGTTATTTGGCACCTCTAGAAAACTAAGTATCATCATCAAATTCAGCATTACAGGCATCTGGGGATCCTCTTGCTATCACTACTCAACAGAGGTACCTAGGACTAAACATAGACCAAAACCTGTCATTCCACAAACACACAGAAGCTCAGGTCAACAAGGAACTAACCCAGATTAAAACCAGTGAAGCTCAGCAAGCCATTCCCATAATTGTACTCCTTCCCAAACTAGACAGTGCACTTCTCTCTGCACTCATTCAATCAGCCGATAATAAAATACTTAGATTCATACACCTGGCTAACAAGCATGAGCATCGCTGCACTCCTCACAACTCAACACCATTGGCTGTCTGTTACAGCTAACACCTAGCTAAAAAGCATGAGCATCGCTGCACTATTCACAACTCAACACAATTGGCTGTCTGTTACAGCTAACACCTAGCTAACAAGCATGAGCATCACTGCACTACTCATAACTCAACACAATTGGCTGTCTGTTACAGCTAACACCTAGCTAACAAGCATGAGCATCGCTGCACTACTCATAACTCAACACAATTGGCTGTCTGTTACATTTAACACCTAGCTAACAAGCATGAGCATCGCTGCACTCCTCACAACTCAACACAATTGGCTGTCTGTTACAGCTAACACCTAGATAACAAGCATGGGCATCGCTGCACTACTCACAACTCAACACAATTGGCTGTCTGTTGCAATTAACACCTAGTTAACAAGCATGAGCATTGCTGCACTACTCACAACTCAACACAATTGGCTGTTACAGCTAACACCTAGCTAACAAGCATGAGCATCACTGCACTACTCACAACTCAACACAATTGGCTGTCTGTTACAGCTAACACCTAGCTAACAAGCATGAGCATCACTGCACTACTCATAACTCAACACAGCTGTCTGTTACAACTAACACTACCTTCCACTCATCTATAAAATATTAAATGGCTACTGTTCACTACTGCTCAGTAGGTTGCAGTTTATAAACTAGTTCTATACACTTACTTAATCACAAATACTCAGGACAGTTTCAGGCCTAAACACAGTACCACAAGAAGCTCTCTGACCTTTAGCAATAACATCAACATAGAAAGGAATAAACGTAACTTTGTTTCCTCAGTCTTTTTAGACCTAACCAAACTTTTAGATATTGTTCCACACCAACACTACTCTCTAAACTATCCACACCACACCTCCTCTCATTCAGTCTTATCCTGGTTCTATAACTACTTCTCCAACAGACCAGCAAACATTTAAGTGGCAAAGCACCTACTCTTCCTTTTTTCCAGGTACAATAGAAGTACCACAGAGTTCCCTCCTTGGTCCTCTACTGGTCAACATATAAACTGACTCTCTACAAAAAGCTTCCAAAGATGCCTCAGTAATGCAATTTGCTGATGAATCCACTCTTACGACCTCTTTCCTCTTCCCCTCTCAGCACTAACAAAATCACTCAGGACTCTGACTCCTCTATTGAAATTTCACTATCAAATTCTCAGCTCTTTCTTAACCCAAGCCAAAACTAAACTTATGCTAGTTACTCCTAAAAGATTCCCTAATCTTAAATAATCCCTTATCATTACCTCCAGTAATATGACATCACCTGAACTAGTATGTCAAACCAAACTGTTAGGTGTCATACTAGATGACACTGAAATATGATCATTAAATCACCACGTAATAGAAAAAAACATAAAAAATTTGGTACCCTGTGGCAAAGGGAGATACTGCCAGCCCAGATAGCTGAAATTTTGTAAATAAGTATATGTCATTGGTGAATCCCAAAATGATTTGTGTAAGATGCTTGTGTTACAACTGTATTAGAACTGTATGTCATGTGTATATCAAGCTGGTTTGTACAGACATGAGTGTTGAAAAAGGTATTTTATAAGCTGCATGTGCTTAAAATGTATGCACAGTGTGCCCTACTAGAAAAGAACAGAAGTATACATGCACTGTAGTAACTGTTTAAAGGTATATATTTTAACAGTGGTAACTAGAATACAGGAGGTTAACTTCAGAAAAATAACTGAAATTAAATTACTTTCTGGCTACTCCATAAAAGATGGTAACTTTCAGTCTCAATGCAGCAAGGAGACAGAATTTCTATACTAGGGAGCTCTCTGTATTGTCTTTAAGGTGAACTAATTACTAGTTTTGAAAACATGAAGAAAGGTCATTGTTTTATGACTTTGAGCATCTGCCAAAGATCTGAGATTTATTTATTTTCACAAGTAGGTGCTAAATACTGCTGGCTTCCAGCAGTGGGGGTTTCACCTGGGATAGAGTCAGATGACAAGAAATTATGTCATTCTGCAAGCTATCCCAGCAGTAATATTTGAGATGTTAATTTGAGAAATCTCTGAGAAAGACAGAGCATTATGTATTCTGTCTTGGACCTGACAACAACAACTATAAGATCCATTCACCATATCCACCTTGCTCTTAAGTAAGTTAACTAGGTTATAGTAATTCTCTTAGATTCAGTCAGGAATATAGTGAAGCATAGTTTAGATGTTTTTCTTTATTTATTTGAGACTGTCGTGCAATGTTCTTTTTAATATTTCCTGTGATTTTGAACTCTGATGTCACTGTGAATATATGCTGAGTATTTTTGTGTTCTTTTATTATTTATTATTAAATATATTTAAACCTTTCATTGTGGCTGATCTTTGTAAGAGATATTTAAGTTTTGACAGTACTTGCATATTTATTTGTTGACACTGTGGGCCACTCCAAATGCCTTTGTTAAGGGCCTTAAAGTAGCTGATAAGGAGTTGGCTGGTGACAGATAACTACCTTATAGTCAGAGCAAAAGGGGGCATAGGTAGTAAACCTGTGCCAGCCTTTCCCAGCTGTGCATGTGTGGGTAAATAAAACCTCAGAATGTGTGTGTCAGCTACTTGGTCAGGGACACAAAGCACTGATTGGACAGAGAGGGTGCTGGAGATCTGGACTTGGCCACTCAGCTGAGATCTCAACTCTATAGCTGTGCCAGTGGGAAGTCTTACTGACAATTTGGAGAAAGAGGGAGAAACCAGCCCTGGACTGACTGTAGTTAGTCTCTGTGTGCTCTTAAGGGAAATTGCACTTGATGCAGAGAGCTGCATCTGGAAATACTGTGTGTGTACTTGTCATCCTCTCAGTTTACACCCCTCACTAGTGCCAGTGGTGAGGATTGAGGCTCTTTGACTACTGGTTCAGTGGTGGGTTATCACAACCCCTATATAGAACAAAATACTACCTTGCAAATACTACATGAAAAAACATTGCAACTGCTTACCTACAACAAGTTCTACTCCCACATTAACCAAACTAAGTTCCTGTTATAACAAAATCGCTAAATTTGCTGCAAACCTTCCATCTTATTCTTACCATTCCACAGCATTAAATAAATTAAATTGGATAGAATTATCAAATAACATAACTTACTCCCAGCTAGACACAATATATACATTAATATATTAGGCAGACTACGGCCATCACTACAATCTACTTTCAAAGTTCTTTTAAAGGAAAATCTCTCTCTCTCAGTCTTGACTATGCAGTATTGTTTTTTTTTCTTTGTATTCCTAAGTGTATTTCTCACTTGTTATTGTTTTCACCATTGTGGCCTAGGTTGTGGACAAAAAGGAACCCTGTATCAGTTCACTTACCCAGTTAAAGTAAAAAAAAAAAATGTACACACACACACACACACACACACAGGGAGAGAGACAATTTGTGCATATCATTATGTGCACACTATGAGACGCTATCAAAACTTACACTAAACATATCTGTTTCTGTGAGTGTGCACACCAAATTGCAATGGTTAGCTATATTAATAATGTGCTAATTTTCCTTATATGCATGTAAAAGCTATTTGTTTATTTGTGTGTTATTGCTTATAACCTTGTGATGAACCTGAAATTGGTCACTGTGGATTAATGTTCTGTCCTGATGAACAAGCAAACAAATAAATAAATCGACTCCAAAGACAAAAAAGAACTGTGGCAGAGCGTGAGAGAGAATAAATAGAGAAAAAATAAGTATTTGGGGTGTAAATGAAATGGACTAATATAAATACACAATATAAGCCATACAAAAATGAAAACAAAAAGACTGAATGAAAAAACAGGTGTGGCCAAATAAAGTTTTGTTCCTGTATTTGAGTTATAATAGTATAAGAGGTAGGTAGAACCCCCCCCCCCCCCCATTACTGCCAAAAAGCGGCACTCAAGCACATTTTGCATTTCACTTGACTGGGAAGTAAGAAAGGAGATCACGTGTCAGTCTTATGTTTTGCTATTGTTGTATTATTACATTTATTACTACATCAGTAATATATTTATTAAATAAGTGATATATGCATTAAATATATGTATTATTTACATTGCATAGACCACCTTTTGTGTACATAACAGTACGATTTTTAAGTCCATTATTTAAAGGTAATCATATTGTCAATCATCTCACAGGGAGAATCAGTTTATCTAGCAGTATATTCACATAATTCTAGCTAGTGTGTCCTTGTTTCTGAGATCTGTGACTCAGCTCTGTCTCCTTTATACACATTTCAAGCAGCCAGAGTATGAGAATATTTATAACAACACTGCAGGTTCCCAAGAGAAATGCTTTTTAAAGGGGATGTATGAAAATCTCAGAGCAGCTGCAGTCCTTATCAGGGAACTGTGAATAATTTCTCTTCTCATGCTGAATCTGGTACAGCTCAGAAAATAATTTGTTGTTTCATGTGAAGTGAAAAAGTCTGATTTAGCTAGTTCTGCCTTGTGAAGGCATTTTACACAAATGCCCTGAATGTTCCTGTATTAGCGGGTTAAGTCAACACTTAAGTTCTACCTATCAGCAGTCTGCCTCCTCCTAACTTGTAAGTAACCTCCCTGTACTGATTTTTCCAGTACAGAGGATGAATGGGAAGTTGATGATGTAAGAATGGCAGGCAGTCTAAGGTTAGAGTGAACATCAGAGGAAGAGGAGTTAAATGGGACTGGGGTAATGAACTTCAGGTGGTCTGCATACAGGTAACATTCGATTCGGTATAGTATCTGTTCTGGAGCGGACTTGATGGCCGTTAAGTTATTGGTTTTATAAAACTATTGTGGTTCCCAGTTTGCTTAGGGTGATAGGGAGAATCCTTAAGGGAGTAGTGGTATGACCTAAAGTACCAGAGTATATTTCAGGGTAGGTTTTCAAAGAAGGAGAAACGTGACTTGTATTTGATATCTATTCTACAAGTAGGTGGATGAACATGCAAGAGACACTGAAGAAAACAAAAGGCTGTACTATGAGATGTTTAAATACATAGAAGTCAAACTATGAGAGAGTGAAATAAAATATTTGCTTTTGCTATCATTTATTTTTCCTTCCTTTTGTTTTAATTTTGCCTTCAAAATGTTTAACTTTTCCTTCAGTTACCCATCTTACAGTTATTGCTTGACAGGTAAGGCCGTTGATGTGTGTATCTATTTATTATCACTTGGGTGGGATCCATTATGAAACTGAAAGCAGCAAAACTGAGTTTATATATTTTTTGGCATAAGAACAATAGTATTTAATTCATTGAAACCAGCAAAGTAACAGTCTAGTTCTTTTACTAAATACACAGAATATATTTACTAAGATTTTGCATTTAGCAATGCAAGCAAACGGGCACTGTATATATGCAGTTTGTAACCTTGTTACCTGCTGAATTGAATAAATAACTTAATTGTTGTTTATTTGTATGCGGGATGTATACTATTTATTGGCAAATGAATGTTATAAATATTTCCCCATTTGCATTTGCCAGTTTTAAAAACGTGAAGTAATTGTTTGTGTATTGTTCTTTTGAAGTCCTGTAAACTTTGTACAGGTGCTGGTATTTTTTTAGATTTCAGTTGAAGCACAGGGAGCAGGCAAATATTAAACATGTTAAGAGAAAAACACATCCCCTGTCTAGTGAAGTAAAAGAATCTGCAGCCAGTGTGCAGCTGAAGTAGCTCTCATTTTAACTGTGTTTTGTTGCTCTAAGTAGGACGATTGTGAAAGAGTCTCTAGCGTGCTTCTCCTGCTATCAGCTGTGGCAGATGACATCAGCACTTGTAGATTCAGCTCAGCCATGTTCACAGGTACTTGGATTCTTACTTCACAATCCCAGTCTACATGCATAGATGGGGAGGGGGCTACTGATGATCAATATCTCATTGATTAAGGAGAAGGTAAGAATGGGATGTCAATTAAAAAAATGGAGCATAGCTATTGAGGCTGCTACATAGCTCTCAACTGTCCAGATTTTCGCTTTACCTTTTTTGTCTGTTCCTCATAAAAAATTTGTTTTTCTGGCAAATCACTGGCAAATTATTGAGGATTGAATTCAGAAAATAATGACAGACATTTGGGTTTCAGACTTCATACTCATCAGAAAAGTCATGCTAATGCAAAGCCTTTCATTCTATCAACCTTCTAAGTTTGTAAGAGCAATATTTAAAAATTGTCCCTATTTTTAGGCCTTTGTCCCCCCATTCTTTATGGCTTTGTACAGATTCCTTACTGTAAGAGGTTGAGAGGTATGGGTTGCTAGCTGAGAACAAAAACAAGTGAAGAGACCAAAGGGGGACCTGGAGTACTTGAGTCAGCTTATTGGTTATGCAGCAACTAAATGAGTACATCACATGACCTTATTTGATCAGTCATGCGACCACTAAACAAGTAAATCATTTGTGTCCATGCAAAAGTGCTGATTAAGGAGAGTTTGGGTTCATTATTTTCAGCTTTGCTTGAAAATTATCTCGTAGTACACACAGACTGTCACTCAGCACACAAATTGCTTTGCTGCACATATATAATAAGATGCAGCACCACAAGGATATATACCAGGTCCACTAATGTCTTCTTGAAAAACAACCCAGATCTAGTATGCAAATGTCTCAGTCTTCCTCCATGCATGGCATAAAGGAAAAAGCCCTGGCTACAGCCCAGGTGACACAAGAACCAGAGTTTAATTAGAACTTTGGGTGTTTGTTAGAGCAAAGATGAGGAAGATGGTCATGCTTATCTGGGGGGGGGGGGGGTGGCAGATTAGTACCATGCAGTGCCACAGTCCCTGAGAGAATAAGCAGCAATGTAGAGAACAGCCAATGGACAGGAGTTCAGCTACCAAGCCATGAAACAGAGCCACTTTGATCCGAGTAAGAGCACTATCGCTGACTGCACTAACTGAAGGCTATAAAACTACAGTGCTAGTTTCAACATCTCTGTAAAGCAGCACTACTAATTGCTGCAGACCTGTTCTACAACATATTTCCTATTATCCATGCGCATGTCATATAAGTGTTTTATTATTTTGCATATTGTCCTTCTGTCAGTACCCTTTATTGAAACAAGAGAAATCCTTACCAGACTTTCTAAATGGTAAACAAAATCACCCACATTAACCCCCATACTCCTTTACCAGGTATAACAAGCCTCAAAGTCACTGTGCATTTATGTAAAACACAAATAACTATACCAGTTTCAACAAAAAAAAAACACTGCCAAGCTTTCAAACCTGAAAACAAATGTAATACTATCCACATTTAACTAATTCTGACAGAGGCCTTCCTATACTGATGAATGTATTAATCATAGCTGTCATTCTATCAGGCTGTAAAGGGAACAGAAACAAACTCACTCAAACCAGTATTAATTACATTTTATCAGATAACACTTGTAAACTGTAGCTTTTCATAATGGAATTGATCTGAATAAAGCTTAGCAAGTTAACAGAAGATTAAAGTTATAAGCTGTTAATTATCATCTTTCTATAGTCCTGGGTTTGAGAACTTTGGTTAAGTTTGCTTACCAAGTACGTCACTTAACTAGGCAAAGCTCCTAGACCTCCATTGAAAATGGATTTCACTCCAATTTAAGCAAAATGTTTAAATAAATAATACAGATAGATGGATATATGTAACATATTTAAGTGTCCATATTTTCCAGATCCAGAATGGATACCTGTTACACTTTCATATAACAAATTAAGTATTTTAATAAAATACAATATCCTGTTGCTTACTTCTCCACAAATAACTTAAGCCATCCAAACAGTAATATTTCTTCTAATATTGTATCTTGGCTAAATATTTTTAACAAAGCAGTTAGTCTAAGGTTTAAAAAACAAAGTGAAATTGTCTTTGTCAAACTTTCTAACAATAAACTGGAATGAAGTTGTGCTTACTTGGGTTGATACATTTACTTCACATCTCCTAAATTTAGAAGAAATCAGAACTGTTTGAGAGCAGGTAACATCCAAACAAGACTTCATGCTAAATCTACTAAGTGGTATTATAAAGCTAGAGTTACTTGACTTAGGTAAGTATTCACAAGCCTCCATCAACTTTTCCAATGTATACATCTATAGCTGTGCTGAGCTTCCAATCATCTATCAGCTTTTCCCAATAATTTTCTTTCTGTCTCTTTAATGCAGACTCATATACACACACACACACACACACACACACACACACACACACACACACACACACACACACACACACACACACACACATTATCATTGCTCTTCTAATTCTTCACTTCTTTTCTCCTCACTTTAACCATTCCTTCTCTTACTGCTTATTATCAGAGTTACTGTAATTCTCAAGTCCTACTCTCCCCAACTGCTGTCATACCCTGATTCATACCTTGCATACTTCCTACCTCCTCTTTTGTACCTCTTCTGCCTGTTCTTTCCTTGATGTCTGTTAAATATAACAGTAGCACTCCTAAGGTTCCTCAGCATTGCTTTGTGAACATCAAATTGCTTCTAGCAACCAGCTAACCATACTTATATCAGTTACTCCTAATATTAATCCTGTATTACTGGCTGTTTTCTGCATTTATATTTTGCTTGCATTTACCAAACAGAGCTTCATATGTACTTTTTATGCATTTCCTTTTCCATTTATATGCTGGTGTCATGAACTTATTCAGTGCCAGGCATGTCTAATATACTGCTGATCATGTATTTTGTTTAGGAGATCACAGCAAAGCTGCCACTGTGTAACTACTTTTTATATCATTTTCTTTCCTTTTAGCTTTTCTTTTAATTATATTTTAGTCCTCTCCACTGGACTATCCAAACTGTCCCACTACACTATTTGACTTGCTCTTTCCCACCATCTCAGCTGGTTACACCTATTGCATGGGGTGGTAAGAGTCAAGTACGGATGGATTATCACCCTAGTCAGAGGCTTTTATTTTTCTTTCTTCCTTATACAGCTAACCCGTCTTTGTATGTCTGAGCATCTTCAGCATGTGGAGTACAACAGATACATTGAATGGAAATCAGTCACTCATGCAAGAGGCTGTTCATTAACAACCTTTCCCACAAGAACCTTATACTTCCCTTCTCTATCAAAGCGATTCAGGAAATAGGATAATGAGATCATAGAAATTACAACGCAAAAAGTTATGAGACTATTTGCACTTTGCCATTACCTACCCTTATGTACCTCCCACTTATAGAGAGCCAAAGAAAGTCAGGCCAGGGTTGAAGGTGTAGATACCCATCCAGTCATCAAGGCTCATCTTAAAGGGTGTGTGGGCATCAGTCTGTTTAACCTATAAGGCCAATTTATTCCACAGATGGGGTTAACATTGGGTAATAAATCTGTCCCTCTAGCATGTTTTTTATATGTTAATGGAGATCCAGAATATTAGCTTTAGTGGTTGTAGAGCTGTTTATCTTCCAGAGATTCAAGAAATCAAGGAGAGCTTAATGACACAGAATGCAAGACCAACATCCACATTAAAGTCTATAAGAGACTGAGTATAGAGCTATGGCTTCAGGTTTGTCTTGGTAACCAAAGGTTTTCAGACTGGTAATCTTCTGAGTTCAGATCCACTGGGACATTTCTAGCTATGTGATGTGTATACTAAAAGTGACATTGTATTTTATAACTGCTCTAGTTAGAGTAGACTACAGAGGAAGGATAACTTGTTTCAACCCAGATGAGATACTGTTAGATATCAGTTGTTTTAAACAGAAGTCATTCCTTGCCACTGATACTACATGGCTGTCAAAGCAAATGGAGTTGTCGATCTAGGTGCCAAGATTCCTGACCAGTTAATCAGTTTGTAGTGAGATGCTGGCTACATTGTAAGTTGAAGCAGAGAATTTTTCTATTTTTACCAAATATGCCAATACTGAAGTTTTTTGTTTTGTTTTTAATGTTAATCCTTTTTCAGTACATCTTTGATCACAAGGCTTAGCTTTTGTTGCAGTGATACCATATCCCCATGGTTGACCAGGCAGTACCACCCATCTTGTAGGCTTGGGCAAACTTTATTAACCATAGGTCTGGATTTACAGTTTGGGGGGGGGGGGCAGAGAAGTATATTCCAAAAAAGGGAGGTTCCAGATCCGAGCCCTGAAGTACACTGCTCGTTAGTTTCTTGCATACTGAGGAGGCACAAGATGCTTTAATTATAAGGGTTCTGTCTTTCAGCCATTTGCTATCCACCTTACTTGTAAGGGTCTGCATTTAGGTCTCTTAGTGTAGGTGCAATTCCAGCATGAGGGATGGTGTCAGATACCATGGCTAAATCCAGAAGGACTGTGTGAAATGGATGGCCTCTAGCCACAGCCTCTGTGACCTTCTCAAAGAAGTTATTAAACTAAGTAGGCATAATCTCCTTTTGATAAAACCATATTGCTGTGGTTCCAAGTGTAGAAAGATTTTGATGTCACAGTTTATAAAGGCAGATATGATGTATTCCATAGCCTTGTAGATTAGACTAATTAGGCTGATAGGTCTGTAGTTTCTGTGGTTTCTGGTGAAGGAGCATCACAACAGTGGTTCCCATTACTTCAGGAAAATGGCCCCTGTCAAAGCCTAAGTTAGACCAGTTCATGAGGGGCTCCATGAGAGCATGTTTGGTGCTACTTATTAGGCATCCAGGTAAATTATCTGGACCAACAGAAGTTGTATTTTTGGTATCTGAGACCACAATTAGGAAATGTTCCTTTATGATCTTGGCAGGGATTTAAGGGATTAAGGGGTTAAGGGATTTTGATGACTATTTCCATAGTTAAGTTCGCACCAAACTTATCTGTAAGTATGTTAGGTATGTCTTTCAAGTCTGAGTTTGTAATTCCATTTTGGATTAATTCTTAACACTGCTGGGAGTTGATTCTTTATTTTCTAATGTAATTAAAGGAGGAGTTTTAATTACCCTTGGCTTTAAATGCTAGTGTGTGTCCATATTCAGCTTTGATCTTATTGATGGTAGCTTATAGTTCTTTGCTGAGCCTTTTGATACAGTCTTTAATGTGGGTGGATTTAGATTTGTTGTAGGACTTTAGAAGTTTTCTCTGTTATAAAGATTATTTATACTGGTAAACCATTATAATTGGTTCTAGTAGGGACTGCCAGATCTGTACACAGTTCCAGGTGAGAGTAGAACTCCATTACATAAGTAGCAGCTGAGGCTGTATGGGGGTCAGGTGATAGCGCAAGTACATTTCAAGAGCTCATCACAGAGTTTGAGTAGGTTTGTTTGATGAAGTCTCTAAAAAATCAGATTTGTTCACTGGGTGGGGGCATTTCAGACTTTAAATGGGAAGGTCACTAGTTTGTGGCTGAATTTAGCCAGGGTTGGAGATACTATAGGAATGGTACATGTGGGAAGTATGTTAGTAAAGACAATTTCTAGAATGTTCTGCCCTGTAATAACCTGGCTTATGATCATTTCTAGGCAGTTATCGTTTAGTAAGTATAAGATTAGGTTTCACTTAAATGTAATTTGTTAGACATAAATATAGTATTCTCTTTGTATAGGCCTAGAGAGGCAGCCATGTTAAAGCAGACATATACATTTTACATGCAGATTCAGTAGAATGAAATGTTTCAGTGACCTTCAGTCAAGAATACTGATAAGAATAAAATGTGCTAACAGAATGTGCAGTACATTAAGTACAAATAGGCTTGGGAACCAAGGTTAAAGGGGCGTGTAGAACTTGTAAGAAATTTACATGGTTTTGGCATTATTTAGGAGAAATATTTCAGACACAGAAGTAATTTAGTTCAGACTGATATGCAGAAAATCATTGCAGTGCAGTCCACAGAAGTTGGTACAGACACTCAAGAGTGAGTGCAAACGTTAGGTCAAATATCCAGCATTCTAGAATATTAATTATATTATTCAGGAGAAAAGGAATAATTGTGAGTATAACAAGTACAGAAGCTACAGACATTATAATTCTGTCGATTTCGGTTTATCAGAATTGTTATTGGAGCCAGTAAGATCTGACATTCTGAATACTGAATTTATGGACAGTGTAATAAGTGCAGAAGCTACAGACATTATACTTAAGTCTGTTTTAGTTTACCAGCATTGTTGTTGGAGACAGTAGTATTTGATTCATATACTGCTGACATCTACCTCCACTGTACATAATAAAATATTCTTAACTTAACTACAGTGTATGCAGACTGTTATTCTGAAAGGTACAAGAAGATTTAGCGCATAAAGGAGAGACTAGCACCTGTTCAGCACAGTTTTGGGTAATTAACAGATTAAGACTTTCATTCCAGTTTCTTTCAGTTATTTCCAGTTCATTCAAGTATTCTACAGTCCTTTCAGTTCTTACAGTAAGTACAAATCTGTGAATCTTTAGGTAACCCCAACTTTTGAATTCTAAGTATACCAGTTTATCAATGAATAATTGAAATCACCCATCATAAAAATATTTTTGATTATAGGTATTCCAGAGAGTACATACAAACACACACACACACACACACACACACACACACACACACACACACACACACACACACAGCCAAGGTGGGTCGAAGGAGGCAACCTCCCACAGTACAGGTGTTAGTGAGTGCAATTGGCAGATATCAATCAGTCAATTGTGCCATTTCTGAATGCTGGGATGTGTGGTATAATTCACTGAGTCCTGAAATAGAGGATTTTTTTTTTTTGCTTTTCAGCTTAGATTTGAGTGGTAGAGACAGGTGTGAATAGACTTGTCTTCATCCTTAAGTGAAAAACACCATGTCAGAGAATGGATCTTTTTTTTTTTTTTTTTTTTTTGTGGCACCAGATTCTAGAAGGGCCAGCAATGGTACTCTGTGTGCACGTGCACACACATATACACACACACACACACACACACACACACACACACACACACACACACACACACACACACACACACACACACAAACACCTTCCTTTTCCCATTGGATAAATGAGCCAGTAACAGGCATTCTTTCATGATCTCTCCCAGCCAGCTTTTCTACTCCCAGACCACTAACCAAATCCAGGTTGCCTGGGTCTTAGTCAGAGCACTATTCTGCTGTGCTGCAGTGTATTCCGTCTTTGTGTATGTCGCACTGCCAGCCCAGCTATCTGGAATTATGTAAATACTCCTATATAATTTGTGAATATCAACATGATTCATATGCTTGTCTTACAAATGTATTGGAACTGCGTGCTCTGTATATATTAAATTGCTGATACAGAAGTATGTGTGAACAGGGTTTGTACAGTACTGAGCTTCAAAGATGTAGCCACACTGTACCCTGCTGAAACATAAAAGATGAACTTGCAAAACTTGAGAATAGTTCAGGTTAAGTTACTTTACAGCTGGGCCATAAACAAAAGATGTTATCTCTCAGTTTCAGTGCAGAAGCAGGCACAATGTCTAGAAGTTTTTTTATTGTTTTGAAAGAGAAGTAATTACTAGATTTGAGATGTAGAAGTGTTTTATTGTTTTATGACTTCCAGGATCTGCAAACATCTGAGAGATATGAATTTTTCACAAAGAGTTGTCAAATGCTACACTGAGGATTTAGCTTGAGAACTAAAGTCAGGTGACAAAAAAGTGGTGTCATCTAAGCAAATTTAGCAGTAATATTTGATATTAATTTAAGAACTCTCTCAAAGAGAGAGTGTGCGTCTTGTATCTTGTCTTTGACCTAGAAACACCCACTCATAACCACCTTTTGCACTTGCCTTGCTGTAAGTACATTTGTAGGGCATAGTAACTCTTTTAGATTCAGATAGGAATATAGTACAATATAGCTTAGATGTTTTCTTTATTTATTTGAGACTGTCCTGCAAGTTGTTTTAAATATTTCCTGTGATTTTGAACTCTGATGTAACTGATTACTTACTGAGTATTGTCTTATTTTACTGTTTATTTATTATTAAATATATTTAAACCTATCTTTGTGGCTGATATCTGTGAGACATAATTAAGCTCTTAGAGTACTTGAATATCTATTTGGTGACACTGTACAGGCCACTCCTAACTAGCCTTTCTCTTGGTCAGACTACCATTTGGATTATTAGTATCATTACACAGTAGGATTGGACACCCTTTGTTAAGAGCCTTAGAGTAGCTGATAAAGAGTTGGCTGATTGCAGATGGAACAACCTTTTAGTCTGGGCAGAAGGGGGCATAGCTAGTAAACCTATGCCAGCCTTTCCCAGCTGTGTGTGTGTGTGTGTGTTTGTATATAAATCAAATCTCAAAGTGTGTATGTGTCAGCTACTTGGGCAGGGAGACAAAGCACTGGTTGGACAGAGAGGGTGCTGGAGGTTTAGGCTTGGCCACTCAGCTGAGATCTCAACCCTAAAGCTGTGCCAGTGGGGAGTCTTATTGAGGATCTGGAGAAAGAGGGAAAAAACAACCCCAGACTGACTGTGATTTCTGTGTGCTCTTAAGGGAAATTGTACCTTACTGTGTGTGTACTTGTCATCCTCCCATTGTGTACATCCCTCACTGTTGCTAGTGGTGAGGATTGAGGCTCCATGATTACTGGGTCAGTGCAGGGATGTCACAATGTACTTTAACAGATGTACCTCTTTTTTTTGCCATTTATTCTCTACATATTCTTATTACATACTCATTAAAGTATTTAAAGAAATCATATTTATCTTGTGGATTTTTCTTAGTAAATATTCTGTATATGGAGCCTTTCCCTGTGGACCACTACTGTAAATAGGATCTGCCTACTCCGACCTCATAGTCACGAACAAAAATAAAAGAGTAAATTAATAAAACAGGATTAGAGGAATGTCTTAAACATGATAACCTCTTTAAGTCTTTAACCATGTAATACTGAAAAATGTGCATGCTTTGTAAGTTAAGCACTTGATAGTGTATTTAGCAATGTATTAGGGAGTGCTCCTATGACTAGGACTGCAGCAAAGCTAATATGCATAACACCGGATTTGTAATCAGCATGTAGCTCTCAGTGTAAGTTTAAACAGAAGAAATAACCAGCTGAACTAAACACCCGAATGTTTACATTTCACAATTTGTATAATTTATTGCTTTACAGTTTAATAGCTAAAATACTACAATAGATTGATTTTCTACCTAGTGATGTATTTCTTTCACTCTAACTACTGTCCTTCTATTTCAAGTATTACCATTGCATTAACAACCCTATCTCTTTAAGGCAGCATTCACCTATATCCACAAATTCTTCTAGTCTGTACACATACTGTATCCTAGTTTCTATTATTGTTCTACCTTAAATTAATTGTACCTTTCTGCTTGACATAATTATATATTTAATAAAAAGAAAATTGTCTCCAGAAACGCACACCACTAGCTGTTAATGAAATTTCATTCTCAGTTAGTGCTGTGCGTTTCTGAAGCCAATTTTCCTTTTATTTTTTATTATTTATTATTTTTTATCATTTCTACTGGCTTTATAGTTTTACATAGTATAATTATATATTTCTTCTGCTCATCTCTGCTTCTAACTAACTTTCTGTTTTACCACTTATAACTACCTCTTTTTCCACTCATATCCTATGAAACTTTAAACCTAATTACTATCTTGTCTATTCATATCCTGCTCTACTTTTTCGCCTTTTAAATATTGTTATAAGACTTTTATTGCTATAGACCAGTGAGATGAGACCTTGGGACTCAGGTGGACAGTAGTCTCTCCTTTGATAATAACATCGCCACAATAGTCAGGAAATCCTTCTACGTGGCACACCTCATCACGAAAGGGTTCTCATCCAGGAAAAAAGAGATCATTGTTCCCCTCTACTCGGCACTCATTAAACCCATTATTGAGTACAATGCCCCTTTTGGAAAGTACCTCACAAGACATCTGCAACAGCTGGAAAGGCCACAGAAGTACTTCACCAAGAGGATAACGGGTCTCAAACAGCTGTACTATGCTGACCAGCTTTACCCCATAGCATATCACCTACTCCGAGGTGATCTCTGCCTAACATGCAAAGCTATGTCTAACTCAGAGCTGTTGGACATGCTACACCTAAAGAAATCCCAATCCCTCCAGGATACATGCTCTAGGGATCTAAACCTTGTCACCACAATAAATAGAACATGCTGGAGGGATAGATTCCTGTCCCAGAGACTTCCCATACTCTGGAACAAGCTACTTATCTATGTCAAGCAAAGTCCCTCATTAGCGCTCTTCAATAAAAATCTTGATGAATGGATGGGAATTAGGAAATTCACCCCAGGGATCACATCTGTGGTCCTACTCGACAGGGGCACAGGACGATAACTTTCTTGGGTGGCAAAAGCCAGGGAAACTTGTTGGCTAGGCTTACATAGGCCCTAGGGCTGATAGCTTAGTACCTACCTATGAACCTATGAACATGGGAAGGAAGCCATCCTGAACTATTTTCTATAAAGCTTTAAGTCCTGTTTTTAAGGACTGCATTTCATTTAAGTTTTCTGTTTCTACATTTTTGTTCACCTATCTTGTAAATAAACTCATGCTGAATCTTGAAAAACTGCTGAGTGTTTCTGTGACTATTACTGAACTGAGATATATTTGTTTGAAACACAGTGGTCAATGTTCAATTCCCTACCATTAACAGTCTAGAAAGTACAAGAATTTATACTGGACAGGATATAAAGATTGTTTACTATTTGGTTTGCAATGTGGGGAGTATACACTTCCCAGTGGCTAAGAAAGACTTTTGAAAAAGCATGCTATGATATAAAACGTGTGAACTATGCAGCTGAGAGTGTCTGATCTGTAACCCCATACAACTCTGAAGTGGAATTACTCTATACTGTCGCTTGTATCTGTTTGTATGTGGGCTACAACTGGTCCATTTGGCCTTAAAACAGAGAAAGTTTTTAAAGCTTCAGAAAAGACTACAATTACTGGAAAACATCCAAGACAAACAGAATAAAACCTTGCAGCACTACTGCAGCTATCAGAAACTGCAAGCCACTAACCAGCACCTGCAAAATATAGCTGCTGGTACCTCTCAGCGGTTACTTAGTTTCCATGAAAGAAATTATGCCTAAAATGGAGACATTGAGCAACGTTTGTTTAACTTGCAACAGTTTTTATAATCAGTCAATCACCTCTGGCCCTAAGAACCAGTCTACTGCTGATGAAATGGAGAGCCATTAATGATACAGAAGCCCACCTCATGGACTTCATGAAGTATGCAAGAAGAGGGAACCAGCCCTCAAATGAGTGAGCAAGAATTTTATCTGTATATCTTAACAGTGAACTCTCCGAAAGCCTATATGGAGATGGAATGTAGAGTTATCCAGGATTGCCAAAAACTAAAACTGGAACTTTTTGCTGCAGCAGTTGCTTCACAGTAGGGATAATCACAGTTTTAATCATTGACATTCATCAATGACAAACTGTTACATTTCCAGTTGGATTTAAAACACACATTGACACTTAAAACCTGATGTGAAGGATGTAGGATGTAGGAAACATTTTAGACTTCTTAGCAATGGCTTGATTTAAGACAGCAGTACCTAACAGTTTATAGGTTCATAGGTTGGTACTAGGCTATCGGCTCTAGGGCTTATATAAATCTAGACATAACAATTCCCTGGCTATTTCTTCCCACAGTATTTACTTCCCTGGACCCCTGTCTAACAGGGCGACTGACATGATCCCCAGGGTGATGAAAATATAAATTTTAAAATGATGTGCAAACCTCCAAACTGCAATCACCCTTAGTAGGATGTTTGAGAATGTCTGCTGCTGTTTGAAATTCCGAAGGTGAACCAGTAGAATATGATCAGGTTGAGTCCTTAGTGTCTAGAAATGTGGAATCTGCCTTTTGAATCTGTGGTATTAACATACATTTAATTTAGTGTTTTTAGATAGAAATTAGTACCAAGGATTGTTAGATTTTTAAAGAATGATTACATTATTTAGAATACAATATGTGTGTAAGCATAGAATTACTATTCACTAGAACATTTATGTAATATGTGTTTACACGAAGATAAGAAAGAGTATCATATGGCCCAAGCTGAAATACAAACAATGCAAGGCAAAGTACTACAAGTATTTTTACTGCCTAATCTGTCACCAGATTTGATAACAGGGTAGAACTTTAGCTGTTATTTGATAACAGGTTAGAAATTTAGCTGTTTTAAAGAGCTGTGTAAATGTGATAAGAGGAGCAAAACCAGATGTCTTGACAAAGATACAACACCCCAGTAAAGCTGAAGCTGTAAACATCAATAAAATTTGGATCTGGGTGGAAGATAAATTTGAAAATGAGTCTGTCAAAAAGATTCTACTGGGTAAGTCAATGAATGGAATAAGTGCAGACCTTTATGTGAAGGGCTCACAGCAAAGTATACTGTGCATGAAATACAGTCAAAATAGTGAGAGAAGTCAATACAGAAACTAATGAAGAAGGGTCTATAGAGGTAAGAAGCGACACAAGTGTAGAAACTCAGAAGGATGCAGATGAGTCCTGTGAAGAACATACAAAACAAGTTAGCCAAACAGGACTTTAACAGTAAACCAGACAAATGCACAGGTAGGGCTCTAATGCTAGAATAAATATAAATAAGCTAGCAACAGAGAACCTGCAAGCACCCCCATAAAAAAAAAATATATTTTCATAAATTGTTCCTTCTAGATGAAAAGTGAGATGAAGAGATCAAAGCAGTTCATCTCTCTGTAGGAAATGAAGATTCACTGTGTCCCTTAAATCAGACTAGAATGAGTAATGTTGACCTGGCTGATCTCCATATAAGCCATGCCATTCTTAAAACGACCAGTGAGAAGTTGGCACTCTAAATAGGGCTAGATAAATCATAGTATGAATTGAACGAGAGTTCACTTATCAGAAAAAAAATCTTACTTCATACTCATATTTTGACTGAAATGGCTTGCTTTATAGATTAACTAAAGATACTAGGCCACTTACTGGTGCCAAAATGTTTCATACCTCTCATAGTGAAGTTAACCATAGTCATGTTCTGTGTGGAGATTTAGGCATATAAAACACAAAGTCTTGGGTTTTGGCTATGTTTTCCTGGCTATGTATTATGAAAAAAGAATGCAGCTTGCTTAGACCAATTGTTTTAGCTAAAATGTCTTAGATCAAACCTTAGACAATTTTTGTAGACTAGAAGCTAAAACAGTTTGTTTTCTAACTAAACAGATTTTTGGGAGACTCTTGGTACTTTCTAGAAAAGTTAGAGAATTGGAGGACTTAACTGAATGCCTTTTAGTTACAATAGATGTTAATAGTCTGTTCGCTGTAATTCTGCAGGAATTAAATTTGGAATATTTGAGAGTTTCTTAGCAATAAGAGTATTTTTCCAATGTTTGTGTGCTGTTTCATAGACTTAATTTTCAAACATATTTAATTTTGAATTTTATCAAGATTGTTTTCACCATATACAGGGTAATGTAATGGAAGGTGCTGTAGCAGCCACTTTTGTGAATATAGTACTTAGTGTTTGTATGAACCAGAGAGCCCAATTCCAAAAGACTTGCTCTCAGTATAATTGAACACAAGAAGCACAGAAGAGATCATACAACAGAAATCCTGTTAACAGAGAGTTTCATAAAGGAGCAAATTCTTGTGATAATGCCCACTGCTGAATATACCTTCTTGTTAACTGGTAAGGTATTCCTGAAGTGATAAATCTACTAAAAGAAGTAATTTACAAAGTGAAGCACACTTAAAAACAAAAACTGAAATAAATATATATTGTGTACATGTGCTGAAGCCTTAGAAAGAAAGTGAAGTTTCTTTAGTGAGTATGATCACTGAAGAATTTAAAAACTGTGCAGTATGTTCTGAACTAAAGGAAGCATTGTCAGAACCCCGGTGACAGGAATTCAAAGAAGTGGAACCCAGGAATATGGACATATCATCAGAACTACCTGGCAGAATTTTAAAAAACCTGTGTAGTCTAAGTTTGGTTTGTGGCCCATGAGTAGGGTAGACAATATGATAGAAAGGTTGGGTAAGGCAGGATTCTTGTCCACGGTGAAGATGATTAAAAGTTATTGGTGAAGCCCATTACATTGAGCAGCTTAGAAAAACCAGCATTCTCCATGTCTTTTTTTTGAAAACAGATTTATTGAGTTTTATGTTTAAACAGATTAAACATATGATTATAACATAAATTTAACTTTTGATTAAATACATATGAACAGTTCACACAACAAAACTAAAGTATTTACAGAGGCATCCATATATACATTTCGAAAACATAGATTATCATCAAGGTTTCATGTTGTAATACATTCTTTTTTTAATAATTCCTGTAGACTAACCCACATATTGTATGAGTATGTTTTCCTATATGATCTTGACTTAATTGTCCAACGTTCCATGTGGCATACTTCTGTAACAGTATTTTTAAATTCATTAAATGTTGGCGGAGTATCTGATATCCAATTTCTCGTTATGATTTTTCTTGCCACAATAAGAACTGACCACAACAAGGGGAGTTTAATTTTTTGATACAGCGATGAATGGGCCTGTTAAAGAGGACCATAGATTTGGTTTATCTTTTCCCAATAGCATTTAATTCCTTACAGTCATAAAACATGTGTGCCCAATCAGCATTTCTTTCAATTTTACAGCTTTTACATAAAACTTCTTTATTAGTAATCTTACTCATAGTGAGAGGTGTATAGAAAGCCCTATGCATACATTTCCATGTATACAGCTTCCACCTGAATGAGGATGTTGTTCTACTAGCTGATTCAGGATTTTTTTTTATCTTGTTCAGCAGGTGGTTCATCATTAATAGAGGTATAGTAATTCCATAAAAATTCAGAGCTACTATAAGTTTCTTCTCTAATTATTTTATATATTTGTGATAACTTGCCTATAGATATGGATTTATGTTGTATATTCATAGTGAGATAATTTACCAACAAAGGAACATATTTTTTACTAGTGGGAGGTATTAAATCAAGCTTATTTAAAAGGAACTGTCTATACACTTATAGTTCTAACCATAAATTGTTTTCTAATTCAAACTCTTGAATTAAGTTATCTGTTGATTTGATTTCATTATTTAAGATCAACTGGAACCAGTATATTAATCTCTTTTCTTTGAATAGTGATATTTTAATAGAGTCAGAAGGTGAAACAATTCCTTGTGTTTAAGCAATAGGGCATAAGAGAAAGAACTATTCTTTATATTGGATATATATATTGGAATTTTATATATAAAGTTTCTGAAATTAGTTAAGAGTTGAAATACTGCTAGTTGAATGTTTAGGTGTAGTATGTATTGTAAAGAGGTCCTTTAATATCCATATAAAGGTGTTGTTTAAAGTATTTTATACAACTGAGGACTAATAAATATGTCTGTGCAAATTGCTTCCCAGTAATTTTTCCACTTACCTGAATATTTGGGATCCACTAATAGCATTATAAATTTGATTATAGAAGACATTGAGTATAACTCTGACTCAGGGAAGGCAATACCACCATTCGTCCAACTAATTAAATTATATTTTAATGCAATTCTAGGTTTGTTTGAAACCATAAAAATCTTAATAGCATTGAATTTAGTTTTTTTACTATTGGTTTTGGGGGAAGTAAAGAAATTGATTGAATAATATATAATATTTTTGGGAGAATGATCATTTTAATTATTGTTAATCTTTCTTCCATTGTAAAGAAGATTTTGTTCCATTTAGATATAAGAGACTGAATATTGTTAAATGAGTTATAATAGTTCATTTGTATTATATTTTTTAACATCTTTTGCCAGTGATATCCCTAAATATGTAAACTATCCTGAATCAGGAATAAATTTAAGATATTCATTTCCAAGTTTATTTTTGTTAAGATAAATAGGAAGTATTTTTGTTTTTTTATTGTTAAAAATTAGGCCTGATTTTTGTGAAAATTTTCCATGGAGTCAAATAGGGCAGACATAGATGATATATTTCCATTTAATATAATGAGAACATCATCTGCGAAGAGTTGGATTTTAGATATGATCTCAGAATTTATGCTGACTCCTTCTATATCTTTGTTCATTCTTATGGAATTAGCCCACAGTCCCATTATTAAAGTAAATAACAAAGGGGAAAGAGGGCAACTTTGTTTGGTTTCTTTTAATATTGGGATATTTTGAGATATACAAGTACCTATTTTGATATATGCCTGGGTGCCCCTATATAAATACATTATTATGTTTATAAATTTATCAGAGAAGTTTAAACATTTTAGCAATATAAACAAATAATCTCAATCCAGTGAATCAAATGCTGAATTTATATCTAAACTTATTATAATTAGGTCATTTTTTCTCCTATTTGAGTAATCTATTAATGAAACTATTCTTTTAATATTATCAAATGTTTTCCTATTTATTATGAAACCTGTTTGATCATCACCAATCAAGTTTGGGAGAAGATTCTTCAATCTATCTGTGTATATATTCATAAACATTTTGTAATCCGCATTCAGTAGAGAGATGGATCTATATGAGGAGCATTTTATTGTATCTTTGGTTTTATTATAGGTGCTATAAATGTGTACTTCTAAGATGGGGGGGCATATAGCATCAATCTGTGTTGTTAAAAAGACATTTTGTAATAATGTAAGAGCTCTTTTGGGCATGATTTTATAAATTTCTGGTATGATTCTGTCATTTCCTGGGGCTTTGTTTAATTTAAGTTTATTAATTTGTGTCTGAATGTCCATGTAAGAAATATTCTTGTCTATTAATTCTGCTTGTTGTTTATTACGATTTTTTTTGTCTATTTAGTTATACATTCTTTCATATTATCTTTTGGATCCATAGAGACTACATTTTGATTGATTTTGTGGAAATGTTCCCTGAACTCTTCTAATATAGCTTTTACATTATGTACCCTTCTCCTCTTCTTTGTAGAGTATATTTCTTTAATGTGATTATGTTTACTGAGTCTAACAGTTTTATTTTTAAGTCTATTTAAATATTTAGGATTATTGGAAAAAGCAAGAAACTTGTGTTTTTCGAGGCATATCATAGTTTTGTGACTAAGGATTTCTAAATATTTATTTAGTATGTTAATTTTCTCTTTAATGTCACTATTTATGTATTTACCATTTTGGTTATGTGTAAGGTTATCTAACTTATTATGTGTTAGATTTAGCTTTTTATCCCAGGATTTTCTTTTGTTGTTATACCAATTGATTATTTTCCCATAAAGCTATGCTTTAAGGGCGTCCCAGACATATATCACTGATGTATCAAATTTGGAATTTATTTCTATAAAATTATGTATTTCGTTTATTATAAATGTATGCAGGTATTCTCCTAAAATGTACATTGAATGATGACTTAATATTCAGTTCAGAGGTTATGGAATTATGGTCAAATAATGGGCAAGAGATTATTATAGATTTAGTAATATCATCAGTTAGTTGATTAGAAATAAGGACTCTATTTTGAAGTAGGAACCATGTCTATTAGTGAAGAATGAAAAGGGTAATTGTTTTGGGTCTGCTTGATTGTTTATGCCATTAAGGTGAAATTAATTCATAAAGTCTTTTAAATGTTTGGCCTGTGAGGAAATCTTTCTTTTGTTTTTAATACTAGATTAATTTTCATTCACAATTTAAAGTCCCCTGCCATTATAATATTTCCTTTTGTGAAAAGAATAATTTGATTCAGATGTTGTTTGACAGTATCTATTCCT
Source organism: Protopterus annectens (assembly GCF_019279795.1). Classification (NCBI taxonomy): domain Eukaryota; kingdom Metazoa; phylum Chordata; order Ceratodontiformes; family Protopteridae; genus Protopterus; species Protopterus annectens. The sequence continues at coordinate 275,259,341 of NC_056748.1, forward strand.
ATACCTGGTATCCAGTAGATGTTAACCAAGTTAAAGATTTTTTTATTTATTTCCACTACAACCATGCACAACATGTCTCTATCATCTTGAAAAGTGTTTATTATTTTAGGAATAGGTAATGATTTGTTCCATAAAGTGGCTATACCTCTTTTCTTCTGTGATTGTTCAGAGCTTGATATAACCATAAACTTCTTTGTATCTAGTTTAGATATGTCCTTTTTCAAAATATGTGTTTCCTGAAGGAATATTATATTAGACTTGTGTAAATTTAAGTGTCTAAATAAGTTTTCTCTTTTACATGGGTTATTTAAACCATTAATGTTAACAGATATACCTCTTAGCAAAGCCATTTTGATTTTTAAGATTTTTAATGTGTTTCATATTAGTTTGGGTTCCTTTTGTTATTTTATTTGTATTAAATGTCTCCTTGTTATATGCTAGTATAAGTCTTTTATTTATGTGTGGGTTTACTTCAAACAAAATAAATTAGTTAAATCTTTCTAAAATTAAAGCCTTGTGTATAATACAAATAATGGATGACTTGAAAAGGTGTTTTTTTACAACTAAAAATTATTTGCACAACCTTAAATAGCAACCCTGCACCCAGCCTGGAGTTATAAACTCCTCAGTGAAGTAACATTAGCCACTCAACTTCACCACCCAGTCAATAGCAGCAGGGCCTCAACTCCACCCAGTATTTATATTTGATGGTTGCTTCTCAATTAACATTTAACTAACTTTTAATTAAACTTATGTGTTAATAACTGACTCATCTAATTATATACTTATCTTAAAAAATAATAGTTAATGATTAATATGTGCACAAGATTTAAACTTAACGTCAATAGTGTCATATTTATCAGGTATGAATCTTTCTTTTATAGAATAGTTCTATACATTAAATTTTTAACCATTTCCTATGTACATTTTTGGTTTAGTGTTAAAACCATGAGGAATCAGTATTCACTTTACCCTCATAACTGATATTAGTAGCATAACTTTAAAGTAATATGCATTACTAACTCTGTTCATAAATAGTTCAGTATCAACAACTTTCCAGTATTAATCATATATAAATAAATATATATATTGACAGTGTGATACAATTCAACAAGATTAACAAACAACACAGATAGGTAAACACATTGTTGTTTTAGTATTCTCTTATTGTATTCAATCTATTACTCATTATACATTTTCCTACTTATTGTCTAATGTTAGACAAACAATTTAAATATTGTTTTTTTATTAATTCAATAAATAAATATGTTAACCATATTATCTGACTGACAAAAAAAATGGTTAGCTTTGACACCTTTTTCGTCGTCTTCAACAACATGCTATTCACATTTGTGCATAATGTTTATATAAATGCCCATTGAGTCTGAGTGTGTTTATTACTGTCAGTAATTGTATTATTACATACTATAGTCACATCTATCAAGTCCAACCTATATATTTGAATAAGACTTGAAAGACACCAATAATTAAAACATCTATAACCATCAACTGTGCTATTTTTTTTTTGTCTCACCTGGTGCATCATCACCTGACCTGAGATGTAAGAAGTTCAATATGAATATTTAGCATGAACTAGGTATATTTTCCATTGAATTCTGTGTTAGATATTGCTAATGAACTAATATAATATAATATAAGCACTTTGCATTAAATAAGACTATTATTGCATTCATTAACGGTATTGTCCTATATAGCATATTATGTAAAGAAAACAACAAACATAACAATCAGCTTACTTCAACAATATCATAAAATGATTCAATTCAAAGGATTAGAACCATATCACCAAAGACAATAACTAAAGATTTAGTAAAGTATCAAATGAGATTTCAAACTGTTTAAGATATATAGGTAAATCTGGGCAGTATGCATAAACCACACATTAAGCATTTCACTATTTATGGCTATAAATCAATATGTAATCAGAGTTCTAATCAATATATGATATATACCATAAAACTTCTTCACCCTTTCTATCATTGTTTAAATGAAATGCATTTCATACACTCACAACTGTTTTACTACATACTTTAGCTTTTAGGTTTATAAACAAAATTCCTCTTATTTCATTAAAAATGGAAGCAAAATGCTTTTGTTTTAATATTTATGCAATTTGAATTGTTTTACAAACGTTAAACTTACTATTTTTATGTAAAGTTCTGTTTTTCTTCTAGTTCTTCTTCTGTGGCCATTTTCCCTCCTGAATCTGTGCACCCAGCATCCTCTTATCGTAATTACATGACACTGAAGGTCAGAGTTCACTTTTGTAGCAGCAAGCTTAACTCAGTGAAGCAATGGAGTATGCAGGATGATTTCTTAGCTCGCGACTGTGTTTCTCGAGCCCGTGGGGAACCAAAATTGTCTCTTTATGTTGTTTAAGCGGGAAAACAGTAAGTAAAACAAACTTTTGCAGCTTTTCTGAAGAGATATGCACAAGCCACATAATATGTTTCATAGACAGCCTTTTACATTAATGGCAGGAATGAGAATACCCATTTTAAGCATAAAATGTTAGTGCCACCAGAACCATTATATTAAACCCCAAAACAGTATAAATCTCATAAATAACTTCTTCTTAATGTCATTAAACAAGCACTATTGCCAGAATAACTAAATATACATATATTTGACTTTTTTATACTTATATTAATACCAGTATGTTTTTATTAGGTTATAGGAGGACTTATAATGATGTATAGTATTTAGTGATTAAGTCATTAAAAGAGAGAAGAAAAGGCTATATTTAATATATACGCTTGAAAATAAGTGGACCAACAAACTCTCCAAAATGAAAAAAAAAACAACACAGGCTCCGCTCTGGCTAGAATAACTCCAAAAAAAGTTTAATGTGAAGCACTTTTCGTCTTCCACCTTTGGAAGACTTCATCAGACAAAAGAGAAAAACTTCATACACAGTTTTAAAATGAAAAAGGCACCAAAGCAAAGCACAGTAATTGAATTCAGCCACCATTCAATTAACTAATTAAATACTAAGTTAAATAATTAAAAGTGTTCTGCATCAAAAACCTTTTTCTTGTGTTAAAAAAGCTCATGTCAGCAAAATAAGATCATTCAATTAAAACTTCTGTTTAAAACTTCGTTTTAGAAAAAAAAAAAAAAAATGCAAAACTGTACTCTAACATAAAGTACAGAAATACTGAATGAAAAGCATAAATGTAGGAAAACATAGTTTTAAATACATGCTTGGAGTGTAAAAGAAGAAAGGAACATAATAATAATAGTAAGTATAAAATGAGTACAAATATAACAACAGTCTACTGCTCACAACACCAAGCGGTGACAGTGTCTGAAGCAAAAATGTCAGTAACTATGGACAGGGTGTCAAATACCTAAAACTACAAATACATACAGTAAACTATGTTCTAAGACCTTAGAGGATCTGTGTTCTAAAAATGTTGAAAAATTTAAAAACAAATTTTTAGTACTAGACTATAAAAATGTGCAAAGGAACTCAAAACAAAAAACAGGAATAAACTATAACAGTTGCTACCTTTTGCTAACATGAAATGAAATACTGTATGTGTCACCTCAATAGACTTCTTAGCTTCAAAATACAAGTCAAATATGTGACCTCGTTTAAACCAGGGGGAGTGTAGGAATTCAGCCTAAGCTGCCAAACAAGTTCACATTTCTCTAACAGTAACTGATGTGGTCCACCTTTTTCATCAACCACTACCTGATCTATCACTTTAAACAAAAAGTCATGGGTAGGATTCATGTTACAGCATCTTGCTAGGGCATTGGTACTACTCTTCTTCCTTATATGATGTGTGTTCGTAAATCCTTTCTTTTAATTTCGTCAGTTTTGCCGATATAAAAAACCGGACATGACTGACAGGAAGCCAGGTAAACCACTGATTTAGAACTACAACTGTACCGGCCTCTGGCTTTAAACGTGTGTTGATTCACTGTGAAACTAGACCCTGTAGAAATGAATTTACAATAGTTATATGCCTCACATTTGTATGTGCCCTATGTTTTAGTGGGTTTCATAATCATACTTTCCATAATACTTTTTAGATTTCTACCTTTTCTAAAAATAATAACTGGTTTGTCACCTAATTTCTCTACTAAATCCTTCTCAAAGCAATTACTGTGCTTTGCTTTGGCGCCTTTTACATTTTAAAGCTGTGTATGAAGCTTTTTCTTTTGTCTGATGAAGTCTTCCAAAGGTGGAAGATGAAAAGCGCTTCACATTAAACTTTTTTGGAGTTATTCTAGCTAGATCAGAGCCTGTGTTGTTTTTATATATTTAATATATAACAGAACCAACCTTCAGGTATGAATTCATTTTCTTGGATATTCAACTCTGAGACATTGTATATCCATACTGGCTGACTCCTTTGGTTTACATTAAAGCAGTGGTCATAAATTACATTATACATATGAAAGCCAGTTCATCTTTAAGTATAGCCGGTTAACTGTGCATGTTATTATTAATTGTTTTTCAGTCTCTTTTGTTTGTCAATGGTTTTCAAAGCTGTATCCTATACCATTCTTTTCAGAGAAGGACTTGCCCATTCCACTTCAACTATTTTGTCAAAAATCTTATGTTTTTTTGATGTATGCCTAGGCAGAGTCTAAATCTTCGAATACTTTAGTTCCTTCTGATACAAATATCTTTAGTTTAGCAGGAAACTGGAAATAAGTTTTAATTTGAGCTTTCTTTAGTTCTTTTACTAAAGGTAGAAATATTTTTCTTTTGGCTATGACCATTGAGTAATAGTCATTATCAAATCTGATAACAGCTTCATTAACTTTAATAGGTGCTTTTGTCCATGCAGTTTTAAGTACCATCTCTTTACCATGCATCAAAAGAAATCTGACAATTACTGATCTAGGCTTTTTTTATTTACATTTGAAGTGGATAGAGACCTATGAACTCTTTCTATGGTGAAAGGTAAGGCATCTGGAAAGTCTAGTATTTTGGGTAACCAAGAAGAGAAAAAGCTTACCATATTTGTGCCTTCTATGTTTTCAGGCAGTCCAAAGATTCTCAAATTATTCCATCGAGCCCTATTCTCTACGTCATCAGGTTTATTTTGCAGTAAAGTATTTTGTTTAAGCAGGAATTCAATGTTCTCAACTCCTGAATTATGTTATCCATGTCATTTAATGATTTCTCTATTCCATTTATCTGTGCTTTTTGTTGTTGTAGATCTTCGTGTAATAAGTCCATTTCCTTAGAGCATTTTTCTTTGAGGTTGTTAGTTTTAGAGTCTATTTTGTCTATTTTGGTTGTCAAGTCCTGTATATTTGATATCAAAGTTTGTATTTCCTTTCTGAACAAGGTATCTTGATTGTTGCCCTTGGAGAAACTCATTCTGTAGCTTATTGATGAGATGGAATATTCCCAGGAGAGTTTTAACAGGAAAATTTGTCTAAATCATTTTTTTTTATATTATCCTAGAGTAAAGTATCCAAAAACTATTTATGTAAAAATAATTTTTCTAGGATAACTTAGAAATTATTTTTGCTGTCATAAAAAGTAAAACAGGGTGGAGCTGAAGAAATCTGCTTCTATATGGTGCTCATCTTGGTCACGCCCCCCCCCCCCCCCACATTCTCCACTTCTGATGACCTTTGCCATTAGAACAGCAGTACTGTCCTTCATGGTGTGTCAGTAATGTTTCAGTGGCTATGGACAGAACTCTTATACTACAAACTAGGTATACATCAGCAGATGTCTTTTTCACTTAGAAGTCACAAAGTTCAGTTATTGGCTCAGTGTTAAGGCATACTTTCTTGCAAACTTTCAAACCATTTCTGAGATATAGTCCTGTACTGTTAGGGGGCCATGAATGGATCACCATAGTAATACGATTGCTCAGTTTTGTTCCAGTCTGTTCATAAGACACATATGCCTAAGCCATGGTCTGGCTGACAAATGCAGTGAATATCAGATTAATATCTTTATTGTTTTGGGTATATTGTCAGAAAAAACAACAGTTTATTTCTCAAGTAGCTGTCTTTTTCTGTCATTTTTAATATATATACTAGATTCACAATTTTCAGAAGTGCAGACAAACTCTTACACATTCCAGAAGCATACATTAGCTTGTCTTTCATATTTCATGCACATGAATGTACAGTGTATAGCCTGATATACCAGTGTCTTGTACAAACAATTTTAAAGGAATATCTCAGAAATATAATCGTCTGTAGGTAGGATAAAATCCAAGTCAGGCCATGTAGATGAAACTGATATAGTTCATTTGAAAAACAGTAGTTTAGAAAGATATTAGCTGTCACTTATGTTGAAAGTAGCCATTACAAAAGCTGTCACAATGAATGCATTGAGTTGTTATAAAATCAGACTTAAATGCATTTTGCATTTCTGCATGAGTGATGCTTCAATCTTTTTAAAAGAAGTTGCATAAAATGATAATTTTCTCATTAAATTCAGTGTGCAATTGCTCCATTTCCTTCAAAGAAAGGAGCACAATTTAAAGGCAGTTTGTATTTTAATGTCTCTGCATTACATTGTTTAATATTGCTTTGTAGATACAGACTTTTACAAAAAAGGGAGCAAAATGGGCAGAAACAGTCAATATCAGTTTCATAAATGTCTAAGTTCTGAGTAAAATCATCACTGACGTATCTTGAAACCAAAGAACATTTCAAAAAAGCATTGTTGTGCTTGTGCTTACAGCTGCAGCTATTGATTATAGTTTTAAATGGAGTGGTTTATCTTGCAAAAGCAAGGTACCTCTGTGGGTAATTATAGAGATAACTGCCTTTATCATTCATTCTTCAGAACAAGAAAATAGATGAAATAAAAGCATTCATTTTATTTCATACCTGGAAATATGAACCTGCCTAATGTCATTGTTTCTGAGACTGAGATGGGGAGTGACAGTGCACTACCCTTACCCCATCATGCTGTCTGCAGCTGTAAATCTGTCTAAGTAGTAGTAATATATGAAGGAAGGAATACCTCTCAATCTCTTAGCACAAGAAATCTGGACAAAGCTTAAAATAATGGGAGGACAAAGGCCCAAAAATAGGCACAGGCTTTAAATATTGCTCTTTTAAACTTAAAAACTGCTAGAATAACAGTAGTTTTGTTCATATGCATTTTCTGAAGGATATGAAGTCTGAAACTCAAATATATGTCATGATTTAGTGACTTCGATCTCCACTGATTTGCCAGAAAACAACAAATTTTAAGAGGAACAGACCAAACATATGAAGCAAAAATCTGGGCATTCTGTGAAAATCTGGACAGTTGAGAGGTACGAAGGGAAGGGTAGAACATAATCTTCCATTTAAAACTGAAGAGAACTGTTTTCTGTATTACTTGTACAGTATAATGGGAGATTGGTCTTCAATCAATATCACAGACTCTGCTTTTAACAGTAGGGGGATAGAGCACTCCTAGTGTTGTTATTAAATAGACAGTAGAGAATCAGAGGATCTCAGCTGTGGTTTATAAAGCAGATATGTTTTTTCACTACAGGTATGATGTTTACAGGACTGGACATCCATCAGCATGCCAAAGTTAGAGAACAACTGCTAATGGAATTGATATTACCAGTATTATTAATTAAATAAGATAAGCTACAAAGTGGATGGATGGAAAAAATAAACTGAAGATTGTAAATCAAATGGGGAATAAGATGATGGCTTTCTTTCCTATAAGTATGAATGCAGACACTCAATGCTGAGGGGACAGAAGAACTATGAAAGTGGGCATATAGCAATACATGGAGATCCATGCCTTTGTGCAAAACCAGAACTATGAGTATAATACACAGCTAAGCCTCTGCAAACATTAGGACAGCTGAATTAGCTGAACCAATATTTTGATTGCACAACTGTATAAATGTGAATGCAAAAAGGTCTTTACTAAAAGAGTATAGTTTCTGAGTAGCTGGTGTGCTCATGTTTAGACAGACTGATACCAGATAAATGCAACTGAGCATTTCAATTTTGAGGTCATCATAGCCCTCTTCATGTTCTATTTACTGTCTGTTCCTGTTTACACATTAGTCAGAAATGCTACAATCCAGACAAAATCCATCTTATTTGAAAGGCTAAAGTGATAATAGAAAATACAATGCAGTAATGCTGCAGTTGTAGGTTATAGTCATAGTTATAAATGGAGGGATCTGCATTGTAGAAACAAAGTTAAATTAGACTGTACCATAATGATGTGGCAGTTGAAGTAAAGTTGCAAAATGGAAGAAAGGCACAGGACACTGGAACGGCTAAAGTGAGGAAATACTGACACGTCATGCTAAGCATGAGAAAGGTAAGACGGTAAGACTGGGTATCAGGATAATAACATCCATATAATGAGCCTGATAGTGGTTGTGGAATGCAGGGATGTGCTTAGGCTATGAGAAGAACAACTAAGTTTAATTGTAAACAGACTGTCCTTCCTGGATCCATAACTGCATAGATAAACACCATGTAAGGAAGTCTAGGGTCAATCCAAAATGCAGTCATAAGGCAAACAATTAGGTACTGAGGAAAGCTGAAGGGCTAAGGGGCTTGAAGCCGGCAGGCCACAAGGAGATGTAGATGAAGGCACTGGGACTGACAAAGGATCAAAACACATTTCATAAGTTCCATAAAATTTTTATGTAGCATGAGTACTGAAGTACTGAGAGGGCATGAGCAGAATTGAAAGGGGATACATTTAAACCTTAATCTGATGGCGATGGCTGATAAAAGTTATTAAGTATGTCGATAGCAATGCATTGAAAAAATAATGATACAGCCATGACTCATGTTTTCAGTCTTGTCCTATCACTGTACATTTCTAAAACCTAAAGTACTCATGGGAAAGTAGGTTAAGAGATGCCTAGTAAATACATAGAGGTGTTCAGGTAGCCAGAAGCAGATCGAGATTGGGTGTTGGGGATATACTATTGCAATGATATAGTGGGACAGTGATGTTAAGTGAATTTAGGACAGGAAAATTTTTAAAAGCGTCGGACATTTCCCTGCTCTCATTGCTTTAATACTGTTAATGTTAATGCTTCCAAATATCTTAAGTAGCAATGCTTAGATAATAATGTTTATGCATCATCAACATATAGAAAGTTGCAGGGGTCTGAATATTTAATGTAAGATGTTCTATGTAACATGTACACCCAGTTCTTGAGTAGCATCAAAAAAGGACTAAATAAGAAAAACAAAGAGATGAAGGGGAAGACATAGTCAGAGAGGAAAAGAGTTGTGTAATTAAGAACGTGTATATGATCAGGTGATGATGGCAGATAGGTAAAGTATGCAAATAAAAAAAAAAACAGATAAATGCTAAGGAACAACATTGTTGTTTACTTGTTTATGTTGAATTATTTATGTATTTGAATGCCTATCCAGTTGACATTTTACTTAAAAAGCAACATACAAATGTTGCTAATAAAACAGATGAGTTAAAGCATTTCATAAAGGACAAGAATAATTAATTAAATAAATAAAATAAACTACTAGATGTAAAACAGAGTCTTTGAGAAAATGAAGCAGATGGCTTGTTAGAAGGGAAGGGAGAGTGCCAGGGTAGCTCACTAAGATCAATGGGTGGGCCAGCAGAGATGAGGAGAGGAGAAGAGAGACGTTGATGAATACGAGGTAGGTCAGCATGGAATATGGATAGATCCAAGATAAGTTAGAAGAGTAGCCGGGTAATCAATATTCACCTGTGTTCACTTTATGGACGATCATCTGGATAGGATGCTGCTAGGATTAACGAGTTGCCCAGGAGAGAGTACAGGTGCTATAGCTCATGTCACCTAAGGGTTCTGTTACCAGTTTGTAATATAATATCATGCCTCCCTTAGTATAGATGCAAAATACTAACAATGAACTATTAAACATAAGTTTCATCTGAATAAATTGCGGTACAAAACTGCACAACAAATTGCAGTATAATTGCTTTAGCAGGGTGCTGTGCCATCCACATTCCTAGTGTGGGGCACTACCCCCAACACCAATCTCTTTATATACTTTCTCTGAGGTCATACCAGCCCACACAAAATGAAAAGTTAAAAAAGAAACTCTCCATTTCTTCTTTCTCTGAAACACACAACCTCACATTTAAGTACAGCATAGTCAGAAAAAAGCAAGATCCAGGGTGTGGAAACATAGGCAATATGTCTACGCAATTTTGGAGCTGCAGTAGTTTAAGATCAAATAACAGACTACATGATAAGCTCTTCTTTCTGTAATCCCAAGTGTGAAAGAGGGCAGCTAAAGGGAGACTGAAGGAGAGGTACAGGTAGGAGACTCGGAGTGATGAGAATAAGAAGGGAAGAGCAGCAAAATAAGGAGAGAAGAATTGAAAGATGTTATTGCAAGATGGTACCTGCATAATACAGAATATGGAGGTGGACTGAATAATTCTCTCAGGATGGATAAAGTGATATTCAGGCCAAACAGGACAAAACAATCTATGACAGCTGCCATCTAATTGTGTCGTCTGACTCCTTCTTCGTTTATTTGTTTATCATATGTATACTTTGTTTTCCAGTCTTTTGTTCTGTTATTCCAAGTGATAGTTTACTTTGCATTTATTTATTTTCATAGGTTCATAGGTTGGTACTAGGCTATCAGCCCTAGGGCCTATACAAGCCTAGCCATAACAATTCCCTGGCTATTTCTTCCCACAGTATTTACTTTCCTGGACCCCTGTCTAGCAGGGCGACTGACGTGATCCCTGGGGTGAATTTCCTTTCTCCCATCCAATCGTCAAGGTTCCTCTTGAAGAGGTCCAAAGAGGCACTCTGCTTGACATGTATGGGCAATCTATTCCAGAGTCTGGGAGTCTCTGGGTCAGGATCCTATCCCTACTGCATGTTGTGTTTATTGTGATGACAAGGTTGTGATCCCTGGAGCGTGTTGCTCTGTAGGATTGGGATTTCTTTAAGTGTAGCATGTCCAACAGCTCTGGGTTTGACATGGCCTTGTATGTTAAGCAGAGATCGCCTCTGAGTAGACGATATACGACAGAGTATAGCTGGAGTTTTTTAAGGCGGTCAGCGTAGGGCATCTGCTTTAGGCCTGTGATTCTTTTAGTGAGGAATTTCTGAGGCCTTTCCAGTTGTTGCAGATGTCTTGAGAGGTACATACCAAATGGGGCATTGTATTCTATAATGGGTCTAATGAGGGATGAGTACAGTGGGACAATGACCTCCTTTTTTCTGGATGAAAAGCCCTTCATGATGAGGTGTGCTACATAGAAGGATTTCCTGACTGTTGTGGCGATGTGGTTATCGAAGGTGAGACCACTGTCCACCTGTGTCCCTAAGTCTCTTATCACACTTTCTGTGTTTAGTGTACTGCCACCTATATGGTAATTCATGGATACATGTTTTTTCCCAAAGGGGATAACAATACATTTCTTGGCATTGAGCTTGAGCCCATGGCTCTGGCACCAAGCATCTGTTTTTGTAAGGCCCTTTTGTAGAGTATCCACATCATTTCGGGATTCAATAATGGCTCCCAGTTTGCAATCATCTGCAAACTTTGTTAGCCAGAGTCCCTTAGTGTTGACCTGTACTTCAGAGAAGTAGATGCCAAACAAGAGCGGCCCCAGGACTGAACCCTGAGGTACTCCACTTGTCACTTGTCTGGAGCTGGATTTGGAGTCGGCTACTTTTACAGTGTGGGTTCTATCAGTAAGCCATTTAGCAACCCATTGGGTGACATAGGGATTAATGCCCAACTTAGTAAGTTTATCTATGATTCCAGAGTGGGGGATGGTGTCAAAGGCCTTGGCAAGGTCAAAATAGGCTGTGTGGACCACCTTACCCTTGTCCATGGCTCTGGAGACTGATTCAAAGAAGTCAATCAGGTTCAGGAGACAAGATCGGCCCTTCACATACCCAAACTGGGTGGGGTCCAGTGTTTGAAGGTTGCCAATGTCTTTGTTTATAAGTTCCATGATAATACACTCCATGGCCTTGCAGATAAGGCTTGTCAGACAGATGGGACGGTAGTTTCCGGGATCCAAGGTGGATCCCCCCTTGTGGATTGGGATAACTGTAGCTCTGCGCCACTCAGTGGGCACGAAACCTGAGGTGAGGCTATGATTAAACATGACACTTAGGTGAGGTGCCAGTTCATATTGTAGTTCATGTAGTACACAGCCCGGGATGTCATCTGGTCCCATGGATGCTGTATTCTTGGCTTTAGAGAGTGCGTTTTGTACCTGTGTGGCCGTTATTACTGGAATTTCGCAATCTTCCGGTATTGAGATGGGCCATTTAGGGAGTGAGAGGGGGGTGAAGATGGCACTGAATCGATCTGCCAGGATATTGGCAATATCCTTCGGATCAGTATATTTAATGCCATTCTGTTTTAGCTCAGAGCAGATCTGAGCATTGCCATTTAGATTCTTGACATAGTTATAGAATGCTTTGTGGTTGTCTTTGGAATCTTTGGCAATTTTATTTTCGTAACTAGCTTTGGAGGATTTTATGAGGCATCTCAGTTTCTTACTGAGGCTAGTAGGGGAGTTTTTTGCATCCTGGGATTTTCCTCTTTTCTGCAAAAGTTTCTTCCTTTTGTTGTAAAGTTTGTTTATGGCAGGGGACCACCAGATTAGCTTCCTTTTTTTGGATGAGAGCATTTTGGTTCTATTTGGGATGGCACGATTCAAGCATGAGTGGATGTGCTCGTACAGTGCCTTAGTGTAGGATTCAGCAGTTGAACTTTCAGTTCCCTTTTGCATGGGTGTCATGAAGTTTGTCACTTCTGACTTGAGTAGCATGAAGTTGGCTTTGGAGAAGTTTTTTATGGTGGTTTCTTTACTGGGGGGTGGGGGTGGGATGTGGATGTTAAGGGTGATTAGCTTATGGTCAGACCTGACTAATGAGGGGGTGACCGTAGGTGTGGAGCATTGATTTCCCATGTTGGTAATGACCAGGTCTAGGATATTGGAGCCCCTGGTGGAACTATGGATTAGTTGATCCAGGGCGTTGGAATTTATGAATTCCAAGAACCATTGTGCAAAGGTGTTGGGACATGAGTAGTTTTCCCAGTTAATGGCAGGGTAGTTAAAATCACCCAGTATTAGGGTGTTTGGTTCTATCTTAATATTTTCCAGTATGTTTAGAAAGGTGTAGTGAGAATCTTGGGGTATGGTGGGGGATCTGTAACAAGCTACAATTTGGATTGCAGTCTTACCTAGTGTTAGTTGCACTTGGAGAATTTCAGACACATTGTGTTGGCCAACTAGCCTGGTGGTGTGAATATCCTTGGTAAATATTGACACTCTTCCACCTTTAGTGTTTCGGTCCTGGTTTGGTGGCCGAAAAGTGTGGTAAGAGTTGTAGCCTGGTATTGCAGGGGTGCTCTCTGGAGCCTTGAACCAGGTCTCAGTTACTGCACAGATATTGATGTTCTCCATTTTTAGGAGTGCCTCGAGAGAGTGCATTTTGAGGTTTAGACTTCTAGCATTGAGTAGCATTACCTTCAGATTTTGCATGCTTGTACCTGTTACGGTGGTGGTTTTGTCCTTTGAAGTTTGCCTAAAAAAGGCACTATAGGGGTGGCAAGAGCCTTAGCCAGTAACCTGAATCCCAGGGGTGACAGGTGCAGACCATCTCTGGCAAAGCATTGTGGTCTGTCAATCATGTCATCCCAGGCAGACAGATACTGGATCCCCTTTGAATGACACCATAAGCTTAGCCAATTGTTGAAGTCAATCATTTTATCCTTATATTGTGGTATCATTCTGGGCGAAGGCAGGATGCTACTCAGGGCTCGGGTCATACCTGCCTGTGCCACATGATCTGAGAGCTCTTCCATGTCTCTTTTCATGTAGTCCAGGGAGGTACATCTGAAGTCATTCACTCCAACATGGACAACGACAGAGTCATATTTGTACTTGTTGTGGAGTGACTTGAGTGCATGCATTATGTGGTGAATCCTGGCACCCGACAGGCAGCTGACTGTAATTTTCTCCTTATTCAACCTGGTGAGAGGGACATCAGTGTGCAGGACTATCGAGTCACCTATGACTAAAGTGTTAGGTACATTGTCTTGCCTTAGGGGCTGTTGCTGTGTGGCACATTGGTGTTGTGAACTATGTGACACATTGGTTGTGATTGGTGTTTGTTTGCGTTTCAGCTTCAGAGGTCTTTGTTTCTTGGGCAGGTTACAGTTAAGGGCCTCTGCATATGTGGATTTAGTGTTGCTATATGTGGGTGTTGGTGGTGCGGGTTTAGAAGGGCTATGTGTTGCTTTTATTCCTTGGTGTTATAAAACAGGTTCTTAGTAAGGGCCAGTAGGGTTAAATTAGCAAATTCTCAACAAAGGTTGAGAAACATTTTTTTTTTATTTATGGTACATAGGATAAGACAGTTTAATCTGCGAGAACTACAAGATAAAAGTGATTTGTGAATATTTTTGATTTAGTCATTTATAGTTTGTATACTTTTTCTTTTGTTATTTTTTATTGCATTGCTGTTCTACTTCAAATTTATTTTACTTTAAATGTCTTTTTTTTTTTTTTTGAAGTTTTAAAACGTTATTGGTTAGGGGCCAGATGGCAAACATTCTCTTGCATTTTATTTATTTAAAGTTAATTTACCAGGGTAGTGCACTTATCACAATGGACCAATTTCAGGTAAAGCCATCTTTCACTGTGAAGAAATTAACTGAATTTGAACTGCAGGAGGAGCTGAGAAACATTATTTTTTTATTTAAAGTGTGCAGTAAAGTGGATCATTGCTTAGATCTATACCTTATAGCTCTAAGATTATAGGTTTATCCTGATCTGCAGTAAGTGTCTTTGATGAGTTTGCATGTGCTAGTGTCGATACGGATTTTCTCTTGGTACTCCAATCTCTTCTTACCTTAAGCTTAAGCTACTGAAACTGTTTTTAAAGACAGGCAGATCAAAGCAGTTGGCATTAAACACAGACAGAAGCAAATATTTTCAAATTTGGAAAATTATTCCAATCTATTGTCAGCTGAACAACAGTCCAGAGGAAAAAACTGCAGCCACAGGAGACAGAACAGTCACAATTATTATAGGGATTATGACATTCACACAGACAGCAGCAGGAGCAATCTAGGCAAATATTAGTGTATTCCCTCCATGGATACTCACCCTTATAAATACTATGGACTGTGCCTTTCTCCTCTAAAACCAGTACCCAGCTGAATTATTTGTGTCTGGAACTTCTGGAAAATAAATAAGGAAACATCCTCCCTCCTTTGCACTGCCTAAGTTTTGTTCTTTTCAAAGGCATGTGCACCTTGCTGATTCTGCTAGTTTGTTTAAGAGGTTTGGGCAGTGAGGGTGACTGTGTTTGTTCCCTCCCCCCCATACTAATATCTTATATTGCAGGCATCCTTTAAGTTCTTTTACTCCGAGAGCCTACCCACACATTGAATTTATTGCCCTGTCAAGCCTAGCCTTAATTATTTATTTAAAAAAACATTTCCACTGATACTTTACTTACCTGCAGGGAGCAGCAGTTCCTTTCAGCTGTACTGCACATGTACATACTGACTGGCTTCTGCTCACATAGAAATAGGTCTGTCCCACCCCCAATTTCAAAACCACCCCTTATCTCACAAAATGTATCTCTCCTATTCCATGCCCCATCAGAGGGTAATTTTCACTACTCTTAAAGACATATTCTGTAACCTCTCTCCTTTGCACATCAGCTACAATTTCTTGCCTCTTTCTTACCTATGTCTTTACCCCCACCATTTCCTTTCTTTCAACAAACAACTACCATCTTTTTACACCAAAATTTCCCCTTCCACCCTCACAGCAAAACATGCAAATAATTATTTTTCAGTCAGTTCCCTACCACCACATCATCCTAAGTGACAGCTTCCTCAGTTCAGATACTCCTTGTTCTAACTATCATCTCCTGACTTACAAACAGTAAGCACATTAACAGCAGCAAAAACATATCCACGGTTACCAATAGCAACTCAGTAACCCATTTCAAATCACTGAAAAAAATTGGTCACCTCACATTCCTATTAATCCTTCATACACTGTCTCCCACACCAACAGCCCTCTTCTGGGAATCCCTTGTTAGTTGTCATGTCACTTAACTTCTATTTTCTAGATCAAACTAAACATAAGCATGCATCCCGACAAACCTTACCTAAATTCCTGTCTAAGCTACTTCTTCAAGGTAAGCTTGAACCCAAATCTAGCCCACTCACAAAAACAATAAATCAACTCCAACAGCCATCAACGGTTGCCTTCTTAATGCAGGAAGTGTTAAAAATAAACTAGAATAGCTTGATACATTCATAAAAACCTAGTCCCCTGATTTATGTAGTCATCACATACACCTGGATTTAAGATTACCTCACCCATACACTTCCACATCCCTGGCTACCTGTGCATTTTGAAGAATAGACCAGGTTCCACAGTGGGAGGCAACATCCTGGTCTTGTACAAACCTTACCTGCAACTACCCATTCAAGCCAAATCCCCCCACTCAACAGGACATAAACCTAAACAGATAGTCATAGAAATCCCACCCTTCCAATGTCCAGATCTCTGTGTAGCAGCAGCCTACCTCCTCCACCCTCCTTCCAGACAAAAACAAAACAACTAATTTTCTCCATCTTTTATGCCATCCCCTCACAATAAAAAACTTGATCATAATGGGAGATTCCAACCTAAACCTTCACCTTCCAACACACTACGAAATGCATGAGTGGTTTGCAGACATTGCATTATCCCAAGTATGATGTTGTAAAACCCAACTTCACTCTAACAATCACCCCCTCATATGTATATATAATTACTAACATCCCACCCAAAATAATACTTACTACCATTGTCCAAATACACTTACCAACCACTGCCTATAATTTTCATAATTCAAAATCATTCACCCCATCCCCCACTATCTTAATAAGCTTTATTTATTTATTTATAGGTTCATAGGTGTGTACTAGGCTAATGGCCCTGCAGCCTTTACAAGCCTAGCCCATAGGCTTACCCTGGCATTGTGCCACCCAACCTTAGTTCCTAGTACCTTTGTTGAGTAAAGACACTGCAGTGATCCCCGGGGTGAATTTTCTATTTCCCAACCACTCATCAAGATTTCTCCTGAAGAGGGCCAGTGAGGTGCTCTGCTTGACATGTATGGGAAGTCTATTTTATAGCATGGGCAGTCTCTGGGTTATGAACCTGTCCCTCCAGCATGTTCTGTTGATTGTGGTAATGAGGTTGAGGTCTCTGGAGCGTGTGGTGTGGAGGGGATTGAGATTTCTATAGATGTAGAATTTCTAACAGAGCTGGGTCAGACATGACTTTGTAAGTTAAGAAGAGATCGCCTCTAAGTAGGCGATATGACACAGAGAATAGTTGGAGTTTTTTGAGTCTGTCCATATAGGACAAGTGTTTAAGGCCTAGGATCCTCTTTGTAAGGTACTTTTGCAGCCTCTCCAGTTGTTGCAGGTGACTAGTGAGGTACATGCCAAATGAGGCATTGTACTCGATGATTGGCCTAATGAGGGAAGAGTAGAGGGAGACAATGACCTCTTTCTTCCTGGATGCAAAACCCTTAGTAATGAATTGTGCCACTTAGAAGGAGTTTCTGAACACACACAGTCAGCTACTTTCGCACTGTGGGTTCTATCTGTGAGCCAGTTTGCAACCCACCTAGTGATATAGGGGTTGATGCCTAGCTTAGTGAGTTTTTCTATTATTCCTGAGTGGGGAAAGGTATCAAAGGCCTTGGCCAGATCAAGGTAGGCTGTATGAACAACCTTGCCTTCATCCACAGCTCTGGTAACTGACTCAAAGAAGTCGACCAAGTGGAGCAGGCATGATCTACCTTTCACAAAATCAAACTGTGTAGGATCCAGAGTTTGGAGATTCCCTATAACCTTATTTATTAGATCCATGATGATGCTTCCATAGCTTTGCAAATCAGACTCGTCAGGCTAATTGGGTGATAATTCCTGGGGTCTGTAGTCACTCCTCCTTTGTGGAGAGGGATGACTGTAGCAGTCTGTCATTTGGTAGAGACAAAGCCTGAGGTGAGGCTGTGAATGAACAGGGCACACAGGTGAGGTGCCAGTTCACTCTGTAGTTCATGTAGAACACAGACAGGGATAATGTCAGGTCCCATAGTAGCTGTATTCTTGGCCTATGACAGTTCTGTTTTAACCTGTGTAGCAGTAATACTGGGTGCCTGGCAATCTACTGGTATTGTGATTGGTCCTTTGTGGGGGGTAAAGTTAGCGCTGAATTTGTCGGCCAGTATATTGGCAATATCTGTTGGATCGGTATAGGAGGTACCATTGTGCAGAAGCTCAAAGAAAATCTGGGTATTGCCATGGAGATTTTTTACATAACTATAGATAGCCTTATGATTGTCTTTACTATCTGCTGCAATTCTGTTTTCATAGCTAGCTTTAGAGGATTTGATGAGGGATCTCAACTTTTTTTTGAGGCTGATAAGGGTGTTTTTCCAGTTTTGGGACTTTGCCTTATTCCACATCTGTTTCCTCCTTCTGTTGTAGAGTTTGTTTATGGCAAGAGACCACCAGACTGGCTTCCTTTTTTTTTTTTGAGGAGAGCATCTTGGTTCTATTGGGTATGGCGAGATCCATGCATTTGTGTACGTGTTCATACAGTGCATTGGTGTATGATTCAGCAGTCATGCAACTATTCTCCATTTGCATGAGTGCCGTGAAGTTAGTCACCTCTGTTTTTAGGAGCCCAAAGTTAGTTTTCGAGAAGTTTTTCATGGTGGTTACCTTTGTGGGGGGGTGGGAGGGATGTGGATTTCCAAGGTGATTAGTTTGTGGTCAGATCTAACCAGGGAGGAGTTGACTATTGGTGTAGAGCAATGGTCATCCATGTTAGTAATGACCAGGTCAAGGATGTTCTTGCCTCTAGTGGGGGTAAGAATGAGCTGGTCCAGAGCACTGGAATTAATGAATTCCAGAAAGCATTGGGCAAGTGTATTGGTGCATGAGTAGTTTTCCCATTTAATGGAGGGGTAGTTGAAGTCACCCAGTATGAGAGTGTTAGGTTGGACCCTAATATTCTCCAGGGTGCTTAGGAACGTGGAGTGTGAGTCTTGGGACATAGTTGGGGATCTATAGCAGACTATGACCTGAATCGCTGTCTTATCCAATGTTAGCTGCACCTGAAGTATCTCAGATGCATTATGTTGGGCTACGAGTCTGGAGGTGTGTGCATCCTTTGTAAATATGGAAACATCACCACCTTTGGAGCTTCGGTCCAATTTCTGGGGCCGAAAAGTGTGGAATGACTTTTAGCCTGCTAGTGCAGGAGTGCTTTCTGCTGCCTTGAACTAGGTCTTTGGTACAGCACAAATGTCAATGTTCTCCATTTTAAGGAGTGCTTCAAGCGAGTGCATTTTGAGACTTAGACTTCTAGCATTGAGCAACATGACTCTCAGATTGCATTTGTTTGTACCTGTTATGGTGGTAATTTGGTATTTAAAACACTGCCTAAAAAGGCACTATAGGGGTGGCAAGAGCCTTGGCCAGTATCCGGAAGCCCAGAGGTGACAGATGCAGGCCATCTCTGGCAAAGCATCGAGGTCTGTCAATCATGTCATCCCAGGTGACAGATACTGGATCCCCTTAGAATGACACCAGAAATTTAGCCAATTGTTGAAATCAATCATATTCTGCTTGTACTGTGGTATCATTCTGGGTGATGTTAGGATGCTGCTCAGGCCTAGGGTCATACCCACCTGGGCTACATAATCCAAGAGCTCCTCCATGTCTCTTTTCAAGTAGTCTAGGGAGGTACATCTTAGGTCATTCACACCCACATGTACAATGATAGAGTCATATTTGTACCTGTTGTTGAGGGCCCTGAATGCGTGCGTTATGTGGCAGTTCCTGGCTCCTGACAGGCAGCTGACTATTACTTTCTCCTTATTCAACCTATTGAGTGGGACATCAGTGTGCCTCACTATCGAGTCACCTATGACTAGTGTGTTGGGCATGCTGTTTTGCCTTAGGGGCTTTGGTTGAGTGGCAAACTGTTTAGGAGAGTTGTGTCTCGTGATTAGTGTTGTGTTGTAGTGGTTGGGTGTGTTTCTGCCTCGGAGGTCTCTGCTGTTTGGGTAGATTTTTATTGATAGCCTCCGTGAAGGTAACCATGTAGTTTGTGTTTTTATGTGGAGGCAGTGCTAGTGTGTGTTCTGGAGGGTTATGTGTTCCATGTGGTGTGGTGCACGTGTTGACTTCCACCTCAACCAACTATTCTGGTCATTACTGGAGAGTGCATGGTTTCCAATTTGGATATAAAAATGCATCTCTCACAAGTATGAGTGTTGGGAGGTAAGAGGAGAGGGTTGTCAGTGTACATGAGGCAGTTGCTACATTGCCTCAGGATGCCCAAGTTTACCAGGTTAATAGGAGAAAGCTCAGGGAACTGACCTTTAGACATACCTGGAGGAGTGGGCATTAATAAATACTGGAGCTGTTTCCTTGTAGAATGTTTAGTGCTGGCAGCACTTTTGTGTGCTACAATAATTGCTACAAGAAGTCTGGTAAAGTGATAAACTAATAAGCTATTAAAAGTGTAGGAGAGAAGCTAACTAGCAGATCTAAGGGAAAATATGAAGAGCAGACTTTGTCACTGCTCAGAAGCTTACAAACAGTCCTGGATACAGCAAATCTGTATCTGGACTAGATTAGTTACAGGAGAGGTAGGAAACAAGCACAGATGATGACTTTTAAACCAGAAAGTTGAAAGAGATGGAAAAAAACTGCCCAAACCGTCAATAAGCTACAATTTCTGCACCAGAAACCACTCCTGTGGTAGATAGGCTATCTAGTGCTTACCTCTCCCACTGATGAGCTAGAAGGCTTCCCTTCAACACAGAAAGGCTTGGGGGGGCTCAGATGTTTATAAACAGTCCTGGATACAGCAAATCTGTATCTGGACTAGACTAGTTACAGGAAAGGTGGGAAACAAGCACAAATGTGGGCTTTTAAACCAGAGAGTAGAAAGAGATGGAAAAACTGCCCAAATGGTCAATAAACTACAATTTCTGGGGGGCCAAAAACATTCCTCTTGTGCTAGATAGGCTACCTAGTACTTACCACTCCCACTGATAAGCTATTAGGCTTCCCTCCAACACAGAAAGGCATGGGGGACTCAGAAGCTTACAAACAGTCCTGTATACAGTAAATCTGTACCTGGACTAGACTAGTTACAGGAAAGGTGGGGAACAAGCGCAAATGTGGGCTTTTAAACCAGAAAGTTGGAAGAGATGGAAAAACTGCCTAAATGCCGATTAACTACAATATCTGGGCCAGAAACCACTCTTCTTGTGGTAGATAGGCTACCTAGTGCTTACCACTCCCACTGATAAGCTAGAAGGCTTCCATCCAACACAGAAAGACTTGGGGGGCTCAGAAACTTACCAACAGTCCTGGATACAGCAAATCTATATCTGGACTAGACTAGTTACAGGAAAGGCAGGAAACAAGGTTAGATTTTTTTTTTCAGAAAACAGCTAAAACAGCACTAAAAACAATTTCAAGTGCAGTGCAAGCTAGCACACTTGAGTGTGTAGCAGTATTAAATCAAATACAGTTTAAATAAATGCAATTTATTCAAAATGTATTCTGGACTCAATTCATCTATACTTATCAGCTGAGAAGCACACTCAGCACTCAGTCAGAACACAAGGAGATTGTTTTTTCTTTTAGTAAAGTGCAAGGGGTGGAAGGAGGATCAGAAGATAATTCAAGGTTAAGAACCTAAGTGGGTTTATCTTCTCAACTGTTCTCTCTTTATTAGGTAAAATGAACACTAGACTGGGAGGAGTGTCCCAGATCAAATTTACAGTAGGGGCGGGCAACTGCAAAGCCACCAACTATAACAAACACCAAAGGAATAGGGTGGGTGGAAGGGAGAAAACCAGTTTCAGAAGAGATCAGAAACAAAAAAGCAATGCCAGCAAATATATAAAATAATTCAGTCAGCAAATATGTAAAATAATTCAATCAGGCAAAAATTAAGATAATGCAGAACTCTGAAAAGTTAGAGTGCCAAGAATTATATTTATCAGCGATTATATTCCCAGAATGTTTGAGAGCACTCTTCAGTAAGAATACAAAGAGTTTCTAACACTGTATGCAGGAATTTACAAACAGGGGCTATTTTAAATCAGCAACCCTTGAAGCAATTAGATAACAAAAAAAGCTGTTAGACCAGTTTTATAAACTTTAACACCACCACAGAAATAGGGGGAACCAGTTTCAGAAGAGATCAGAAACAAAAAAAATGTTGTTTATTTGTTTGACCCCACAAACTACACCTGTGCACCTGGGTGTCTTACATCTTCTAGTTCTGCACATGTGTAAACAGCATTCATATATATATATATATATATATATATATATATATATATATATATATATATATGTATATATATATATATATATATATATATATATATATATATGTGTGTATATATATGGTTTCCCTTCAGAAGGTCGAATGGCTGAAATCTCGAAATGCATATGGCCGAAGCCATATGCTCCAATTTCAGAAGCTTGACCTTCTGAAAGGGAAGTTAAAAAAAAAAAAAAAAAAAAACACAAAACAATGTTTCTGCAGGGGGGCAAGCCCCCCTGCACCCCCTATTCTCTGCTACTTATTTATTCCAACTCCGAGATTGCACTACAGCGCAGAAAAGGAAATCTTCCATTCTGCGCTGTATGCCGATCCTAATTCAGAAGGTCGAGCTTCTGAAATTTCGAGCATATGGTCTCGACCATATGCATTTTGAGATTTCAGCCGTTCGACCTTCTGAAGGGGAACCATATATATATATATATATATATATATATATATATATATATATATATATATATATATAATATATGGTTACCTATCAAAACATCTACTCTTCATAACATCTAAGCTCAAAATATCAAGATCATAACATATAAACTTCAAAACATCTAAAACTCATAACACTGAATCTCAAAACATTGAACACTACAAAGCAACTATAAATAACATCCCACGCACTGTTTTCTACATTTATGCAAGGGGGCAAGCCTCCCCTGCACACCCTAAGTGGGGGGCTCCACCCCCTCATAAATTTAATATAACAACTCCAAGGTCGCACTACAGTGGGGTTAGGAAATTAACTTTTTCCTCTACTGTAGTGCGACCTTGGAGTTGGTATATTTAATTTACGGGAGGGTGTGAGGGGCAGAGCCCCACACATGGGGGTGCAGGGGTGCTTGCCCCCTGCATAAACATAGTAAAAACTCTGTGGGATGTTATTTATAGTTGCTTTGTAGTTTCCAAGTGTTTTGAGATTCGATGTTATGAGTTTTAGATGTTTTGAAGTTTAGATGTTATGGTCCTGATGTTTTGAGTTTAGATGTTATGAAGAGTAGATGTTCTGATAGGTAACCATAATATATATATATATATATATATAAATATATATATATATATATATATATACACACACACACACAGACAGAGAGAGGGTTCCAACCTGGTGAGGTGCAAATTAGCTGCAAAAGCAGCTTTGTTAATGAATCACACACAGATCACTTTATTAAACACTTGTTTACCGCTTGGATTAAACAATATAAGTGTCAGATGGTTCTGTTGATGCACCATGCTACTCTGTAAGTATGGAGAAGTATTTTGTTTTTTGTTTCTTAATTTTCTGCAAAGGTGGTTCATAGCAGAGTTGTATTACTTAGCACAGCCCTCGTCTGCGTGAAGCAGGATTGTTTTTGAATCCTGAGGTATATAACCAATGGTATGCCCCCATGGGCTTTCAGGTGCTTAGAATGGATGTCAGGGTAGCCTCTTAACATAGCTTATCAATGAGCGTCTTAAAAAGAATACACACTAAATCACTGGAGAGCATTATATACAATGCTACATCACAAAATAGAGTGGATAGCACAATTTTTCTGATTCAAGCAACTGACAAGTTTCAGTAAAATAATTTGTAGGAAAGACAAGCAAATCTTCTGAATAAAATTAGTTCTAAGAAAAAACTCTTTTAAGGAATACACTAGAATTGTTAATACAAACATACATAAACTAAATCTACTAAAATACTTAGCCCAGGCAACCCTACCTAAATACAAGGATGCAGTTTTATTCAGCTTAATGTTATGCATAAACCATCTCATGTGACAGTGCCAACTAGACAGCTAGCTACTTAATTCTTATTCAGAGGTCACTTAACTTCACTATTTAAGTATGATACCATCACATTCTTCAAAGATCTCAGACTGCCCATCATACATAAATACAATGACACTTGATTCACATGGCAAAGTGAGAGTTACCTGAAAAAACAAATCATTAATTCTTCACACAGCAACAGTTAACAAGGCAAGTGGTATGAATTCTCAACAAATTCCTGCCAGCTACACTACAATAATACATTATTACCCGATTCTCAGGCAGCAGTTCCCATAGCAATATACTGAATTTACCTTTGGTGTGCACAGCCATAAATTTGTTTAATAGTTACTTAACTGTGGAACAGTTCTGCAAAACCAGAAAAAGCTTTTATTGGACTAGTCATCATGATTACAACTATCATCATACCTCTCAAATGTCCAGAATTTCATATGATGTCCAGACGTTTGACCTTTTTGATCTGTTCCTCATATAAAAATGCTTTCTGGCAAATCAGTGAAGTCACTAAACAAAGACACACATTTGAGTTTCAGACTTCATATTCCTCAAAAAAATGCATGCAAACACAAAACCTGATATTCTAGCAAGTTTATCAGTTTTTTAGAACAGTATTTAAAATCTGTCTCCAATTTTGGGTCTTTGCACCCCCCCCCCCCCCACACACACACACACACACACACACACACATTATTTTGGGCATTGTCCAGATTTTTGTGCAGAGGGATTGAGAGGCATGGCTATCATCTATCTGTGTATGTGTGTGTATATATATATATATATATATATATATATATATATATATATATATATATAAAATGTCTATCTATTTGCATTTGTTAACGATGAATGTTAAGCTGGGAGGTTTCATTTTTACTGGAGTCCTGAGAGAGGAGAATCCTGAACCAGCACATAAATAATGAAGACGATAAAGACAAGCTGCATCATGTACAGTTTTGTACAGTAAATTAAATGGAAAAACTCAAAAGTGATAGTTAATATCAGTTGTGAAATTAATTTTCTTTGATTCCAAAACATTGCCAGAAATGCTACTCCATGCATCTTCATTTAATGTTTTTCTTTGTTTGTTTTTTTTTTAACATATTTGGTTATTTTGAGAAGCCTGGCTCACATTTTTTTTCTTTCCCAACCATGGCCTTGCTGCATAATTACAGAATAAATTTAAATAAAGCATACAGAGATAAAAATAGTAAACCAGACTTAATTGCAAACCACTAGCTACAAGTAATCAGGTAATACAGCAAATGTCTATTTAGAAGTATATCTGTGTAACTGATCTAAATCAACTGACCATTATGTCTAAAACTGGACCTTGTTCAACTGCAGTTCCATAAAACCAAGATACCAAGTGACATCACTATGCAAGACCTAGTGTTCTCCATCATCACTGGTGCCTGTACTTCACTGCTGCTGGATATGCACATAAAAGAAGTGACAATGTTAATATATTCATTTGTTTTCTTGGAAAGCAACAGATAGATTGATTTGTTTGTTCTGTTTGTTAGGTGCTGCTGCTGTTCAACTTAACCCTTTAAAACAATCTTTTTTAAGAAGGAGAGTGGGTGTGTTAAAGTGATTTCTTCATTATAAAAAGTTTATCTTACCACCACAATATATTTTCAACCCTTTGGCAAAGATTTTTCAGTTGCTCCTTATAAAATGGCAATGTTTTGAAAGTACTGCTTTACCTAAAGTAGAACCACTGAACACAAACAGTAAATTTTGACTTTGATGATGTCAACTTAGGGAAAGCATGCTGCACTTCCATAGACTTTAATGGCTGCATCATCTTGCACGGGCAGAAACATGTCCGTTAAAGTCTGTGGATGCATCGCACATTATTCCTTAGCAGACTTCATTAAGGAATACACTAAATTAATTTGGGCCATGGTTGAATAAAATAGGTTTACAAAACTTTTTTATTAAAAATTCTCAAATAAATAAGGAAACAAAGCAATACAAGTACATTACTGTACTTAACAGTGCTGTGATGTGCATGAGAAACTGAACAAATCACTTTAAGGGGGCAGTGACAGTGATAGTTCCCACTTGAAAACAGAATTAACCAAAAACTCAATAGAATCTATCAAATTGTTACATAGGCAATGTCTGTCCACTTATACTACTGCTGTAACATTATGAGAGCTACACAAATGCACTGGTGAGGTTAGAAGTTTTACATTAATAGGTTCATAGGTTCATACTAGGCTATCTGCCCTAGGGCATTTATAAGCCTAGCGAGAGTGTGTTTGGCTTTCGCCACCCATTTTAAATAAATGTTGCTATGCCCTTTTTCGAGGTTAGTATACTGTGCCTCTATCTAACAGTGACACAGAAGTGATACCTGGGGTAAACCTACGATCTCCCATCCACTCATCAAGATTCCTCTTGAAGAGAGTCAATGAGGGACTCTGCCTAACCTGGACTGGGATTTTATTCCAGAGTGAAGGGAGCCTCTGGGTTATGAATCTGACCCTCCAGCATGTTCTATTTATTTCAGTGCTGAGGTTCAAGTCTCTCAAGCACGTAGCTCGATGGAATTTTAATTTTCTGAGGTGCAGCATGTCCATTAATTCCGGGTTGGACATGGATTTATACGTCAGGCACAGATTGCCTCTGAGCAGGCGGTATGCCATTGAATAGAGCTGGAGTTTCTTTAACTGGGCAGCATATGGCATCTGTTTGAGCCCTTTAATCCTCTTGGTGAGGTACTTTTGGGGTCTTTCCAGTTGCTGCAGGTGTCTGGTAAGGTACATCCCAAAAGAGGCATTGTACTCAATTATGGGCCTGATGAGGGATGAGTAAACAGGCACGATGACCTCCCCTGATCTAGATGTGAATCCCTTCATGATTAGGTGGGCTATATATATAAATGTTTTTCTAACCACTTTGGCCACATGGTTGTCAAATGAGAGATTGCTATCAACTTGGGTCCCCAGGTCCCTAATTACTTCTTCTGTACTTAATGGATTACCACCTATGTGGTAATTTGTGGGCACTTTGTTTTTGCCAAAGAGGATGACTATACACTTTTTGGCGTTTAGCTTGAGGCCATGGCTCTGGCACCAGTTGTCTGTTTCTATGAGGCCCTTTTGGAGGATGCTTGTGTCGGCTGGAGAGTCGATTATGGTGCCCAGTTTGCAGTCATCTGCAAACTTGGTCAGCCACAGTCCTTCCGTGTTGGCCTGTACCTCCGAGAAATATAGACCGAACAAGAGAGGTCCCAGGACTGAACCTTGTGGGATGCCACTTGTAACTGATTTGGAGTCTGACATGGTTCCAGCAATTCTAACCATGTGGGTTCTGTCCTTGAGCCAGTTTGCAACCCATATAGTGACAGAGGGGGTTATATTTAAGCTGGTGAGCTTATCTATAATGCCTGAGTGGGGTATTGTATCGAAGGCTTTTGCGAGGTCCAGGTAGGCTGTGTGGACCACCTCCCCCTCGTCAATGGCCTTGGTGACTGTTTCAAAGAAATCAACCAGGCTTAAGAGGCAGGATCTGCCCTTAACAAAGCCGAATTGGGTAGGATCCAGTGTCTCTAGGTCCCCAATATCTTTCTTTATGAGGTCCATGATGATCCTTTCCATAGCTTTGCAGACCAAGCTAGTCAGGCTTATGGGGCGATAGTTTCCAGGATCCATTGAGGCACCACCTTTGTGGAGAGGGACCACTGTTGCTGTACGCCACTCTTTGGGTGCATATCCTGTAGTAAGGCTGAGATTGAACAGTAGTTTTATGTTTGGGTTTAGCTCTTCTTGGAGTTCATGTAGGACGCAGCCTGGGACACTGTCTGGTCCCACTGATGCTTTTTGCTTTGGAGAGGGCTGTTCTTACCTGAGCATCTGAGATGTCAGAGGGGCAGCACTCTGCTGGGATAGATATTTGCCCTTTTGGTGGGGAGGGGGGGAGAAGTTTGCACTGAACCTGTCAGCTAGGATGTTGGCAATGTCTGTGGGTTCAGTGTATTTTTTCTCATTTTGGACTAATTCTGAGCATATCTGGGAATTCCCACCCAGGTTCCTAACATAACTAAAGAAATCCTTGTGATTATCCTTAGTGTCCTGTGCAATTTTTCTCTCGAAGCTGGCCTTAGACGATTTTATGAGTGCCCGTAGTTTTTTGCTAATACTGATCAGAAATGCCTTCCCTTTTTGGGATTTTGCTCTATCATGTAGTAGCTTCCTCCTTCTATTATATAGTTTGTTTATGGCTGGGGTCTACCAGACAGGATGTCTGCCTTTGGAGGATTGGGTTTTGGTTTTATTTGGGATTGCATGATCCATGCATTCCTGAAGGTGTTCATAGAATGCATTTATAAAGGATTCTGCGGTCTGGGCCGTATTTTCCACAGGCCCAGGGGCTTTGAAGGATTCCACCTCGGTTTTGAGGAGTGTGAAATTTGCTTTAGAGAAGTTTTTCACTGTGGTTTTTTGGGCAGGGGGTGGGGTCGGGATGTGAATACCCAGTGAGATTAGTTTATGGTCTGATCTTACCAGTGAGGGATACACTTCTGGTCTGGAGCACAGAGTCCCCATGTTGGTGATGATCAGGTCCAGTATGTTTTCCCCTCTTGTGGGAG
Organism: Protopterus annectens; assembly: GCF_019279795.1. Taxonomy (NCBI): domain Eukaryota; kingdom Metazoa; phylum Chordata; order Ceratodontiformes; family Protopteridae; genus Protopterus; species Protopterus annectens. Next base: position 275,288,116 of record NC_056748.1, read on the forward strand.
TGGTAACAAGTTGTTCCATAGCATTTGAGTTTATAAATTCTAGGAACCTTTGGGCTAGGGTGTTGGAGCTAGAGTAATGCTCCCAGTCTATGTTTGGGTAGTTGAAGTCGCCCAATATAATGGTGTTTGGAGAGACCTTCATATTTTCCAGTGTTCTCAGGAAGGCCGAGTGGGGTTCCTGGGTTTAGGAGGGTGGTCTGTAGCAGGCTATAAACTGGAAGGCAGTTTTACCCACTGTTAGTTGCACATGGATAGTCTCTGATGCTTCGTGCTGTGCCACCAACCTGGAGGTGTGGGTATCTTTGACGAATATTGATACTCCCCCTCCTTTTGTGGTTTGGTCCAAGTTTTGGGGCCGAAAAGCATGGTATGAGGTATAACCTGGTAGTGCTGGGGTGCTCTCGGCAACCTTGAACCAGATATCTGTTACTGCACAGATATCGATGTTCTCCATGCTAAGGAGAGTTTTGAGTGCGTGCATCTTGAGGATTAGACTTCTGGTGTTGAGTAGCATTACTCTTAGTTTCTTATCCCTTGTGATACTTATGGAGGTGGGTTTGTCTTTTGAGCCTTGCCTAAAAAAGGCACTATGGGGGTAGCAAGAGCCTTTGCCAATATCCGAAAGCCCAGGGATGACAGATGCAAGCCGTCCCTAGCGAAGCATCGTGGCTTGTCGAGCATGTCATCCCAGGTTGACAGGCATTGGATCCCCTTTGAATGACACCAATACTTAAGCCAATTGTTGAAATTGATCATCTTGTCTTCATATTATGGCATCATTCTTGGTGAGGGTAAGATGCTACTCAAGGTCAGGGTCATACCGGCCTGGGCTACATGCTCAGAGAGCTCCTCTATGTCTCTTTTCATGTAGTCCAGGGAGGTACGTCTCAGGTCATTCACACCAGCATGGACAATGACTGAGTCATATTTGTACTTGCCTTGGAGTGACCTGAGTGCTTGTGTTATGTGGCGGATCCTAGCACCTGACAGGCAGCTCACCGTGACCTTCTCCTTGTTCAGCCTGGTGAGCGGGAAGTCAGTGTGCCTGACGATAGAGTCACCTATTACAAGTGTATCAGGTGTGTTGTTTAGCCTTAAGGGCTGTGACTGTTCGGCACACTGGCTTTGTGAGCTATGTGTTGCATGTGTTTTGTTTTGGGGTAGCAGTTGCTTCGGTGTCTGCTTTGGAGGTCTCTGCTGCTTAGGCGGATTTTTATTTAGAGCCTCCGAGTATGTTTTTGTGTGTTTATGTGTTTGGTTTGCTGTCGTGGTAGGTCTATGTGAGACTGGAATTGTAGTGAGTGTGGTTTCCTCCTCCTCCTGACTGGTTATGCCAGTACTGAGTTGAGAGAGCGTAGCCTCCAGTTTGGCTATATGGTTGCATCTCTCACATGTGTTAGAATTTGTTGGGAGGAGGAGAGGGTTGTCTGTGTACATGAGGCAGTTGTAACATTGCCTCAAGATTCCCAGATTCACCAGCTGGACCGGAGAGGAGATTGACAACTGACCTTTGGACATGCTAGTATAGTATTGGGAATTCCTTTATAATTGAAAAAAGGGCCAATGGGGAACAAGGTACTCAAGGGGAGTTTGTGAGGGTGTAGTGCTTTTAATTTTTTAGTGCTGACTTATATAATTGCTTTAGTGAGCAAGTGCCAGGTAACTTAAATGCAAAAACGACAAACAGTAACTTTCTTTCAAGTGAAACAAGGAAATAAGTACAGTAAGCAATGCAGATATCACTAGGGATCCACAGAAGCGCTGAAAAGCCGCGTTTTAGGTGGAATTAGCATTTCAGGGAAATAACAAGCAAACAAACAACAAGCATACAAACAAAGCTAGACTCAGCAGGCCTGGATCTAGTCTATGCTACAGCAAACAAGGTGTACCAATTTCAGTAAGAAGCAGTTCATATATGCAGGCACTATAAGCCTTTAACCAGAAATTCCCAGCTCAGAAGGGCAGAGTCCAGCCTCTCCTCCCACAAGCGTGCAGACCACAAACCTTCTTAATGTAAAATAACTGGCCTGAAGCCCAAGTGCTTAAACCAGAACTAATACACTTTTAGAATAACAGACACTGAGCCCTCAATCAGCAGTTCCCAACTTAGAAGGATGTAAGCTTATTAATGCTGATCAAGAAGGAGAAAGGATAATATAGGCTGTGTAGAGGTAGCAAAGATGTGAGAAGGGAATGAAGTGTGCAACTAAAGTTAGTTAAGCGAGGTTACTATTGACCTATGGCTCAGGATAACCATACTACATGCTTGAATGTACTGGAGTCACTCATAGTTCAGCCCAACACTATATTCATGCGTGATTTCAACTATCCCACCATAAAATGGAATAAATACACAACCACTAACATGCATGCTCAAGGATTCCAGGATTTTATCAATGCAAACTCCCTGGAACAGCTAGTCTGCACACCTACTAAGATTGCAAATATCCTGAAACTGGTATCCCCCTCCCTGGAGTAATGTTCTCACTGGTCAGATCAGATCACAAACCACTAAACCTTGAAATAAATATAAAGACTGAACTCCCAGAAAACCCCAGAACCTTTAAGAACTTTTCCAAGGCTGACAACCTCCTATTAAGCTATGGCATAGCTAAATTCCATGCTCCCCCAAAGTCAGAGAACACAGTGGCCTATGCAGAAGTGTTTACAGAAACCCTATACAAGCACATAAATAACTGCACAGAAACAGCAGTATCAAACCAAAATAAACTGAGGACAAACTCCAAAAACTAGCTCCCTTGGTAGGCCTCCAGTATAAAAGCAATGTCTTCCAGCTTTTCCCAGTTAGGGGTCACCACAGCAGATCACCGGTCCATAGATTGATTGGCAGTGGAATTTTATGGTGTTGAGTTGCCAGCCTGGTGCCCAACCTGCACAAAAGGCACACACACACATACACACACACACACACACACACACACACACACACACACACACACACACACACCTACCTGCATGTCTTTAAAACTCACTCGACCACAGGGAGGATATGCACACTCCGCACAGAAGGTGCTCCAGCTGAGAATTGAACCAAAGAACCTCTTGCTGTGAGGCGACAATTTTAACTGCTGCACCACCACGGCCACCCCAGTATCAATTTATCTATTTGTTTGTTTGCCATTTGTTAACCAGGAAAGTCCAAACAGGCATGAATCAGCGGAGGCCTGGGGAGAGAAGCTCCACATACATAGTTCAATTAATAAACAATATAAAATTATCACATGAAGTGCAGTACCAAATAGGAGAATCAATATACGAGATGGATAAAGTCAAATCAGTAGAACATACAGAGAATATTGAACACCAGTAATAGGATATTAAACACCAAGCAAAATACTCTCAGTAGTGATAACCAGTGATAGATAATAAACATGTAAGATGTTAGCAAAAGACTGAAATAAAGATAAGAGATGTTGCAGTTGGGCGAGATCAGAAAATGGAGTTAAAGTAGGGAGCTATAGGAGAAGTAACTGGAGATCTGGCAAATTACAGAAGAGAGAAACGGAAGAGGGAAAAAAGAAAAGCAAGGAAGAGAGAAGGAAGAAGTAAAGGGTAGTGTCAGTCTAAATAGGTTATACAGCAAAGAAAGAAAGAAAATCCTGTCCAAAATAAGAAAAACTATGGCCAGAAGACAAAACACTCCCTCATCAGTCTCAACAAACAACTCTGGGGACTAATCAAGTCCACCAAAGCCAGCTTTGAGGCAAAAATATCCTCCCAGGCTAAGGATAATCATAAAGCATTTTTCAGTTATTTACACAACCTTAAAGGGAACACTCAACAGTGTGCTGCACTAATAGTACATGGAACTTCCTATTTCAAACTGGAGGATATAGCAGATGGCCGATAAATTTAGCGCCAATTTCAACCCCCTATCACCCCCAGTTCCACCCCCCAGAAAATACCCTCTACCATTTCTCCCCTAATTATCACTAAAAACAGGTCATCATTGCATTCTCCAGAGCTAAAAACACTGTAACAATCAATTCTGATAATATTCCATGATGCCTTCTAAACAGCTAGAAACATGAGCTGTCACACCCACTAGAATCTCAATTCAACCACAGCCTCCAGACAGCTTCATCCCTAGGGAATGTAGAACTACAACAGTCATCCCTCTATACAAAGGCGGACCATCAACAGACTCAGTGAACTACAGACTCTTAAGTTTGACTAGTCTTATATGCCAGGCCATAGAGGGAATTATCCTGGACCTGATAAACAAAAGACATAGGAAATCTACAAACACTGGGACCATCCCAGTTTGGTTTTGTGAAGGGCAGGTCATGTCTTCTAAACTTAGTGGACTACTTCAAGAAGGTTACTAGAGCCATGGACAATGAGAAAACAGTACATACTGCCTACTTTGACCTGGCAAAGGCATTTGACACAATACATCACTCAGGTATTTTAGACAAATTTAGGCATACATCCCTATGCCACCAGATGGGTAGCCAAATGACTCACAGATTGGATGCATAAAGTCAGGGTGGGAGAACCCACCTCCACTAAGAGGCCTGTTATTAGTGGTGTCCCACATGGTTCAGTACTGGGGCCTCTCCTGTTTGGAATATACTTCTCTGAAGTCAAGACAAATGTAGTGGGCCTTTGGATGACCAAATTTGCTGATGACTGCAAGCTGGGTGCAATCATTATATCTCCCAAAGATGTAGATACCCTCAAGGAGGGTCTGACACAGACAATTAACTAGTCCCAAAACCATGGCCTAAAACTCTTTGCAAAAAATGCACAATTATACCCTTTGGGAAGATGATCATCCCTGCAAATAACAACATTGATAACAGTCCCCTAAGAGTAGACCCAGTGGTAAGGGACTTGGGAACTCAGGGTCATAGAAACCTGAACTTTAATCACCATGTGTCCACGGTAATAAGAAAATCCTTCTATGTGACACAACTTATAAGTAAGGTCATGGCATCCAGATCTAAGGATCACATAGTCCCACTATACTCAGGCCTCATTAGACCAATAATCGAGTACAATGCACCCTTCAGCATGTACCTGACCAAGCATTTGCAACAGCTGGAGTGGCTACAGAGGTTTCTCACTAAAAGAATACAGGGTGTAAATAATATCTCCTGTGTGTCCCTGTACTTGGACTCATACATACTATTGAGATGGGCAATCTCTGCCTAACCTACAAAGCATTCTCTGATCCAGCCTTACTGGATCTGCTACACATTCACAAAACAAACATAAATATAATTACCTGATATAAGGCTCTAAACCTCATATGTAACATACACAAAACATGTTGGAGGGATAGGTATGTGTCTTAGAGATTACCCCTTCACTGGAACAGACTCCCCATCCATATGAAACAGAGCTCTTCCCTAAGCCTATTCAAATGTAATTAGGACCAATAGATGGGAAATCACAAATTCACCCTGGTGTGTTGCCTGTGGCCCTTATGGGCAAGGGAAGTTTGTTAATGCCCTAAGGCACAGGTATATTCCAAAGTCATTCTAGCCCATGGGCACTGATAATTGGGAAAACTAGGGCATGAATTGCTAGGGTTAAAAAGGCTCTAGGGTCGTTGTCCTAGTAACCTGCTATGATACTATAATCCTATGATTCCGTTTGCTCCAAGGTGATGAAAAGCATGTTGCTTCTATTTGCTGTTTTTTTTTAGATAGGGATTAACTTTGGGCATTAAGTGATTTTGCCTGCCAGTTGTATGTAGATAAAGTAAGGGCAATATGAAAATGTTGTGTTAATAAAAGGCATAGAATTATAAAGATTATGCTGTGTCCTTGTCCAGAAAAGTGTTCTGTGAGTACTGAAGAAGTCTTTATGTGTTGAGGTAGCCAGTAGGTTGGAGACAGGCTACTTTGTCACATGTTTTACTTAATATTGATAGAATTTTTATGGGCCAAAGGTTATTTATAGTGATACATGCTGATGATGTGGAATGAGCTGTTAAGTACAGGCAGATTCATTACATAAATGTGGGGATGGGGATGAAAGCATGACATGCTCTTAAAAACAGGATACAATTCATTAGTGCCTGGTTGGCCATGTGAGGGAATTGTGCTGAGTATTTTTTTTCATAACTCATAAGCCGATACGAGTGAATAAGAACCTAGGTATATACGTCATTGCTTATAGTAGTTATACTGGTTATGTGCAAAGAGTGTGGGGAGTTAATTGATGATAACATTGAGCTAAGAATTTGCATATACATTTAACTATATGAAATGAATCACTGAGGATTTCACAATCTGTTTTTTCCCCTTTTTTCACAGTGTGCATTACTGAATTAAGGCTAATCTGTTGCCGGCACAGTGTGCACTACTGACTTCAGGCTCCTCTGTTGTCAGCTCCTGATGATCTTAATCTCAAATGCTCCCACATATTTTGTTGGCCTCCCACAGTGAGGTTTCCTTTCTGGAACAGCCCTACACATGGGGGGCCAGACTCCCATATGCAGGTTCTAATTGGTGCAAACCACCACATGCCATTAAGCGGGATGAGACAGGAAGAAGTTATACAGTAACTGACAGTGTTTTTTTTTCTTTTAGCCCTGCCTCCCACAGTTTGTCAAGCTGATGTCACAAAAGGATATTCAGTGCTGTCACATCCATGAGGATGCATCGCTTAAACACCTACCCATCCACACTGCACTCCACTGGATTACCAGCATAGCATCAATGTCACCACACCCAATGCTCATGCCTTACCTGTGTAGCACCAACACATCTTTACATCCTATTCTCCCCAGATGAGGTGAGTAGGTTCTGCCATCATCTTCTTTCTTGTTCAGCACCAGACCTCATGCCAACTACATCAGGTGTCTGATTCACGAATCGAACCTGCGATTTCTAAAACCAAAATAAAATCAAAGATTTATCCTTGGCCAGCAAAGCTGACTGTCACCTTTCTTTCAGAATGGTATGGTTGGAGGGGTGAGTAGACCTCCTGTGAGTAGATCAGTCTCTCTCCAGAAGTTTGAGGTTTATAAATGAGCAGAGCTGTCCTTTTTTCTTTTTCTTTAAGAAAGTTGCCTTAGCTATTTTGCAGAGATGCTGACACTCCTCTCTCAGTGAGGTATATGTATCTCAGACTTTTTGCTCTCAGCAGATCCTTTACATATGGAGAAAGCCCTGTTTCTTGATTTTATGATTGATGGATCTGCAATGAGGTGAACACCTTAACCATTATGCCAAGTTCCAACCCTTTAAAAAAACTCCTTCAAGCCAAAATTGAACTGGTGACCTAAGGATGCCTATGGAAATCACTACAGTCCTCCTCTCTACCATCTCAGCTATCAAACAAGGGGTAGCATACTAACTATAAGGAGTGGCTGTTTACATGTTGCATCCCTTGTTTTTCTTTAATGAGGCTGGGAAAACTTCTAGAATGCACCTGCTATAGCACTAACCGATGACTGGGTGTGGTATATTGAAGATTTACTCACGGTTAGTGTAGTTTAATCACAAGGGTAAAGCCTGAGTGATTAAACAAAGCCAACCATGGGTAAATCTTCAATATACCATACCCAGGAGTCAGTTATTGCTATTATACAATGACATTATTTAAAGGAAAAAATTACTTACTTTTCTTAAATAATGTCTTTGAATAACGGCACTGTGGTGTTCTTCTGCATTGTTTCCTGATTATAGGATCATAGGAGGTTACTAGGCTGTTGGTCCTGAGGCCCTTATAAGCCTAGCCAAGTGTTTAGCCCATGTTTAGACAAGTCAGCACCCAAAGCTCCTGTCCAGCAGGGACATAGGTGGAATCCCAGGGTATATTTTCTGTGTCCCATCCAGTTATCCATGTTGCGCTTAAAACGGGATAATGAGGTACTCTGCTTAATGTGTTGAGGGAGTCTATTCCACAGATGGGGGAGTCTCTGGGACACAAATCTGTCCCATCAACAAGTTCTATTGCTATCACAGACCAGGTTGAGGTCACGCGTACTGGTTGCTTGAGTGGAGCTTGACTTGCGGATATGCAAGTCCCATCAAGGCGGGGTCTGAGATTGCTTTGTATGCCAGACAGAGGTCACCTCTGAGGAATCTGTTTGAAACTGAGTAGAAGTACAGGGCTTTTAGCCTATCTGTGTAAGGTAGATGTTTAAGACCCTGGATTCTCCTGGTGAGGAACATCTGTGGTCTCTCCAGCTGCTGCATGTGCTTTGTAACGTACATGCCGAAGGGAGCGTTGTACTTGATAATTGGCCTTATAAGGGAAGAATATAGGGATGTTATGACCTCCTTGCCCTTCGATGAGATTCCCTTACTCATGAGGTGGACCATGTAGAAAGCTTTCCATACAACAGAAGCAACATGGTGGTCAAAAGTCAGGTTGCTATCAACCTGGGTGCCCAAATCCCTCACTATTGATTGTGTACTTAGGATGTTGTTATTAATATGATAATATGTGGGGATGTCACTATCCCCAAAGGGGATGTTGATGCATTTTTTGGCATTCAGCTTGAGGCCATGTTTCTGGCACCAGTCATTTGTTTGGGTGAGACCCTCTTGGAGGACATCCACATCACTTGGGGAATTGATGACTGTGCCCAGCTTACAGTCATCTGCAAACTTGGTCAGCCATAGCCCACTGTTTTTTGCCTACACCTCAGAGAAGTATATCCCGAATAACAGAGGCCGCAAGACCAATTCCTGAGGTACGCCACTCGTTATGGGTCTACTGCTTGAGGTGGCTTCCCCTATTTTGATTAGGTGGGTTCTATCAGTGAGCCAGTTTGCTACCCATCTGGTAACATATGGCTTGATACCTAGTTGAGAGAGTTTATCTGCTATGCCTGAGTGGGAAATGGTGTCAAAGGCTTCGGTCAGGTCAAGGTAGCCGGTGTGCACCATCTTCCCCTCATCCATGGCTTTGGTGACTGTCACAAAGACGTTGACCAGATTTAACAGACATGACCTCCCCTTGGCAAAGCTGAACTGTGTGGGGTCGAATGTTTGGAGGTTGCCAATGTCCCTGTTAATGAGGTCCATGATAATCCATTTCATGGCCTTGCAGATCAGGCTAGTTAGGCTGATTGGTCTATAATTTCCTGGACTGGTAGATGCTCCACCTTTGTGTAAAGGGATGACAGTGGCTGTCCTCCACTCGGCTGGGATAAAGTCAGTACTCAGACTTTGATTGAAAAGGGTGCCTAATGATGCTGCAAATTCATGCCTGAGTTCATGTAGGATGCAGCCTGGGATGTTATTGGGTCCTATGGAGACTGTATTTTTTGCCTTTGAGAGGGCAGTGATGACCTGTTCCCTAGAGATAAGGGGTGGGGGGGCAGGTACTGGGGATGTCCTAATTTACTGATGGGGGGGGGGGGAGGGGAGAAGTTTTTGTTGAATCTGTCAGCCAGTAGATTGGCCATATCTACAGCATTTGTGTATGTGGTGTCCTGGACCACTAGTTCTGAACAGATCTGGGTGCTTCCTTTGAGGTTGCGGACATATGTGAAGAAGGCCTTATGATTGTCTCTAGTAGATGTGGCCAATATTGACTCGAAGTTGGCTTTAGAGGATTTCACTAGTGCTTTTATTTGCCTGGTCAGGCTAAGGAGAGATTTTATTCCAGTTGGGCACCTGCTCCTTCTTGGTCCTGGACAGCAGTTTTTTTCCTTTTGTTATATAGTTTATTTATTGCAGATGTCCACCAGACAGGTTTACTCTTCCTTGCGGAGGATGATTTTCTCCTGTTAGGTATTCCTCATTCCATACATCTATATAAATGCTCATATAGTACTTTGGTGTAGATTTGGACATTGGTGCCAGTTCCTACAGTGGGGGAGGGGGCTGTGAAGCTGTTTATGCCATCCCTCAGGAAGTTGTAATCAGCTTTGGAAAAGTTTTTTTGTTTGACCCTAGCTGGGGGGGGGGGTCAGGGGAGATGGTGACATCGAAAGTGACTGCTTTATGGTCAGATCGTACCAGGGAGGATGATACTGTAGGGGTGCTGCAGTGGTTACTCATATTGGTTAATACCAACTCCAAGATATTATCACCTCTTATGGGGGTATCGACTAGCTATTCCAAGGCATTTGCATTGATAAAATCGAGGAATCTCTGGGCATTTGTGTTTTGGCATGAGTAGTTTGTCCAGTCTATGGTTGGGTAATTAAAGTCACTCAGCATCAGGATAAAGGGTTGAACCTTGATAGATTTGAAGAGGTCCAGATAGGTGGAGTGGGCATCTTGAGTCAAATTTGGGGCCTGTAGCTAGCTATAATTTGAATAAGGGTCTTCTCAATGGTTAACTGCACCTGGAGTGTCTCCTGTGCGTCATACAGTGTGACCAGCCTGGAGGTGTGTGGGTCTTTAATATATATTGAAACTCCACCTCCTTTGACTTTGCTGCCCACATTTTGGGGTCTGAATGTAGGATAGGATGAGTAACCAGGTAAGGCTGTGGTGCTCTCCACAGCTTAGAACCAAGTTTCTGTGACTGCACAAATGTTAGCATCTTCCAGGGTTAAGAATGCTTCCAGTGAGTGCAGATGTTCTTCATTCCACATTGCTGCAGTCCTAACTATTGGGTAGTCCGCTGTCCAGTCGGCCCGAATACCAAAGTATATGGCTGACGTCGGTCAGGGCGCATTAGACTGACGTCAGTACGTCAGGGTACTAATGCGCATGACCGACGTCATATCCTCAGTCTTTTTTGCCGCATGGTCCGATGCAGAAGCAATTTTGCGAGTGCAGGTTGGCGTTCTGAAAGTTTCTGAAGTCAGAGTTTCAGACCGAATCAAAGTTGGCTAAGTACCCGTTGGGGAATATTTTGGTTTTTTCTTGCCTCAGTATTTAACCGGATGTCAGAAAAAGTGAATAACTGTATTTCTTGTGGGAAACAGATACCTCATAGGGATTACCATACTTTGTGTATACCTTGTTTAGGGCCTGAGCACGACGTTGTTGGATGCCGCTCTTGTGCTAGATTTAACAAACGCACTATTAAGAGAAGGTTAGACTGTGCCAGGTTAGTTTTGGGAAGCGTTGTAATTATAAAATGCCGCCGGATGCTCCGGCCGCTTCGCCAAAAAGCGCAAGGACAAAGCAGCAAAGCCTAGAGTGAAAGAACCGACAGTCCCAGACGCCGGTTCTTTAGAAGGCTCAGTGGAGCCGGAGGTTCTGCCAGGAGTTTCTTTGGAGTCTCAGGGAGAGACTTTACTGTTACAGGATGTATCCTCTCAGGAAGTAGGCCAGGCTGAGGGGGCTTCTCAGGTGGCTGTTCTTCCCTCTCTTCCTAAGGTGGTTAGAGCCTCCCTTCTGTTTCCAAGGCTTCTTTGAGAGGCAGGCCAAGTTTAGCTTCAGTGGGGTTTCTCCTAGTGCTTCAGGGTCTTTGCCTAAGAAACATATGCTTAAAATGGCAGAGGATTTGATTACTATGATTAGAGGTTCTATGCCCCCTCCTGATAAGAGGCCTAGGGTGGAACCTGAGTTTGAGAGTTTTGAGCAATGTTCGGATGCTTCTGAGTCTTCGGCTGAAGACTTGCAGGAGTATCCTCCTTATTCTGATTCTGATGTGGATGATTCTACTCCTTCAGCTTCTCCTCCTGAGGATTTTTCATTTTCAGAGACTCTGCATTCCATGAGGGAGCATTTTAAATGGGAAGGTCAAGATTTCTCTGATTCCAGGAAGAGGCTTAGGGAATTCTTGTTTTTACCCCAGCATAGGCCTTTAGCTATACCTCCTGTTCTGAATGTGGTGGAAGATGTTTTTGCAGAGGCTTACCTGAACCCTGATTCTTTGCCTCCTGCCCCAGTTAAACCGGATAGGTACTACAGGGTGCCTGAAGCTCATAAGTATCTTTTTAAGAGTCCTAGGGCAGACCCGAAACTGTCTCTCAGGGGCCTAAAGGTGTGAAGGCCTCTGTTGTTAAAAATCCTGTTCCTCCTGATAAAGAGGCAAGGGCTTTGGATAGATGGGGAAAGAAAGTGTATACTTCTTCCACTTTAGCCATGAGGGCGTTGAATTGTCAGTTTCACATGTTAAAATATCAGAATTATCTCCTTTCACAATTGAAATCTAAGGTGGATGCTCTGGCAGAAGGTATTGAGTGTAAAGAGTTGCAGGATTTAGTTCATGTGTCTGAACAGGTGGGTAAACACTCCTTGCAGTGTGGTTTTGATGCTGTGCAGGCCTCCTCGAGGGTGGCTGCCACTGGTTCTGTTCTTCGTAGGCACGCCTGGTTGAGAGATGAGAATTTAGCTGAGCATGTTAAAACAAGGATTTTGGATGCTCCTTTACAGTCTGATGTGTTGTTTGGTTCGCCTGTGGAAGCAGTTTTAAAGAAAATGGAGGACAAGGCTAAGTCTATGCAAACTGTTAAGGATTTTTTGCAGGTGCAGCCTCCAAGTTTAGTAGAAATTGGCCTACTAAGGGATGGACTTATCCTGCTTATGATTCCCAGTCTAGGGGTAGGTCTAGACGTGGTAGGGGCAGAGCTCAAGGTTCTTTTAGGCCTAGGACAGGAGTTCCCCTGCTCAGACTTCTGGTGAGGGCAGGGGTCAGTCCTTTCGTAAGCAGACCCAATGACCTGCCGTTTCAGCTGCCAGTACATTCTCGCCTGGCAGCACCTTTGGGAGGAAGGCTGTCTCTTTTCAAAGAAAATTGGGATTTAATTACCCAAGACAGATGGGTTCTGGATATCATTCACCACGGTTACAGGTTTTATTTCCATACCTTGCCTCCTTTCAAAGGCATGCCAGACATTCCTCTTCTACAAAGAACAGAGGCTCGCAAGCAAATTTCTCTGTTGCTCCAAATAGGGGCCATTCAGCCAGTTCCTGTGCCAGAAAGGGGCCTAGGATTTTATTCTCGCCTGTTCCTAGTACCAAAGAAGGGGAACACGTGGAGACCAATTTTGGATTTATCTATCCTCAACACTTATCTGGACATTCCCAAGTTCAAAATGTTGACGTTACAACAGCTTTTACCTCTGCTGGGCAAAGATCACTGGATGGTAACTTTAGATCTCAAGGAAGCTTACCTTCATGTGCCTATAAGACTAAGTTGCAGGAAGTATCTGCGTTTTCGAGCTGGAAATTCTCATTATCAGTTCTCTGCATTGCCCTTTGGCTTATCTACTGCCCAGAGTATTCACAAAGGTTCTGGCTCCAGTGATAGCTTACTTCAGGCTAAAAGGAATTCAAATCTATCCTTACTTGGACGACTGCCTGATTCTGGCTCAAGAAAAGGAAGACCTTCTACAGCATTTGGAATATGTCATAGCAGTGCTAAGATGCCTAGGGTATTCTGTGAACGAAATAAAGTCCAGTCTAGTACCCTCTCAAGACATGTGCTTTCTGGGTGTGAGACTGAATACAGCAGCCCAGATGGCCTTTTTAACCCCGGACAAACAAAAGAATCTTTCCAGTTACTTCCATCAACTATCTCTTCAGTCCGGGCTGACTGCAAGGACAGTCCTTCAAGCCTTAGGGTTCATGGCATCTTGTATTCTGGTGCTTCCCAATGCCAAACTGCATATGAGGAAGCTGCAATGGTATCTCAAAATGTATGGACACAGCACTGCCAGGATTTGGACACTGTCATTCAAATAATACCTTGCATTCAAAAGGAATTTTTGTGGTGGGCTCAGGAATGTCACCTAAACAAGGGACTCTCTGTGACCCGGCAAGAGGCGAGTCAGATTCTAACGACAGATGCCTCAGACATTGCTTGGGGAGCTCATCTAAATGGAAAGTGGATACAAGACAAGTGGCCTGCCAGACTACAGCATCTACATATCAACATGAAAGAGATGTTAGCAGTCCAGTTTGCATTAATGGCTTTCAAGGAGTTACTTCTTCCAGGGCAGGTGTTGATTCTAACAGACAACACAACTGTCATGTGGTACATCAACAAACAAGGGGGAACACATTCTTACCCATTGTGCAGGCAAGCAATGATTTTATGGGAGACTGCGCTCAGCTTGCAACTAACTCTTCAGGCAAGGTTTCTGCCGGGAGCACAGAACTCCTTAGCAGATGTGTTAAGCAGACAAATCATGGATCCCCACGAGTGGAAACTGGATCTTCATGTATTTCAAAAATTGACAGTGTCATGGGGAACTCCAGACATAGATCTGTTCGCTTCTCTACTAAACCACCAGCTGCCAAAGTTTTGCACACAGAGGTTTCATCACACAGCTTGGAAAGTGGATGCTCTTTCTTTCAGTTGGAAAAATCTTCATGTGTATGCTTTTCCACCTCTGCCTCTTCTCCCAAAGGTGCTTCTAAAGGTCAGACAAGACAAGCCAAGGATGATTTTAATAGCTCCAGATTGGCCTCGGCAGCACTGGTACCCATTACTGAGGAGTCTGGTAAGGAAGCCTCCATGGCCTTTACCCTTGATTCCACACCTGTTGTCTCAGAAGGACGGTCACCTGCTCAATGTCAAGCTTCACTCTCTTCATCTAACAGCCTGGCATATTCTGTTTTGAAAGACAGCAGGTCTCAACTTCCTCAACAAGTTTTAAATGTGATTATGGAAGCCAGAAGACCTAGTACAAGAAAAGTGTACGCAGAAAAATGGAAGAGATTTTTATTTTGGAGTGCAGCAAATAATTTGGAGATTTCTGAGCCTAATTTGAGTGTGGCTCTTCAATATCTTACTGAGTTATTGGACAAAGGTTTGTCTTTCTCTTCCATTAAGATTCATGCTGCAGCAATTTCAGCTCACTATGATTGTGACCCACCATTGTTTTCGCATCCTTTGTTCAAGCAATTTCTTAGAGGGCAAAGAATATAAGACCCCCACGTAGAGCTCCTACTCCTGCTTGGGATCTCAATTTTGTGTTGGAGAAACTTACTCTACAACCTTTTGAGCCTCAAGGCTACTGCTGAATTGAAATACTTGTCATGGAAGACTGCTTTGTTGCTGGCCATTACTTCTGCAAGGAGGGTTTCTGAGTTGGAGGCCCTTAGGCCGGTAGAGCCTTTTTGATTTTTCATAAGGATAGGGTATCTTTACGCACTAATCCTTCCTTTATGCCTAAGGTGGTTTCTAGTGTGGCTTTAAACCAAACTATTCATTTGCCTACTTTTTATGCAGATCCCCAAAATAAAGGGGAAAAGATTTTGCACACTTTAGATGTACACAGGCAATTGCGTTATTATTTGAGCAGGACTAAGGATTTTAGGCAGTCTCAGCAGTTGTTTGTTTCTTTTGCTTTGAGTTCGCAGGGCAAGCCTGTGTCAAAACAAACTATTTCTAGGTGGATTGGGTTTTGCATTGCATTTTGTTATTCCCATCATGGCAAAGAGATTCCAGCTGGGATTAGGCCTCATTCCACTAGGGCTACTGCCACTTCAACAGCATTTCTAAGGGGTGGCAACTAAGGATATTTTGGAGGCAGCTACTTGGAGTTCAGTGCATACTTTCTCTAAGCATTATCACCTTCCTCTCTACTCTAAGTCTAGGGCTGGTTTTGCCACAGCTATTTTGCAAGGCATGTTGTCAGTTCCTGCTTCCTTATGATTTGCCAGCCTCCCTTACCTCTGCTTTGGGATTCTACCCAATAGTTAGGACTGCAGCAATGTGGAATGAAGAACATAGTACAGTTTTGTACCTACCATAAATGTAGATGTTCGAGGATCCACATTGCTGCAGTCCAATTTACCCTCCCTCCTTCCCCTCTGTGTTTAGGGGTGGTTGTGTAGGTGAGGTTATATTCTGGTAATTTTGTATATATTGTACATATTTTTGGTGCAGGTATGTTTGGAGTTTTTGGTTTTGGCCTTATCTTTTCAGGGTCTTCTGACATCTGGGGCAAGAAAAGACTGAGGATATGACGTCGGTCATGCGCATTAGTACCCTGACGTACTGACGTCAGTCTAATGCGCCCTGACCGACGTCAGCCATATACTTTGGTATTCGGGCCGACTGGACAGCGGACTACCCAATAGTTAGGACTGCAGCAATGTGGATCCTCGAACATCTACATTTATGGTAGGTACAAAACTGTACTTTTCATATTTGGACTCCTAGCATTTAGCAGCATGACCTTTAATTTGCATTTTGTTGAAATGTTTATGTTGGTAGTATCAACCTCATAACTTTTCCTAAAAATGCCACTATGGGGGAGGCAAGGGCCTTTGCCAGAAGCCTGAAGTCCAAGTGAGACAGATGCAGGCCACCTCTAGCAAAGCATTGTGGTCTGTCAATCATATCTTCCCAGGCTGTCAGGTACTGGATGCCCATGGAATGACACCAGAAACTAAGCTAATTATTAAAGTCAATAATTTTCTATTTGTATTGAGGCATCATTCTGGGTGAATGCTGCTTAAGGCTAGGAACATACCTGCCTGGGACACATATTCAGCGAGTTCAATCATGTCTCTCTTCATATAGTCCAGGGAGGTACGTCTCAAGTCGTTCATGCCAACGTGGACTATGACAGAGTCATAACAGTACCTGTTGTTGAGAGACTTCAGTGCGTGTGTGATATGGTGGATTCTGGCACCTGACAAACAACTAACCGTGACTTTCTCCTTATCCAGCCTGGTAAGAGGCAAAGCTGTCTGTCTCACAATGGAGTCTCCTATGACTAATATGTTGGGTTTATGCCCTTTGATGATGTACTGCGCATGCATATGGGATTTATTTTATTTATTTATTTATTTGCAGTTGTTTAACCAGGATAGTCCATTGGACCTAAAGAACCCGTTTTCAATGGAGTCTTGGGGAGAAAAGCTCCACATAAAGATTATACAGAGATTATGTTCCACATACAGATTATACAAAGATTATGTTCCACACATAGTTTACATGAGGATTATAGAGAAAAACATTCTAGAATTTCTGGTTAAAAGTTAGAAGTAGTATATATGTATTTTATTTTTTTTTTGTATTTTACTAATAATTACTAGGTACAAATAAGGAGTTGTATGCTAGAAGCAAGCATGAATTTGCTAGCTGGGAACTGAGAAAAAGGAAGGAGGAAAAAGTGTTGGGAGTAGAGAGTAGGTTATGAGGGGTGTGAACAGGAGCATTCCCATGAGGATGTTAGATGGGAGTGTAGTGATTTTTTAAAGTATGGGAGGCTAGCAATTGTATGAATGGAGGGGGGAAGGGAGTTCCACAGGCGTGCTAGTGAGAAGGACAGGAGGTTTTGTCCTGGAGGGTGTAGGGGTCTATAAACTTCTATGAGGTTTTGATTGTTAGATCTTAGAAGTCTTTGTGTTTGATGCATTTTAAAGGTAGTAGAGAGAGAGGGACAGAGGGATGGCTGGAATATGAGTTTATGTGCATAGGTGAGCTGAGTGTAGGAGAGGTAGTTGGGAAGCTCTAGCCAGTTGAGTTTGTGGAGAGGTTCACAGTGATGGGTAGATGATTTGTTACTGGTGGCGAATCTGGCTATTTTATTGTAACAAGAGGACAGTTTGGTTTTCAGAGAAGATTGTAGGTTTGTTATATGGAATATATATGGGATACATATGGGATTTGCGTTCCTAGGCTTACACAATATATCACTGCTTTAACAAGCAAGCATTGGAGAAAGAACAATCTCCGTTATTTATTTATTTTTTTGAAAGAAAAAAACTGCAACATCCTGACAGTTTAGAGGTATGAGAGAGATGAAAAAATACAAGGAAACTCGTGTATGTTTTAGTTTGCACAATGTATCTAATTTTCCTTGTGTTTTCTGTGGTCTCATACATACCTCTCAATCTTTTATTTAAAAAAATGTGAATACGTGTGCATTATCTGAAGGAAAGAAAGTATAAAACTGAAATGCCTGTCATTTTTAGTGACTTTGTTCCTCAGTAATTTGTCAGGGGGAAAAATATTTATGAGAAACATCATCATCATCTTTCGGCTGTTCCCATTAAGGGTTGCCACAGTGGATCACCTGTTTCCATTTCTTCCTGTCCTCTGCATCTTGCTCTATCACACCAACCACCTGCATGTCCTCTCTCACCACATCCATAAACCTTATCTTAGGCCTTCCACTTTTCCTGTTACCTGGTAGCTTCATCCTTGGCATCTTTTTCCCAATATACTCAGCATCCCTACTCAGCACATGTCCAAACCAACGTAATCTTGCCTCTCTGGCTTTGTCTCCAAACCTTCCAACCTGGGCTGACCCTCTAATATACTTATTCCTAATCCTGTCCACCCTCATCACATCCAGTGCAAATCTTAACATCTTTAATTCTGCCACATCCAGCTCAAACTCCTACCTTTTTGTCAATGCCACTGTCTCCAACCCATATAACATAGCTGGTCTCACTACCCTCTTGTAGACCTTCCCTTTCACTCTTACAGGTACTCGTCTGTCACAAATCACTCCTGACACTCTTCTCCACCCACTCCATCCTGCCTGTACTCTCTTCTTCACCTCTCTTCCACACTCACCGTTACTCTGAACTATTGACCCCAAGTATTTTAACTCATCCACCTTCACCACCTCTACTCCTTGCATCCTCACCATTCCTCTATCCTCCCTGTCATTCACACACATATATTTTGTCTTAGTCCTGCTGACCTTCATTCCTCTTCTCTCTAGAGCATGTCTCCACCTCTCCAGAGTCTCCTCCACCTGTTCCCTACTCTCAATACAGATCACAATGTCATCTGCAAACATCATAGTCCAAGGGGACTCCTGTCTGATCTCGTCTGTCAACCTGTCCATCACTATTGCAAATAAGAAAGGGCTCAGAGCTGATCCTTGATGTAACCCCACCTCCACCTTAAACACATCTGTCACTCCCACAGCAGACCTCACCGCTGTCCCACTTCCCTCGTACATATCCTGTACCACTCTTACATACTTCTCTGACACTCCTGACTTCCTCATACAATACCACAACTCCTTTCTAGGCACCCTGTCATATGCTTTCTCTAAGTCTACAAAAACACAATGCAACTCCTCCTGATATTCTCTGTACTTCCCCATCAACACTCTCAGAGCAAATTCTCAGAGAAACGAAGTCACTAAATAATAATGCTCGATTTACAACAGGCAAGCTGGTTGGGCTAACCAAGCAGCATGCTCGTTTTTGAATGTTAATGGCCAGTGATTGTATTATATGAATTTTATGATTACCTACTTTGTTTAATGTGAATACTATTACTGGCTGTATCCTGTTGCAAAAACATCAGTTAATAAGGACAGCATCTTAATATCCTATCCAAGGATAGCTAATTTCTATGGGATGTAAAACTGCAAAAATAATAAATAATAGAACTTATGTAAAGACATGCTAAGGGTGTTACTCTGCATTAGGTGTATCTGTAGCCACTGTAAAATTCAGTTTATCGGCATTAACCTCTTATCCCCTATGTCATTGTAAAACATGCATAAAATGTGTGGGTGCAGCACACCTTATGTATGTCAGTTGTTACTGTATCTTTTCATTAGAAGTCAATATAAACAATCAGAAAACTGTTAATATGTCTTCTACCCAGTCACAATACATTTAAGGTTAAATTCGTTCTCAGCTGTCTCAGTTGAAAGCCATTTTAAATTATGCTTTCACACATGATATTGCTTGCTATGTCAAGTACTGGGATCTTGCAAATGAGAGGCAGCCCTGGAATTGTAATTGCAAGCTGGGAACTAGATTTTCTTCTACTTCTTCAGTGTATGAATTATAGTAACAATGCTGTCCTTTATCTGAGCATCACTGTGTCAGTGTTAATAACTTTAACCTGCAGGTTAGAGAAAAAAAAATAGATTACTATTAAATGTGTACTAATCAAATTGTTATACACTTCCCACAAGATGCATCAAGGCTCATTTCCTAAATATGATGTATCCCTATGTCGTACTTATATGTTGATGTTCTTCGTGTTTCACTGTTGCAGTCATAACTGTAGGGTGCTCCTGCCGGCAGGCAGCCCGAGGTTGGCCAGAATCGCAAAGTCTGGGTCCGGCGTCGGCTGTACAAGCTAGTACCCTGACGTCAGTACGCTCTGGTACATAGCCCTCAGCCGACGCCATCTTCTCCAGTCTTTCTTGCCGTGCGGTGGAAAGCAGCTCGCAAGTCGTTGGTTGGCGATTTTCGAACAGCGTATTTTGTTGTTGTCGGTCCGAAGTTCTTACTTCTCTTATCAAAGCTAAGTACCCCGTTGGGGAATCTTTTTCTTGTTTCTCCGATGTCAGAAAAAGTTAATAATTGTATATCGTGTGGGAAACAAATACCTCATAAAGATTTCCACTCTTACTGTCTACCTTGCTTAGGCCCTGACCACGACGTTTCTTGTTGTCGGTTCTGTGCCAGGTTCAATTCTCGTACTATCAAGCGCAGGTACGATTGGGCTCTAAATTATTTTGGCAGACACTTCAATTATAGAATGTCGTCGGAAATTACCAGAATTCAAAAGAAGCGCAAAGACAAAGACAGGCCTCCGAGGTCCAAACAGGACTCGTTGCAGCTGGAGCCAGCGTCCGGTTCGGCTGTCGTCAGTGAGGCGCTTTTGCAGCCCCTGTCGTCCGCCGCTTCTGAACCGATGGCCGATACGGACTCCCATGGGGAGCCATCAAGGCCTACTATTTTATCTGCTGCAGGACCTTCGGACGTCGCTCCCTCAGATGGGTCCAGAACCGCTGTGCAGGTACCGGCTTCTGAGGGGGTTTTCAGGCCTACTCACATCACTATTTCAAAGGCAAAGACAAAGACTCCTGTTAAGTCTCAAGTTCCTGCCCAAGCTACTTCTGAATCTACTCCCAGGACACAGAAGCAATTATTACAGATGGCTGAAGATTTACTTACTATGATTAGGGGTTCTCACCCCCCACCTGAAAAAAGGCCTCGACAGGATGTTCCTTTGGATTCCTCTGACCAGAATTCTGTATCTTCTGTCTCTTCCTCTGATCAGGAGTATTCTTTTCCTCCTTATGAGGATTTGGATGCTGAGGACTCTTTGCCCTCTGCCTCTCCGCCTGAAGATTTCTCTTTTGGGGAAACCTTGCATGAGATGAGGGAACATTTTCATTGGGAGGGTCAGGAGTATTCTGCTTCCAAGAAGAGGCTTAGAGAATTCCTTCTTCTTCCTCAACATAGGCCTTTAGCTATCCCTCCTGTTCTTGACATTGTGGATGATGCTTTTCTGAGGCTAATTTGAATCCTGATTCCATGCCTCCTGCTCCTTCTAAGCCTGATAGGTTTTATAGGGTTCCTGACTCTCATTTATTCTTATTTAAGAACCCTTCTGCGGATCCTGAAACTATTTCTCAGGGCTCTAAGGCTGCTAAGGTTGCTACTTCTAAGAATCCTATTCCCTCTGAGAAGGATTCTCGTGCTTTAGACAGGTGGGGAAAAAAGGTATATACTTCTGCTACCCTGTCTGTAAGGGCTTTAAATTGCCAGTTTCATATGTTTAAGTATCAACAATTTCTTTTGTCTGTTTTAAAGCAAAAGCTTGCTTCCCTTCCTGCATGTGCAGAGGATAAGGAACTTCAGGATGTATTGCATGCAACTGAACAAGTGAACAAACATAGTTTGCATTGTGGTTTTGATGCCTTGGATGCTTCTTGCAGGGCTGCAGCCTCTGGTACTGTTATCAGGAGACATGCCTGGCTACGTGAACAAAGTTTACCTGAACAGGTTAAGGCTAAGTTATTAGATGCCCCTGTTCAACACGTTCTTTTTGGATCTAAAGCTGAGGAGGTTATTAAAAAGATGGAAGAAAAGGCAAAATCTATGCAAACTGTAAAAGATTTCTTGCAAGTCCAGCCTCCTAGATTTTCCAGGAATTGGCCCTCCAAAAATTGGTCCTTTCCCACATCTGACAGGCCTCAAAGGGGAAGATATAGATGCTCCAGAGGTCGTGGTCAAGCTCAGGCCTCTTACAGATCTAGACAATGGACTGCTTCTTCACCTAGAAGGGGAGAAGACAGATCCCAATCTCAAAGAAAACAAACTCAATGACTCTCTCGGTTGGGCTACAGGACCCCTTCACCTGGATGCCCCTCTCGGAGGAAAACTGTCTCTTTTTTACAGAAATTGGACTAATATTACCCAGGACAGATGGGTATTGGACGTGATTTTAAAAGGCTACAAATTCCACTTTCATACTCTGCCAAGGGCTTACGGTTGGCCAGATCTGCCAAAACATCAATGGTCAGAGGCCTTAAATCAAGTGGATGCTCTTCTGGCCATAAGAGCCATAGAGCCTGTTCCACTCTCAGAGATGGGAAAAGGTTTTTATTCAAGGCTGTTTCTGGTTCCAAGAAAACAAAGCTCATGGAGACCTATTCTGGACCTTTCTGTGTTAAACACCTTTTTGGAAATTCCAAAATTCAAGATGCTTACTCTGTAGCAACTAATTTCAATGCTCTCTCAGGATGCCTGGATGGTGACATTGGACTTAAAGGAAGCCTACTTACACATTCCCATCAGGCAGGAACGCAGGAAATTCCTCAGATTCAAGGCAGGTTCGAGACACTTTCAATTCTCTGTACTGCCCTTTGGTTTATCTACTGCACCCAGAGTCTTTACCAAGTGCCTGGCACCAGTAGTGGCTTATTGCAGACTTCAGGGGATTCAGATTTACCCCTATTTGGACGACTGCCTTATTCAGGCAGACAGCAAGGATCTTCTTCTTCAACATCTGGAATTTGTTCAACGTCTTCTCTTCCTTCTGGGATTCTCAGTGAACACAAAAAAGTCACATTTGATCCCTTCTCAACAAATGGTGTTCTTGGGAGCCCTCTTAAATACAACCTTACAAAGGGCCTTCCTCACTCCAGAAAAGCAATCACAGCTGGCTACAATTTTCAACACCTTGGCAACTCTATCTCAGCTCACTGCAAGGAAATTCCTGCAGGCTCTGGGCTACATGGCTTCCTGCATTCTGTTGATTCCAAATGCAAGGCTTCATATGAGAAAGCTTCAATGGTATCTGAAAAGTGTATGGTCACAGCATTACCACGATCTGGACATTCTGATTCCTCTGATCCCCTGCCTCCAGAAGGAGTTCCTCTGGTGGTCCAGGGTGTGTGCTTTAAACGAAGGAAAGCCTTTTCGTCTACCTCAACCTTCTCAAATTATAACCATGGATGCCTCGGATTATGCTTGGGGAGCACACTTTCTAGACAGTTGCCAGCAGGGAACCTGGACAAAGGACCATCTTCACTGGCACATCAATCTGAAGGAAATGTTGGCAGTTCAAAATGCTCTTCTAGCCTTCAAGAACTTTTTGCAACCAGGGCCTCTGCTAATTCGCACAGACAGCACCACAGTCATGTGGTACATAAACAAGCAGGGGGGTTCTCATTCGTACCCCCTTTGCAGACTAGCTATGGCTTTATGGGACACAGCTCTAAATATGAATCTACATCTCCAGGCTCAATTCATTCCAGGAGAACAGAATCTCTTAGCAGACAGCCTGAGCAGAAACATTTCAGATCCTCACGAATGGATGCTAGACACCAACTTATTCAACAGGATTACTGCAGTTTGGGGATATCCCCAGATAGATCTGTTTGCATCCCATCTCAATCATCAGCTGCCTCGCTTTTGCACCAGGTCCTTCCACAAAACAGCTTGGAAAGTGGATGCCCTGTCCTTCAGCTGGAGAAGCCTTTCGGGATATGCCTTCCCTCCTCTTCCTCTACTACCTCGGGTGTTACTGAAGATAAAACAGGACAAGCCCAAGTTCCTCATCTTGATTGCTCCAAATTGGCCTCGACAGTTTTGGTATCCAACTTTAAAGCACCTGTTCTTGGAGCCTCCTTGGATTCTCCCTCTGAACCCTTCTCTTCTGTCCCAGCATCAGGGTCGGTTACTACATCCCAACCTCAAGACCCTTTGCCTGGCAGCTTGGCTCTTCAAAGGAATTTGATTTCTTCTAGCCTTCCCAAACAAGTTTTGGATGTTCTTCTGGAAGCTAGACGGCCTAGCACTAGGAAATCCTATGCCTCTAAATGGAAGAGGTTTTGTATTTGGATGCAGGACCGAGGCTCGGACCCTCTGGTGCCTGATCTCTCTTCTATTTTGCTTTACCTTTCGGATCTTTTGTCTAAAGGACTTTCCTTTTCTTCCATTAAGATTCATGCTTCTGCTATTTCTGCTCATTTCTATTCTGATCCTCCTGTTTTTTCTCATCCTTTGGTGAGACAATTCTTGAGAGGGGCCAAGAATTTAAGACCTCCCAGGACCCCTCCTGTTCCTGCTTGGGATCTTAATTATGTTTTAGAAAAACTTACTTTGCCTCCTTTTGAGCCTGCTGCATCTTCAGATATTAAGTTTTTATCTTGGAAGACAGTTCTTTTGTTAGCATTGACTTCTGCCAGAAGGGTCTCAGAGTTGCAAGCTCTCATGGCTGTGGAACCATACCTTATTTTCCACCAGGACAGAGTATCCTTGAGGACTAATCCTACTTTCATGCCTAAGGTGATTTTGAAAGTGGCTTTAAATCAGACAATTCACCTTCCTACTTTCTTTCCTAATCCTCAGAATAAAGGGGAAAGGATTTTGCATTCATTGGATGTGCACAGACAGTTACGATTTTACCTGGACAAGACTAAAGAGTTCAGAAAATCTAATCAATTGTTTGTTTCTTTTGCCTCCAGTTCTCTTGGAAAAGCTATTTCAAAACAAACTATTTCCAAATGGATTGCTTATGGAATCAGATTTTGTTACACTCATCATGGGAAACAGTTTCCAGGTACTGTGAGAAGTCATTCTACTAGAGCAGCTGCCACTTCTACAGCTTTTCTCAGAGGAGTTCCTACCAAGGATATCTTGAAGCTGCCACTTGGAGTTCTGTGCATACTTTTTCCAAGCACTACAATCTCCCTCTGTATTCTAAGACCAGGGCAGGCTTTGCCTCTGCTGTTTTGCAGGGTCTTCTTGCTGCCCCTTCTTCTGTCTAAGCCTCCTCCCTTTTTCACTGCTTTGGGATTCCACCCTACAGTTATGACTGCAACAGTGAAACATGAAGAACATAGTACAGTTGTGTACACCTACCATAAATGTAGATGTTCGAGTGTCTTCACTGTTGCAGTCGGGGTTTCCCTCCCTCCTATCCCCTCTTTTTCTCTTATTTGTGGTGTATTTGTGTTTCCTTGTTGGATTCATTTCTGATTTATGGGGACTTCTGACATCTAGGGCAAGAAAGGCTGGAGAAGATGGCGTCAGCTGAGGGCTATGTACCAGAGCGTACTGACGTCAGGGTACTAGCTTGTACAGCTGACGCCGGACCCAGACTTTGGGATTCTGGCCGACCTCGGGCTGCCTGCCGGCAGGAGCACCCTACAGTTATGACTGCAACAGTGAATACACTCGAACATCTACATTTATGGTAGGTGTACACAACTGTACTTTGTTGCTTTTCAGCTTTTCCCGGTTAGGGGTCGCCACAGCGGAACTCCGGCCCGCTAATGATTGGCAGTAGATTTTGACAAATGCCAAGGTGCCAGCTCGACGTTCAACCTTCAATGAAGGCACGCCCATTTCCACATGTCTTTCGAACACCCGCCCAATCGCGGGGAGGACATGCAGACTCCACACAGAAGGCACTCCCCGCACTCCAGCCGAGAATCGAACGAGAGAACCTCTTGCTGTGAGGCAACAACGCTACCACTGCACCACCATGGTATATCGTACTTATATGTACAGACATATATAAAAAGACAGATGTGGGAAGTGTGGAGTGAACAGAATAAATACGCAAAATACAGAGATTGTAAAAAAACAACTGAACTCTTGGGAAGTCTGGATGAGACAGTGGATTATAAGGTGTGGCTAATGAGGTTCATTAAGCTTTATGTGAAGCCTCCTGACAAAGTACTTTTGTTTAACATGGGCATACTGCATAGTTTGTTCCTGCTAAACTGGATTGATGACAGGTTGGGTGATGCAGAACATAATAATGTCATTAGTAAATGCCTCGGGGCTCCATTATTGAGAGGTGTAGTAGTCTAACTTGGAGTATGTGCCTAAATACAGCATGTAGCAAGATTTGCAGAGGGGTAGCTAACTCAGAAAGAAGTGTAAACATTATGTGTGCAAACAGTACTTTAAAAAGTCTAAGGGCTGTTGTCTAAAATCTAGCAAGAAGAAATGCTAAACTCATGCCTCTAAAGAAACAAGCCAATAATAATGATATATACATATATATATATATATATATATATATATATATATATATATATATATATATATATACTGTGTGGTTCAGCAGTAGGAGGGAATGACAGCCAAGTGGAAAAGCAAATGGGTAATCACTACAGAAAGCCTAAGCATTTCAAAGCATTGAGAGACTTTGTCCATAAAGCTGCAGTTATACTCTGCTGTCAGAAAGGATGGATAGTAATCCACAGATCAAAGGCAGGACCTTACACAGAGTACTGTATCCACTTTGGGATGATGAACCCAAGGAAATATAGCAACAGTGTGGGCTTCAGGCATGTCATTTGAGGGTTTCAAAATGATTCACTAGTTTATTCAAAAGATGCTCAATGTAGCCAGGGATAAAATGCAATGAAAACAAGAAGGACATAACAGAAATGTAAGCATTTCAAAGATTTTAGTAATGATAATGAATAAAAGTAATTCAGCTCCACAGACAGGGTATGCATGGAAGAAGTGGTTGAGTTTTAAAGGAGCACAAAATTTCTTCTTCAGAGTGAAAATAAGAATGCTGTCTTCAGACATTAATGAGAGTGACATTAGAAAGATGCTTTATCCCAGCTTGAAGTAAATAGGAAGAAATGTATTAACATTTACTTGTACTAGGCTGCAGACAGTATTAAAAGTACACCAGCGGAAATGAGGTGCCCATAAATGGTATCCGCTTTCCCTTCCTCCACGATCCTTGGTTTGACATTCTAAGCACATGCATGATTTGTAAATGTCTTTTCCTTTATACATGGAATTAGACCTAAAATTCATTTTTACAGGTACTTGTTGGCTCGGCATAAGAGACTCTTTTAATAATAATAAATATTAATGGAATATAAGTTTGCCAAGCTCCCAATCTAATTGTTAGATTCATATTTTATGTTGCAATTGTACTACTTCAGCAAAGAACATCTCCCTTTTTAACTTCTTTTCCTCCTTCGTCTAAATAAATATATTCTGCCTTTTTAACTTATATCACTTCATTGTCAGAAAGACTGTCACATTGGTGTGAAACAAAAGTAAAGGTCACTTAATATTCTTAAAACTGTACTTAAAAACATTATAATATTTTCATGATGCAACAAAGCCAAAGATCTTTAATCCATAGACAGTCAAGAAACCATTACTTTTAAAATTTCATTTGTGTGTGTATGCTTGTGTCTCTGTTAGGGAGCAAATCCTGGCACTGTGTTTCATACATCCACTCTGTGCATGTGCTTGTGTGTGTGTGTATGCATATACTTACAAAACTGCATGTGTTTATGCAAGGGCATATGTGCGTGTGGATGTGTGCATGTGCGTGCATATACTTACAAAACTGCATGTGTTTGTGCAAGTGCATATGTGTGTGTGTGTGTGTGTGTGTGTGTGTGTGTGTGTGTGTGTGTGTGTGTGTGTGTGTGTGTGTGTGTTTTTGTGTGTGTGTGTTTGTGCTCGGGCATGAGTGTGAGTCCATGTATTTATGTGTGTGTGTATTGGTGTGCCCCTTAGGGATGGATGCTGACATTGTGTTCTATGCATCTGTTCTATACATTTGTGCAGTTTGATGGTGATATGCATCCAGTTGTGAATTATATCAGCACAACACAGATCGTTAGATTTGTGAATTGCTAACAAGTTCCACCTCAATTTGATTTCCTTATTTTTCTCCTCTAACACTCAGTATTACTTTGAACAATTCATTTATTCAGAGAGTGATTCCTGACTGACCCTGAAGAAAAAATACATAAGCGTAGTGGGCTTATCTAGTTTAGAAAAGAATAAAAAAGAAGAAATGCAAGCCTTTGCCAGTGGCATTCTGGGAGGAAGCTCTGACTACAGCCTATGTGACCTGAGTGGAACAAGTAACTCTGCAGCTTTACCATGCAGGAAGGATGAACATGCCCAGCCTGGGGGTGAGGGCTGGGGCTTCTCACAAAGCTCTCAATGCTGCTGCAATGACAGGACCTCAGTTGGTGAGTAGAGGCCTGTCATGATGGAGGTGGGGGGCTGGTGCTGGGAACAATTTGGGTGTGTAAGTTGCTAGACTTCGTGGTCAATGTCTGATTAATATAACTAATACTTACAGTGACTAGTCAAGGCTGGTAGCCAACGAGTTAGGCACCTGACCTCTCTCTCTCTCACTCACACACACACATACACACACACATATACAGAAACTGAGATGAGAAAAGTAAAATGTTCTATATGTGTCTTGGAATCTGTCTACTGCTAGAATATACACTACATATTTGTAGAAAAGTGGGTTCTTGCTATAAATGAGCACCCCACCACTACCAGCACTACTACAAAGATGATGATCAAAGTGGTATTGTTTGCCTTGCTGTGCTGCAGCTACATTTCCTATATTTTCTGCAGTTATAAGATATTCTCATAATATGTAGCCTCTGTTTTGACAGAGTGGCATTAAAGTGTTGCATGCGGGTAATTTAAAATGCACATTCCCATTACTGGCACTGGTGTACCATGAATAAGGTGGTGTGCTGTTTGTGCATATGGATATCTGTAACAGGTAAGTATCTAGCACATCTGACAAACTGGGGTTATAGTGCACTGCCCACTGCAGTTAGATTAACAAGTATGGTAACAGCAGAAGTGCTGTGGTGCCAGAAAAATATCCACTGCACTTTTATACGCTCAATTAAAAAAAAAATCAATATAGTGAAAGCAGCAGTATATTCTGATAGAATATTTGATTTTTCTGTACAGAGTCAGCATTATTTGTATACTGAAAATCTGCATATGGAAAGTACTTATAAACCAGCTCAAAAGTCTGGCTTTCAAAGTATATGTCCACAGCACACTGAGGAAAAGTATATCTCTAAACTATAACTCAGATGAAAGCTACATGTGTGATTGACAGTCTGGGTAAATTTTGTGAGGTACAGTTGACCATTTCTGAGAGAAATGCACTTTAATTCAGTTTTGGATCCCATCTGTTTATGTAGTATGATGAAACAGAAAAGAGGCAATATTCTGAATTAAAATCCTGTCAAACTATGTAATGCCCAGTACATATATAAAGAGTTATATAGTGTGATATGCAGTATGGTGGTGCAGATATAGAAGGACAACATTTTTTTTACTCTTATAACCAGCTGTGTAGGAAAGTCTACAGATACTGTACTGTACCATCATCATGGTTAGTGATATGCAAGGCCCACACATCGGTCATAGCAGATCGTACACAGAAAATGTCAACTGAATGTGTGAAATAATGAGTGTATAGTATAAGAAGGTGCTACTACTTGATGATGGTCATTCAGTAACATATTTGTTGAAATAAGGTCATCAAACAATGATCTCTTTAAGGTCTTATAGTACCAAATAACAATTAAAATCAACAGAAATCTGTATGATACCACATCTTTCTTTAAGGGTATTAGTGCATTGATGAAATCTACTTTAAGATAATAAAATGGGTGTGTGAGGGTACAGACCCCCTACGCTAGGGGGGCAGGTTTGAAACCCTACCATCACATAACATAGTCGCGTGTGTGTGTGTGTGTGTGTGTGTGTGTGTGTGTGTGTGTGTGTGTGTGTGTGTGTGTGTGTGTGTGTGTCTGTGTTACAGATTGTTGTTTGTATATCTATAGTTGCTCTGGTCTCTGTGCATGAGTTTCCTGTTTGTGTGATGTGTCAGAGGTGGAATGCATACATATTCACTGCGCAACTATACAATGCTTGCAAGAGAAAGCAGCATTCTATAGCATGAGCTGTACAAATTATTAATCTGTATCTTCCCATTAGCATTGCTCTGTTTGGATATGCTTAATTACAGAGCAACAAAGGATCAAGTGTGGCAAATTGAGCAGCTCTCATGATAACCTATAGAGCAGAGTGATGAGAAACATATGGCTTATGGGTACTTCTCAGCAGCAGACCTTGACCTAAGGTTTCACATTATCATAATATATATGAATCCTGAATATGAATCTAATACTGAATATGAATGTATAAATCAAGATTTACCAATGCATTCAGATTACTGTAGCATAGTCCAGAATGTTTTTGCATTAAGCACCATAATGTATAGGAATTCACAACCTTCAAGCTGAGTGTTGAAATAATCCTTTTGGGTGTTGAAGTCATACACCTCACTTTTAATCATAAAATGAGGTGGAAAATGATATATAGGGTAGTAGAAACATGGTAAGACCAAGCAGAGGGAAACACACTAGGGGAACATATAGGGGTGCACAAAGATAGGGAGTGGGAAGGTAGGGTACATTTTATTTTTTGCGGGAAGAAAAAAACTCTCTTTTCTATATAAAATAGAAGGAAATGAGGGTTAAGATATGCAAGGGAAAACTGAGTATGGAAAGAAGATGGAAGACAGTTTGCAGTCGCAAGCAAGTAAATATGAGACAGTAAAGGCAAACAGGGTAGTTTTGCATATTGTATTGGGGTGAGAACCGAGAAGGGATAAACACATACGTACACAGGATGGAAAATGGTGATGGGAGAGTTAAACTGTACACAAAGTATGTAGCTTGACCAACTAGAGAGGGCTTCACACCAGTCAGGGATTAGGGTGGGATTGCGGCTGGAGGTGAGCTGTCAATATGGCCTGGAGGTCAAACACTGAGAAATATCACCAGGTAATGACTTCATGTAAGTGCTACCTAGGGATTCCATCCTTTGAATTCCATGATGATGATAAGGCTCTTATGCACCTGTTGCATGCAAAGGCTGTGATATACCAAAACAAAATAATATGGAGTCACAGACATTTATGCCTGCATGTCTTATTTATCTATATAGTGCCCAAAAGAGGGATAAATGCATTACCATTTAGTTTGCACTCAGTTAAAATTATGTGAATTTGTTTTTGGAACTTTTTTTTGTCAGTAGATACCTGGATTTTCCTAGTAAAGTTTATATTTTCCATATTGGTAATGGCATCAGATAGCAGCAGAAAGGCAGAGCAACAGGCATGTTTCCTATGCATAATCACATGTGTTAAGAAGAATTTCAGAGTCTAGAATATTGGATTTTAGTCATGTCTCTGAGACAGCTACTATATCAGTAAGGGTATAGTACAGCCAGGCATGGAAATGGGCTATTATGTTCTTTAGACTCTGGGCATTAATGGACAGAATTTTGAGATATATAGGGTTGTTGATATTGGTGGTGGTAAGGGGAGATGGATTGTTGCTGGTAGTAGGGCCTGGGTTGGGGTGTATGTCACCTGCTAAGCATAGGCAGTTAAGGGGTAATTGGAGTGGGGCTCTTGGTTTGCTCTTAGAAAATTGTAGGAGGTGCAGTATTGCTTTAGGTATGTGGCATTTTATTGCAGAGGGAAGAGGTTTAAGTTTGATATAGTGAAGAGGGTGTGGATGAATTAGAGAGGAGGATATAGTGTGAAAGTGGGATCTAGAGGAGAGAGGATCGGTGCTGGCAGTGATGGTGGGGTATAGGAAAGAAGGGGATAGTTTGTTAGAGGAATAAGTGGTAGCATGGTATAAAGGAATTAGAAGAAAAATGGTGAGGGAGACAAGGATTTGAGACAGTAGAGGGGGCATGCTATGAGTAGAAATACGTAAGTAGTTGGATAGTGTGTGTGAAGGAAGACGTTTAATGGTAGGGGACGGTGAGAGGGTAAGAGGGAGGAGTATAGAAAAGGCTATGGGACTTTAAGGGTTAAAATGAGGGAGGGGTGATTAAGTATTGGAGGAAGTGAAGGGGAGGGGATGAAGATGAGATGTACCTGGATTGGCTGAGTGTAGGGGGAGGGGACCTGAGGTTAGAATAAGTGTAGGAGTAATGGGGGCGGGTGGGAAATGGGGACAGGGTAGGGGAGCAGAGTGAGCCCAAAGGGTGAATGGAGCGGGTAGAAACAAAGGAGAAGGAGATTGCAGAGTCAATCTGTTTGTCTGTTCAGTGCAGGAGAGTGCAAACGCAAGGTAATAATGTTTAGGTAGGTTGCAGGTTTCCTTGCAATATATCTCACTTGATTGCCTAGGGCTAGTAATTTAGTGAGATAGTAGGACTAACAGTGTAGTATAGTGTGAAGTTGCCAGTGCTGTGGACCCCAAGCAGAACACTATACTAAAAATCTCCATACATTAATGGGTTAGCTGTGAAAAGTAATTAGCCTTGTCTATGTTTTTTGGAAATAATAAGCACGAGTGTAGCTGCTGGCGTTTCACAAGCAGCAACGGTCCCTAATGTTGAAAGCCTTTCCTATGGGGCGCCTGCATTGTATGAGATTCCTAGGAAGAGAAGGAGAATATTGATGTAGATTAGGACAGTGCAGCAAGCATATTAACTCATTTCAATGTATTACTAGTTACAGTACAAACAGCTAAACCAAATCTTTAAGCAATAGAACAAATTCAATGTGATTAATTGTTACAGTGCAAACAGTTAAACCGATCTGCAAACACTAGAACAACAAATTTCCTCCCAGTCTATAAAATATACAATAGCAAAAGGCCTTATGATAACAGATAGCAGGTGAGGAAACAAATAAAAAAACGATCCTCAGCAAATAGCACTTCTCTGTGTACACATGCAGAGTCAGGCCTCAGTAGTTTTACAAGCCCCCTGATAAATTAGGCCATGCTTCTCTGTGCACAAGTACAGAGTAAAACCTCAGCAGTTTAACAGGGCTGGAAAAGTCACCTGTTTCATTCCCAGCAGCACTACTAAAATGTCACACTTCTCTGTGCACACATGAAGTAGTGTTTGACTCTGAGGCAGTCGTTAATTAAACGGTACAATCTACTGCCTGTACAGATGGATCTAAGAGAGCAAAGACAGGAATATTCCTGAATAGTATTATACAATATTCCTGTATTCTACTGCCTTATCCACTAAGGTACCCAGGCAGTAACTACAAACAGTCTAGAAAAGCATCGGTAAAGCTTCTACCTTATTTGCAAACATTTAACAGTATCCTTGATAAATAGATATGCTAGCTGATGAATTTCCAATGCAAAATATACAAATACAACACCTCAAATGAACCCATACAGTAATTAAACAGAGGAAAAGAAGACTGTATTCCCTTACCGCTGCTGACGGGTCCTGCAAGCACTGGCATTTGAGTGAGAGAAATGGCGCGAGTTTCAGAATGTAAGAAACTTCGCTTCCAAACCCTGGTAGATAATAGTAACAGCAGTTTGATTGGTAGAAGCAAAGGAGAAGAAGATTGCAGAGCCAATCTGTTTGCCTGGTCAGTGCAGGAGAGTACAAACGCAAGGTAATAATGTTTAGCTAGGTTGCAGGTTTCCTTGCAATATATCTCACTTGATTGCCTAGGGCTAGTAATTTAGTGAGATAGTAGGACTAACAGGGTAGTCTAGTGTGAAGTTGCCAGTGCTGCGGACCCTGAAGCAAAACACTATACTAAAAATCCCCATACATTAATGGGTTAGCTGTGAAAAGTAATTAACCTTGTCTTCGCTTTTTGAAAATAATAAGCACGAGTGTAGCTGCTGGCATTTCACAAGCAGCAGCAGTCCCTAGTGTTGAAAGCCTTTCCTATGGGGTGGGCTGGGTAGGAGAAATTGTAAGAGATTCCTTGTCTCCGTTTTTTGAAAATAATAAGCATGAATGTAGCTGCTGGCATTTCACAAGCAGCAGCAGTCCCCAGTGTTGAAAGCCTTTCCTATGGGGGTAGGCTGGGTAGGGAGAAACTGTAAGAGATTCCTTAAAGAAACAAAGTACAGGGTTTGATTCTAATCTCAGGTCACTGACTAGGCTTAAAATGTCTTTTCAGGGTGGTTAGCCTTGTCTTTACCTGTAGCAGTTATCTGTTATGTGAGAGAAAAACTGAAGGAAGTATTCAGCCAAGTGTATGTGACACTGGTAGTGAAGCTGATAAATGTTATCTCTTTTAAATCACAGGCTGTGGAGTGAGGCCAAACACAGTACTAGCAGAGTAGTACGCTAATCTGTACAATTTAAACACCAGTTGTAAGCATCTTTAGTTAGGGTTTCTAACTTTCTTGCAGTTTCTTCCCCTTATTTCTTTTCTAGATACTGATATAAATTCCTTGTGCATGTCTTATTTTTCTGGTAGTGATCAGCTTTCTGTTTTTGGCTCTTACAGGTTTAACTACCAAGGATAAGACAATAATTACTACAAGCTCTTGTTGCTCCTATTAACCATTAACTGCTTGTAGGACCAGGTGATAAAGTGGCACAACATGCCTAACATGTATTGCCTTTGTCTCTGGCCCTCCAGCCAGTATTGTGACACTATTTATTTATTTTATTTATTTTATATTTGTTTACCAGGATGGTCCGACTGGGCTAGTAGCCCATTTTCAGTGGAGGCCTGGGGAGAAAAGCTCTGTAGAGTAGTAGATACAATGAGAAGACATATTTTGTAAAGCATGATACATTTTGGATACAATTATACCATCTAACATTAGTTTACAAAATGTAGTATATTACAACCAAGACTGTAGGAAAAGATTATATGCAGACATAGATATACAGAGTGTACTGTTAAATGTTAACTATATCATATTTTTTTTAGATGCAATTGAATGGTGTAAGGGGATCATATTGTTAGGAGACTGGAGAAAGAGCTGTGCAAGGACAGTGGGGGAGAAGTTGGGAAGGGGGGGTATCCACTAGGTCAAGATCATGCAATGCCATGGCACCCCATCCATGTCACTGGATGAAATGATTGTTGTCATGGCACCATTTATCCTTACTCCTAACATGGCCCCATTCAGCCCATGTGATGCTCATAGACAACAAAATAATGACTTCACAAGTCCAAACACTTTCATTTTTGTGATTTGTGTGGACATTAGCAATGTTATAATACATTTAGCCAACATAACTTTCATAATGAATCATTAGTGTGTTTAACAACTCTAATTTTTTTCTGATTTCCTGCTGCTTCTTTAACTATGGTTTGCCTTCACCATTTGAGAGACACTGTCATATAGCGTCGTTACTTGACAATGTTTTTGAAACAAATATATTAAAGTACATGTTCAGAAAGTCCAAAGGTAAAGTAATAGTGCTGAATATAACCAGTTCTGTTATTGATATAGACAATCATGCTTTCAGTAATGTTAACAAACCTGCTTATGTGTAATGATGTAAAACGACATAACTGATATGCAACCATTAAGTAATATAAGAGATCTATTATATATACATTATATTATATCTGCATAGAGTATCAGTATATTGGTTTATTGCAATTACTTGACTTTTAATATAAAACACTTAAAAAGCATGTCATGCTTACCTGTCCTGCATTCAAACCGCATACGTAAATGTGTGTAACTATATATGTGTATACTGCATTTATATCAAGTGTGTTTCATTATAGCATGACGAGACTGTAATAATTATCTCATACAGTGCATTGTGTACTTCATTTATTGTGCTCGTTAGTGTAAAAGTATAAAAAACAAATGCCTGATATTTCAGTATTCATATCCTGCAGGTCCGCAAGAGAAGTGATGAAATACCATGACCTTCACATGTTATCAGCTGATAGCGCAATCTCCCAGAGGTAGCTACACCTTTCCTTAGAAAGAAATATTCCTAAAAATAAATGTTTGAATTGAAATAGCATAGCAAATGAATGCATATAACTGTGTTTCATATGTGTGCCTCCGTCTACAGATGTATTATCAGATACCATTCACCACAGACAAAGGAAGGTCAGGCACATCCAGGAGTCAAGTTTGTCTGGCATATCATCAGATTAAGCAAGTTATGCATATGAGAGCATCCTTGCAGGACATTTTGTGTTGCTTTTTCCTGCAGTGGTGGCAAGAATGCTGCCACTGGAAGAATTATATTATGCAGATGAGGATGCAGAAAGCAGGATATTGCCTCCTATCCTGGCAGAAATACTTATATTGCTTCAAAGATACTTATGAGCATCTCAGATTCACATACCCAGGTGCATTGGGAAATGGTGGTCAGAGCATATAACATCTCATGCAGAAGCATTGTGTGTCATCCAAAAATGTGGTTCTTTCTCCAGTAATGCCACCATGATTTGCATACAAATCTCAAATTGGTCACTAAAGCTATGGATGAGTTCAAAATAGTGCAAACTGCCAACCTCGATCTGGCCAAGGCATCTAACACAATACCTCACTCAGGCATTGAAGATAAACTTTCAAAATTAGACATAAACCCATATGTCACCCATCTGATAGCTTGTTGGCTCACTGACAAAACACAATAAGTTAGGATAGGAGAATTTACTTCCACAAATAGGCCACTCACTAGTGGAGACCCACAGGGTTCAGTACCAGAGCCTCTCCTTTTTGGCATCTATTTCTCTGGAAAAAGGCAAATGCCAAGGGCTTCAGGCTGACCATGTTTGATGACAACTGCAAACTAGGCATGGTGAAGACACAATACCCTTCAAAAGGGTCTGATGCAGATAAAAAAACTGGTGGCAGAGCCATGGACTAAAACTCAGTGTGAAAAATGCATAATAGTATCCTTTTGAAAGACAGCCATCGGTGGAAATGATCACATTGATAATACACCCCAGTTTTAACTGTTTTCTCTTCAGCCAAGTTCTGTGATTTTTCTTAAGTCACGTGACTTCAGATACTTTACAATCTCCAAACAACCCATCTTCATGGGTTTATTAAAAAGCATCATGTCTATAGTATTCCCTTAGGAGATATGCAAAATATTGCAACAAAAAATGTGTAATTTCAACATAATTACAAGCCTAAAACATTTCTGAACAAAATGTGGTAAAACACTAACAAAAAAAAAAAAAAAAATTTCTGTGGGGAGCTGCACCATCCATTTTGACATTTTGAGAATGTGTGCCGCCGCACCCTCAGTCTCTCTACATGCTTCCTCTGAAGTCACACAAACTCA
The DNA here is from genome assembly GCF_019279795.1 of Protopterus annectens. NCBI lineage: Eukaryota > Metazoa > Chordata > Ceratodontiformes > Protopteridae > Protopterus > Protopterus annectens. Next base: position 275,325,042 of record NC_056748.1, read on the forward strand.
TATAAGACAGAAAATTTGTAACAAAAGGCTTGAACGCTAGAAGGAGACCTCCCCTGCTGAAACCTAACTGGAAACTTTCCTGCACTGTCTTCAGACTCTGAAACGATCTGCCATGGTTAATATTACCTTATCCTGTCTGTATGTACTATATTGTTTAGCCATATCAGGTCTACAGCACTACCAGTAATCCCTCAAAACCCCATAATCACTAAACTGGGTTACTCCTATATCTAGCTATAAGGATTTCCTATTGAACATATCTTAAGTTTCTAAGCAGTCCTAAAACTACAAAAATAGCAGAAAATTGGCAGAAGAAAGCTTAATGTGGGAAAAGCTGAAAAAAGTGATTACTAACAGTATACTATGTAAATATTGTATACTGAAGGCAAAAACAAGGGTAAGAAAGTATTTAAAAGAAAAGCCTCATTGTACTTACGTGCTTATACAGGTCCTACAGATCTTGTGGCCAGGTTAAGCCTCACTGCACCCCGCCCTGCTCCCAAATCTCACCCGTCCCTACTAGTCCTAAATTTATAGCTCTAAAACCACTCCTCCTCTTTTTAAACCCAATCAACAACTCTCCAGGCATTAGCAGGACCCTCCCTACCTACCGATCCTATTTATCCCTCTACTCAAGTTGGGCAAAAATCAATGCTAATATCTAGACAATGCCTCTGTTACTGACCATGAAACCTATCAAATGAATGCTATTATATTGCTTACTACCCTTGATGATAATTGCATATCTTCTCACCACCTACAAAAATCTGTCTTACCTAGGCTACCACTACCCAAGAAGCCAAACCACCACTCCAGTAATACAAATTAAATTAATTCACTTAATAATCCCCTCACGACTAACTCCTTGGATACAAAATACCACCAACCCATTAGATCCAGATATATCAACCCCAAAACCAAGAATTGCCTAAGACTAATATTTAAATTCCTGAAGCTAACAAATAGACTACATGGCAACCTCACAAGGGATGGGGACATTCATCCAAACCCTGGCCCAACCTCCACTAGTCAATCCTAGCCCCAATTCTATTATTCGCACTAACTTACTAACTTTAAATAGACCTTATAACTCACTCCTGGTCAGTCACTTAAATATTAGAAGCTTAAATAATAAGGTCCGCCACCTGCATGCAATCTTAGATACACATTCCCCGGATATACTTTGTCTTACTGAAACATGGCTAAAACCATCAAGGGCAGATAATGAGGTTTTTCCTGCCAGGTTACAATATACTAAGGTTAGACCATGCCACTAGGAAGGGAGGAGGGCTAGCTGTACTATACAAAACTACTCTAGATGTGACCTCTGATACCACACAACCACCCCGTGTTGATAATGCTGAAATGCTCATTACCAAGCTTCAAATTAATAAAAACAAAAGTATTAACGTAGCCTGTGTCTACATTCCCCCAGATAATAGCGCAAACACCGTAGGAGATATCCTCTCTTAGCTGTCTAGTAACTACCCTCAAGAAACCATTGTTCTAGGAGACTTCAACATCGACTGGAATATTTATTTCTCAGAATCTCCGACCATCCATGTAAATCTATACAGATTTACTAAGATCATATCCTCCCCTACTAGGATCAGTAAACCTAACAACAAAGATAGTATCCTAGATTGGACACTCATTAATAGCCATCCCCATATGTATAGGGACCGGTACCGGACCTGAAGACATAAGTGACCATTTTCTTACCTATATAATCAGGCATAACACTGACATCCCCCACTAACCTGCTTACAAAATAATTAGAAACAACAAAAACTTTAACCCCGCTAATTTCCAAAATGAACTAAAAGCATGTAATTGGGCAGTCCTAAAACATCTACCACTTGACGAAGCTGTATTGTATTCCAACACCAAATTCCTAGCCATCCTTGATACCTATGCACCTGCACGTTCTATAAGAACTAAAGCAAAAGTTGGTCCATGGCTTTCAAAAGAAACCAGACAAATGATCTTACTTAGAAACAAAGCTTGGACCACTTGGTGTACCACAAAATCCCCCTTAGATCAACTTAGATTTAGACAACTAAGGAACAGCACTAAAAAATCTACCATCCTAGATAAAAAAAAACTTTTACTGCCATTTACAACAGAAGCATCAAAGCAATCCGCAAAAGATTTGGGCAGGCATAAATAAACTTATTCACCCAGGCAATGCACAACTCCTACCCCCTCGGCTACCATCCAAAAACCTTCAGAAGACGTTGCCAGTTCCTTTACTAGTTTCTTCACAGAAACTATCCAGTCACTAGCTAACCAACTATCTCCCAGTTGCTCAAATCCTAATGCCGCCGCACCTAGTTCTCAACTCCCCTTTAACTTTCAGCCAGTTTCCACATCACTTATCCGTGCCCTAATCAAAAAACTAAAACCTACCACCCTTGCAGCGGATCTCCTCCCAGCTGAGTATTTACAAAAAGCTGTGGATGCTATAGCATACCCGCTCTATCCTGATCAATAGAAGTATATCAGAAGCCACTATCCCCTCCATCTGGAAGACATCCCATGTTATTCTACTCCACAAAGGGGACAATTCCACTGAACTGTCAAATTACAGACCTATAGCTATTTTGTCACCCATGGCTAAAATTATGGAGAAGTGCATCCATAAACAACTCCTGTGCCATCTTATTCAGCACAATCTCCTGGCTAACTCACAACATAGTTTCAGACCATTCCACAGTACAACCACGACTCTCCTCTCCTTCTCCAATGTTATTAATCAAAACCAAAACAACAACAAGCTTTCTTCTGCCTCTTTCTTCATCTCTCCAAAGCCTTTGACATGGTCAACCACCAACTACTCATACACACTCTTAAAACTATTCCCCTAGATATCCAGGCTATCCAGTGGTTCAAATCTTATCTGAATGGTAGACAACAGGCTGTACTATGGCAGAACAAACTATCGTTCTTCTACCTCTCACCCATGGGGTCCCTCAGGGCTCTGTATTAGGACCCCTATTATTTTCTATCTTTATTAATTACCAGTACACAGTCATCCCAACAGCCACCTGCATTCAATATGCGGATGACTCCACTTTGATTTGCTCTGCCACCTCCCCTTTAAGTCTGCAGACTCTATCCCAAAATGTTTTTAATACTGTCAAAAATTGGCTCTGTAATCAATGTTGCCTATTAAATCCTAACACAATGAAACTACTGCTTTTCTCCCCCACTCGTAAAGCCTCCGCTCCAACCTTTACTATAAAATCTAACAATGGCACTGTCATTGTCCCAGATCCCTGTACCAAACTCTTAGGTGTAACAGTTGATAATAACCGCAAGTTTGATATGAATATTAATCAAACTATTAAAAAACTTAATAAAAAACTTGGCTCACTATACAAGATCAAGCCTTTCCTCACTCCACTAGCTAGGACGGTAATTGCCCGTACACATCTACTTTCCACCATCCTTTATGCATCCCCTCTTCATGAACTTGAGTAAGTATGACCTTAATAAACTCTCTAGATGCTTTAATCATACTGCTAGATTTGCCACTGGAGCAGCATACAGAACACACCACTGTCTGAACCTAAAGAATCTACAGTGGCTAGAATTGCCTATCCAACTTCAGTACAATCAGCTAATAGTAGCACATAAAATTCTCTACCAACCTGAAAACACACCCGTACTTACAAAAATTATCACTCCTTACAGCAACCTCAAGACACCTCACTCTTCCAACAAATTACTAGTCCAAACCCTCAAAAGCAACAACTCATCTGGAGACTCTCTATATGTCATCTCTGTTGGCAAAATATGGAACTCACTTCCTGCTGAGCTTACTTCAGAACCTGTTCTAACCCAGTTAAAAAAAAATCTAAAACAGTACTTTAAAAGGCAATGGCTATGTCCTTGCTCTAATCCGGACTAACTGGCAATATAAACATGTGCTAAAGAGGTCTTTTGACCACCCCTGCAATTCTTCCTAATTGTTACTCTATCAGAAATCAGATTTCTATATGACAGAATGAATGGCTTTTATCCTATGTACTGTCACTGTAACAGTGCTTTAACTTGTTTAATGTAACAGTTTTTCTGTATGTATGTATGGAGCTTTTCTCCCCAGGCCTCCACTGAAAATGGACAAGTATCCAGTCAGACTATCCCGGTCAACAAATGTAAAATAAAATAAAATAAATAATAAATAAATAAATAAAACATAAAACTTAACTGTGACTTGAATTAAAGCACAGCATCAGCAGTAAAGCAAGTCTCGGTGGTGTAATATATTGACAGTATCCATTCAAAGTTTTATGTGAGCCTGAGAATGGTTCTACTGGATCTACTCTCTACCCTAATTAACAGACTGAAACCAATATATATATATATATATATATATATATATATATATATATATATATATATATATATATATTTTTTTTTTTTTAATATGATAGTTGGAACAGTCAACTATAGTGGTCCCATCTGCACACACTACATGAGCAGCAAAGTGTTAGAGCCTTCCAGTCTTATAAAACAAATCAAAACAGGCACTATATCACCCCCTGAATGACAGATCATCTCTAGAAAGCACTATTACAAATGTACCTGTAACCCTATGAAGTCTTCTGTCAGTCATATCACTGATTAACCTGTGACTGATTTACGTGATATTTTCTTCAATGTAGTCAAAAATTCTTGATGTCAGTACTTAAAAATGGCAACATACTATACACACAACAATCTGTGTACTGTTTGAACTGTTTGATGGCAGTTCCTTAAGAATGAATGTGGTAGTCTTTGATATAGGTATGTACCATCAACTGCTCAATATTTTTTCATATAGGCAACAAATGGCACATCTCAAGACCAAGGTGGACTCAACCAGTACATTTCCATTCCAGTCAAATGTACCATCATGGAGATTTGCATGTCCAAATACTCTCATCTTATGGCAGTTACGTTTACGACATACCAGCATACCACCATGTTGCCTCTTTGTTTTTTGTTTTTTTTTATTTGTGTTGTTTGATAACCAGGTATATGTGGCTGTCCCTAACACAAGATTTCAGCCATTACCTGAGTAAAACAGTGACGACGCACATTCAGAGTTATTAACAAAATTGTCTAAGTGCTGCCAAATCGTAAACTCACTACATGTATTCCCTGTTTATGTGGCATGATGGAGGTCTTGAGTTCAAGTCCTAAATAAAAGGTAATCTATTCCTTTCACTTCTATGAATCTGTTTACATGGCAGTTATTTACACTGCAGAAGAGAAAGAGTTTGTGTAGACAGTGGTATTGCACTGCTTGTTACATGATTATTTATAATCCATTAGTGAAATTACAGATAAAGGTCATGCAGATATTTAACTTGTTTTGACACAAATTTAACAGTTCTGCAAAGAAAGTTCAAACTGCCATGCTAACATTCATGAGCCATCTTAACAGAGGTGAGTACAGGTTTACAGTGGACAGTCATTTGATAATATGTGCATTGGGTAGTACAGAAACTGTGGGTAAGGTCAAATGGTATTGTAGGGGAAGCAAGAATATCTAGCAGATACTGTATTTTAAAATATCCCAGTATTTTTTTAATTAAATCTGTGATGTACTGATTCTGAATATTTGCAGGAATTGAGCTCTATGCTGAAGGTCCCAGCTTAGAGGATGTTAGCTCCTTGTTGTTGATTGTGCAGTAGAGGAGCTCAGTGCTAAGGATACCCAGAAGGTAACCATCTTAAAATATGACAAGCTCAATGACTCATGGTTCCAAAAACTGCACATAGACGTATATACCATTGAGCTGTACCATAAAAAATCCCCAAGTTTAGAATTTAAGATTCAGCCAGAAGTGAGTTCATAATATCCTCAGAAATATGTACCAGAAATTTCCAGCATTATGTATAGCATGGTAAACAGTTAGGGAGAGTGCAACAACTTGAAAAAGAACGCAATATTTAAATGGCTTCCCTACTCTTGGTCAGGTATAAAGAGAATGAGATTTTAACTTTTCAAGTTCAGTTCCTTAATGTTGAACTGCCGGGTCTATATTAAATCATCATCTGCTTAGGTTGTCGAATGCCTAAACATCAACACCTAAACGTCAACAACTTAAAATCGCAAATGGCTTTTTCCACACAGGGAAACAAGTCGGTTGGCCATTACGTGGATTTTGCCCTGTTTACAATGTAGAAAGATCTCCGAGTTGGTATATTTAGTTAGGGGATTTGTGGAGGGTGAAGCACCTGATGAAGATTTTTCTTTACTTAGCAGGTAGGAGAACTCGATCACTGGGGCCCATTTTCGGTCATGACACAGTTTCAAAAACAAATAAACAAAAAAAGGAAAGTGCATAGCATACACTACAGTACATAATATACACTAAGCAGTAGTAGACAAGACTTGAACAACTATATATGTTTTGGGTACCTTCATCCATGGAATTTCCATAACTGTCAACAGTAAAATTCAGGTATGGCTCGCACTAGTTGCCTATACTACAGCACAGAACTCTGCTCATTTCTTCTTTTAATTATATTACATCGGTCACATCAGGTTATCTGACATCATATCAATCCTATCATAGAATATGTTTTTCGACAAGACAGTCATCTGCAATTTTTTCAAGAATATGTTTACACTGACTTTAATTCTCCATACTCACCATACTTTCATCTATTCCACTAGGAAGTCCAGTGTTGCAATGATTCTTTCATTAATTAACAGCCTTTAAGATGTACCCCATCGCTGAAACATAGTTACCATTCTGCACTAGTTCTAGACCTCTACAGTCTAACATCAATTTATTGTGAAGTGCGTTTGAAAGAATATTATCCCAAAGCCTCCTCTTCTTTTATTGCAAGAAATTCCCAATATCTTGAGGTATTTCTGTTAATGGTGAATCCTGTCTGCATTGATTCATATTTTTATTATCATTTATGTATTTTTTGGCTTCCAGCAATACTCTGAAATTAAACTCCATACCCAGATAACTTATTGTCTTCCCCTCCAACAAGTCAGTTTGGCTCAATCCCTAGTTATTTTTTATTTATTTTATTTAACATCTATTTACCAGGAAAGGCCAACTTGGAATGAAGCCAATTTTCAGCAGAGGCCTAGGGAGAAACGCTCCAGAATCCCTACTATATTCTCTTCATATGAATTTTTTGTTGCTGCTCTATTTTATAATTATTTGCACTGTATCTAATTTAGTATGCTTCCAATCTTTCTTCTGATATTCATATCCCATCTGATCTTCCCAATGTTTTTTTTTTTACACAACAGGTCTGTTTAGATCTTTGTACCATGTACAAAAGACATAATTTTCCTTCCATCCTCTATAATTCCATTTAATAAGATCTAAAATATGTTCCATTAATTGGACAAACCATGCTACACTGAACTGATACACCAAGACTAATTCTCCAAGCTGTTTCTCAAAGGAAGCAGTAACCAATGAATGGCCTTCATATTTCTTTTATAAGGGCTTGGCCTGGCCTCCAAATTTGTGAATCCCTACTTGGGAGGCTATGCTCTATGCACTTCCAAAATAAAATTGTCAGTTCTGAAACTATCATATCACTGCATTTGAATCTGAAAGGATATTTTTTTAAAAGTCCTCTTATACTCACTTTCTCAACAGCACATTTCAAGAACTGTGACCTTCTGCATATCTTTAGCTACGCTAAATGTTCTTGGTACCATTTTCCCTGAAATATATCCTTTTTTTTTTTTTTGTGGAAGTCAGTTTCAAATTCTTAAGTAAACCCATTTAAAGTTGTTTCCATTTTCTCCTGCTTTAGTTAATCAACATATCAGATATATTTGACTCGACCTTTCAAGAATGACCCTATGCTATAACCTCCTGGTACTCAATTTTTTCTTTCTTTTTTAAAATATATATATTTTTTTTATTTTTCCTACTGATAAGGTCAGGCAAACAGCTTTGTGCAATCATGCTTTGTTTTGCTTTCAGTTTTAATAACAAGAATCTCATCTGCCCTCTACAGTCCATCCTGCAGTGAATTCTAGAAAAGAATACTCATTGGAATCAGTAACTCTCCCTTTAGATGTTTCATAATTCTGTATTTAATCTTTTCAGTCTCCATTAATTTGTCCACCTTGAATTTTGTAATTTTTTTCTAGACCATCTCTTTTTTCAAAGTAGTAGCACTGATACTTTCTTACATCCAGAATGTGGCTGTTTTCTGCTAAATATATTGTGTTAATCTTTAGAGAACAATCACACTGAGCAAAAGTATCATATTCAATGTCTTTGGCTTTTCAGTAACAGTCTCTATTTTCTAAACCTCATAATTAAACAAGCAATAATGACCTCCAGCATGAGCATTACAGGGAAATAACAGACATCTCAAGGATGTTGTGAGGCTTGACACCGCAGATAGAGGGCCTTTCCACCCTTGGAGGTCCATTATTTTTCTGTAATGCACAACCTAGAGAGCATTATTATGCTCAGACAAAGTGCTATCTGTTAAACAGTTTTGTATTTGTTTTTATTATTGATATATTAGTATATACATTTTTTTAAATAATTGTGATGCAAAATAATGCATTGCTGAATGTTTCAAAGTTGCTGTAGGATATGTAATATTTTTGCAGGAAGTATTTTACATCCAAAATACAGGTTGTGTAACTATTTAATAAAGTTTATACACACACACACACACACACACATACACACACACACCTATATATACAGAAACAGCTGCAAAGGTAGAGACAAAGGGCCAGATTCACGAAGGCTTGCACAGAGTCTAAGAGTAGAGTAAGACTCCATGCAGCAAACATGTCTACCGAGCGATCAAGGAACAGCCGGCAGGGGCGTGCAAGAGAGCTCCTAAAACTCCTCTTACACGGACAGGGCTAGGTTATGCAAATTACCTCATTTGATGCTGAAAGGTATGCAAATTAGGTAAATTTGCGATTCATGAAACCCTAACCTGTCCGAGTAAGAGGAGTGTTATTTGCAGAAATGTACTCCGTTGACAACTGAGTACAGTTCTGCAAATAGCAAAACGGAGCCGTGACAGCTCCAAAAAAAAAGGATGCATCCAGTCGCGAAAGCATGCCAATGGCGAAAAATGCAGCCATTGTCAATGTTCACCGATGCAAAATTAAAATAAAATAATTTTTTTTATCCCGATCGCCGATGTTTAAGCATAGCGCAGTGCCGCGCAAACGCACTGTGCTGTAAAAACCAGAAAACCAATAATTAAAATCCACAAATGTGGATTTTACAGCAATCCCTAATATACAATGCAAGTGAATGGCAGTCCAAAGACAACATGGCTACCAAGTAGAGGTTGCTAAGGGGGGAAGCTCAGTCTAAGAGATGTAACGAAGCATTAGTAGGCAATCCTATGAAAATGAGGGTAAGGATAGTGAATCCCAAGTTTACATAGCAAAAGAGCACAGTCAGTGGAGTGTAGGAGTAGGATAAGGGGTGTAACGGAGTAGAAGATAGGTGACATCATGAGAGGGTTATGTCTGAAAGAAGTGAAGCTCATTGGAGTAGAGTGGCACGTGTCTGCTGTCAGTTACTAATCACTGGAAGAGGTGTGTCAACAGGTACCCTAGCTAAAGGCAAGAAATTGAAGGTGTATGCCATGAACAACACTAAAGTTTCTTGTAGAAGTGCCTGCAATGTGTATGCGCGCCTGTAAAACCGAGTAAGCCTGTGTGCGCACGATTAAGCCGGAGTAAGCAAGTGTAAGGTTGTTGAAACCCGTGTAAGCGCATTTGCGCCTGTGTGCGCGTGTGTTAGCAAGAATAAGAAAGTTGTAGTCCGTATAAGCATGTGTGCACACGTGTGAGCTGGTGTGCACGTGTTTGCCCTTGTTTGCATGGTGCTGCCCCCCTGAGGAAACAGAAAGGGAAAAGGAAGCACAACAAATAGTAAGAAGTTAACCAGGGAGGACTAGCAGAGCTAGCAGGTGAAAACAATCAGAATCAGGCAATTACACAGGCAGTACACTAGCCCAGCCCAGCCCAGCACTTAAAACTCAGCAAACAGCTTTCCACTATGTTTTACTCAGAGACACTGCAACACTGCAGTAAGCTAATAGAAGTGAAAACTAAAAAAGCTTTACTGAGACAAAGAAATGTTAGGGGCTGCCATTGCTGTTATAAGGCGACATATGCAACATGCTGAGGGTGGTGACAATGCGAATGCTGCTGAGTACCCCACAGTGAGGAGACAGAGAAGTGTGTACAGGCCCAGGGTAACCTACCAGGGGGGCTACATGAGCTGGAGATAGTGGAGCGCTATAGAGTGGACAAAGACCTCATGCAGCAAATTGTTGAGCTGTGCAGGCCACACCTCACACACAGAACCAACAGAGGGGAACCCATCCCAGTGGAAACCAAGGTATGTGTTGGCCTAAGAATACTAGCAACAGGTACCTTCCAGAGACCAACTGGTGATATGATGAGGATTTCACAGGCATCAGCATCCAGGGTACTGCACCAGTTCCTGAATGCCATGTCAGCACATGTCAGTGATCATGTATATTTCCCCAATTCCCATGAGGTATTGGCCAGCAATATGCGTCTCTTCCAGCAAATAGCGGAATACCCTGAGGTAGTGAGTGCAATAGACTGCACGCACATTCACATCAAAGCACCAGCTGGTGAGCGAAGTAGGGTCGTGTGTGATGCCCAGGGCATAATAATGAATGTGTGTGCTGGCTGCCCTGGAAGCTACCATGACTCCCATATCTGGCATCTGACACAGCTGTGCCAGACATTTGCCAATGGGGACATCCCTCATGATCACCTAGTGGGGGATGCTGGATATGCACTCGAGCCATGGCTGATGACACCCATCAGAAATGCACACACACCTGAACAGGAACACCATAATGAGCACACGCACAAACACGAAATGTAATTGAGTGTGTGTTTGGGCTGCTCAAGTCACGGTTCCGGTGCCTGGACACATCTGGTGGGAGCCTTGCAGTACTCACCAACTACATGTACCCAAATAGTCATGGTATGTGCTGTGCTACATAATATGATCCTGCGAAAACAGCTGCAGCAGGAGCAGCATAGGGCTGGGCCCAATAGCCCCCACCATTGCCAAGGCCATCACAGGCAGAGCGTGACTCAGAGGAGGAACAACCTGAGCCTGCCCCAGTAGGCAGAAGGAGGCGTGCCCAGTATGCTTTGGCCTTGGCAAAGAGGCAACGCATAGCATATACACTGGCTCAGTAGGAACCCTGGAAATGATACCTCTCTCCGACTCTCACATATAGTAAAAGGGATGCCTAACTTGACACTACCTGTTAACAAACATGTATAGGGAGTGTAAAATGTGCATCCGACATAGGCAGCCCTGCAGCACCACCTGAGGCATGATTGCCATGTGTTAAGCAATATAAAGCAGTGCTAAACAGCTCTTACCACTATTTAGTATATGTAAACAAAACTGCACACACTAAGTAGCACAACTTCAGGCAATGTTGAGCAATATTGGGCACCGTTCAGCAATGTTGTGCAAGTTTGGTCAAAGTTGGGCATAGTTCAGCAATAGCAGGTAAACATGGTCATATTTGCTACACTGTTCCTGAAGCAGTCTGTTCTGCCCAGTATGAAAATATGAAGCAGTGACAGTCCTCGAACCCGGGATACTGTGCACTATAGTCAAAGTACAGAACCACTAAACCATGACAGTATGTCAGTGGTCAGCTTGTATGAAGAAATGTTGATAAGTCAATGCAAAGTATCTCATGGAAACCTTGCAGGCATAGCATAATCCCTGTCGAATTAAGACAAAAAGGTGAGGCCTGCAGTAAGAATAGAACATGATTTTCAACACACATATAGTATAAATGTTAATATTGGTAATGTTCACGCACATCAACAAATGTAGTGGACCTCAGACAGCAACATACTGCAAGGTCACACTGGGCATGCTCACACACGAATAAATGAGACAAATGTCAGTCAACAAAACACTGAAAGGCTGAACTGGGCATGCTCACACACTTAGGCCATGTCTGAGTACAGCAGTGGGCCACACACATCCGGCAGTTGCATGTGTTAACCCAGGAACCTCGCACTATTCACCAATCCGCCTTGTGCACACAGTTATATGACAACAGACACATATATAATATAGTGGAACCCTGTCATAATCCAATATGTTATGCAGATACTTAGGTTGTTCATAGAAAGTGGGAAAGCAAAGAAGAAACAAAACCTGCAATCAGGACCATCAATGAACAATGTGCATCCCGAGCATTATCATAGGTTCAGAGGTTGATACTAGGCTATCTGCCCTAGGGCATGTATAAGCCTAGCCAGAGTGTGTTTGGCTTTCGCAACCCTGTTAGATTAGTAGACTGTGCCTGTGAATAGTAGGTCACACAAGATAGCCCACATATGTTTATTTTATTGTGCCTCTGTCTAGCAGGGACCCAGAACATATCCCAGGGCTAAACATACGATCACCCATCCACTTGTCAAGATGTCTCCTGTAGGTGGTCAGTGGGGGTCTTTGCGTATGTGTGACTGGGATCTCATTCCAGAGTGAGTGGAGCCTCTGGGATGGGAATCTTCCCCTCCAGCATGTCCTATTAATATCAGTGCTGATGTTGCCATCCATGGAGCGTGTAGCTGTAAGGGACTTTGATATCCTGAGGTGGAGCCTGTCAATTAATTCTGTGATGGACATGGCTTTAAACAACAGGCACAGATCGCATCCGAGTAGGCAGTAAGCGACTGAGTAGAGCTGGGGTTACCATAGCCAAACTGCGCATACCATCTGTGTGAGTCCCTAGATCTACTTGGTTAGGTACTTTTGTGGACATTACAGTTGCTGCAGGTGTCGGGTAAGGTACATCCGAAATGGGGCATTGTATCCAAGCATGGGCCTGATGAGTATAGGGGCACAATGACCCCACTTGATTTAGATGTGAAACCCTATGGGATAACGTGGTCTATATAGAAGGTCTGTCTAACAACACTGGCAGCATGATTGTCAAACGAGAGAGTACTAACTACTCATGTCCTCAAATCACAAATAACACCCACCGTACGTGATGTATCATCACCTGTGTGGTAATGTGTGTGCACGTTATTACCAAAGGGGGTGACTATGCATCTAATGGAAAGTAGCTGTAGGCCATGGCTCTGGCACCAGTTATCTATCCCTGTGAAACCCTTTTTGAGGATGCTTGTGCCAGCTGGGGAGTTGATTATGGCACACAGTTTGCAGTCATCTATGAACATGGTCAGCCATAGTCCTCCTGTGTTAGCCTGTACGTCTGAGAAATATATACTGAACGAGAGGTCCCAGGACTGAGCCCTGTGGGATGCCACGTGTAACTGATGTATAGTCAGACATGGCACCTGCAATACTGACCATGTGGGTGCTATCCATGATCCAGTAAGCAATCCATCTTGTGACATATGTGTAGATATTGAAGCCGATGTGCTTATGTATAATGCCCGAGTGGGGTATTGTGTTGAACTGTTGTGCGAGCTCCAGGTAGGCTGTGTGGACAACCTTCTCTCCGTCTGTGGACCTGGTAACTGTTTAAAAACGTCGAACAGGTTCAAGAGGCAAGATCTGCCCACAACAAAGCCGAATTGTGTAGGATCCAGTGTCTGTAGGTTCCCGATGTCTATGTGTATGGGTTCCATGATGATATGCTCCATAGCTTTGCAGACCAGGATAGTTAGGCTTATAGTGCGATATTGTCCCGGTTCCCTTGTGGCACCACCTCTGTGGAGCGGGAACACTGTTGCTGTATGATATTCCTTGGGTGCATATCCTGTAGTAACTCTGATATTAAACAGTGACTTAATGTGAGTGTTAAGTTCGTCATGAATTTCGTGTAAGCCGCAGGCCGGGACACCGTCTGGTCCCATTGATGCTGTGTTGTCTGCTATGGAGAGGGCAGCACTCACCTGTTCATCTGTGAAGTCAGGGAGGCTACACCCTGTTGGGATGGACATTTGCACTTTAGGGGGGATGGGGGGAAACATTTCCACTGAACCTGTTTGCCAGGATGTTGGCAATGTCAGTGGGTTCAGTGTATGTTTTGTCATTATGCAGTAACTCAAAGCATATCTGTGAGTTCCCACCCAGGTCCCTGACATAACTAAAGAAGGCCTTGTGATTGTCCTTAGTGTCTGTTGCAAGTGTTCGTTAGAAGCGGCCCTTAGATGAATCAACAAGTGATCTTAGCTTTTTCCTAGTACTGATCAGAGATGCCTTCCTTTTTGGGATTGTGCTCTTTCTTGTAGTAGCCTCCTCCTGTCATTGTATAGCTTATTAATGGCCGTAGTCCACCAGACAGGTCCCCTGCCTGTGGAGGAGTGAGTCTTGTAGTTATCTGGGATAGCACGATCCATGCACTCCAGTAGTTGTCCATAGAATGTGTTTGTAAAGGATTAAGTGGTCTGAGCCATAATTACCACTGTCCCAGGGTCTTTGACGGATACCACCTCCATTTGTAGAAGTGTGACGTTTGCTTATGAGAAGTGCTTCACAGAGATCACCTAGAATGGGGGTGTGGATGGGGTATGTATGTCCAGTGAGATAAATGTATGGTCTGACGTTAACAATGAGGGGTATACCTCTGGTGTGGAACATAGAGTCCCCATGTTGGTGATGATCATGTCCCACATGTTTTAGCCTCTTGTGATTGTGGTGACCAGTTGTGCCTTAGCATTTGAGTCTATAAATCCTAGCAACTGTTGTGCGAGGGTGTTAGTGGTTGAGTAGTATTCCCAGTCAATGTTTGTGTATTTGAAATCACCCAATATAATGGTGTTTGGAGAGACCTTCATATTCCCCAGTGTTCCCAGGAATACCGCGTGTTGTTCCTGAGTTCAGGAGTGTGGTCTGTAGCAGTCTACAAATTGGAATGCAGCTTGGGCCACTGTTAGTTGCACATGTATGTTCTCCGATGCTTTGTGCAGTGCTACTAACCTGGAGGTGTGTGTATGTTTGATGTATATGGATACTCCCCCTATTTTTGTTGGCCGGTCCGAGTCTTGTGTCTGAAAAGCATGGTATGAAGTAAAACCTGGTAGTGCTGGTGTGCTTTTGGGAGCCTGAACCAGGTGTCTGTTACTGCACAGATATTGACAGTCTCCATACTGAGTAGATTCCTGAGTGAGTGCATTCTGAGGGTTAGACATCTGTTGTTGAGCAGCATTACGCTCAGTTTCTTTTACCTTGTAACGTCTATGAAGGTGGTTTTGTCTTCTGAGCCTCGCTTAAAACAGCCACTATGGGGGTGGCAAGAGCCTTAGCCAGTATTTGAAAGCCTAAAGGTGACAGGTGCATGGCGTCCATAGCAAAGCTACGTGGCATGTCGAGCATGTAATCCCAGGCTGACAGACACTGGATCCCCTTTAAATGACACCAATATGTTAGCCAACTGTTAAAAGTGATCTGTTTGTCTGTATACTGTGACATCATTCTTGGTGAGGGTAAGATGCTACACAAGGTCAGGGTCATACTGGCCTGGGCTACATGATCAGAGAGCTCCTCTATGTCTCTTGTCATGTAGTCCAGGGAGGAACGTCTGAGGGTTTACACACCAGCATGGACAATGATGGAGCCATATTTGTACTTGCTTTGGAGTGACCTGAGTGCATGTGTTATGTGGCAGATCCTGGCACCCGACAGACAGCACAAAGTGACCTTCTCCTTGTTCAGCCTGGTGAGTGGGACGTCAGTGTGTCTGACAATAAGAGTCACCTATTACAAGTGTATTAGGTGTGTTGTTTAGCCCTAAGGGCAGTGACTGTGTGGCACACTGATTTTGTGAACTATGTGATATGTGTGTATAGTTGTGGGTTAGCAGTTGTTTGGGTGTCTGCTTTGGATGTCTCTGCTGCTTAGGCAGGGTATATTTAGAGCCTCCGAGTATGTTTTTGTGTGGTAATGTATTTGGTTTGCTGTCGTTATAGGTCTATGTGAGACTGGATTTGTGGTGTGTGTGGTTACCTTCACCACCTGATAGACTGTGCCAGTCACGGGTTGAGAGAGCTCAGCCTCCTGTTTGTCTACACAGTTGCATCTCTCACATATATCTGAGTTTGTTGGTAGGAGGACAGGGTTGTCTGTGTACATAAGGCAGTTGTAACATTGCATCAAAATTCCAATATGCACCAGCTGGACTGGAGAGTACACACGAAACCGACCTTTGGACATGCCAGGATATTATGATGACATACTCTGTTGACTGATCACAAAGGATCAGTAGTGTGTTAAGTGTGTAAAAGAGTATAACAGGGGTTTAGTGGCCAGGTTTGTCATTGTTTTGGAAAGATTATCTGCGAAGGAGTACAGACAGAACCATGACACCTCCTTCAGCTATGTCAGAAATAGCAATGTTTACTCATATATGTCCTGAGTCAGGGTCAACTGTACCTGACTGACAATGCCGACATCCTGTCAGACAGGCCCATACATACATACCCACTTCCCACTGACAAAAGGCCCTATCATCATATCAGGAGATATCACATGTAGAATGGGTAAACTGCTCCTCCCAAAGCCGAATGAATGGCATCACTTGGATAACATTGTTTCCCTATATGTGTCATAAGTGAACTACAGAACAAACAGACCCTGCACCTGAACAGTCTGTTGAGCCTCACCCTCTCTACAGGATCTTACACTGTTGAATGTGTTACAGCAACATATGGCACACCCCACAAGTGTTGGTGCACAACAGACCATGGGAACTATAGTCCTATAAGCCTATGAAGTCTGAACTGCTAGGCCATGGAGTCCATCATGATTGCAGTCAGAAACAGAGCTATTGTAATCCGACAAACACACAACCCAACCAACTGTGGTATGTTAATGAGCAGATCACGTTCCCCAAACCTGCTAGACTGTTTTCAAGGCAGTCACCCAGGACATACATCACTGAAAGGAGCTACACACGTCCCACATAGACTTTGAATAGCCCTTTATCAACATCACAGACACATGTCGTATCCACAAAACCAACAATCTGTGCATAAGTATGTATTGTCATATGAAGGAATGGCAATTTGTCCCCAAATAGATCACACAAACTAAGAATTGTGGAGTCCTGTTCAAGCTGTTCACACCTGCTGACCCACATGGTTCATTCCTGGGATTACATAAAACAAAGTGCACACACATTACCATGTCCAGTCTGATGATGTCAGCATCATACAAATATAGCAGGAGAATAGAAACCACGCAGTAAAGCATATAGCGCGTCGCGTTAATGCGTATCTCTCTAGTATCATAACATAGTTATGTAGGGGTTTGAATCCTGCAATTGCTGAGTGTGTGGGGGTAATGTGTGTGTGTGTGTGTGTGTGTGTGTGTGTGTGTGTGTGTGTGTGTGTGTGTGTGTGTGTGTGTGTGTGTGTGTGAGTTCCTTTGAGAGGAGTGGCCTTTATGTAGACTGTGAAAACACATTAGAAGAGGTGAATTCCTCTTTGCCAAGTCTGATGATGTCAGTATCCCACAAATACAGCATTGGAAATGAAAACTCCCAGTAAAGCATATAGCGCGTCGTGTTAAAGCGCATCTCCTTAGTGTCATAACATAGTTAGGTAGGGGTTTGAATCCCGCAAATGCTGAGTGTGTGTGTGTGTGTGTGTGTGTGTGATCCTCTTTGAGAGGAGTGGCCTTTTTGTAGACTGTGAAAACACAGCAAAAGAAGTGATTTCCTCTTTGCCAACTGTGATGATGTCAGTATCCCACAAATACAGCAGTGGAAATGAAAACTCCCAGTAAAGCATATAGCACGTCATGTTAATGCGTATCTCCCAAGTGTCATAACATAGTTAGGTAGGGGTTTGAATCCTGCAAATGCTGAGTGTGTATGTGTGTGTGTGATTTCCTTTGAGAGGAGTGGCTTTTTTGTAGACTGTGAAAACACATTAGAAGAGGTGAACTCCTCTTTGCCAACTCTGATGATGTCAGTATCCCACAAATACAGCAGTGGAAATGAAAACTCCCAGTAAAGCATATAGCGCATTGTGGTAGTGCATATCTCTCTAGTATCATAACATAGTTAGGTAGGGGTTTGAATCCTGCAATTGCTGAGTGTGTGTGTGACACTGTTGATCAATGTGTTGTGGGTTTTGCTTTTACTACTGTATGACATATCAGTAAAACAACAGTATGTGCATTGCACACTTCAGGTATCTGTGTGGCAAATGCACATATGTACATGTGACCTAATCCTATGAGAGGAGTGGCCTTTTTGTAGACTGTGAAACCACAATAAAAGAGGTGAATTCCCCTTTGGCTGGTTTGATGATGTCAGTATCCCACAAATACAGCAGTGGAAATGAAAACTCCCAGTAAAGCATATAGCGCATCGTGGTAGTGCATATCTCTTTAGTATCTTAACATAGTTAGGTAGGGGTTTGAATCCTGCAATTGCTGAGTGTGTGTGTGTGTGTGTGACACTGTTGATCAATGTGTTGTGGGTTTTGTTTTTACTACTGTATGACATATCAGTAAGACAACAGTATGTGCATTGCACACTTCAGGTATCTGTGTGGCAAATACACATATGTACATGTGACCTAAATTGGTAACTGTGTGGCCAAGACATATATGTACATGTGACCTCAGTCACTCCATAGGTGGGAAGCCTGCATTCAACACAACTACATCTGTTACCATTGACAGTTGTTGCTGCTGCTTCTCGGACCGTAGGTCACATATGTATGTATGTGACAAGTCCAGCCACTGTAGTGATCTGTGCCCTAGGTCATCTGTGTCACACACACACATGACAGTTGCTATAGAATAGTGTGAGTGAGGGTGTGTGCCTGGGGCATATTCCAGACATGTTCAAACACAACACAGTCGGTCAATAATGGCCATTCATTATAGGTATACAACAACTCCGTGGATATGCATACAGACCCTTTTTTGCTTATGTGATACACTGAGGGACATCAGCATGCCTTTGGGAATGTGGATATCAAAGGACAGATGACATCACATGTGGCTGTATGTACACATCGGTACCCCTGCTACATGTTGTGTGCTACTACCAATGTGGTACTGTCAGGATACTATGTGTAGTAAATATGGATGAATATGCTATAGTTGGCTCATAGATTCACAACATGGGTTTGTCAACAGGTATCTGTCTGTATGATACCCTTGTAGAGGATATGTGTCTAATCCAGGGAATGCATTGTAGGCCGCTGTATGCATCATCAGATATGGACGGACATATCCCTAGTGTGTCTGCTTGTACCTAGGATGGCCACATGCCAAACAGGAGTGGTCACAGGAATGTGTGGTGGTCAATACCACTGGTAACTGGTATTGTACAATACCAGAATGATTCTAATGCTACTGTGTATCCTACAGCTGTGTGTCAGTTGTCAAGACATCATCTAACAATTGATTAAAATCAGGCTGTTGAGGTTATGTACACTACCAGAATGCTAACCAATGACCGATATTAACAGTATCACCCACAGCATAGTGTCATACCATGTCATACACACATGTGTACCCAAGTTGTGACATATATGTAGTGAAATGCATACTGGACACCAATAGGAAATATGAAGTGTTAACACTGTGTAATACAGGGCATGTCACCCTTCCCATGTGCCCTCCATGCTCGTACATACAAACAGTGCGCCTCCACCATGTTCACAAATGTACACCTTGAAATCTGTACTGCAAACATCACACACATAACGTCCACTCACCGACCCATGCTGCCAGTACCACACACATCAGCCAACTGGCACATGTGCAGACAATCCATGTTTGGAATTAACACTGGTGTAAACAATACTACATTGATAATCATTGCTTTGATGCATCATGCCTGCTCAGATATACCTACAAGGATATCATTACACTTTACTGTTGACAACATGCCAACATTGCTACACTGCTATTAGGTCACCCTGTGCATCAGCACCATGTTATCTTGTTCCTGCATCAATGTCACAGATGACAGGAGGTGGCACAGTTTCATCATATGCACAGGGTGTGGTATTGTTTTTCCAGAGCCTGACAATGACCCATCCAATCGACATGTGTGTGTGTGTGTGTGTGTGTGTGTGTGTGTGTGTGTGTGTGTGTGTGAGGGACAACAGTACAGTATGGGTCAGTGTTGGTGTAATGTGTGTGTGTATGTGTTAGCCCTAGTAGTATGTGTGTGTATCTGCATGCACACAGTACCCCCTTGTGGCTGCCAAATATGGGAGGTTGTGGGATAGCCACAGACTGTACCTGCCAGGCTGTACAGATCACTGTCTCTGGCCACAGACACAGTACCTGTGCCTGGCAGGGGTGACACGGACAGTATCGGGTACTAAGCCAGACTGAGTACTATCGTCAGAGGCAGAGGGATGTTGACTGGACCCATGTCCCTGCTGGGACTGGCCAGAGCCACATGCACGTGGTCGTCTCAGACGGTCTACCGACAGCCCAGCCACAACATTGCTGGGGCTGGTACTGCCATTATGGGAGCGGCTGGCACTTGTGTGTCGTCCGCGACAACTGCCAGCTGATGATGTTGCTGGCATACGTCCACGTCAACATCCTAGCCATCCTGCACTGTCCTGGCACATGGACATGACATTGCAGAGGACATCTAGTGTCTCCCCCCAATGTCTATCAATGACATTGGTGTAATTGCGGATGGCACCGGCAAGGTCACGGATGCTGTCATTGATCATGGTGTTATGAGCCCTCTGCTCCCTTAGTCCCTGCCTGGTGTACCGTTCCATACATGCCTGTGCTTGCATCACAGCCCGGAACATACCTGAGGTTGTGAGACCTGTGCGGGCACGTCTGCCAGGGGCATTATGACCAGCAGTGCTCCCACGAGAACCCCTGGACATATGCCTATGTGGTACCATTCCGGATGTCTGGGCATGGCTGCTGTGTGGGGTTGCATGTGCCATAGATACCACACTCTCCTGGTCAATGCCTACCTTATGCTGTTCCTCACCTAAGGCCATTGGTGTTGAGGGATGTATTGGCAGTATGTGTGTGCACATAGATGGGGTGGAAAGCTGTGTACTGTCGACTGGCGGACCAACGACAGACCCTGTCAAACATGCCTGTGCCACAACACATGTATCATCATGTTCACTATTTGTGGCAGTGACCTCAGGTTCCCTGCTGCACCCATCCAACAATACCTCAGCACCTGTGAGAGGGAGACAGGAAGCACACTTTACCATCTGTACAGGATGTTCGCAAACATGCACACATGCACACATGCGCACGTGCGCACGTGCACACATGCACACATGAACACATGCACACAAGCACACATGAACACATGCACACATGAACACATGCACACATGCACAGAAATACACTACTCAGTCAAGTTGCCTCACACACACACACCCACCAACAGCAATATGGAACATATTCATTAGTGGTTGATGGTGGAGTACAGTATCACAAGCCAAAGAGTCCTATCACACGTGTCAGCATGCAGGATGTGTGTTGCTCAACAGCATGCAGTGTGAGTGTAGAGAGTCCTTGTTGCTAACAATATACATGGCGTTGATGCATGTGTGTTGTTCAATGATTGGCCTCACCCTGGAACACAATGTGTACATGGACACAACATCGCACTGCAAGTCTGAAATGCTTTTCAATGTCCTGTGCACCATCACTCGTAGGTATGCATACCATGGCCAGATGCACACAACTGTCAGGTGTATAACAATGAATGCTATGTGTAGTACTGTAGGTACTGTAATTGGATGTAGTGTAGTACCATGAGCCATCATCAGGCAGCATCATGTGGTCACTCAAGGCCACTGATGTATGTCACACTGGCAGCTATCTTGCTGTACCTGACCTGCATCACTTAGGCTACATTTAACATTTTACAGACAGTTGTTACATGGGCATGTCAGGTGTTCAATAGGGAGCAGTGCCTAACATGACTGTGTTGTGTGTTGACGCGTGTCACACTGCCCCATGATAGGCCTCTACCCCCAGGTATAGTATGTATGTATGCTGTATTGATGACATATGGGATACTGGAGTATGACCTTACAGCAGGTGTCTACATACACCATGTGTATCATATTAACACATACTGCATATGACAAAGTGGTGTATGTTGTGTGCATGTGTATTGACTCTGCCTATACAATGTCCACTACAGTGTACCCCACTTGTTTGGGATGCTGTGTGTATTGCATGTGTTTGAGTCAACTACTCATGTCACTGGGATGAGCATAGTCCCACAGAGAACATGCAGAGCATGCACTATGTGTAGGTGTTTAACATGTGTATATGGCCTACAACTCTCCTATGACATGCACATGTTATATGCTATATTAACTGTAGCCCACTCACCAGCATGGGTCTGCTGTCTTGCTATCACACCAGAGGGACCTGCAAGGATATGAGACAGTTTGTCAGTGTCAACAACTATGGCATTGCTGCTGTGAGTTTGCAATTTTACAGTAGTACATGAGGTGACAGTCACAGGCATACAGATAATGTCCCGAATTATCAGTATTGCATGACACCAGGCTCCACATATTCTGCATACACAGTACACATCTGATAAATGCATGTTATAACACTTGAGATAACAGTGGTCTACAGATATGCCATGTTACCTGCACGCTCTGTATCGCCGTGCTGGGTGACTCCAGTCTCTATGATAACACAGGTGTGTTGTACTGGTTGGCCAGGAGCCACCACGCTGAGGAGCAGCTCTTCCAATCTGGTGAAGGGGGGATGTGTTGCAGCACCACCACCTGTGGCAAGCTGTTGTCTGTGGACATCGGAAGCATGCTGCTGGACATGTCTGATTAAATCACTGCAGTGATGGCATACCTGCTCATAGGTCCAGTTATGCATGCCTACATCATTCACCCGATGGACAGCTTCCTGCCACAGTGCAGTGCGACCATGCTGGTCCTGGCAGGTTCTTGAGAATAGCAGGTTATAATGGTGTAAGAGGGCATCTGATATTACTTCCTCCTCCTCAGGGGAATATGCTGGTTTCCTGTTGTGTGACATTTCCCTGGAAGACAATGAAACAGTAATTGTGAGCAAGTCATGTGGCACACTCAACATTCTAAAGTACAGACATCAATGAAATGCCATATATAGCAACCTATTGGCTGTCAGTAGATACACACTTTTAATACCACATATGACTGCTCAGCCCACAACTGCCTGACAGTGCCTGGCACATACTATATACCAAACCATGTTCTGCACAGCAACAAAGTGGAACCAGTATGTAAGACTATACAACAGTACATGACACACTGTATGTGACACAATGCACCACCTAGCCAAAGGAGGTGTATATGACGTTAATGCATACAGACATTTGTCATCCATTGAAATGAATGCACAGTACGGTTACAGTACTACCAGTACACCACGCTACTTGTTGATAGCAAACCCCTCAGTAACATATGTGCACATTCATCACTATAGGTGGCATACTGCTGTACTACACTATACATGTTGCTAGATATGCACTTATATCCTGTGACACACATACCACCGAGGCCATGTTACAGGCATACCCACACATGCATCAGACATACCTACAGGACACAAAGGTATGGCAACCCAGATTAGATTTACCTGTGTAGCATACAGTACTGTGTGTCAGCACCTACATAACCTCATGCCTGAGGTATGTAAGGTGTGAGGACTACAGGTAAATAAAACAGTGTTACCAAGCCATGTGGATATAAACCATACTGTGCTGTTGAGGCCTACAGCTTCAGGTAGTACTACAGTTCATACGTGATTTGTATTCACTAGTGTTAACAATCAATAAGTATACATGTACTGCTTTAGCCTACAATGGCACACTCCAGTCGACACCATGGGACTATGTCACAATGTATGCCATACTGCTTTTCCTGCCTAGCAATAGCATATGTACCTTTTGATGGGATTAGAGCTACAACACTACATACCATGGTATACACAGTTTCCCACTAGGTTATCACACATATGCACATCTTTGACACATTCGCCTACACATTCTCCATCACACCCAGTCAACCTCACATAGCATGTGATGCAACAGGTACATGCATGTGTGTATCGGATCCTAGGTAGCTGATAGGCTGTTATCCGTAGGGCCTATGGAAGCCTAGCCATATAGTACCCTGCCCTTCAACACCCATGTAATGTAGGTTCATGTGCCCCTGTCATGCAGAGCCACAGAGGTGATTACCGGGTTGTGTTTCCTATCTCACATCCAGTCATCATGACTATTCATGGCAACTGCTAATGAGGACCTTCATTTGCTGTTGATAGGTAGTTGGTTCCACAGTATGGTATGTGTCTGTGATGATAATGTGCCACTCAAGCATGTTCTGCTTTTTAACTTTACAAGGTTTAGATCAGTACAGTGTGTAGCTTGTATGGAGTTCCATCTGTTTACATGGAGCACGTCCAACACCTGTGGGTTTGGCATAGCTTTGTATGTTAGGCAGAGGTAGCCTCTGGGTAGGCAGTATGTGACACAGTGTAGCTGTGGTTTTGTAAGACAGTCAGCATAGGGCATCTGTTTGAGTCTGGTAATACTCTTTGTGAGGTATGTGTCTGGCATCTACAGTTGCTGTGGATGTCTTCTGAGGTACATACCAACAGGGCCATTGTACTCTATGATGGGTGTTATGACTGATGAGTAGAGTGGAACACTGACCTCTGTTTCCATGGATGACACACCTTTACTGATGACATGTGGACTGTACTCAGTTTACATGACTAGTGTGGCAATGTGATTATCATAAGGGACACTACTGTCCACCTGTGTCCCGTAGTCTCTTATCACACCTTCGGTGTTGAGTAGACGACCACCTATGTGGTAGTTCATGGGTACAGGGCTTTTAACAACAGGGATGGCAATACATGTACAACATTGATCTGGAGCTTACATATGAACATCCAGTGGTGTACACATAGATATGCATATCGGCACATATACAGTCCACCTTTCATGGTGGGAATATCAATTATGCAAAGGTTAAGAGGGATACAGTTATGTAATGATATTGCACAGTCTTGTGCAAAATGCATGGAAGGTGTTCTCAGCCCATATATCTTTAGCAGGACCCCCTATCTGGAAGACTGAAAACCTAAAAAATCATACCCACGGCGTTTGAACAACACATGTCATATGCCAGCACTGTATGCGGTCTTGTTTGACACACACTACAACCTACATATAAATATGCACATAACCTGCACCAACATATACATGTCCGCCCTTCACAAACAGTTGCAGTATGTCCCTTGCTCTATGCACATGTTCAGATGTTTATAAATCAGACACATATGTATCTCGCCATATGTGTGTGCCATACAGACACAAGGACCACACTGTTGTAAGTCCATACACCTCACCGATGACCTGTTGGGCCTTGCTACAACATGGACAGTTGTCACATGTGTGCATACAGTAATAGTACAAGGGTATATATAGCTGCAAATGATACATTACTATACTAGCCTGCTACAGAAGTTGCCAGTACTATGCTACACATTGTGACTATCATGCATGTCTTACTCTGTGACATCTAAGTTTATATAGGTGTTTGCACTACTCCCCCAAACTGCCATTAAATGCAGTAATGTACAGACCATAGATAACATGTTCAGATGTTTGACATGTAATGCTGAGCTACATATGTCACACTTATATCCCATTGCACACAGCTACACACAATTTTCTCCATGGCAGTACTTATGCATGGCATCAGTGCATGCATACCTACTGCTGCCACATATGCATGTTTCAGAGGATGTACAGTACTATTCATAAACATCTACTAATTGCCGGTAACTACAAACTGTTACATACCTGTATGTCCCTTTCAGGTATGTCTGTGTATGCTTTGACAGATTTTTTTTAATTAAGTAAAGATACTTATGTTTACTTTGTGCTTATTTTTTTTCTTAATTAATAACTTTAGTTTTGATTAGGTATATATATTTCTTACCTAATTTTAAAGTATTTTCTTATGTGCTACTGTCTGCAGGAGCTAATCACTTGCTTAAACGTGCAATGTAATGATTATATGTGGGGATAGCAAGTACAATCTGCTTTTATAGGTATCTGCGCATGTGATGCCCTCTGCATCAATTGCTGCCCAGCATTTGGTAAATGCATACAGCCTGCTGCATGGTAATTGCAGTATTCACTGTCATAGCAACCCAATGCTATAAATTGCTAAGGTATGTAGGCATAGCCCTTTCAGATTTCCAGAGTGGGACCCATGCTTGTTTGCTGTGGACACTGTTGTGTAAGTCAGAAGGTTGGTATACATCTTATAAATGAAGCTAGAGGTGTAGACGGTGATTTACATGTTGTACTCAGTCCTGACTGTTGCCACTTCCAGTACTGAGCTATCAGTGTAGAGTTTTACTCACCACTACAAATGCTTACACAACATTTATGTGACTATGTAGTTTCTTTTCTACACATATAATTAACTGCCATACAAATTTAGTTATTGAGACATATTCTTTTGGCACATGAACTGTTTGTGAACTGTTATACTGGGAATATTAATGTACTCACTTCTGCAGGGTTTGTGTTTTTTATTGTTGACATTAGCACAGGGTTCACAGGACAACTGGACAATTCCAGTACTGAGTATGCCTACCTACAAACTTGGTAGACACTAAACACACAAGTATCTTTTAATTGTGGGGGGGATGCTTACATACTGAGAGCATTATGTATTAATGTGTGAATATTATCTTACTGGACTTACAGGATTGGTGTGTACCTGTCAGTTTATCAGGGCAGGTGGTCTGTCTGCATAGTTCCCAACTGTGAACCTATCCAGATGGCAGCCAGAGGTTACACAGTCATTCTTTGTCTGTGCAACTAACAAGTGTTTTCAGCACTGGTTCATAGGTTCATAGGTTCATACTAGGCTATCTGCCCTGAGGCAATTATAAGCCTAGCCCAATTCTGTATGGCTTACGCCACCCCTTGATTTGAGTATACTGTGCCCTTTAAGGTTTAGTTTACTGTGCCTCTGTCTAATAGTGACACGGGAGTAATCCCTGGGACAAACCTACGATCCCCCATCCACCTATCGAGATTCTTCTTGAAGAGATTCAGTGAGGTGCTCTGCCTCACATGAACTGGAATTCTATTCCAGAGCGAAGGGAGCCTCTGGGTTATGAACCTGTCCCTCCAGCAAGTTCTATTTATTTCTGTGCTGAGGTTCAAGTCCCTCGAGCGTGTGGCTCAAAGGGATTTAGATTTATTGAGGTGGAGCATGTCCATTAATTCTGGATTTGACATAGCTTTGTATGTCAGGCATAGATCGCCTCGAAGTAGGCGGTATGCAACTGAGTAGAGCTGGAGTTTTTTTAACCGAGCAGCATATGGCATCTGTTTGAGACCCTTAATCCTCTTGGTGAGATACTTTTGGGGTCTTTCTAATTGCTGCAGGTGTCGGGTAAGGTACATCCCAAAAGGGGCATTGTATTCTATGATGGGCCTGATGAGGGATGAATAAAGGGGCACGATTACCTCTCTTGATATAGATGTGAAACCTTTCATGATGAGGTGGGCTATGTAGAAGGTCTTTCTAACCACTTTGGCAATGTGGTTTTCAAAGGAGAGATTGCTATCAACTTGGGTCCCCAGGTCCCTAATAACTTTCTCTGTACTTAATGGGTTTCCGCCTATGTGGTAATTTGTGGGCACATTGTTTTTGCCAAAGGGTATGACTATACATTTTTTGGCATTTAGCTTTAGACCATGGCGCTGGCACCAGTTATCTGTCTCTGTGAGACCTTTTGAAGGATGTTTGTGTCAGCTGGAGAGTTGATTATGGCCCAGTTTGCAGTCGTCTGCGAACTTGGTGAGCCATAGTCCTCCCACGTTGCCTGTACCTCGGAAAAGTATATACCGAACAAGAGTGGTCCCAGGACAGAACCCTGTGGGACACCACTTGTGACTGGTTTCGAGTCTGACATGGCTCCAGCAACTCTCACTCTGTGGGTTCTGTCTTTGAGCCAGTTTGTGACCCATCTTGTGACATAGGGGTTTATATTTAAGCTGGATAGCTTATCTATGATGCCCGAGTGGGGTATTGTGTCAAATGCCTTTGCAAGGTCCAGATAGGCTGTGTGGACTACCTTCCCTTCATCTATGGCTTTGGTGACTGTTTGAAGAAGTCAACCAGGTTCAAAAGGCAGGATCTGCCCTTGACAAAGCCGAACTGGGTAGGATCTAGTGTCTGTATGTCCCCAATGTCTTTGTTTATGAGCTCCATGATGATCCTCTCCATAGCCTTGCAGACTAAGCTAGTCAGGCTTATGGGGCGATAGTTTCCAGGGTCCATAGAGGCTCCACCTTTGTGGAGTGGGACCACTGTTGCTGTACGCCATTCTGTGGGCACATATCCTGTAGTGAGGCTGAGATTGTATAGCTGTTTTATTTGAGGGATTAGTTCCTCTTGGAGTTCATGTAGGACGCAACCTGGGACACCATCTGGTCCCATAGAAGCAGTGTTTTTTGCTTTGGAGAGGGCAGCCTTCACCTCAGCATCAGAGATGTTTGGGAGGCAGCCCTCTGCTGGGATAGATACTTGCTCTTTTGGGGGGGGGGGTGGAGAAGTTTGCACTGAACCTGTCTGCCAGGATATTGGCGATGTCTGTGGGTTCAGTGTATTTTTTGTTGTTTAGAATCAACTCAGAACAAGTCTGGGAGTTGCATCCCAGGTTTCTAACATAACTGAAAAAAGCCTTATGATTTTCTTTGGTGTCCTGTGCAATTTTTCTCTCGAAGCTGGCCTTGGAGGATTTTATGAGGGATCGTAATTTTTTGCTAGTACTGATCAGAGATGCTTTCCCTATTAGGGATTTTGCTCTATCATGTAGTAGCTTCCTCCTTCTGTTGTACAGTTTATTTATGGCAGGGGTCCACCAGACTGGACGTCTGCCTTTGGATGATTGGGTCTTGGTTTTGTTTGGGATAGCATGATCCATGCATTCCTGGAGATGTCCGTAGAATGCGTTTATATAGGATTCTGCAGTTTGGGCCATAGTTTCCACTGGCCCTGGGGCCTTGAAGGATTCCACTTCAGTTTTGAGAAGTGAGAAGTTCGCTTTTGAGAAGTTTTTCACTGTGGTTTTCTGGGCTGGGGGTGGGGTCGGGATGTGGACATCCAGTGAGATTAATTTATGGTCTGATCTTACCAATGAGGGATATACTTCTGGTGTGGAGCATAGAGTCCCCATGTTGGTAATGATCAGGTCTAGTATGTTGTCCCCTCTTGTGGGAGTGGTGACTAGTTGTTCCATACCATTTGAGTTTATAATTTCCAGGAACCTTTGGGCTAAGGTGCTGGGGCTTGAGTAGTGCTCCCAGTCAATGTTTGGGTAGTTGAAGTTGCCCAATATAATGGTGTTCGGAGAGATCTTCATGTTCTCCAATGTTTTCAGGAAAGCCGAGTGGGATTCCTGACTTTGAGAGGGTGGTCTGTAGGATGCTATAAACTGAAAAGCAGTCTTGCCCACTGTTAGTTGCACATGGATGGTCTCCGATACTTCGTGCAATTCCACTAACCTGGAGGTGTGGATATCCTTGATAAATATGGAAACTCCTCCTCCTTTTGTGGTTCGGTCCGGGTTTTGGGGCCAAAAAGTATGATATGAGGTGTAGCCTGGTAGTGCTGGGGTGCTCTCTGGAGCCTTGAACCAGGTTTCTGTCACTGCACAGATATCGATGTTCTCCATACTAAGGAGAGCTTCGAGTGTGTGCATCTTGAGGTTAAGACTTCTGGCGTTTAGCAGCATTACCCTTAGTTTCTTGTTCCTTGTGCTGTCTATGGGGGTGGGTTTGACTTTTGAGCCTTGCCTAAAAAAGGCACTATGGGGGTGGCAAGAGCCTTTGCCAATATCCGAAAGCCCAGTGGTGACAGGTGCAAGCCGTCCCTAGCGAAGCAACGTGGCTTGTCGAGCATGTCATCCCAGGCTGACAGACACTGGATCCCCTTTGAACGACACCAAAATTTTAGGCAATTGTTAAAATCGATCATTTTGTCTTTGTACTGTGGCATCATTCTAGGTGAGGGTAAGATGCTGCTCAAGGTCAGGGTCATACCAGCCTGGGCTACATGATCAAAGAGCTCCTCTATGTCTCTTTTCATGTAGTCCAGGGAGGTACGTCTCAGGTCATTCACACCAGCATTTACAATGACTGAGTCATATTTGTATTTGCTTTGGAGTGACCTGAGTGCTTGCGTTATGTGGCGGATCCTAGCACCCAACAGGCAGCTCACCGTGACCTTCTCTTTATTCAGCCTGGTGAGTGGGACGTCAGTGTGTCTGACAATAGTCACCTATTACAAGAGTATCAGATGTGTTATTCAGCCTTAAGGGCTGTGGCTGCTTGGCACACTGACTTTGTGGGCTATGTGTTGTGCATGTTTTGTTTTGAGGTAGCGTTTGCTTGGATGTCTGCTTTGGAGGTCTCTGTTGCTTAGGGAGATTTTTATTTAGAGCCTCCGAGTATGTTTTTGTGTATTTATGTGTTTGGTTCGCTGATGTGGTGGGACTATGTGATACTGGAATTGTGTTGTGTGAGGTTACCTTCTCCTCCTGACTGGTTACACCAGTTTTGAGATGAGAGAGCTCAGCCTCCAGTTTGGCTAAATAGTTGCATCTCTCACATATATTTGAACCTGTTTGGAGGAGGAGAGGGTTGTCCATGTACATGAGACAGTTGTAACATTGCCTCAAAATTCCCAGATTCACCAGCTGAACTGGAGGGGAAACCATTGACTGACCTTTGGACATGCTAGAGTAATATAGGGAAACTGAATTTAAGACACACCAATAGGGGACAGGGTAATCGTAGAGAGTATAAGAGTAAGTAGTGCTTATGGTTTAATAGTGCTAACTTGTAGGATTACTTAATTGGACCAGTGAAGGACCTTAGAATGAGAATATGGTGTTTAAATTAAGAGATAGAGCAGTTCTAAGGGAAAAAGTGAAGAGCAGACTTTGTGGAGCCAGGAATAGTTTAGACACAATTAGGCGGCGCTGCCCGCTGTTGCGCTATGCACAAAAACGCGCAAAACCGTGCAAAAGAGGGTTTTAAGAGAGGAAGATGAAGGAGTTTTGGAATTGACCCAAAATGGCCAATAAAACTACAGTTTCAAGTCAGTAACCAGAGGAAAAATACTTAAAATCTCAAAATTGGCTCCTTTCTTCTCTCAGCGTTTTCTCCTCTTGGTGGGTGCTTCACCAACAGCCAACAAGCCTGAAAAGACACCAAAACCACGAGGCAACCAGGTTTTAAGAGAGGAAGATGAAGGAGTTTTGGAATTGACCCAAAATGGCCAATAAAACTACAGTTTCAAGTCAGTAACCACTCCCACAGGGCAGGCAGGCTGCTCAATGTTTTTCACTGCCACTGATCAACAGAGAGACTTCCCTTTAGCCCAAGCGAAAAATGGCCTCACAGAAACTTACAAACAGTTCAAGAACAGCAAGCCTGTAACTGAACTTGTTTAAATCTCAGAAAAGTGGGAAAAAAACAAGATTTTTTTTTGTTTTTTTGTTTTTTTCAGAGATAGCAGAGGTTCACAAGTATTAACAAGTTATAACAGTGCAGTAAATGACCCCACACAAGAGTGCTAGGCCAAAGAGTTACAGTCAGTTGCTACCAGTACATGGCTACATCCATTGGTGTTTCTGTGTTGTACTCCTACATAAGGGTATGCTTGTGGAGGTCCTACCAAAGCTATTTGCAGAGTGTGTAACAGCAGTATAGCCTATATGCCTATGTGTTTGTGCCTCTGCCAGGCCTATGGAACACTCAGATAAATCTTTGCATGGAGTCAGGGATAGGTAGTTGAAAGTGAGGTACACCTTACACATCATAGGGACAGTAGGTGTAGACTTCAGTGAAGCAGTGCATATGGATTAGTACTCCTTTCATGAAGTACAAGTGGTGTCTACTGTTATTATTGTCAGTATTCATTGTGTAATAGCCCACCTTTCTGACTGACATCAGTACTTTTCTGAGGGATTTGGAGGGACACAGCTAAAATATGTTTCACAATCAGGGACATCCCTGGAAAGTTGTCACAGTTAGGAGGTATGGCCTCTGCCCTACTCAGATATGCCAGTGTTTGTCCTACTATGATACTGTGTGGGTGTTGAAAAGTGCCTCTGTAACATTATTTTCTGCTTGAATGGCTGCTTCTCACATCACACTCATGTAATGCAATTCCATAACAATTGCTGGTAAAGATCCACAGAACAAGCTTTGTGTTATGGCCTTCCTATTTTTCCTTTACATTCACTCATTGTAATGCATGATATATTTTTTGCAGCACCAAGTTATTGTATATCTGTTGTGGCTTAGTGATACTTCATGCAGTGTAATGTGTCCAAGGTCTGGGGTTCGAGACTAACAGAGGTATTTTATTTTGCTGCTGAGCAGAACAAGGGCCCTGACACAGAGTGACTAAGGCACTTTTAAGCAGTTGTAAGCGGGTTTGCGCGGGTTTGCACGATGCTTAGCGATGCTTAGCTAAGCGCACACATGTGCACACTCACTTAAACCTGCTTACTAATGCTTAAAAGTGCTTACTCCCGCTAACCCCCGCGCTAATTTCTTTGAAAGAAAAGAAAATGGGGAGATAGGAAAGTGGTGAAAAAGGGGGCACAAAGAGGGAAAGAGAGTGGGAAAACAAGCTCGGGATGTGCAGGACAGGTGTAGAGAAGGTCCATAGCCACCCATTTCTTTACCAGCAACAGCTGTGCATACATTGCAACCTTCCACCCCTGAGAGAGGGGTGAGGACAACAAAGTATGTTGTACTGCCAATTATAATTATCAGTTTACATGACCAGCGGACATGTGTGCAAAATGGGCAGCTATGTATGGGGTGTAATTTTTTTGTGGGTACAGATTGCCCTTTTTTTTTTTTTTTTTTTTTTTTTTTTCAGGTGGGAGTGGAAAGTGAGGTAGAGGAAGTAGGTATATTTGGGGAGGTAGGTTGGGTAGGTAAACAGGCAAGACAAACAAGATGCATACAGGGGTGGAATATGACACATGGGGTGGGTGAACACAATTGACGGGGACAGATGTTTGGAAATCGCAAGCCCATGAGCCCACTGATGGTAACAGTGGGACTGAGATCCCCACCCATAGGCAGTCACCACTGAACCTTCACAGACTCGAGGGTCGCTGTGCTGGGGGCTGTGTAGGAGGGGCAGGCTCACCTGTGAGTCGCGCCACTCTCGCCTCAAGCTGGCATAGGGGATCAGTGACTAAATGCTGGATCTCCTTACGCACCACAACCCAGACCCTTCAGAGGGTGACAGGAGGCCCTTCTACACCCACGCTTGCAGGGGGAACCAGCCCCATCCCCTGCAGCACTTCCACCTGAAGGTGGCACAGGACCAACGGAGGAGGGTAGCCCGGGCTGGTCACCAGACCTGCTGGTGCCAGGTGCAATCGTCAGCTGAGGAGGGACAGGTGGGTCCGCTGGGACCGGCCTTCCCATACGTTCTGTGATTAGGTGTGTTTAATTACAACATAGACAACAGCATTCCAAATTAGTTGTAACAGCATGCAGTAATATTCCCATTAACCTAACACACCAGAGTTCCAACAGTTGAACAGCAAGCATAACACATGCATATATTGAACAACAGTGGACATTCCAACAGCATGCAGGGATGATTGGAGGCAACAGGCCACCAAGACTGTGGTGTTTTAACAGGGGACATGCATCAAAGTAAATGCAGATTTTATAGAACAATAGGACATATGTCCCAACAAATGTTTTGAGATTAGACATACCCATTGAGGTGTGGAATTGCATTGTTTATGCACATGGAGTAGGGTGTAAAAAGAAACCTCCGTTAACATCTTATTAGTACTTTAACTCTACACTACATTCCTATTGACTGCAGGTGTATATCCCCTACATGTATTATTATACTAGGCAACATGCATTAGATTGCGTAATGGGTTTGGCTAGTTCATTATATACTTGACCTATATCTGACATAATAACTGTCCAAGATACGGATGTTACTGCTACATACTTGTATTTTATTTATATATTTATGTATCTGCACATCTGGATGTGTTCACGTGACATTTTCACTTGATTTTCTACAGAACCCTACATTTCATGTAGCACACTCACATTTCTGGGGAACACCTTGACAAGCTACTCGTGTGCCAGATTTACCTATGCATGTCAGCCATTTAACAACTGTTGAGGACTGTTACATGCTTCACAGCTACTGGCACTTCCTTCATCCACTTTATATGAGACTGCACAACTGTGGGTTGTCAGCGCTTAATACAACATTAATATTTATTTAATGCAAGGGTACAACAACATTTCTAAGTAACTGACACAGACACACTCTAAGTACTATACTGTTCTTATTCACATTAAAACTATTTTCTACATGCTCTCTCCTTTATTTGATATTACAGTGCATACAGTAGACCTATTCAGGACATATTATACCTTTATTGATAGTTTACAACATTCTTTTTCAGGCTCACTCACTTATTGTATATGACAGTACATGCAGAGATAGTATTCCAGACATATTTTACCTTTATTAATGGGTTACTACACTCTATTCCTAGCTATCTGACTTATGATATCTAACAGTACATGCAGAGGATTTATTCAGGGAATAAATGTTATATGCTTCACAGCTACTGCCACTTCCTTCATCCACTTCTTATGGGACTGCACAACTGTGGGTTGACAGCACCTAATACAACAGTACTATTTTTTTATTGCAAGGGTACAACAACATTTCAAAGTAAGTGACACAGACACACTCCAAGTATTATACCTTTATTAATTACATTCAACACTCTTTTCTACAGGCTCTCTCCTTTATTTGATATTACAGTGCATACGGAAGACATATTCAAGACATATTATACCTTTATTGATAGGTTACAACACTCTTTTTCAGGCCTGCTCACTTATATGTTATGACAGTACATGCAGAGATAGTATTACAGACTTATTTTACCTTTATTGCTGGGTTAGTACACTCTATTTCTGGCTCACTGACTTATGTTATATAACAGTACATGCAGAGGATTTATTCAGGCCATTTTATTGCTGTATTATTGGGCTACAACACTTTTGTCATGCTCCCTCACATATATCATATAACAATACATGCAGAATAATTACTAACCTGCCTGGTGGCGCAACCTTAGCAGCCTTTCTGCATAGGCTTGCTGATTCATAGCATGAACACCTGCAGCTGTGAAGTAAATGAAGGGATACTGAGACATACCTATCCATTATTAAGACTATATTAGCATGTCTTACATACTGCATTCCATGGCTACCTACTTAGTAGTGGGGCATCATGCATATGACGGGCATCCTGGATCCATTGGTTCAGAAGGTCCTGCTTCCATCTCTTCAGGTCTGCATGGTGGTGACGGACTTGCTCACCAGTCCAAGGGATGCCTGTGGCACTGGTGAGTTCATGAGCCAACCGGTTCCAAGCCTCTGCCTTATACTCCGTCCCTTGGAACTGGCCCTGCAAGAGTCGAGTCTCATGATGATGGACTAGGAGCCAAACCATGTATTTTGACTCCTCGATGCCCCAGCATTGCGCTCTAAAGCGAGTACCCTCTCCAGCACCAGACATTCTAACTGAAGATGGGAGCTACAATCAGTTATGGCGAGTATTCCTGCCTATGGAGCTTAAATATGCCGCATTTCCTGCACTTTTTTGTGATTGGCCATGTTTGAAAATTCTCGGCTGACTGCAGACCTGCTTAGCAATGGTTAATCTAACATTTATAAGTATATATATGTTAACAGTGGATGTTTATCTTAAGCTGTCATGGCTTAGTGGTTCAGTACTTTGATTATGGTGCAGTGTCCTGGGTTCAAACCTTACCATTGCTTTTTATTTTACTACTGTCTAGGCAGGTTAGGGGGTGTGGCTGTGTTTAAGC
Source organism: Protopterus annectens (assembly GCF_019279795.1). Taxonomy (NCBI): domain Eukaryota; kingdom Metazoa; phylum Chordata; order Ceratodontiformes; family Protopteridae; genus Protopterus; species Protopterus annectens. The sequence goes on from NC_056748.1 coordinate 275,361,014, forward strand.
AACTTTGCTCTACATTGCTCCACATTGCCAGATGGTGCACTGGTTGGCACGGCGTGCACCTCTGTGCAAACTGATTGTGCTGGGTAAAGCACTATTTAGCTATGGGCAACTACATTGCACTGGGTAAAGTGTGATTTAGCTATGGGCAACTACATTGCGCTGGGTAAAGCGATATTTAGCTATGGGCAACTACATTGCGCTGGGTAAAGCGCTATTTAGCTATGGGCAACTACATTGCGCTGGGTAAAGCGCTATTTAGCTATGGGCAACTACATTGCGCTGGGTAAAGCGCTATTTAGCTATGGGCAACTACATTGCACTGGGTAAAGTGCTATTTAGCAATGGGCAACTACATTGCGCTGGGTAAAGCGCTGCTTAACTACGGGCAACTATATTGTGCTGGGCAAAGTATTGCTTAACTGCAGACAATTATATGTCAGGTTCCTTTATAAATTTACATTTTGTTCACTGATACATAGGCCATTTCAATGCTTTTTAGTAAAAGTTTTATCATATATGTCAGGAATTATTTCATATACTCATTTTTAACATAAAATAGGAAGGGGAGTGGTGGGACTTGAACCGTGAATGCCTCCTCTTTGTGCGAATGCTCTACCACTATGCTATTACTATTTGGCATAATTTGCATACACATTCCATATTATGCTCTTCCATGTCGAGATTCCTAACTGCAGCTAAGCAATGGGCATACTCGCACATACACGCGCAAATACAGGCAGCTATATTGGGAATTAGAAAAAAATATTAATGTATTACTTTTTATAACTGTGTTGGGGGTTTACAATGTCAGGGAGTGTGGTGTTGGGTACATGAACATTTGAGCGGACTCGCTCTTGTGTGTTGACATTTTGCATTTCACACACTTGCAGGGGCATGGACCTTTAGACTGCTCGGCAGTCAGACATGCCCCCTGCTTGCCTGCACGGTCCGTGTTAGGCTTGGGGTAGAGTCAGCATGCCCTCATGAATATTCATGGCATGCTGACGTCATACCGTTCAACTGCAGCCTCTGAGTAAGACTTATTTAGTCTTACACGGAGGTTTCGTGAATCCGGGGGATAGTCTCACATATATACAGAAAGTGAGGTAGACAGATACACAGAAAGTCACATACACAAACTAATCCACATTTACAGAGGAACACACACACACACACACAAACACACAAACAAACATACACATTAAATGTGCCTAGCCTTTTTTCCTGATCACTCTTCAGATAAAGTGAAAACATGCATAAATTAAATTTATTTTTGATATTTTTGTTAGATAGATACAATGCAAAGCATTATAATTCTACCCTCCCTCAGACACAACCACTCCGTTTTCACACACACAAACACAAGACACGCATCACATCCTTGTAACTGCTACTGCAGTTACTCAAATTTGATCCATTTTTTTTTACTTGCTAAGGTCAGTGGGTGGTGATGGGAAATTATATGGACGCTCTCAAAAAGGATTTCATTCTCTCTCTGCCATGATTTCCTGCTGGATTAGGTGCTCTGACTTTGCAGCAGGTTTTATTAGTGGAACCCTGCTTTGGAACAATGAGCATCCAGTGAGAATCACTCAAGTTCCAAGTCTGTAGATCATTCACAAAAATGTTTGTAGAAAGCAGCAGTTGCCTGAAATAAGGCGGTCGGTTAAGGAGCTCTGCAGAAATACAGGTAGCTATGCTGAAAGCTGTAACTGAAATGTATTTCTGAATAATTAAATTGCCGACTGAAAGTGACTGCAAGTATCTGCAGCCACACTGCTTAAAGAAGACTGGGAAATAGTATACATAAGTATAGGGGTTAATGAAGGGAGCAGATCTCCTGCTGTGTGTGGTTCCACACTCATTACTGCCCTATGTACAGTACCTGTAGGAAGTGATAGTTCACTTCTAGCCCCTCTTCACAAGCTGAACAGTAGCAGTAGGGTTACATTTATAGTGTGCAGGCTCTCTGGACTACCCCTATTACTTATTAACGGAACAACAGATTTATAATTTATAAGAGAATGGAGACTAGTGCAAATCCTGATCATCCTGTCCATTGATTAGAACTACCTGTACACATAAAACAGCGAGGGTGACAAGCATATACCTGCATCTGACAATGCAAATTGTAAAAAGCCATTGTCCAATTGTTGAATAAAACTACCTCAAAATAATTGATACAAATGCACACTTTTTTTAAACATAAAATAAAGTATACATTAAAGTGATGCATAGTGGTAGTCTGGCAATCAATAAATTAAAGTGGCATTTAATTATCTGTGTAGCCAAAGATGAAAGTAAAACTCATTGAGTCTTACTTCAGTGCAGACAAAACAGAGAAACTGGCTGTTTTTCAGAAAAAACAACCTGTTTATTTTGGCATAGCTGCAACTCAGGAACTGCTTCCTTGAGATGTGCTGATCTAAGTAAGTGAGAGAAAGAGTGTACAGTCCTACCATGAGGTGAGGGTATGGAAGTGGTTCTGCCTTTTGGCAGAAAACACTTTTATTTCAGTGCTTTATACAGCCAGTATTTACTCTCAAAAGTAATCGGCAGTCTGATAAAAGCTCTAGTTGTTATCCTTTGTCAGTGTTTTTCACTATTTGACTAGCAAGTTTCCCACCTGTCCACCATACCTTTGATTTCCAGTCCATTACCATGTGAAAGGTACTGCCTTCACAGATTGTACAATAAGCATACAACATAATCATATGCTTTGCTAGCTGTAGCCTTGTTAGGCTTATTTACTATACATTCCATTAATATACACACTTCTCTGTTTTTTTTAACTCTGATTACACCTTACTGGTTAAGTTAGGTCCTCCCTTTACTTTCTTGGTTCTTTTGAGGTTTCCTCAGGGTCAATCACCTGTCTTCTACAGTTACCTCCTTCTATTAATGCACCAAACATGAACTAAACTATGTAATATAAGCACAGAATGCATCAAGCTAGCATTGTATCTTTATGAGACTTAATTAGGTTTTGGATGTAATGTGCTTTGTAAGTGAAAAAAGACCCTCTGGCCAGTTCATGTACCTGATTAATAGAGAGAGATAGATAGATAGATAGATAGATAGATAGATAGATAGATAGATAGATAGATAGATAGATAGATACATGAAAATAAATAAATACATCATCCCTTAAATGATATGAATGCATGCGAATTCTACATTTATAGTAATTTGCTTTCTTAACTCCCTTTCAGATACAGAGGTAATATTTCAGGTTATTTCCATTATCACACAAAAAATGTTCTGTACTATTCTTATTCAGATAACTATGAGTAAACTATTATCATCCTGTCTATTTCACTTATTGAATACCTGTAATCAAGATCATTTTCACTCTGACTCGATTAATAGTGCAGACATTTGCAAAGTGATAGAAACATTTTAATTAGACTTATACTAGAATCAGTAAATAGAACCTGATCTCTCCACGACGTACCAAAGTAAATAAACGATGTTCAGCCAATAATCCAGTAGAAATAGCAGCTTTACATTAAAATAAACTTTTATTTCATAAAACGAGTGGGTGGATGATAAGTGCTTTCGCGTGGAAACAACCACGCTTCTTCAGATAATAATTTCTCCCACAGACTGAGTTTAAATAGTGTAACAGTTAACATAAAACTTAATCTAATTCTTCTTCTTCTTCTTTCGGCTTTTCCCGGTTAGGGGTCGCCACAGCGGATCACCTTGTCCGCACATTGAATGGCAGTGGAGTTTTACGGTGTCGAGTTGCCAGCCCGGCGCCCAACCTTCCACAGAAGGCACACTCACACGCACACGCACACCTAGGGCCAATTTAGAGTGTCCAATCCACCTGCAGCATGTCTTTGGGATGTGGGAGGAAACCGGAGCACCCAGAGGAAACCCACGCGACCACAGGGAGGACATGCAGACTCCGCACAGAAGGCACCCCAGCCGAGGATCGAACCGGAGAACCTCTTGCTGTGAGGCGGCAATGCTAACCACTGCACCACCGTGGCCGCCCATAAAACTTAATCTAATTAATCAACACAATTAACATTTAAAAAGGTAAAGTAAAGTAAAAACAGATTCAGCACACTCTGGCTCTAACATGATCTGGTGAGGATACCTATTCAAAAGCTTATAACAATTATGTATCACCATAATCATTTCCACATACAAGTTAAATTATAAACACTGCATAAAAAAGTATCTATACAAATATAGATGTATATAATTGGATTGAAAAGTTATTTAGCAACTTACTATGTAGATTTAGGACAAAAATATAGCCAGAATAGTATTTCATGACACTCGAAGTTGAACGCTTGCTTAGCGTATCAAAACTTCTTGGTTGTGCAACAAAGCATTTAAGGCAAAAGAAATAAACCAACATACAGTAATTAATATTATTGGAAATTTAAACCAAAAAATACAAAATATAAAAGGCTTAATCACCATAAGTTTCAATAACTGTCACTAAAAAAGATAACTATGCTGACTAGACACTAGTTCAGGCAATCAAAAATTATGATAAATGCAGTAAGTACTGTGAATACTGAAAGATATATAAATACATGTCAAAGCTAATAATTAAGCTCTGCAAAAAGTAACTAATATGAAGTATATAATCGCAGAGAGATTATGTTACATACATTATTAACTGAATTTAGGATAACCTGTATATTAAAATCAAAACAATTAGATGTTAGGTATTTAATTAACCAACTTTTAGGAGGTTACTATTTCAAATTTCTATAAAAATAATGCTTAGCATATAAATAGTATAACAAATTAAAGAGTTAAATTAAGCATAAAAAAATTTTTTGTGAACTTATACTAGAATGCCATTGCCTCAAAGCCTGCAGTATAACATGGAAAAGTTTTAAACTTAATCATAAAATATATTGTCAGTCTTTGACCTCACCAAAAGTTAAAATATGTACCCTTTCAAATGCCAAGAAACAGAAAAAAACTGTAGAGGCGTTTGTTATATTTCTATTACTGATGCACATATATATAATATTTCTTGTAGCTTTCTATTCTCCAAAAGAAAAGTTATCATGACCTTCATGGCTTTATGAAGATTAAACCTGGCCCAGGGTACAAAGTAAAGTAGCCCTGGCTGTGACCCAAGTGGCTGGGGATTCAGTTAATGGACCTGGCACTGATGCAGCTAAACAAGGAGGAAGGAGGAGTGAAGGGGGCATGACCCTGGGATGTTGCTGCATACACTCAGAGCACCCATGGGCATGGTGTGATTTCCCTGGTGGTGACCAGGGAAACTATCTGCCATGTCTTAAGATTTGTGGGCACGGTTGCTTGCTAGAATCTGTTCTTTGTGAAAGTGATGGGCTTTCCAGCACATTCATCCCATTGTGCGTCCCTCTTTCCCATGTGAAACTCAACATGCATGGGTTTGTAGGTTAAAAATAAAATATGACCTACACCTGATGGCTGTCTAAATGATGACTGTTTTCAGCTGACTCTTGCCACTGGTTATAACAGAATGGGTGGGTCATTATGTTGCAATGGGATTGATGATAGGCAAGTAGAGGGGGAACAAGTTAAAACAAAAGAAGTCGCTATGAAGATTTATTTTTGTCTGTGTTGCTGCATTCGTCTCTCGGTAATATATAAGGCCTTATAGTTAACTCTGGGTCATTCCTCTTTATTGCTCTGTTGATACCCATGATGCAAGTATTGGCACAGAATACTGAACAGATAATACTAGTTGTTTATATATTACATAATACTTATATAAATACATTTCGTGTAGAAAGTAGGAAGGAATAAAGTTTGCTGCTGATAGTTAAAATGCTGTCATGCGCATCTTTCTCCAGATGAATATGACAATGCCAGTGGAAAAGAAACTACAGTCTTTCAAGTCCAACAAGTGCTTCAGATAGCTTTCCTGGAGCTCTCTCCCTCTCTTTCTGTCTTCTTCTGCCCCATTATTTGTCCATTTCTTCCAGACATCCATGAATATTTCTGATGACATGCAATCCATCGCTCCTCCTTGCATTACGCCTTTTTTTAAATAGGTCGTGAAACCCACACATCCAGCTGCCATCTATCATAGGTTTCCTCCTCTATCCTTTCTCTTTCTCACCTCACACTTACTGGTGCAAGTGAACATTTAATAACATATTTTCATTCTGAGTCTTTCATCATGCTCAGCCTCTGCATTCACCTCACTGATTACTTATGCCATCTCTGTTTACATTAGCTCTCTATCCCTGTTCTCATACCAGAACTGGATCTGGCTTTAGCAGTGCTTTGTAGAACACAGAGATTAATTCAGTTTCTCTCATGACGATTACTTAAACTACATACCTCAACACTCTGTCGGTTGTTAACTTCACCAATGAGCATTCGCTTTGTGATTGTGCTTCGTGATTTAGCTTATGGATGTTTGTAACCCCATCTCTGATTATTCTATTTTTTACAGGACTACTTCTTTCAAGCCCAGCATGTATATTTTCACTAGATTTCCCTTAGCAGACAATACTGTCTTGCACTTGTCTGTATTAAATTCCAACTGCTGACTGTGGGCATAGCCTGCAAACTGTACCATGCTGGCTCTTCTGTCCATGATCACTGTATTTTTAGTGACCACTCTGTTTTTCATGTTATGGTATGCAGGCTGCTCTTGCTGTCAGATCCTTGCATGACACCCAGTGTAAGAAAAGTAGATAAAGTCTGCCCTGGTACTGTACCCTTTGGCACTCCACATACTGGCTTTTCTGAATACAACCCCCCATGTGATACTCTACCCTTCCTGTCAGTTGGCAGCTATTCATCCCATCACTAGGTGCCCTACTTCAGTCTCTTTCATTTTTCAAAGTGTCTCTTATGAAGGCACTGTTTAAGTTCTTACTATACCCATAACTTTGGTCTGCATAACTCAGAAGTGACTCCATCATAGAATTGGATCAGGCTTGGCTAACAAAATCTCAATTCTTTAAAGTCATGCTACCAACCATCTGCAAGAAAATAAACAGTAAACAATGAGGATCCAAATCATCGTGCCATGTAGAAAAAAAATGCACAGAATCTCCCTGAGACTAAAATAAAACTGATAGTAACTGTCCGGGTCTATATTATAACAGTGAACACTTAAAATAGTGAACGCTGTATAATCGACCCTTAAAAATCAAAATGGAAAAATGCTGAACACATGAAACAATTATTTTTTTTCCAGGGGAAAAAATCACTGCTCCCATAAAAAAAAAAAAACAAAAAAAAAAAACACACAAAATAAAGTGGGGGGATTCGCCCCCCACCCCCACACCCCTTACTTATATATACCAACTCCAAGATTGCACCACAGTGGAGGAAATGGAAAAGTCCCGAAAATGGTCCAGTGATTTTTTTTCCCTGCGAAAAAAATCACTGTTACGTGTGTTTGGGATTTTGAGGTCTTGATTTAAAATGGTCGCTCAAACAGCATTCGCTATTTTAAGCGTTCACTGATATAATAGGGAACCGTAACTGCCCAGCTCCTTTCTAGAGCTGGCCTCATGTAAGAGAACCATTGTCAATGTCCTCCTCTCCCATGACACTACCCCATTCCCAAGATGAAGAGTACTGCTGAGTCTTTCAAGCATCACTGTCAACGGTTTTAATAGCCAAGGTAATAATTCCATTCATCTATGTCTCTTGTCAGTTCCCCCTTTCCTTCTCTGTATCTTCCCTGGTCATTAATCTCCCATTCATACATACTTTATCTTCACATGCTACTGTGAGGTGAAGAACACAGTCAGTATAGCTAACTGATCTGCAACCCCTTGCCCCATTCTAGGAACTGAAAATCCAGAAAATATTTTTTTTCTTGTCTGGCTTCCCCAAGAATGATCACATACACCTTTCTTCCAATGTCTGAGTCCCTATGCATTCATCTACTTTTACTGCAGGCAATAACCCTACATGTCCTTCCACTGGGCAGTTCTACCATTTTTCAAAGAAGGAACTCCACAGGCCTAATAAGTCTGATCCTTGCACATGGGAGGTAAGAGCTGAAAAGGTAGAATGCCCATCTTACAGTGACCATAGGATAATTAATCCCTGATGGTCCTTGGAATGAGCATGTAGTGATACCAAAGTATCATGCATGACTACCATGTGTGTCTGCTTCCAAATATAATTTCCAGCATAGATCCCTTGATAATCATTCTCAACCCTAATAAAACTAAACTTATGATCTTTCATCCATCTCAACCTACTAACCTCCCAACTAACTTTTATATCACTGCCAGTAATAATACTAGGATTTTCCCAGATTCCCAAACAAAACTATTAGGCATCATAATCGACAACAGACTAAAATTTGACATACACATTTCTATCACAATCAAAAAGGTTCACAAGAAAATGGAAATGTATAGAAACAAAAAATTCTTAACAGATGCTGCAAGAATAGCCATAGCTAGAACCCACCTTCTCTCCTCACTCTTGTATGCATCCCCCATACTTACCAACCTCAAAAAGTCAGAACTAAGTAAATTAGAATCATGTTATAATAAGATTGACAAATTTGCAACAGATTCCACACATTCAATCCATCACTGTCAATGCCTAAAAAGTCTTTCTTGGTTGGACTACCTCATATTACGAACTTTAACCAGTTAATAATGGCTCACAAAATAATGCACAATCCTGACAACATACCTTCCCTAAAATATCTTCTACAATCCTACTCTAACTTTCATACTTTGATCATCTAACAGAGACTTACTGCAAGTAACCAAAGTATCCAATACAGCAGGCAACTCTCTTTACTCTAACTTTGTTGCTAAAAATTGGAATACCCTTCCACATAGTATTAGATCTATAAGCATTCTTACTCACTTCAAAATATCTCCCAAAAGACACTTATTTGAATCCTGGCTTTGCATATGTAACACTCCAGGTTAATTATTAACTTAGCCTTACTTATACAATTTGGCTGTACATACCAACCAACTCTGTTAACATACCCTTCTAACAACACTACTTCTCTATAAGTAGTTACATTCCTAGCTGCAACTGTCACCATAGAAGTATTACTAACTATGCACTACTTTGCCTAAGTGATTCTCCCTGCTTAATTTCCTAACTAATGTTATGTTCCTCCACATATATAAATTCAACCATATATCTGTCAATATTCAAGTGTTTAAAGTCTTGTTCTATTTGATACTATATATTTCTTTTCTTTTTACATTTTTATCCTGTAAATGTGTTAACACTCATTTTTATTTTGGCAATTTTGTTTATAATTTCTATTACTTGTGATAATTTGTATGTAAGTTTAGACTTCAGCTTTTCTCCCCAGGCCTCCACTGAAAATGGGCACTGTCCCAGGACCATCCCAGTAAACAAATGTAAAATAAAATAAAATAATAATAAATAAATAGCACATAATTATGCCAATCACAACCACCCTCATTCAGAAACAGTATTTCCAATACATAAAAAAGAATGTTTTTGAAATTCTTACAAACCAATATGTTTAGCTAGTAGGTAGCTAGAGATTAGGTGGATAGTTCCTGTGTCTATGTCTGCTGAATATGAAGATAGTATTGATACATTATAGGAGTTCTTTTGTTTCTTCTCAAATAATATGTGCTAACTGAACCCAGACTATCAACAGAATATAGTGTCAGAAGTTATTGATGGTTATCATATCATAATGCCATTGCTTTTAAAATAGCGTTTAGCCCTGACAATCTGAACTTTTTCCAAAGAACCCCAGGATACATAATTAAAGTAAAAGGGTTTCAAGAATGGGTTTTAAAGGAAATTAACCAGTGGTAAGGTCTCGGATATTTTATGGGATACATTAAAAGTTGTTCTTTATGGTAAAGTTAAAAACTGGTATTTATCCAAGAGAAAGGAATGGGATAAGACATTAATAGATATACAAGAAGAAATTGATAACCTAAAACTAAATCTCAGGCCTAGTGATAAAACTGCACTTTCTAACATACAAAAATGAAGACTACTAAGATATCCTCCAATATAAAATCTCTATTAATCTAGAAAAAAATCAGACTACATTCATACTCATTAAACCCTAAATGTTTACACAAAATAGGATTCAGATTGAAGTGTTTAAATGAAAAAAAAATTTAATCAAAGAAACTATATAGAGAAATAATAAAACAATCAAAGCTTCAGATTTAAATAGCACACTAAATTATTTCAAAAAACTCTGTGATACTTTTAATAGTTCTAAGCTGAATATAAGTAACACTATCATTATTGTGAGCTTTCTAAAACAAAACAGTCAAAAAAATTCAAAAGACCAAATTAGTAAAATAGAAAAATCTTTCACCTTTAAAGAATTAAAAGACCAAATTAAAAATCTAAAGACCAACAAAGTGCCAGGACTAGATGGAATAATCTCTGAGTTATATAAACTTCTTCCAGATACTACACTAAAAATTCTTTTTTCCACTTTCCACTTTTTAAAACTACATCCAATGTACCATCTTAATGGAAATATTCTTAGTTTCTCCAATTTTAAAACATGACAAATATTCCACATTATGTTCATCTTATAGACCAATATCTCTCTTGAATATAGACTACAAGATATTTATGTCTATTCTGGCAAAAAGGCTGAATACCATAATCTCTGAGCTAATACAAGAAAATCAAGCAGGATTCATTATTAATAGGAAAGTGCAAGATAATATTATAAGTTTTTTTCCTTAACAAACATTGCTAATAAAAAATAATGAATTATCTTTAATAAACCTTGATATGAATAAAGCATTTGATTCTATAAATTGGTCCTATTTATTTAAAGTACTACATGTTTATCATTTCCCCCAGAATTCATAGTATTAATCAAAAATCTCTATGAAAATTCTATTTCTTTTGTAAATATTGTTTCCTTTATTTCTAGTCCATTTAAGGTGTTATAAGGTACAAAACAAGGTTGCCTCTTGTCTCCCTTATTCTTTGCTCTGGTCACAGAATGATTTGCTAATCAGATAAGAAACAAAAACATAAAAGGCTATAATTTAAGAGACAACTCTCTTCCAAAATTTAATTATTTGCTGAGGATTTATTAATAGCTCATGGTGATATTGAGACATTATTGGAACACTTACTGATGATTTATTAATAACTTGTGGTGATATTGAGACATCATTGGAACACTTAGTTAATGCTATGAGTTTATTTGAGAAAGTGTCAGGTTTAAAATTCAATTATAATCAAACCAAAACACTTCTGATAAATAAACAAGTATGTAAGAATTTTAATTGGGACAATACACATTTTAATTACTTAGGAATTATCGAGTCTACTTTCAAACAATCAATATCAGTTAATTATCAACACCTAATCAATACCACAATGAAGTTAGAGAAAATTGGAACAGATTTTTTTTTTACTTTTGAAGACAGACTATCCCTAATTAAAATTATCATATGACCTAAAATTCTTTTCATCGGTCAATCATTAATTCTTCCCCCAGTGAAAGAATGATAAAACAATAAATAAAAGCTATCTTACTGAAATTCTTATGGTATCCAAAAAAAAAAAAAAAAAAACAGGAACTCCTTACACTGGCATACAACTTGTTGAGAAGAGGGAGGTATTGGTTTTCCTAACATTGACCTTTACATGAATTCAATTATTATAAATACTGTACTCCTGTGGTAATGCATCATATTCATCCAGCTGGAAATCAAATCATGAGAAAATGTTACTAGAAAATAATAAGTCAGTATTTGAACCTCTGATTAAAATAAAAAAAAATGTCTTTATGTGGGCCTTAAAAGTTTATATGTTGAATAATAAACAGAAACTCACATCCTTTTCTCTCATAAGTCAGTTATTGTTAAGTTTCAAAAGATGTATGTACTTGAATCAGATAATTAAAAGCTTATTCATAACAGTATTCCCTGTAGCTTTTACTAGTGAATGTTCAGTTTCCTTTCATGGAAATAAAATGTTAAGAGTTAAAGAAAAGTAACTTCTTGTATTGGCATCAGTTTATATCTGGAAATAAAATTCACTCAGCAGATTATTTAATAGTCAGATACCACTTGCGAAATTGTAATTGGCAAGATATTCAAACTTGCAAAGAAATAATTCAGAATAAAAGTAAATTACATTTGAGTACAATAATAAGACCATACCTAAAATTTTGGAACTTATTTATATTATTAATAATGGTTCCATTATGTACACCTCTATCATATCAAAAGCATATAAAATCATTACACTTTATTCCGCAGTGGTACAGCAGTAGTGTTGTTACCTCACAGCAAGAGGTTCTCCTGTTCAATTCTCAGCTTGACTTGGGAGTGCCTTCTGTGTGGAGTCTGCATATCCTTCCCACGGTTGGGTAGCTTTCGAAAGACATGCATGCGTAAATGGGCGTGCCTTAGTTGAAGGTTGGGCGTCGAGCTGGCACCTCGGTGTTTCGTAAAAAAAAATCTACTGCCAATCATTAGCGGACCAGAGCTCCGCTGTGGTGACCCCTTACCAGGAAAAAGCCGAAAAACAAACATAAAATCATTACACTTTGGCGCTTTAGATGTAGCTTACTGGGATTATTCAACTAAAACTAACAAATAGGAATTTATAACAAAAAATAAAAAAAACTTTGGAATCATTAGGAAAGACAACAACTTCTCCATATTGAAGAATTTACATGTGGAGATTTTTACATAGGAGTTTTTAACCCCACATAAAATGGAGATTATCCACAAAAAACATAATATAAAATGTTGGAGATGTGATTAAACTCTGGATGCTGACTGGTTACATATGGTCATTAAATATAAAATGATAACATTATTTTGGTCTGATTTTAGATACTTTTGTAAAGGATTGTGGAATGATAACTGCATAATTACAAATTATCTTATTCTATTCAGTGTTCCAATTCCGGAAGTCATACCAGTATACCAAATACCTCTTCTGTGCTCAGTTTTGTCAATAGCAAGGAAAGTCATTAAATAAATTGGAAGTCTAAGTCTGCTATCCCATTTAACTGTTTTGGGTGCGTGCAATTGGGCTACATCATTAAAGAGGGGCGATCTTTTGAAATATAAGGAGAAACAAGAAACTACCAGCTCTGATATCCAGTTAGTTACCACATATGGAAGAAATACGGATACACTCATGAACAGTGTACAAAGGCACTGAAACATTTTGTTAACCGACAACAATTTATCACAATTCCTGTTGTTTTTCATTCCGTAGGGGCAGACATTTGGGCTCATATTTAAGCTACGAGGGCCCAGAATTTCTACACTTTCCAGTATACAAACAACTTTAATGAGGGCTACTCTTGTTGGGTGTACTCCCTGTGGCCACTGTAGCCATTGTAACAGAATTATGAAGTCTAAACAATTTGCAAGCAAAAACTCTGGAAATGTATTTGATGTCCAATTTCTTGCCAGCTGTAATAGTGATTGGGTGATCTATTTGGCTACATGTAGTTGGTCAGCATTCTATGTGGGTCAGACTTTGAGACCACTAAGAATAAGAATATCAGAACATGTCAATGATATGAGGATCAGGAAGCCCAGCAGTGCATTATATAAACATTCCTTAATACATCCAACAACTGCTTTCAGATTTATGGTAATAGATAAAATTGGGGGCAACAGAACAAATAAAGCTGGTTGGCATACTATTCTTGATGCCAAAGAAAAGAAGTGGATAATTAAATTGGGTAAACTTTTTCCACCAGGACGTAATGAACACTTGTAATTTGACCAATCAGCTTGTTTTTGTGTTTGATGTCATGCATAAAAGAAACTAGTTTTTTCTTTCTTTTCAACACTGAGGAAGGCTATGTAAGAAATTTAGCCGAAACCGGTTTATTTCTTTTGCTGACATGTAATAAATTATTTGCATTGGTTTCAGCATCACAGTTTGCTGACTTATTTTTCTGTTTTTTACATTGTGGTTCAAGCCATGCAATTGCCTTATGTGCAGGGGCTGTTTTTATTATAGAAAAAGCATGAGCCATGGATATGAACATTTAAAAATAAATAAAAGAAGAATGTATTGAAACGGTATATTGAAAATGGCTGCTGTGAAAAACAAAACTACTAACATCGCATCAGTTAAAAAGAAGAAAATGGAAGCTCTATAACTACTATGAAACTTCAGTTGACTTGTAATTTGGCTGATCATTGGAGGATTTCCAAATAAAGTTTCAAACTGTATTTGCCTGCAACTGATTTTGACTGTAAAGCTGAAAAGACAAAGGCCTTTTTTTCTTCTTATATGTAGTTAATGACAAAAGCACTACATGTTTATAGAAACTCGGTGTTCAAGGAAGGAGTTAAATTTACAGCCAGTTACGGAAAAAATGGAAACATACTGAGAACATAAAATAATATGTGAGAAACTTATTTTTACATGCACTGAGAGAACTGGAGAGATGTTTTATCTGTAAATGACTGAAGTGAGAATCCACAGCAAAATATGTGAATTTGGAGAACTGGCAAATTCTCTTACAAAAGACAGAACTGTGGGAGTACCTGAAAATCAGCTTGAGAAAAATAATGCTCAGAGAACATGATTTCAGTTTAGAGAACTCTAGTGCCATTTAGACAATCAAAGTAGTAAAGTCACAATGGAACTTACAAATGAAAGCTGTACTTTGGAAGAAATAAAAACAACTGGGAACAATGAAGCATCCTAAGTGAAAAAGATAATGAGCGGAAAGAACCAGAAGCTTGACGATGGTAAGTAATGTGGTCACTACGCAATGCAATATCCCCCAGAATAGTTTCTTGCCTGGGGAAGACCTCTCAGGAATTGTTGACAAACTTAAGAGGTTAAGTTCAAAGCCTTATGTAACTTGGTGGATAGCCAGCTGGCTCAATGACTGGACCCAGGAAGTTAAAAATGGGGAGTCCACTTCTACAAAGAGGTCAGCAACAAGTGGAGTTTCTCAGGGAGTGGTCCTGGTATGGTTCCTTTTTGGCATTTACTTATCTGAAGCCATGGCCAATGTCAGTGGCCTCTGGCTCACTAAATTTGCAGATGATTGCAAATTAGGAGCTGTGATAAAATTGCCATCAACACAAATGTTCTCCAGGAAGGGCTGACACAGACAAACAACTGGTGCAAGAGCCATGGATTAAAACTAAATGCCAAGAAATGCATAATAGTATCCTTCGGGAAGTCATCCACCCCTGGTAACTATCATATTGACAGTATACCCCTAAGAGTCAGGGACTTGGGGTCTCACATAGACAGTAATCTAGCCTTAGACCATCATGTGTCTACAGTAGTAGAGGGGTTATGAGCAAGTTTGTGTATTTATTGAGAAGTTATGTCACAATATGTTTGGTTTAAAGTTTAGTGGTCTGCAGTTAGGTAAACAGGTTAATTTTTTGGATTTGGAGTTGTGGGGTGAAGAAACAGGATTTATTGGAAGAAAAGTTCATAGAAAGTTTGATAGAGGTCTATAGTTCATACATGGCACCAGTTGCCATCCCCCTCATTTGATTTCGACTTTATCATATAGTGAATTTTTGAGAATAAGTAAGTTGTGTAATGTGGATAAAGATTTTGAGGAAGAAATACAGTATTCAGCTAAAATTTTTATACAAGAGGGTTTGATAACATAAATGTGGAACAAACTATACATAGGGTTAGAATAAAATGTTATAAAGGCATTGATTTGAATAAAAGAAGAAATTCAGATAAGGCATTAAAAGGAGAATTTTTGTTTACTGAGTTGGCAAAATGTGGTAGTAGAGTATGTAAAGGGAGTGGGAATAATAATAAAAATATATATTTTGTGACAATTTTAATGTAATAAATGAACAAATTATACAAATATTACATTACTACTGGCCTATGTTGTTTAAAGATAGTAGTATGGAAAATGCTTGCCAGATAAACTTTTAATTTCTTATAGAAAGGGCCATAGTATATCTGGTATGGTAGTATGTAGCAAGTTTCAAATGCCTGAGGTACAGGTTAATTATCGGATCACTTCCAGATTTGGTAATTTTAGGTGTGGGAAGTGTTCCATCTGTTCCTATTTTTCCAACATTAACGGCATACATTTTCACCTGAATGGATGTTACACGTGTTACACATGTAATATGGAAGGAATTGTGTATATTTTGAGTTGTCTGTGTAACAAATTTTATATAGGTGAAAGTAAGCGTAAATTTAAGGTACATTTTCAGGAGCATATTAGGGACATATAAAAGGCTAGTGGTGACAACCTATTAGGTGTGCATTTTAGGCAATATCATTCTAGTAATTTTAAAGTACTTAAAGGATGTATTTTAGAACAAGTGATTGTTGTTTTAGCTGATACTTCAGCAATAAAAGAGAAATTATGGTACAAAGAAGCATTTTTCATCTTGAAATTTGATACCCTGATTCCTAGGGGCCTTAACACTGAAGTAAACTGGAAGTATTTAATTTAATTATGCTAATTGTTTAATTGAGAATGAGTATATATTGGGAAGGGTGTGTTGTATTGTGTCTTGTACTCCTTGAAGGCTATTTGGCCGAGGACATAGCAAGATAAAGTTTCTTGTGTGAAGACTGGTGGCCTTTCCTTCTGTGGTTGTATTGCTCTTCTTTCTGGACTTTCTATAGTGGTCACTTGCACAGATGGTAAGGCCTGGTGCCTCCTGTTTGTTTAGATACAACATCACTGTAGTGTTGTCTGTAATCATCTGCAATGGTCCTGGGCATCACAGATAAAGAGATTCTAAAGCATGGCTCACAGCTAACATTTCTTTGACATTTATGTGCTTTGTTCTATCTGTTTTCTTCAAAAGACCCTGCTCTTCTACCCAATTTAAACTGCTCCCAAGCAAAATCTGAAGCATTTGTTACCACAGACTGACCTAGGGTTTGGAAGAAACAATGGGAGACTTGGATTCAAAGCAATCTGTTGTGTCCACCACAGCAGGTCTGTCTATATAAAAAATGGAATCTGAAAGAGCAGAAGGTGAGAATGTTGGTTCCACATAGTTTTTAAGAACCATTGGATTTTGTCATATGTAACCTGGCAATAGGAATCATGAGACTCATGGATGCCATGAAGCCTGGAACCCTGAGATACCCCTGGTTGATGTTTTGAGACTGATATGAGAAGCTTGAGAACATTTTCAGGTACAAGTCCACTTTCTCCTGGGTTAGAAATGCTTTTTGCAGGGAAGAATCTAGAAGGCATTTTAGTATCAGAATCATGTGAAAAGGAATTAAGGATTTTTAACTGTTGATCTGAAAGCTGACATTAAGAAGGAGATTTGTAACCCATGAAAGGGATTCCTGACACATGAAAAAAGACTTCATAAAGATGTGAATGCCTTGTAGTCTGCAATGAGCTATCACTGGAGCTGGTAATTTTTTAAACACCCTTTGGAGGTGTTGATAACCCAAAGCGTAATGCAGAGGACTGATAATGTGACTTGGACACAGGAAATCTAAGGAAACCTCTGAACTCTGTGCCAACAGGGATGTGATGATAAGCATCTTTTTTAAGTCTAGAGTTACCATGAACCTTAGAAGATGAATGAAAGGTAGCAGACTCTGTAAGGTCAACAAGTTGAACGTTGGTACTTTCACAAACAAGTTAAGAAAGGACAGGCTGAGTACTGGTCTCCAAAAAGGATCCTTTTTTGGCACCAGAAACATTATGAGGGACTGGTTCTATGGCCCCTAAGAAAAACAAATGATGAAGAAACTGAGGAAAAAATTCTGTGTGGTTCAGAGGATAAAGTGCATTCCCCAAAAAGGAGGTAAGTCTACCTAGTGCCATTTGTAACCCTTTTGAAGTAATCTCAGTTTCTGGGACAGATATGAAGGGGAATGGGTGGGAGGAGAGAGGGGAGAAACAATGTTGGCAAAGTCATTCAGAGATAGAGGCCTGTCCCTTTTTCCAAAAGGATTCCTGCCTTTTGTTGGACCTTTCCTGTTATTTCTTTTTAGATCCCTGTTTTTTTTCTGGAAGTTTGCTAGTATTGCTTGTTTTGCTTTTTGAAAGACAAGGTGGGGGGGGACTTAGAAGAAGGGGACTGAAAAATCTCAGCAACTCCTTAGATCAATTTGTCTCTTTCAGCAAACTGTGAGTACCCAGCTAGAAGAAGGATCAAATAAAGCCTCCTTATCCAAAGGAGAACTTCCCTACACAGTCCCCCAAATATCACAAAAGTAAATGCACAAGCAGTACACTGCAGTCCCCCACAATTCAGAAGTCATTTTCACAGAAAGATTCACATAATTAAGAAAAAATGAAGGTAAGTTGTCCCAGACCTAGTAGTTAGCCTTAGCTACTAAAAATAACTTGTCTGATAAGGCGTTTTTTTTTTTAAATGTCAACACAGTAAATTGCTGGTACTCTTAAAGAGACCTGGTCCCAATTCCTGTCAAAAATAGAAATAAATTACAATTTCTTTGTAGAAGGGTTCCCCAAAGGAGACTTATCTGCAAGAAATGAAAGATCAGAGCTGACCATCAATCCTGTGAGATATAGAGGTGTTCTGTCAAGGGAAACCAAGAAAGTACTGAAGTAATTGGAGCTCAGGCTGATGTTTTTTTCCTATGGATCTCGAGACACAGCAGCCTGGGTGCATGTGTAGTGTAGACAAAGACATTTGAAGACTGGCTGGCCATTTTATCCTGGGTAGGATATAGCCCAAATAGCTATAGGCTACTGCAACAGTGAGAATGATGAACATCTAATAACATGTGGCTACCCAGGACCTGAACAGAGTACCCAAAAGAAAATACTTCAAGCTTTCTGTGTGTGAGGACATGTCACAATTTGCTAACATCAATTAATTTAGTAAATTGAATATATTCAGTGGATTTAAGCAGTTAAAATCAGATGATGCCAGTCAATAGTGTATACTTTTAACAAAACTTAAGTCAGCTGTCACTTCTTCAGACTTCCATTTCATTGCCTATGTCCTGAAGGTGTATTATAAAATTATTTGCAAGATTTATGAAGACATGGAAGGTGTTGAAGCTTCAGTGAATGGCAACAATTGTTTGGGAATCTACTAAAGAGAAACAAAGTGCTAGCTAGACTTGGAAATGTAGTGGTAGCTGCAAGCAAATCAAATATTAAGAGGACTATGGTTAAATTGTGTTAAGTATGACAGAGTTGTCCTTGGTATATGACATAATCAGAATGAGAGTGTCTAGCCTCATCCACTACTGAAAACAAAGAAGGATGGTGATCCAAAAAGGATGCCTAGAGGTTTATGGAAATTATGAACTTAGGAAAGTTTGTGTACAACTCCTCAGAGGGAAAATATAGCCTCACTGGTATAACTAACTAAACAAATAAATAAATAAATAAATAAATGGAAGTGCAGTCGTGGCAGGAGACAGCATGGTAATATCGGAAGAAGGTGCTTTATTAGAGGAGCTATTCTATAGTTTTATGACCCAGCAACACCCCAAGAAATGTTGTAGTAGTACTGTGCCAACCCACCTCTAACAAAACATATAGTGAACCTTAAGAAATTGACACTGAATGTCTGCACATGACATTTCTACCAACTCTATTCCATTGTTTACATTTCTCTGGCGTGGGGCTTATGTTCTCCTTACAACTGATCACATGGAGGTTAACATGGGGCACAAAACAAGAGTTTCCCAATCTGACTGATTTGTGATCTGCATCAGAAACATGAACATTTAATTCTGAAAGTCACACAACTGAGATAACTACTGTGTTCTACAAGTAATTCATGTGGAAGTGGAGTTATGGTGCAATTTTGCTAAAATTTCAGCTGCTATATTTCAAACAAGCTTTGCAGCTGTTCTACTTCAGAAATACAATGACATTTGAATCCCTCCATGCCAGGTGAAGAAACCAGCTCCCTCCAAATTGACAAGTATCTGCTTAGCAGGTGACAGACAGAGTTGTATCTGTCTATTCCCAATTTTGCACTCCCTTCAACTTTAACTTAAGAAACAAAAAAAAAAAATAGATAGATATTATACTTGAGGACCAAAAAGTAAAAATGCCCCTCATACCTGGGAACAAAATAAAAAGGTCCTTCTTAACACTGTAGCAAAACATCTGTTACAGTGTAACAAGATACTTGTTACAGCTCAGTCACATGCAAAAAGCACTGACCACTAATGTAGCAATTTTTGGCCTTCATTTGTCAATGCCTTTACTGCATATATCACACTCAAACTGCTGAAGCACTTCAGACCTGACTACAAATGCGGTATTGACATTTAGAAACTGTATGTAGGCACTGCCAGTTGTGGCCCCTGACACCATGCACCAGGGACGGCTGACCCTTTTGCCACACCCTAGCTACACCTCTGGTGACAGATTTCATCAGTTCATGTCAGGACAAACAAAAATATGAATACTGATCATAAACCACCACTACTAGTATTGTTTGTGAAGCTCCATAATGACTACTCACAGTAAATTCAAAGATTAATGATAAACTGCAATACTATGTGCTGAATATTACGTATATGCCTGGGAATCTGATGTGCACAGTCAACGTGCATTTGGGATCTGTGGACCAAAAAAGCCCCTGTAATCCTAAGATTGATAAAGACATTCAAGAATACATGGATTTAATTATGACAGAACTACTTACTTCAGACACAAAATTGCAACGTATTTACCAGGAGACAGAAAAAGATGACAAGCTGAAACAGATGAAGGATAAAATTTCAAATGGTTGGCCTGGTATTAAGCAGAACTGAATTTCAGCTGTTCAGAATTAGTTCAGCTGCAGGCTAGATGTAATTGCTACTGACAGAGTTATATATAAGGGAAGAAAGACAGTAGCTCTAAACAGACATAAGAGTTAAATTGTGAAAGAAATGTTTAAAGTACATTTGGAAATCCCGGGAAATGAAAAGTGAAAGTGAAAGGTCTGTGAGGTAATGTAAAGGCCAAATATAAACAAAGACATTGCTTAAGAAGTTTCAGCTTGTCCAGCACTTATTTGATAGCAGCCCAGTGATTGTGATGTGCCATTACTGCAGTGTCTTGCATTGCAAAATCTTATCAGAAGGCAGTTTTTTTTTTTTTTGTATTTTTTTACTTGTAATAACCAAGGTTGTCCAATACTGTCAGATTATTATCCCCTGTATCCAAAGCTGTACAAGACAGATGAAGTGGTAAGGGATTTGGAAACACAGGCTGACAGTAATCTGAACTTTGATCACCATGTACACACAATGGTGAGAAAATTCTTCTACATAGTACAGTTTATAAGTAAGGGTATGGCATATAGATCTAAGGAAAGCATAGTCCCACTATACGCCTCCCAGATTAGACCAATAACGTCATACAATGCACCCTTTGACATATACCTAATCAGGTATTTGAAAAAGCTGGAGTGGCCAGAGAGATGCCTCACTAAAAAATACAAGGTGTAAATAACATGTCCTATGCCAATCGCCTCAAAGACCTGTCCTTGAACTTGTTCTCCTACAGACTACTGAGGGACGATCTATACCTAACGTACAAGGCATTCCCTGATCCAGCCCTAATTGATCTTCTACACATTCACAAAAACATAGCACTGGAATTATCTGCTCTAAGGATCTAAATCCCATCTGTGACATAAACAAAACATGTTGAAGGGATAGGTATTTGTCTCAGAAATTACCCCTTCTCTGGAAGAGACTCCCTATTCATGTGAAGCAGAGCTCTTCCCTAAGCCTATTCAAAATGCGATTTGGACCCATTAGGTTCATAGGTAGGTACTAGGCTATTGGCCCTAGAGCCTATATAAGCCTAGCCAAAAAGGTACCCTGGCTTTCGCCACCGAAGAAAATGATTTTCTTGTGCTTCTGTCGAGCAGAGCCACAGAGGTGATCCCTGGGGTGAATTTCCTATTTCCCATCCAATCATCAAGATTTTTCTAGAAGAGTGCTAATGAGGAGTTTTATTTGATATAGATAGGTAGCTTGTTCCAGAGTATGGGAAGTCTCTGGGACAGGAATCTATGATGGGAAATCACAAATTCACAACTGGCTCGTTCCCTGTGTCCCTTATGGTCAGGGGAAATGTGTAGATACCCTAAGGGACAAGCATATACAAAAGTCATTATAGTCCGTGGGCATTGATAACTGAGCAAATTTGGGCATGAATGGCTAGGCTTAAAAAGGCTCTTGACCTGTTAGCCTAGTAACCTCCTTTAATCATATGACTATATTTAAAATCTAACCCTGATTTTGTGCCTTTATTTCTAATTTTTGAGCTAAGACGTTGTGAGAATAAAGGGGATTTGCAGTGGGTTGCAGTCTATGTTTCTGACAGCAATGATGTTGAGATACAATTTCTGGGCCATTATCTATGAATTTATTCAGTCACTTGATCTCAGGCAAATAGCTGAGGTGTACAGTCATACAATTGGTTGTAAATGATGTGTGTGTGTGTGTGTGTGTGTGTGTGTGTGTGTGTGTGTGTGTGTGTGTGTGTGTGTGTGTGTGTGTGTGTGTGTGTGTGTGTGTGTGTGTGTGTGTGTGTGTGTGTGTGCGTGTGTGTGTGCGCGTGTGCGTGTGTATGCATAGGCTATAGTTACGTCTAATAAAATACAGATCCCCTTACTTACTCATCAGCCTATCCTCTATTCTTGCCCTCCTACTGGGCCATCTCTCGTCCTACCAGGATTCTATAAAACATCTCAATGTCTCTCCAACTCTGTCCCAACCACCTATTTGTACTTCTTCCCTATACTCTCCACACATTGCATCAACCTATTTAATGATTCCCCTGAACTTTACTCCAAGTATAGACTGAGTAACGCAATTTAAACTAAACTGGAAAAATACACTCCAAAATCAAGTTTCAATAATTCCCCAGTGTAGTAAAATACTTCTGGAAGGAGCCATTCACCTTAAGCCTGGCCCCACCTGTCACAATAAACATCAAGACAATTCTCCTCCTCATACTGCTGTAACCCCACATCAGTCAACACCCAACCCCAGTAATCTAACTATTGCTGCCATAAATGTTATAATCCTAAGAAATAAAAGTGATGAACTATATGCCTGGATTACCCAAAATAAACCTTATATTCTCACTGTCATTAAAACTTGGCTTAACCCAAATATAAACAACTCCAAACTTAAACCTCCTGGCTATAATATCATCCATAATGACCTTATAAAGAAGACACATTGTGGTATTGCTTTAATATTTCCCAACTACTACTACATTTCCACTTACAACAAACCAGTACCAATATTCAGTTCAGCAGAGGTTGTTATTAATTTCCTTAAAATAAATAATTAGAAACAAATATATATTACTGTCCTTTAAATCCCTCCTGGCAACAATGCAGCTATACTGGAAGATATCCAACATTGGATATCCAGAACCACTCCACAAGAAAAGATATTTCTAGGTGATGCGAATGTCAATTGGTTGGACATTAACTCTATCTATTCTAGCATGAACTTATATGATTTTACACACTAATTAATAACCCTACACATTATAGCAACACATCAAATTCTCTATTAGACTGGATCCTAGTATCAGACCCTAGCAAATGCACCACCACCACGGATACAATATTAGACTCCCTCAGTGATCATCTCCCAATCTATACAACCAGACATCTCACAGCCACTTTAGCAGCATGTTAATAAAACAATACGCAACCTTTTCAAGTATAAACCAGAAATGTTCATTACCACCCTATCATCTATTAACTGCAACTTAATAATGAATGACAAAAATATAAAACACCTCAATACTTCACAATCGTACTAGGAAAGTAAATAAATGAAGATAAGAAAACTATACTATAATAACTTTCAGAATAATATTAAACACAATCCTAAAACATTCTGGACAGCCATTAAAGAAGTCTTGTGTCCTGGCCAAAAATTCAGCCCTAAGCCTTCTTGCAGTAACTCAATACTCAAACCATGATACAATTGAACTCTTATTTCAAAGATAGTATAGCATATCTAACCGAGAATTCCCCAACATCTAATCCTAACCTTGTCCAGCAGCCATGTATCACCACATCCACCCACATCCTATATAAAACTACTCTTAAACAAACTAAAACCATGCTGTTCTTCAGCTGATGACCTTCCAAGTGAGTACCTTAAAATAACAGCCAGTAGTATTGCCTGTCCTGTCTCAGTCCTTATTAACAGATCAGTCCAGTAATCCTATGCTCCCTCTCTCTGGAAAAAGTGACACATTATCTCTCAGCATAAAGGATGAAATTCAACAGACATTATTAACTTTAGATCTATACTACTCTTAGCAGCTTTTCCAAAATACTTGAAAAATATATTCAAAAACAATGGCTAAGCTATCTCCTGCATGAAGAGCTCCTATCCCCTCACAACATGGCTTCCTTCCTTCCTTCTCCCAGAAGTAACACTTTACTTCTAACCTATATAGATACTGTCAAGAGAGCTACAGATACCAGCAGCTAGTGTCCTTATCTAAGACTTCAACACAGTTTGTCACTGCAAACTTGTACTTCAAATGTCCTCATTAGATATCTCTTGGCCCACCCTTCTGTGGTTCAAAAGCAACTTATCCAATGGGTATCAGTCAGTAAGATGTCATTCCACCCTCTCTCCATACCTCCCAGTCACAACCAGTGTACAAAAAGGCACTATCACGGTCCCCTCCTCTTTAACTTTCTCACCAACACCCTCCACACATTCACACAACAGGCCTCCCTAATGCAGTACACTGATGACTCCACACTCAGTTGCATATCTGACAACATGGCACCCCTCCAAAAAGCTTTAACAGCCACTGAAACATAGCTTTGTAACTCACAATTCATGCTCAACCCTAAAAAAACTAAACTAAACTAATGCTTTTTCTCTCCAAATCCCTTTTTTCATGAAAAATAAAATTTAAGTTCCCCTCTCTCGGTAATGCAACCATTGAAGTCACTTCTTACAGCAAATTAGGAATGATAGTGGATCATACCTATCAACCACTTAGAGCAAGAAAGATGGACAAAGCCATAAATAATGGTGGGGCAAAGGCCCAAAAATAGGGACAATTTTTAAATATTGCTCTCACAAACTTTGAAAGTTGATAGCATAGCAGATTTTATGCTAGCATGAATTTTCTGAAGAGTATGAAATCTGCTACTCAAATGTCTGTCATTATTTTCTAGCTTTAATCCTTAATGACTTGCCAATGATTTGCCAGAAAACCACAATTTTATTAAAAATAGACCAGAAATATGAGACAAAAATCTGGACATTCTGCAACAATCTGTACAGTTGAGAGGCATCTGTGAAGTAGATGACAATCTTAAATTCGACCTGCGTATACAAAATTGCTTAAGAAAAACTCATCAACAACTACAGATGCTTTACAGAGCCAAAAACTTTTTCACCAATGCAACTAAAAGTACACTTGCCCCTACTTATCTCCTCCCCAAACTTTTTATGGTCTTATCCTTATTAACCTCCAAGTATTACAAAAATCAAAACCTGAACAATGCTATAACAAAGTTGCTAAATTTGCAGCAAATACACCTTTCAGAATCCATCACTGTATAGCACTAAAAATCCTAAGTTGGTTAGAACTACGCCATCAACTATCACAAACTCAGCTTCTTACCACCGATAAAATTATCCAGCACCCAGCTGCTTGTCCAGCACTAAATAACATTATATACAACTATGTTCCCAGTCAGTCATTAAGATCCAGTGACCAAAACCTCCTGTCTGTCCACAAACCTATTAAATTTGCTCAGCACTCTCTGTGCTCATACCACATTGCTAAGGTCTGGAACTCCTTACCTGTATCCATCAGGATAATACCCTTCCTCCCATTCTTCAAAATGTTTCTGAAAGACTTCCTAGACAACAGCTGTCGCCGTCCTTGCTCAACACCTGGATAAACTATATCCCTAAATGTAATCAAGTACCTATTCATACCTTATACCTCCTTACTCTTCCTTCTTCACTCACTTCCTTAATTCTATAAATTTCTCTCCCCTGGCTTTCTCAATAAATATACCACAAGCCTGCTTTCCTGTCACTTTATTTGCAATTCCAGTTTGTAATATACTAACTTACCTTTAATTTCTCTATAAATGGCTAAGATTTCTCTAAATATTAAATAATTGTAATATAACTTGTATCTATTCTTAACCAATGTTTTCACATTATGACTAATTTGATATACTTATTTAAACTGCAAATGTTTATATATCATTTTTGAAGATGGTAAAAGTATTGCTCTTAAAATGTTTTGTAATACTTTGGGGCTTTTTCCCCAGGCCTCTGCTGAAAAAGGGCTCCTACTCAGTTGGACTTTCCTGTTAATCAAATGTCAATAAATAAATAAATAGTTTTCAACTGACCTGTTCTCCTAACATTCGTGGTTTGTTCCTCGTATAATTTGTGGCTTTCTGGTAAAGTGTTGTGGAGTGCAGTCGCTAAGTAATGACAAACCAGTGAGTTGTTAAACTTCGCACCTCTTAAAAACCTGCTGTTTTCACAGCTTACTTAGTATGTATAGGTGTCTGTCTCTGATTCGTGAGCTAAGAGGTTGGGAGGGCATGGTCGTGCAATGGGTTGCACTGTAATATTCTCTCAGCAACAAGCTCAAATACACTTCTAGGTCATTACTTATAATACACTTCTAGGTCATTACTTATAATACACTTCTAGGTCATTACTTATAATACACTTCTAGGTCATTACTTATAATACACTTCTAGGTCATTACTTATAATACACTTCTAGGTCATTACTTGTATGTGTTTATTCATTCCTTTGATCACAAGAAAACATTTCACGTGTACTCAGTCATACAAGGGGCTGTTATTAATTGACACATTTGTGTGTGTGTACGGATACCTGGATCCCGCATCCAGATTAGCTTACCATATCTTAGCAAGCTATAGGTCACCATCTGTGTCTCATGAATCCCACTGCTCCTATCTACACCTATGGTAGGTATTCCCCAACCAAACACTCTATTCATGGGAGACTTTAAGGGAAACATACATTGCCATCAACTTGCACGCAAAACATTTCCTGGACTTTATTGATACAAATGCCTTTGATTAGTTAGTGCCACTTCAAGCAGAGGTTCAAATATACTGGACCTTGTTTTCACCAATATGGGAGTGACCCCCATGTCATGTCCTCAGCTGTGAGGTCTGATCACAAAACTGTCTCATTTGAAATAAAAATCTACTTGGAAACCCCAACAAAACCTATTAGAGTTAGAAACAATTCTAAAGCAAACTACATAATATTAAGTGACAGTCTGTCCAAATTCAATGCCCAGGCCAACCAAGATTTCCCAACAGCCTATGCAGAATTACCCACAGAAACACTGTACAGACATGTAAATGCCTGCATAGAGGCTGCTGACCTAACAAAAGTAAGTCCAAAAAAATCCCAAAAACAAACCACACTGGTGGAATCTTAATATTAACAGGGTGCAAAACAAAATGAAAAAAGTAATGGCCAAAGTAAGAAAGAACAACTCACATAAGGACAGGAGCTCACTAATAAAACATAACAGGAAACTAGGAGGACTAATTAAAGCCAACAAGGTCAATTACAGGGTCAAGATGGCTTCTCAGGTAAAGACAATTATAAGGCCTTCTAGAACTATATCCGAATCCTCAAAGGTAACACACAAAAGTATGTTGAATTCTCAAAGGTAACACACAACAGTGTGTTGAACTGTTAGTAAATGGTATCACCTTCACTAAGCAGTGGCAAAGTGAATCTGCTGATTGACAAATTCAGCTCAGACTTTATCTCCCACTCCCCCTACCACCCCTTGTGAAATCTCTACCAACATAACCCCCCCCCCCCAACTATCAGCAGGAAGCAGGTGATAGCGGTGTTCATTAATTTTGGTTTTGTCAAAGGAAGGTCATGCTTACTTAAACTGGTAGACTTCTTTGAGAAGGTAACCAAGGTATTGGATGAAGGGAAAATAGTGCAGACTACCTACCTAGACCTGGCAAAGGCATTTGACACAATTCCCCAATCTGATACTGTGGAGAAACTCACTGAAGTAGGTATAAATCACTACACAACTTGCTAAATTGCCTGCTGGATCATGGAGAGGACCCAAGAAGCCAGGATTAGTGAGATGACCTCCACCAAAAGGCATATCACAGTTGAGTACCACAGGGCTCCATGCCTGGCCCACTCCTGTTTGACATCTACTTCTTGGAGGTCAAGGCTAATGTCAAGGGCCTCTGGTTCACCAAGTTTGCAGATGAGTGGAAATTTGGAGCTATTATAGAATCCCCCTAAGAGAAGAGGGTCTAACAGACAAATGACTGGTGCCAAAGCCATGGTTTAAATATAAGTATAGTGCCTTTTGGGAAAATGTCTACCTAGACAAATTAGCAACTAGTAGGGGCTGGCTTTAGAGAATGGGAGGGAGAGGCCATTGCTATCTGACCAATCCTGGGGCAAGGGAGGTGGCTCTAGCTCATCAAATGAGTGGCATCTAACAGGAGTACTTCAATATTCATAGTGGAGTTTTGAGCCAGTCAAGTCCACTCTTCTAGTAAGGCATTCACACTATAGTGCCAAGCAAAAATTGGCATGTGGAGGAATGCTTCCCCTCAGGAGGCAGTAACAGTAGGCTTGGAAATGTCACTGAGGGAGAGGAGTGGGTTACTTCCAGTGAGAGAGTAGGCTGCCCACAGGACCAGCAAGCTGGCCTGCTCCCTACCGCATGACTGTGTCCAGTGAATGAAGATTCCTAAGCAGGGATAATTGGAACAGAAGGCTCTCATCTAGCCTGGGAACACCCAGCTCCTGCTATGCCCAAATTAATGAAGGCAGAGGAGCCACTGGGAAAGGTCCTGGGGAAGCAAAACAAAACAGAAGTGAAAGTAATGTTGAGCAAACTCTGCAGGAACATCATAGGAGTTAGAAGTCAGGAATTCTGCTCATTGTGGGAAATATCCTGAAAGATGAACTATTATGCTAAAATTAAACTAATGCATAATAATTATTTTGAAAGTTCCATGTTGCTCTCTATTGTCTTTAGTATTAAATAATGAAATTATAGTTCCTGTGCAAAAAAACCCTATAAAAAGATTTTTTTCTTAAAGAAGGGATGATGCAATTAATGCAATTTTATTGGTTACACCTGATAAGTGAATAAGGCATTATGTTGTAATGTCTAAAACTACAGTACTTTCATATGTACGTGTGTGTGTGCTTGCGCATGCACGCGTGCATGTTTAAGCACAATGTTCCAGTTCCTGATAGACAGTTCTGTGGTTGTGTAATTGTTGATTATGAAGCCAAGACTGCTATATTAAAAAAGTTATTTGCCCTTTCAAGTAACTCGTCGTATACAAAATGAACAAAGAATGAAAGGACACTATGCTTGTCAGTAAGCCTTTTAATGAAAAGAAAGAATTCCACTTATTAAACTTCACCCTGCCTTTGTCTATATGAGATTAGCTGAAGTTAAAAATAACATCTCTCGAGGCCACTTCAGGCTACACAGGCCAATGAAAAAAATATGAAGGTTACATGGTATCCAAGAGCATAAAAGTCTGAGACAAATTACAAAAAAATTATATAAAATAAAACAAAAAGTACTCTCTTAAAAATCCTTGGGTAATTTTATAGTAAGAAAAAAAGTCTAATACAGGCAACTATATAAATCTTTCACAGAGCTTTACTCAGACCTCTTATATTTATGATTTTTACTTCACAGGTTCATAAGATGTTACTAGGCTAGCAACCATTAGGGCCCTTACAAGTCCAGCTGTGCACCCACCACAAACCCATTTAGATATGGAGTATCATGGGGGAGAGCATGTTTGTAGGGAGGTAACTAAGGGATTTGTCGTGGGGGCAGGGGGTTAGGTAGTATAATACTTTGCTTATTGACAGCTTCTGCCCATAAGGGACATGGGGGCCAGACAAGAAGTAAATTTATGATTTCCCATCTAATTGTTAAGGTTTTGTTTGAAAAGTGTCAGGAATGAACTCTGTTTTACATGAATGGGGAGCCTATTCCATAGAGTAGGGATCCTTTGGGCCACATATTTGTCTCTCCAGCAAATTCTGTTTATGTCACAAGTGAAGTTCATATCCCTGGATCTAGTGTTTCTGGTGCTGTTTGTTTTGCACATGTGCAATGCATCCATCAGGCTAGGGTCTGAGGAAGTCCTGTAAGTCAGGCAATGATCCTCCCTAAGAAGCCTGTAGGAGATTGAATACAGTGACATAGCCTATAGGTGATCAGTGTAGGACAGGGTATTCATGCCCTGAATTCTCCTGGTGAGATCCTTTGTGGGTGTTCCAATTGTTGCAAGTGTCTGGTTAGGTACATACCAAATGACATTGTACTCAGTGATGGGCCTGATGAAGGCTGAGTAGAGTGGTATTATAATTTCCTTGGACCTGGATGCCATACCCTTATCTATAAGTTGGACAACATAGAATGATTTTCTTGCTATCTTAGCTACGTGCTGGTCAAGTGTTGGTAATTAGCTAGATCAATCTCTTACCTTTCAACTACACATTCAAAACATGTATTAAAAGATCAGAACACTACTGTTCTGGGTGATCAAGCTATAATCTCTTCTGTCCAAGCCAGACAATGCCCCCATAGGTAAAGGACTACTCTTATCTCAACTCGATAATGGACTACCCATTATAAATTCAGCCTCAAAGAAAAATGCCACCGCCTTGCAAACCATCTCCAATAAAATCTGTCAGTTCGTTAACTCTCCCAGTAATGAACACCATTGCATAACTCTCGACAAAGCTAATGCTCCCAGTACATTTGAGAGCAAACTTCCTACTATGATCACTAATTCACAAAGGCCTTTCTGCTGAGACATCATCCCCTCTCACTCATAAACGTTTCACCAAAACCCCCACATATTTATTTATTTTATTTATTTATTTATATTTGTTGACGGGAGTGTCCGACTGGACATAGGTCCATTTTCAGCGGAGGCCCGGGGAGAAAAGCTCCACAGTTAAAATAAACAGACAATAGTTACATTGGATTACATAGCGATTAACAATTTACATAGCAATTACTTACAACATATTTACAGATGAAGAACATAGTACATCAGTAGACAACTAGAATCTTTATCTGTGAAGTACATAACAGACATTAACAAATGTTACAATAAGAAGTTCCTGCTGTATAATAAGTACTAGGCTTATGAGCATCTGAGCTTGCTATAATCAAGGTAGTTAGTGGAGCGGAAAGAAAGGTAGTGATTGGATGGGGTGGGTGATATTAGACTGGGAGTTGCAAGGGCATAGCCAGCATGCTTTTTTAAAGAATGAAATAAATAACATTATCAAATAAACAGAACTGGTCCCTAGATTTATGAATAAAAAAAATGGAGCTCTTCTTCTTTCAAATGTAAAATGACAACACACCTATGACTGAAACTTTGAGAGCTGAACTAATATAAGGATCAAACACATACTATATGACATGCTCTGCTACAAGGAGCTATCAATGAGAAACACACAAAAATTTATTAGTTAATAAACTCTTACACCAGTAATATTTGCAAGTTTTAATTGGCAGGGGCAGGCAGCAGCAGGCAACCCCTGCCAACTTGTTGATTTTTTGAACACCAAATCAAAGCATCACATCAACACACACTAACAGACTCTTCTTGGGAGTTTAAAGGTATAAAAAATTATGTTTCTATTCCAACAGACTTTTTAGTTATGATAGATGTGATAGATCTTTTTGATCTTTTCCACATGATATTGGACACAAATGGTTCAACTCAAAATATTTAATTAAAACAAATTTTTTTAGTAACAACACTATAAATTTATTACATTTTTTATGTTGATGATTTTAAAGAACAGTTTTATCTATTTTAATGGGTTTTCAACAAACTTTTAGTAAAGTTTTGAAGTGGGTGCATGATGGTATGGAGGTAATTGTGGGTGGGAGGGAGTTCCATAATTTGGCTATGATGCAAGAGAATAGTGCTTCACCAGCAGAGTTATTGGCTTTAGTGATCTGCAAGTGATTTTTGTTGCTGGATCTTAGTGGTCTGGTGGTGCGATAGGGTTGGAGTAGATTCTGGTGGGATGGGACATTTAGTGGATGGCTTACTAGTTTGTGGGCGAGTGAGAGTTGATACCATTGAAGGAGGTGAGGGAGTTCAAGCCAGCCCAGTTCAGCAAGTGAGACACAGTGGTGACTACAGTAGGATGCCCCTGTGGCGAATTTGGCAATTTTGTTGTAGCAGGTCTCTAGCTTGTTTAGATCGCATTGCCTTAGGTTGGTATATATTGGAGAGGCATAAAGTAGGGTGGAGATAAGGTGGGAATTTGCTATTGAAATCTTTGCTGCTTTGGTGAGAAGTTGCTTATTTTTGTATAACGCTCCTAGTTTTTTGTGGATTTTTTTTATGGTCATGAATATGTGAATGTCAAATTTTAGTTTATTGTCTATTTCCACTCCTAGTAATTTGGTGTGTTCAGTTGGGTATATAGTGGTGTTGTCTTTTGCTGTGATGTTAAAGTGAGAGTTGTTTTGAGTATGTTTGGTGGGTTGGAAGACAAGTAGTTTAGTTTTGTTTGGGTTGAGTATTAATTGGGCATTGGATAACCAAGTTTTAACAGAGGAAAAGGCTTCCTGTGTGATTTTTGCAGTTTGGGTAGGGACTGGGCTGAGCAGATGTGGTTGAGTCATCTGCGTATTGTACGAGTGTGCCATGTTTGGTGGCAGAGGCTAGATTATTGATGAAAACAGAGAAGAGTAGGGGTCCAAGGATGGATCCTTGGAGAACCCCTATGGAGACAGGTAGTTGGGGAGATATGTCATTCTGCCATACAACAGATTGTTGACGGTCAGACAGGTAACTCTGAAACCAGTTGGTGACTGATTGTGAGAAGGATAGGTTATTGAGAACAGAGATAAGTTGTTTGTGTGGGACCATGTCAAATGCTTTAGATAGGTCTAGGAAAGTAGCAGAGGAGAGATAGCCATTGTTTTTATGCTGAAGGATAGTGTTAGTAAAGGAGAGTAAGGCAGTGGTGGTGCTATGGTTTGGTCGGAAACCATGCTGAGTATTGGAAAGGAGGTTGTTAGTAAGGAGGTAGTCTGAGACCTGAGAGTGTATGCATCTCTCTAGTATTTTGGAGAGTGGAGAGAGAATAGCTATGGGGCGGTAATTGATTAGTTCTGTGGCGGGTCCGCCTTTGTGGAGGGGAATTATATGTGATACTTTCCACAATGTGGGAATGTAACTTTCTGACAGAGATTGGTTAATTAAGATGGATACTGGGTAGGCCAGAGCATCATCTGCGATATGTAGGTATTCACTTGGGAGGTTGTCTACTGCTAATTAATATAATCTCAGGGATATCTCTAAATCTCAACCCTCCCTACTAACTCCAAAAACTAAGCTTTATTGCACTGACTACACATTCTCCATCCGAGCACCTAAATTATGGGACTCCATTCCTCTCTCAATCCAAGACATCCAAAAGTACACAGACTTCAGAAAACAGCTCAAGGAACACCTCTTCACCCAAAGAAAGTGCTTGCACTCTCTCAGATCATGTTATAAGACTGCGGCAGCTCTCTCACACCCTTTTATCCCCTTTTCACCCTTCCTTATCTCATCTTGTCATCCTCTTACTGCCACTCATTCATCCTACTTCCCTCTTCTCTTTGCATCTCTCTCACACTTCTCTTTTCTACTCCTCTTCCCTCTGCATGCCTCTCTCACCTTTTTTTCTCCCCCTTTCCTACAACTATTCTCACTTTGTGAATTCACCCAAATCTGCATTATGTATGTATTTTATCCATGAAGCACTGCTAAGTATAATTCCATTTTCCATTCATGTTTTGACTTTGTAAACTGCTTTTTGAGATAAAGGTTGTAGCATACTACTGCATCTGTAAATATATATACACACACACACACACACACACACACACACACACACACACACACACACACACACACACACACACACACACACACACTCTTATATTTTAGCACATCCTTGTATTTGTAAACATGTTTTGTTAATTTCTTATATGATCCTATTCACCCAAGCTGTGCCTGCAAATAGTGTATTGAGATCAGTGCACTACCTTGGTAAACAAATATAAATAAATACATGAATGAATAAATAAATAATAAACAGAGGCCAAATTTCTTTCTACATATGTTCCCAGATCCCTTACTACTGGGTGGTCTCATAGGGTTGATTTATTGATGGAGTAATTAACTTGGGTTGACAGTTTCCCAAAGGGCAGTATAATACAATTTTTGGCACTAAGTTTTAGACCATGGCTTTAGCACCAGTCATTTGTCTGTCTTAAACCATCTCTGCAAGATGTTAGTATCCCGAAGGTAATCTACAATAGCTCCCAGTTTACAGTCATCTGCAAACTTGGTGAGCCAGAGGCCATGAATGTTAGCTTTGACATCTGAGAAGTAGATGCCAAACAGGAGCAGGCCCAGCACAGAGACCTGTGGTTCTCTGCTGGTGACTGGTCTCTTGGTGGAGGTGGTCTCACAGATCCTGACTTCTTGGGTCCTGTCTGTGAGTCAACCAGCAATCCAGTGAGTTATGTAGGGATTTATGCCTAGCTCAGAGAGCTTGTCAACAATGACTGAGTGGAGTATTGTACTGTATTGAATACCTTGGCCAGGTCAAGATACACAGTGTATATCAATATGTGTGTATATACCTTTAAGAAGCTATCCAAGGGCTTGCACAAGTGTATAACTACTGAGCATGTGCAAGCTAGACTGCCATTTTGTAGTAAGCCATTGGATGTAAGCATGTTTGTATGTATGTCAAGTCTGTCTGTTGGCTAGTTTGTTTGTATTTTATGATGCTGCTATCCATCCTGATGTGTTTCTATGTATTAAAGCATCTAAACAAAATACCCTGCCTGCTTGTCATCTATGTGAGAGAGAGAGAGAGAGATGAGTGACATGGTGTCAAAAGCGGCATGTCTAAAGGGCATGAAGTTAGAGGCAGCATGGCTAAAACGACTTAAGGCACTTGCTTGGAACTGGAGGAATATACAAGAGTGAATCATCTCTAAAATGTGC
Source organism: Protopterus annectens (assembly GCF_019279795.1). Classification (NCBI taxonomy): domain Eukaryota; kingdom Metazoa; phylum Chordata; order Ceratodontiformes; family Protopteridae; genus Protopterus; species Protopterus annectens. Next base: position 275,396,011 of record NC_056748.1, read on the forward strand.
ATACTTCACAAAACAGGTCAGAAATGAATTTCAGATATTAAAACTTGCTCAGCACTATTTCTTTTCATATAATATGAAACAAGGCATACAGAACATTCTAAATGATATTCGCATAAACCGATATGTATGATAGTGATAAAAATATTTGAATTACTACAGAAAATGTTTGAAATAAAGTCCAAATTGCATAAAACTAATAAAATAAGGGAAAACGATTGCATTTTCGCAAAGCATGTATTTTTCGTATTAAGCAAAGATATCAGAGCTATTAGAAGTGTATAAAGTGTTTGCATGTTTGTGCAGTGTTAAAGTAAAGCTATTTCACAAAAGTACAGCCATTACAGGGCATATTTTGCACAATACAGTCACTACAGAGCATATTTCACTAAGTACAGTATTTCGAAGAGTTTATTGTGTATTTGAATGTTATTACAAGAGCAGTTTGTTTGTAGATAATTACAAGGGACATATTTTCAGTGTGTTTGTGCATACTTTGTGGGCATGGTTGATGGATTTCAAAAACCCAGCAAACTTGTGCTTGACAGTAATATTGCAGAGAACTGGAGAGTGTTTGAACAAGAGTATGACATTTTCATACAGGCTGCATTTTCTGATAAGGATGACTGTGCAAAGGCATCCATTCTGCTTAATTTAGCTGGGTCAAACGCCATAGAAAAGGAAAGTTCATTTGTTTATGCACCTGCTATCTATACTGGAGAGGGGGAAAACCATCATATTGTTGTACAGGCTGAGTCAAGGGAAGACCCTGAGTACTTGAAATGTAAATTTAGAGAAATGTGTAACCCTCAGACAAATGTTACAATGGGAAGGCACTTATTTTACTCAAGGGATCAAAAGCCCAGTGAAACATTTGCTGCATATATAACTGACCTGAGAAACAAAGCTAAAATGTGTAGATTTGGTGATTTAAGGGATGAGTTGATAAAGGACAGACTTGTGTGTGGTATTAAACATGATGCTGTGGAAAGATTTTGCTTCATGACAGTGATTTTACTTTGAATAAGGCCGTTGAGATTTGTCAGATATACGAGTTCACAGAAAAGCACACCAATATGCTTACAAATGAGAATAGCTCTAGAAGGCACAGTAATAAAGCTCATGTCGATAGTATGCAGCACATGGTTAAAAGAAACAAGCCCAAGCACATGGCAGCAACTGTAAACCCTGTAGCGCCCACTGGTAAATTCTAGAGCTATCTAGCAAATTCCAGAGTTCGCAAAGTCTCAGTGAAGCATAAGAGTGAGTCAGCAAACTCAAAGCATGGGTCCCAACCTAGTTTCATTGCCAACTGTCGTAATTGTGGTGGAAGTCATGAATCTAAAATGCAAACACGTTTAGCTTTTGGTCAGCAATGCCACAAATTCAATAAATGGAATAATTTCAAAAGGTTTTGTAAATCAAAAGGCCCACATTCTTTTATTAAAAGGGAACATTTTAAGAAACGAGTTGATCAGTTAGAGAGCTGCAACCCTACTCTTTATGTTGGTGGTGTGTCAGTGGTTCATGAAACAGTCAGTGCAGTAGATTTAGGGGCAAAGAATGAAGTATTTTGTACTGTTTGGATAAATGGCAAACACATAGAGCTCGAAGCTGATACAGGTTCCAAGTGCAATGTTATGTCAGCAAAAACACTTGCTAGAATATGTCATGGTGAAAGGCTTGATTTGGCAAGGTGGGTGAAGCTTGTTGCTTATGGAGGTAAAGAAATTCAAACTGAAGGCGCAAGAGTGATTTCAGGTTAATCTGCTGGAAGAATCTACAACTTGTTTTTTTATGTGGTCAAGAGGCATGTCCATTCATTATTAGGGCTCAGAGACAGTTTGAAAATGGGACTGCTTTCATTTAATAAGGAAGTCCATCATGTTACCTTGAAAGGCAACTAACTACTCTAATTTTGCCCAGTACATTTTTTCCACCTATGCTGATCTTTTCAAAGACAAACTAGGCAAACTTCCAGTTGTGTACTCCATGAGGTTAGACCCAAATGTCAGTGCAGTTATGAGGCCAGCAAGAAAAGTTCCAGTAGCCATGCAGGACAGAGTCAAACCTGAGCTAGATAAAATGGTGCGACAAGGTGTGATTTGTCCAGTTGAAATTCCAACAGAATGGGATCTTCCGTAGTGGTAACTCATAAGAAAAGCTCAGATGACATCAGAATATGTATTAATCCAAGAGATTTGAACAAAGCACTAAAAATACTTCATCATCCAATGCACACAGTCAAAGAAGTCGGAGCCTTGATGCCAAATGCCACTATTTTTTTCTGTCATAGATGCAAAGAGTTCATTTTGGTAAATTCAGCTTTACAAAAAATTATCCTTGCTCACTACATTCAGTACTCCATTTGGCAGGTACAGATTTTTGAGAATCCCATTTGGGATAAATTCTGCAAGTGAAGCCTTTCAAAGTGCAATGGAGCAATTTTTTTCTGGTTATCCTTGTGCAATTATAGTGGATGACATACTAGTAGAAGGTCACGATGAAGCAGAGCATGACAGAAACCTCAGAAAAGCTCTGGAATGGGCACATCAAGTGAATCTTAAGCTCAAACCACACAAATGCAAATTCAGGCTGCAAGAAGTTACTTATGTTGGGCATTTACAAGTTCAGGCCTATGACCAGACCCTTCAAAGCAAACAGCCATTCTCAAGATGCCAGCTCCAGACAATATTCAAGCCCTGCAACATTTTCTTGGTATGGTCAACTACCTAGGCAAGTTCATTCCAGACTTGAGCCAACTTTCAGTGACACTCAGAGAGCTGACACGTAAAGATGTATCCTGGTCTTGGTTAGAGCAACACCAAAGAGCATTTGAAGTCCTGAAATAGAGAATTGCTATTCCACCAAGTCTCAGATACTATGATGTTCACAAGCCAGTAACACTTTCATGTGATACTTTGAAATTTGGTCTTGGTGCAGTCATTCTACAAGAGGCTCAACCTGTTGCCTATACATGGAGAACTCTTACCCAAACTGAGATGCAGTATGCCCAGATCGAGAAAGAGCTTTTGGCAGTTGTGTTTGCATGTTCAAAGTTCCATGATTACATTTATGGTAGACCTATCCATATCGAAACAGGCCACCACCTTTACTCACTGTCTTGAGAAAACCTATGCATTCAGCTCCAGCCAGACTGCAATGTATAATGCTGAGACTGCAAAAGTATAATTTCAATCTTGTCTGCAAGAAAGGCAATCTTCTTTATCTTGCTGATACATTATCCAGATCACCCTAAAACACCGCAGAACAGCACGAGAATGAGAACCTTGATTCTAAACTCATGGAAGTGAGAGAGTTTTCTTCCACACGTCTTGACAAGTTGAGAGATCACACAGCCACAGATCCAGTTTACCAGAGGCTCAACCACTTTATCAATCAAGGATGGCCATCAAAGCAGTCTAGTTTATCTCAAGAAGTACAACCTTATTTTCCATACAGAGATCAGATTTTGTCTGACAAGGATGTCATTATGAAAGGTCCAAAAGTATTTTTTCCAAAGTCCTTGCAACCAGAGTACATTACTAACTTGCATCATGGTCACCCAGGTACCAACTCTACCAAAAGAAGGGTGAGAGGACTAGTATTTTGGCCTTCTGTGTCACAAGACATTGTGAGAGCACTTTTATCTTGTTCAGTGTGTAATAGTACTCAGCCACATCAACAGACGGAACCACTTCAGCTAAACCAGATTCCAGAACTACCTTGGTAGACAGTAGACATGGACATTTTTGAGTGGAATGGTCAACCTTATTTGGTGTTAGTAGACCCCTACTCCAACTGGTTCAAGATTGACCAACTTCTTAACCTAGCATCCAGTACTTCATTACAAAGAGGAAACTTCATTTTGCAGTCCATGGTAGTCCACACAAACTTATTTCTGACAATGGCACACAGTTTACAAGCCAACATTTCAAAAGATTTGCTGAAGAATCAGACTTTACTCATGTCACAAGTAGCTCAGAGGACCCACACTCAAATGGTTTGGCAGAACATGCAGTTCAAAGTGCAAAACAGTTACTTGAGAAGTCAAAATGAGATAATAGTGATGTTTTCCTGAATCTCTTGAATTTCAGCAATGCTCCTCCTGATAAACATCTTGGTTCACCTGCTCAGAGACTTCTGTCGAGACAAACCAGAACCACATTACAAATCAGTAGTCAATTGCTGGTTCCATGTGTCAAGAACAACAGGTCAGTGAAAGCCAATCTGTTGAAGAAATGCTTAACCCAGAATTTCTACTACGATAAAACTAGCAACCTGCTCAATCCATTACAAGAAGAAGTGATAAGAATGCAAATGTCCAGAGGTTATGACCAGACTGGTGTCATGAAGAATATTTGTCCAGAGCCGAGATCATACACTGTGGAATCACAAGTAGCCATCTTTAGGTGGAAATTGAAGCATTTGAGACTGGTATACCACAGCACATAGTCTGTGAGAAAGACTCTTCATCTCAGAGTGAGTTGTCCGGTGTTCTAATTTCAGAGGAAGTTCCACAGGACATTCCTGTTCCTGTGATGAATCCAGAAGTCCCAGATAAGAGTTGTACACTGAAGACTGTCCCTGTTGCTAAATTTGGTCCATATTGTTATGTTATGAGATATGGTCACATCTATAAACCCTGTAGCAAATATGAAGAAACATGGACATGAACATTGTGTTTTGTTTCTGATGTATATAGTAATGTATGTCTAACTCTGATATTGTTTTTACTAAGGGCAATCTTTTTAAGAGGGAGGATGTAGATCAATGTGTGTGTATGTACCTTTAAGAAGCTATCCAAGGGCTTGCACAAGTGTATAAATCCTGAGCACGTGCAAGCTAGACTGCCATTTTGTAGTATGCCGTTGAGATGTTAGCATGTATATCTGTAAGGTCTGTCTGTTAGCTAGTTTGTTCATATTTTATGATGCTGCTATCCATCCTGATGCATTTCTGTGTATTAAAACTTCTAAATGAAATATCCCACCTGTCTGTCATCTATGTGAAAGAGAGATGAGTAATACACAGTATGCACTGTTTTGCCCTCATCCATTGCCTTGGTGACATTCTCAAAGAAATGTACCAAGTTAAGTAGGCACAACTTTCCCTTAACAAAGCCATATTGGGATGGGTCCTTTGTCTGCACAGTGCCAATATCCTTGTTTATCATTTTCATGATAATTTGTTTCATGGCTTTCCATATTATGCTTGTTAAATTGATAGGTCTGTAGTTTCATGGGTTGCTTGATGGTCTACCCTTGTGGCGGAGAATGATTGCTGCTGTCCTCCATCACTAAGAATGTAGCCTGTTTCGAGGCTGTAGCTGAAGAGTGTTTCAAGTGGTCCTGATAGGTTATGTTTTGGATTGTTCAGGAGGCAACTGGGGATGTTGTCTGGATGCATAGGGATGGTGTTCTTGTCTTTAACAAATGCTGCCAGTACCTGGTCCGTGCTAATACTTCGGGGAAATATATTGGAGGGGATTTCATCCGGATGAGTTGGTGGGGACAGGGGTGAATTTTGAGCTGATTTTATCAGCCAGCAGATTTGCTTGTCACCCTGATCATTGAAGGTGGCTCCATTCACCATCAGTTCATCACACTGCTGTGTGTTACCTCTAAGGTTCCAAACTGAACTAAATAAGGCCTTGTGATTGTCCTTAGCCTATAAGGTTATCCTGACCTTGTAGTTGGCCTTCTTGGACTTGATTAGACCTTTTAGTTTCTTGTTTAGTTATGTAAGAGAGCACTTGTTTTTAATGGAGTTGCTCTTCCTGATTTTGGCCATGATTTTTTTTTTCTGGTATTTATATACACAGTTTAGGTGAGGATTTCACCAGTGGGGTTTGCTTTTATTGTTTGTTTTGGGTTTACATAGGTAGGTATGGCATCCTTAATACAGTCATTCATATGTTTTGTATGACTGTGAATAATTCTGCATACGTAGCTGTGGTCCTGGGGGTTGAGGGACCCTTGAATTTTGATGAACTGTCACTTAATAGCATGTAGTTTGCCTTAAAATAGTTTATATCACTGGTTTAGCTGGGTTCGCAGGGTTGATTTTTAATTCAAAGGTGATAGCTCTATGATCTAACCTCACTAGTGAGGACATGACACAGGGGGTATACAACACTCTTCCAAGTTGGTGAATACCAGATTCAGTATGTTTGATCCTCTGGTTGGAGCATGCACTATATGTACAAGGGTGTTTATGTCATTAAAGTCCAGGAAGCTTTATACCTCTGAGTTTGAGGCAGTGTAAGTTTCCCACTTTATAGAGGGGTAGTTAAAGTCATCCATGAATAGGATGTTTGGTTGGATGATGAGTAACTCTTTAAGTTTAGGTAATAGCTGTGAGACTCTCTAAGCCTAGATGGTGACCTGTAGCTAGTCATCATTTGGTAAGGGACCTTATCTTTGGTGACTTCCATGTGGATGAGCTACATGCTATCTTCCTGCTTAATGAACCTGGAGGTATGTTTGTACTAATGTAGATCAAAACCCCTCCAGCTTTGTCCCTTATCTGTACTGTTGTTGGTCTAAATGTGTGGAAGAAGGCACTGTAACGTTGCATTGCCTGAGTACTGAGTACTTTCTTTGGTTTTAAACTAAGTCACTATCACAGCACAGATATATATATATATATATATATATATATATATATATATATATATATGTATATGGGTCTACTGCTTTTAGTCGAATTCCATTTGGTCGAAAATTATTTCAGGCAGCCCACTTCACTGAAACCTCATTTGGCTGAAAGCACATTTGTTCGAATTAAATATGGTTGAAAATAGTATAAAGCCCCTGCCCCACTGCAGTGCAACCCTGGAGTGAGAATATAAAGTTGGGGGGTGTGGGGAGCGCAGCCCCCACATTTTGCAACATATTTTTACTTATGTTACATGTTTTAATGTAGTTTTAATGGATAAACATGTATATAATAGTGCATAAACTGCAATTATGCGGGGAGCTATGCCCCCCGCAGCCCCCCACACCCCCCTAACTTTATATTCTCACTCCAGGGTCGCACTGCAGTGGGGAAGGGGCTTTATACCATTTTTGACCAAATGTAATTCGAACAAATGTGCTTTCAGCCAAATGATATATATATATATATATATATATATATATATATATATATATTCTTCTTAACATTGAGCAGTAACACCTTAAGGTTGCTTGGAGACTTTTTCATTATGTTGGTAGCTTTGTCTTTTTGGCATTGCCTAAAAAGGCTGTATGGGGGTGGATAAAGTTTTAGCCAATACACAAAAACCTGGTGGGGGGGCAGGTGCAGCCCATTCTTGGAAAAGCAACGTCATCTGTTGGCCATGTCCTCCCATGCTGACAAATATTGAATTCCTTTAGAGTGACATCAGAAAGTAAGCTAATTATTAAAATCAATAATTTTAAATTCATACTGTAGTATCATCCTTTGTGAAGGTAGAATGCTGCTCAATGCAAGGCTCATACTTGTCTGTGAAACATATTCAGAGAGACCCATTATGTCTCTATTCATATAGTCCAGTGAGACATGAGTCATGTCATTTACACCCACTAGGGCTATTAAAGAATCATACTGCTACCTAGTAACTGAGGTGCAGTGACTTGAATATGTGCGTGATATCACAGATTCTGGCTCCACATAGGCAACTCACTGTTATGTTCTCCTTGTATAACTTGGTGAGTGGGGCATCTGTGTGTCACACAATGGAGTCCCCAATGACAAGAGTCTTCTTCTTCTTCTTTTGGGTTTTTCCAATTAGGGGTCACCACAGCAGATCATCTGTCCGCTCATGATTGGCAGTGGAGTTTTACGGTGTCGAGTTGCCAGCCCGGCAACTGTGTGTGTGTGTGTGTGTGTGTGTGTGTGTAATACACATGCATACAGTTCATTATTTATAATAAAGTTAACATAGTAAAGTTAAGCATTATTAATGTATACATTCTAATAAATGTTGCTTAATGTTTTACTTATTCACTGTCACACATCAGCTATGTGTTGCACATGCCATCTTTGTCAATGTCTTTATGTGAGTATTTTTTTCTTTGTATTCCTAAGTGCATTTATTACTTGTTATTATCTTTGCCAATGTAGCCCAAGTCGTGGCTGAAAAGGATCCTGGGACCAGACCACTTTCCTGGTTATCAAAATCTAAATAAATATGAAAGAAAAAAAAGGGGGTGAACAATAATAATTAAAGAACTAGTAAAGCACATTTTAATTCTGCATCATTCATAAGAGAGAAAAAAATTCCTACTGAAGGCAGAGGGAAGTAGCAGACAGATTTACTTTGAAGTCTCACTGTTTATCACGTGTACATGATACAGCAAGGATCATTTACTGCAGTGAGAGATTTCACACCTCAGCATCAGAGTGCGGATGAAGGTCTGTCAATTCTTTTAGAACTACAAATGAATCCCTTTACCTGTTTACTAACATTCTTTTGCTGGAATTAGCTAACAGCCATTTACATCATAGAAAAAGCTCTGACAGACACCTAAATGAGGCCTAGTCAGGGAAACACAGAAGTAGCTCTGTTACAGAAGGTCTGTTAGATGATAGTGCTTCACAGTATTAGGAATGAGAAAACACTGCCACTTCCTTATATTAGCATGACTCATACAACGTGGACTTGAAATGTATTCTGGGGAGAAGGAATGATAGCAGGAAAATAAGATCACATTACCAAGGGAGGCCCCATCATCTGCTGTTTTGTGGAAAATACATTAAAATTGTAAAAGAAGGACTTGTGGTGATTTTTGAGGCATTAAAATAGCTTACAAAATAAAGATACAGTAAAAAAACATGTATGAGTCATGCTAATATAAGGAAGTGGCAGTGTTTTCTCATTCCTTTAAGACAGAATGTTAGAGAAAAGTCAGAAAATATAACTTTTCCTTTAACTGGTTGTCTGAAAACATGATACAATTGCTACATTAGCTTAGGATGCCCAAATCTACCAAGCTGACCACACAGACATTAGAAATTTGCATCATCTATGTAAGAACATCGAAGACACGAAATGTCGAACACTCACAAAAGCGAAAATTCTGAAACTCAAATTCGATATTGTGGGGGGGGCTGCGCCCCCCACTCCCCCAGCCAAATAAATATTTTAACTCCGAGATCACACTACAGTGAGACAAGGGCAAATATCCCAATCTTCACTGTACTGCAATCTCAAAAACAGACCCTTGACATTTCGGCACTTTCGCTGTTGTACCATTCGACATTTTTATTTTTCGATGTTATGATATAGATCCAATTTGCATATCCATGATGTATGGTCCTGTAATAGGGTGGCCTGTTTAGGATTAAGGATTGGCATTTAGCAGGGGTCTCCTAAGGTAGTTTCTGGGATTAAGGGACAGATGTTATATAGTGCTAGGATATGGTAGTGCTAGTCACTGAGCAAGCTAGCTGCTTTAAGCTTAATTCTATGCGATGCCATACTGTTTAACAGGTTTCTGACCTCAACCTAACTTTATGGGAAAATTTTACTATCTAGGCATTTGTTACTATACAGTGCACCACTAATTGCAGCTGCGTGATAGGCAGCTCCACATAAACTCACCTAATTTATAGCAGAGAGAAAAAAGCTTGAGAATTGTTAGAAAAGCAAACAAACAGAAATATGATGATTTTTTGCCAACAAAAATGAAATAAATACTTTACAAATGCTGATAAACAATGGCAATCACTGTATAAACCAAGTACAAGTGCAGTAAATCAGCAAATCAAGAAGATATTCTTACCTTAGCCTGGATGGCTCTAGATGCAGTTGAAATATTTGATAAGCTTTTCTGAGCTCTGTGGAATAGAGCACAGAGTGTTGCAAACTTGTCTAATTTATAGTAGAAAAAAAGCTTTAAAAGTTATTCTTATGCTCTCTCAATAAGAAACAACTGCACTTTGAGTTCCCTGGAGTGCTTCTCAACTCCTACAGATTAGGTAAATACCTTCTGCCACAAGATGGATGGTCCTGGACTTTCGTAATGTAAAAGCACAGCAAAATATTTTTCAAGTGCAGATTAAACAACAAACACCTAGCAAACATCTTAGACTGGATAAACATCTTCTGCCATAAGATGGATGATCCTGAAATGTTTTACTGTAAAAGCACAGCAAAAGTAGAGCACATGCAGATTAAACAACAAACAGCTACCAAACAACTAAGGCCCTGGTTAATTTGCTCTTCTCCAAGGTAATGTGGAAACAACATAATTAGAAAAGCCAACAAACCAAAGAATGATTTTTATTTATTTATTTATTGGCATTTGTTTATCTGAAAAGTCCACTGGACTAGACTAGCCCATTTTCAATGGAGGTCCGCGAGAAAAGCTCCAATGCAGCAAAAAATACATAGAATTACAAAAAATTTTATAAAATTACATAAAATGACGGGTACCTATGACAACATCGAAAACTGAAAATACGATTGATTTACCGGCTTTGGCGAATAGATCGAATTGACGCAAAGGTAGGATGATTTCATCGACATTATTAAAAGCGCCGTTTACAAGGTAGGGGATGTAACTCCGCTACTCATGCCTACCATGGTTGCATGACACTGCCACCCTTCCTAAACCATGGTAGGCTTGAGTAGCACACCTAAACTGTTCGCTTTTGCGCCTAAGTCATTCAGCTGTCGGTGAGGAGTCCAAGTATTTACACTTGTCGATGGTTTGATAGGTACCCAAAATGTCATATGACTAAATAAAACAAAATATCAGTAGAAAAGTTAGAGAAGGTAATAGTAAAGAAGCATAATGAAACTTAAAAGTAATACACAGCATAATATAGTGATTTCAGAATTAAGCCAGTATATGCAGAAAAAAAAAGTATACAATTTGAGGCATTATTTAGATCAGGCAACAGAAAAGTGTGAATGTAAGTTAATGAGAAAGACATATAGGTAAGAGTTAATAATGGCAAGGAGGGAGGAAAGGAAGGGAATTTTTTCAACAAAATTAAATAAACGCTTTAAAAAAATACTCAAAAACGACAATGACCACTGTATAAATCAAGTATGAGTTTAGTAACTCACTTACCTGGATGGCTCTGGGTGCAGTTGAAATCTTGAGAAACATTGCAGAGCTCTATGGAAGCGAGATCAGAGTCATGCAAAACCGCCTAATTTATAGCACCGAAAAAAGCTTGAAAATTGACTCCTATGCTGTTTTTGCTGGTTTTCCCTACTATCATTTTAGCTTCACTGAATATAATCAGTTAACAAAGGTTATAAATTCTTGACTGATACTCCTCAAAGAATGCATATGAATTAGCTAGCTTCTACTTTTTGGATACTTGGTCCAACCATTCATTGCATCTATTGGGCAGTTGCATTATTTTATAAAGGTTTAAAACTCTGATGTTTCATCACTATCAAAACTGTAGAAGTCAACCATCACTTGAGTTTCAGCCACTACTGTAACTCTGGGTTTTCTAAAAAAATTTAAACATAAAATGAAATAACAAAAATGCATTCGGAACAGTGATGAAAAACAGTTCGTTTGAAACGTACACTGCACAAAGTAACTAGAGATTATCAGTGCAGGTAGTGCATTTTGCATCAGGATTCTAAAGTGGAGGATTTTCTGAGCACTGCTCCTGAGATTCTGTTAAACCTTCAGTTCTGCCTATAAACAATTCAGGAGGCAGTACACAGGCCGAATATATAAAAAATAATAAATATATAGAGATAGAGAGAATGTTTATAGAGAATTCTTATTTATTGTAGAGCCGGTTTAATCTAAGCAACGTTGTTCTTTTGCTTTGGATACACTTCAGTTCTGTCTGTTAGAAGTTTTCACATGTAAGTCACTGATAAGATAGTGGTTTTAAATGACATTCATTTTAAATACTTTTGGTGATGTAAACAGCATATATCAACTAAAAATGTAGATTCCATTCAATATGTATTTTCTGCCAACACAGCAAACATTATTTCAGCTTGTTATTATGGTTGTATATGCTTATCCTGTCTGCTCAAGTTTATTGATTATTATTACTGCAGCAGAAAAAAGGGAATACTTCAGTAACAAAGGGAATACTTCAGTAACAAAGGGAATACTTCAGTAGCAGCATCTGGCAGCATGGAGAAACAGAATAACATATGAGCAAATAACTGCAACAGATGTGAAAACAAATAGGTCACTATGGCAATGAACTCACACTAAGGATCAAGCCTGAGAACTTTTATTTTCCATGACAGACTCAAAAAATCAACAAATCCCTATCAATTTTCCACATATCATTTTTTAATAATATATGCTCAAATGTTGCATTAAGTAAACAATGCCTGTACTTTTTTATGTCCTTCATTCACTTGGTGACTACCACCAAATTTATAACTAATTGTCTTGAGTGTCATGTACAGCTCAACTTACACGATATCAAAGTGAAATACCTAGTATGGGTTAATAACACTGTGCAACACTGACAGTACAACTAAATTAGTCAGTGGCAGATTGCTATGGTTAAAGGAGTGATGAACATACTTGAGTTAATTTCACTTTAATATGGCTCCAGAATCTGCAGTTAAATTAATTGTAAGTAATGTAGACTTAAAACACTTGGACACAGCTTTTGCAGTATATTCTAAAAACTATTTTTTAGCTGTACTACTGACTGTTAACTGCCTTCACTGCAAGCTGTATTCAAGCCAGTTATTCTAGATATGAATGTATCAAAGTGATTTTAATGTACACACACACACACACCCCACAAACATACTCCTCTCCGCCATTGTGACACTAATAACAGAGTATGAATGTAATTTTTGCCCCACCAAATGGACAAGCCTACTTTGGGCTGCTTGCCAGAAGGGCTGGACTTGGGAGGAGTGCAAACAAAGTTGTGATAAAGTATTATATTGTTCTTGGTATAATATTCAGTTGATTGTCTCTATATGTTACACAATCCTTTAAGTGTACTGTACAGATTATGTAACAGAACATTGTATACGTCTCTAGATGTTAACTGTAATGTGTTTCTAGGCAGTCCAGATTGTTTTGTCTTTGTAACTATGAAGATGTAGCTTTGAAGTAAAGCTTTAATATGCACATTGCTCATAAACTGGTGTAGCATGTCAGGTTTTACCAGTATGCCTGGTTCTGTTGCATACATCAGAAAAATGAACGCTGGCTTCAGCTGACCTGTCTGATTATAAGTTATTCCTTAAACACTTTCCATTCACTCTGAGTTGATATTTAAGTGATTCATAAATAAATAAAAAAATAAAAATATAATGCAATACTTCTTTATTTAGAATATATATCAATCTTAAAAATCACTGGTGCCTCAGAAGAGCATTCAGAAGGTTATAAAATAAAGTTAAACACTGCAATTTAAAAAGAAGTAATTGTACGATCGATCAATTAATCAAGTGTATCCAGCTCACTTCCCCTTTCATACCTCTTTGTCTGAGAGTCTTAGATTTAAAATGCATACACTTTCTTTATATAACAGTTTTTTTTTCTGAACAGACCACAAATAAAGCTCAAAGAAATATGTAATAGAGAAGAAGGTGGCAACAATTACTTTATATTGTTGTGGTTGTTGTTTACCTTTCAGCTTTTCCCGGTGAGGGGTCGCCACAGCGGAATTCCGGTCCACTAATGATTGGCAGTAGATTTTCATGAATGACGAGGTGCCAGCTCAACGTTCAACCTTCAACGAAGGCACGCCCATTTACGCATGTCTTTCGAATGCCCACCCAACAGTGGGGAGGACATGCAGACTCCACACAGGAGGCACTCCCCACACTCTAGCCGAGAATTGAATGGGAGAATCTCTTGCTGTGAGGCAACAATGCTACCGCTGCACCACCTCGGATACTTTATATTGTTGCGGTAAACCTGAAAATGTTCTCCAAGAGGGCTTTCCATTCTCCCATGCCAAGTGTCTCTCAGATGCTCCAGTACAGCCTCGTTTTGAATTTCCTTTTTGTTTGATCAATATAATATAGGATACAGGGGAGTGTGACAACATAGATTACCTGCGCACAATCACAAGTAAAATTTGCCTGAACTTATGACTCTAAGACCATTAATAAATGCAAATTGACAAACTATATTTGAAAAATAAAGACAATTGCCACAGGCAACAGTACTTTTTACACTAATATGAGAAATTAGTCTTTCATGATAATCCTTCACAGAATGAGTGAGCATATCTGCCAAGGTCTTTCCAAGAAATACTGGGATGAGCATATAGCACATTACTCAACAAAGCATCAGTGTGCAGGAAAAAAACACTTTTTAACAATTTCAACAAACATAGGAGGAATAATATTTATAACAAAAAATCTAGAACAGTATTGAGTAACCAAGAGGAGTTTGACCGAGTTTCCAATCATAATCAACTCTTTGTTGTTAGAAAGGGATAGGTTTTAGGTAGGGAAACTAGCCATCCCAAAGGACCTGGTCAGATGTAAATTTACACAGACTGCAGAAACAGCAAGCCATAGCTTTATCTAAACAATCCTGTCTTGGTTTATGATTTATTGATCTTTACTGTTAACAAGTGTGACTGTGTGTGATAGTGGGCAGAAGCTACTGCTTGCAGTTGCACATGATGTAAAGGAATTCCAGCATTTGTGTGACTTTCACATCTTGTACAGTCAAAGCAATGCTTTACTGTACTTAATTTAATGTTTATTTGTATATTTGTGTGAGTTTTCCCACAGAAGTTAAATTCTCTTTGGATTCTGTTCTGGTTTTGATTCTTTTAGACTTTTTTATTCATTTACACCTGAATATGGATTCCTTAAATAAGTATTCCATTAAAGATTTGCTAAAGCACAAATATCTTGTACAGTGTAATAAATGCTATGCATATTTAAAGGTAACACCTGATAACACTGGTGATCTGTATTCCTCATGTCACAAGTTGGATGATTTGCTTACTATTATTAGTAATAAATCTAGACTTAGTGATGACAATTGCTCTTATGCAATTGACATGGTTTGGAGAACTGTTGCTACATATATTAATGACTGGTCTTGTGAGATAAATAATGTCAGGCAAAGAGCAAATGGAACACATTTAGGAAAGGATGCGTCTGTTGTCTGTAAAGATGACTCAACCCCTATGAAACAAGATAATGCTCCTGACAGCTTTGGAGTTCTGGATACAAGTATTCAGCAATCTGGGGATTCACAGCATATAGAAGAAAATAAAAAAGGAAGGAAGAAGTTCAAAACAAATAACAAGGGAAGAAAAAGAAAGAGATAAATGTCTGCAAAGTAAAGAAAATAATACCAAAAAGGATATTGTTTTCTTATGTAACACACACAGATTACAGAGAATGATAACATTTTTTCTGTATGAAATTATTCAGTCTACAGAAAATTGCATCATTTTTCCAAAAGAAAAGGTAGAAAAAAGAAGCAAAGAACAGGTGAAAAGAAAGAAAGAAAAATCTGAGCTGGAAGACTTGAAGAATATTACTGTGAGAAAAAAGAGGAGAAAGGCAAATGTTGACAACATGACTCAAACTGTAGATGTACAAAGCCAGCTGGATAAGAATTATATGCTTGCAAATGTAATAAGGAATAAAATAGTGGGGTTAATAAGACTAATGGTGGTGAAGATCATTTCTTTTAACAATTGATATCACCGGATTAGAAACAGAAGATTCTTCAGATTCTTTTAAATGGAGATTCAATTATTAGGGAAATTGATGCTTACATCTGCTGAGAAGATAATGAAAATCAAATAACGTTGTGCTTGCTCAGAGCAAAAATAGAGGATGTGCGACAAGCCCTAGAATGCCTTAACGAAAGGAAGTATGGATCTGGTTTTATTCATGTCGGTACAAATGATCTCATCCGCATGGATTTTCTGACTGTTAGAAGGCAACTTACTGCCCTTTTAGATAGCATAGCTTGTACAGGTGTTAGAATGTATTTTTCACATATCACACATAGAAAGGAGAGTCAGGTCACTGTGAATTAATAGATTTTCGGGGTAAATACCTACATGAAAAAATGTCCCATTTTAAAAACTGGAAATATGTAGAGCATCTGAGCCTAATTTTGGGCATACATGTTCAGAAAGGCTGGTGTGCACTTGTCAAGATCTAGGAAGAGAGTTTTTGCAGCAGATATTTTGCAATTTAACAGTTTACAGATAGCAACATTTGATGCATCTCTGATGGTTGTTAGTGCTAGGAGCATTAATAATAAATTTTTTTATTGGAAAATTTGCTACGTTCTCACAAGATTGATGCTGTTATTGTTTGTGAAACATGGTAAAAGAACAATGACTGGAAACCAGTTCTGCCAGAGTGTAAATGTTTTGGGTTTATGACAAGAGATCGAATACACTAAATATCGAACGGCCGGAAAATCAAAAATGCAGATGATAGAAACCCATTTTGTGGGGGGCTGTGCCCCCACACCCCCCGCTAAATATATATACGAACTTCAAGATTGCACTACAGTGAGGAAAGGGCAAATTTCCCAATTTTCACTGTACTGTGATCTCATAAAACAAGTTTCTATCATCAGCATTTTTCCGGCCATTCAATATTTAGTGTATTCGATCCATTGTCATAGACCCAAATGTTTTCACTGTAACAGACAGTGTAATAAAAAATCATTTGGGATGTTATAATAGGGATTAAAGAAAGTTATGAAACCTGTGATTATTACACATTCAGTGATAACACCAACACTATAAATTGTGTAACTGTGACAATAAAGACAACCCGGGACATTTAATAATTGTTGGAGTGTATAGACTACCAATATCAAGTGCTAATGACCTACAGGAATTCATACATTTCTTGCATGAAACACGGGAGGCAAGAATAACATGACTGGGGACTTAAATTTACCAGAAACAAACTGGAATAATATTGATTTAACAACATTAGTAAGGAAATTATTCACAACCTATGTTCAGGAACAAGTGCTTCACATTGTAAAAACAACCTACCAGGGAATGGAACATACCAGACATTGTTTGTGTTCCTAAAGAAACTGTTACTTCATGTCAAGTTTTACCACTGTTGATGTGCAGTGATCATGGTGTTATAAAGGATAATTTGTTGCTAGGTAATTCTGCCAAACTGAAAAATAAACCAATGCACAGAAGACTATGAACAGATTAGATGGAAGCAAAACAGCCACTATGTAATATTAATTGGAGTAATGCATTTAGTGGAAAAACTGCAGAAGAAATGTGGGAAGTTTTGAAAGAGAATTTTTTTGAGTGCAAAAAAATAAAAAAAAATAAGTTTAACATCAGGATCTAGGCATACAATGTCAGGAGTATATATTTCCATAAGAAGAAGATACTTGATTAAGGTGAGAGACAAAAAAAAAATAAGAATGAAAAAGAGCTGAAACTACAACTTGGAAAACTGAAATAAACAAGTTGGGCAAACAAATTAAGCACAGTGTGAAACAAGATGAAGAAAAATTTGAATAAAATGTATATAAACATATTAAGCATAACTGGAAATCATTTTATAGATACATAAGATTTGGAAGGAGGAAAGACATACATATTGATAAATCGTGTAGATTCTAACATTTTTTCTTAGACACAACAAATTATAGATGCATTCACAAAATCTTATGCTAAACAGTTTGACTCCACAAAGGGGGTGATAAGTTGTCCTAGTGACATCCAGGTAACCTCAAATACTAAAATCAAATCAGATTGTATTGAAAAAGTACTATTCAAACTGGATGCAAACAAAGCACAGGGTGGTATGGAATTAGTAATAATGACCTGAGAACACTTCAGCAAGAACTTACAGTATCATTATATCTATTATTTACTATAATATAAATAAGGGAGATTCCTCAAGGCAGGAAACATGCACTTATTAAACCTGTTTTTAAGAGAAAGGGGAGAAGGACAAACCTAGAGTCATACAGACCCTTAAGTCTACTTTCACATTGTAGAAAAATAATGGAGAAGGCAATATTGGAT
Organism: Protopterus annectens; assembly: GCF_019279795.1. Lineage (NCBI taxonomy): Eukaryota > Metazoa > Chordata > Ceratodontiformes > Protopteridae > Protopterus > Protopterus annectens. The sequence continues at coordinate 275,413,972 of NC_056748.1, forward strand.
GAGTTATTGTCAGAATTGGAAAGGCTGGGACTTGAAGCCAAATATCAACATGCATATTTTGAAAATAGATCTAATACCACCTGCAACATGATGTTCTATAACAATATAATCACAGCTATGAATGAAAGATTGTGCTGTGTTATAATTTACATGGACTTAACTTCAACATTTGAGAGAGTTGTTGTTGTGTCTTTCGGCTTTTCCCAGTTAGGGGTCGCCACAGTGGAACTCCGGTCCGCTAATGATTGGTAGTTGATTTTTAGTGCCGAGTTACCAGCCCTGATGCGCAACCTTCAACGAAGGTACGCTCATTCACGCATGTCTCCATGCAGAAGACGCTCTAGCTGAGAATTGAACCGGACAGCATCTTACTGAGAGGCAAAAATGCTACCGCAGCACCACCACCGCAGATCCAACATTTGAGAGAGTAATGCAGCTATCCATCTTATAGTACATCAATACCTAGTTGTTCAAATTTATTGATCAGTATTTTGTGTATTACAACATTTGAGAGAGTAATACACAATATACTGATCAATAAATTTGAACAACTAGGTATTGATGTACTATAAGATGGATAGCTGCATGGTTTGCATATATGACATAGCAAGTATCATGCAGCAATTGGACAGGTAAAATTATTGGTTATAGTAAGTGTCCCACAGGGCTCTGTCCTAGGTCCATACTTGTTTACACTGTATCTTTCAGATCTATATTTTTCATCTGAAGTGCTCTGCAGCCTGCATGCAGATCACTTGAAATTGAGTAAACTGATCACATGTGTTACACAGAGGGTATGTCTGCAAAAGATCTTGACTAAATGGACCATTTGGGTGCATGAGAATAATATGCTGATAAATACATAAAAAACTAAGCATATGAAGTTTGGGTGACATAAATTAAAAGGTGAATATTTAATACAGTACACAGTGATTGAAACTGTAGATTCATTTAAGGACCTGGGTATATGGGTAGATCCAGCTTTGAGTTTTTCTAATCATATCAACCAATTGGTTAATGACAGTTATAGAACTAATGGTTGTATAAAAAGATTTATAAAGTCTAGGAAATCAGAAATGATAAAGTCATTGTTTGTTAGTTACATTACACCCAAACTTGAGTATGGAATAACAATATGGAAACCTTATAAGAAAACAAGCATGAGTAAACTGGAAAGTATATAGTGCAACTACACCAAGGTCATCCGTGGATGTGAACATTTAATTTATTATGAAAGACTAAAATATCTAAACTTGTACAGTGTCTCATATTAAGAGGAGCACTTATTTAGGTATATAGGGCACTTAGAGGCAACTACCTCTGGGAATGTTTGGGGTTATCAAAAAGTAGTAGAGAATCATCAGATGACCTATGTGGAAGATTCTATTGGAATGAGAAGTGTACTAATTGGTTTTCTGAGAGAACAGCTGATGCATGGAACAGACTACCAAATTACATTAAGACAAGAACTAGTTTAGATATTTTAAAGAACAGCCTGGACATTTATTATTGGAACAACTGTTTTGGTATATTGGCAGGTTAGAAGGGCATTAATACCCATGCTTGAAATATCTATATGTATGTATGTATGTTATGTGTTTGAAACATGGATGTCAAGAAATTCATCTCAAGGGTAGTGAAGAGCAAAACTCAAGAGGTGAATTTTGTCATCCATGTCAAGAACACATAACTAGCAGGCTATGAATGATGAGACCCTGTCATAATTCTTTGTAATGCTGTTCTGACATATGGCTGGTTAACAAAAAGATATTATAGGAGTCTGAACTGCTTTGAAAGCCATAAAGCACAGCTCTACCTCATAAACTGTGGCTAGAAGTGGTGTCTCTCAGATACCAAGCAACTTTAAAAGCTGTTAGCATATCACCTGGCCACACACACACACATGTGTCTGTGTGTGTGTGTGTGTGTGTGTGTGTGTGTGTGTGTGTGTGTGTGTGTAGGTGTGTGTGTGTATGTGTGTGTGAGTCTGTGAGAGAGAGAGAAAACAGTGAAGTGTATCACAGCTTTTATAGCTGCTAGAATGCTTCAGACACTGTATTGTACTAGCTGGTGTTATGCTGTAATGTGACACTAGATTATAACAGCAATGGGGGGGTTATTTTTACATCCAGAGATGTTTAATAAAGTTATTGTTTTCTTGAATTTAGAGTATACTCAATATGTTCCACATTCTGCATCAAATGTGTGTGATTTTAAATGTTTCAGATCAGAATTATCCAAGTTAAACCTCACTAATGCTATGTCTCTATACATGGAAGATACCTTATAACATGCTTTTTGCACAGAATTCTTAAGGTAACCTCTCCTATCTGTCTCAAAATACAACACTGATTTTTTTTTAGTTGTTTGATCTTGAAACATTGGCACACCTGAAGGATAAGCACAAAAGGAGTATCTTTAGGGAACTATTCAAGATGATCTTGTCTAAAGGTATAAATATTTTCTTTTTCTTGCCTTATTTGTGTTGTTGTCCCTCTGTTTCAGGGTGAATGAACACCATCCCCTCACTGTCTTTTTCTTCTCTTGGTTGTTTTCCCACTAAAAATGTACCTTAAAACATAGTTTGTCTTCAGATTTACCTTTTTCCCTCACTTATGAATGCACGCTGCTTAGATTCTTTGCTTATATGATTTTTATGTTTTGTACTAACATCAATAGGTTTAGAACCCTGACCAGGCACAGTTTCTTCCTCTTATCATGATAGAAGCTTTCTTATTGTAACAATCCTCCGTCTCAGCATCAATCTGCCACTTAGAATTCTCCAAATTCTCCATTTTTGGTTCATTCTATTTTAGCTTGACAGAAAGTTTAGAATTCAGCTTGAGTAGTGGTGTCCTTACTTCCTAACTGATCCTTAGAATATACCATTTCAGTGAGTGCTCCCTTATCTTTACTTCTGCTAGTCACTTGGACTCCTTGATTTGCAACATTTTCAGGCTGTAGTGATACTTCTATTCCTTGCTTTGCTACTGGCTCATTTATAGGTATATTTTGACATATCTCATTAACTGATGTAAGTTCATCCTCTCATTGTATTTCTAGTCAATGTTTTGTACTTTTAAAGCTTTCAAACATTATGCCTTGATCTTTTTTGGAATCATATACTCTAATAAATGTGTATGGTGGCTGCTCCCCCTTTTGCTGAGTAAGGTAAAGGCATTTCCTTTGGTTTATTCATCTGCTTGTTCATACAGGCACATACAAATAGGATGATATATAAAAAACACTTTCTTTCCATTGCCTCCATAACTGTTTCAAGTGGGCAAAATCCTTCCCTTATTATCATGTAATTTTTGTTAAATCAGGAATAACAACAGCTAGATGGACTACCTTTCCAAACCAAGGTTGTACTTCTTTGTGAGTAGAGCCAGATCATGATTGTATGGGGCCCTAGGCAGGTTTATAGATTGCCTCCTCCCAAGGCAGACCCTCCTGTACCAACCCCAACCCCCCACAGCAACCCCCTCCCTAGCCATTCCAGCTTTCCATTACTTGGCTATTTCTCCCCAGTTACCCTGTTCAAACCTGTTAGTGGGCATGCTGTTTTCTTATTTACATCTACAATTATTATAGAAATTTAAATAAAATAGCACAAACACTGACAGGCATCTGCTAAACAACACAATACAGTCTCACAATGAAAACATACTTAGCATGAGTAGTAAACTCCCCTGCCCTTCAAACTCACATTCAATGAAACTCCATTAGAACCAACATTCAAAGAAAATGCATCTGGCCAGTGGAGGATTAAGTTTAACTTTGGGCTTTGGGTTTTCAAGCCGTAGACTCCTTGCACACATTTTTAGGACCATGCATGCATGTGCTGTTTGATTCCCCTTCCTGATTCTATTAAATTATGTTCCTTGTATAATACAGC